>NC_134107.1:20494536-21119536 GCF_040939455.1 Microcebus murinus
AAAAAGGATTTCGTCCATTGGAGATAAATGGGGCCAACTCATCTGTAGTCTTTGGTCTAATTAGCTAAACTCTTCCAGATGGAGAACATTCAAAGCAAAGGAATATTTCTAAGCCCCCTGGAATTGTTAATAAGTACAACAATATGTTACATGTAAAAGAAAGTATGTGTCCTTTATCTTTGAGGGAATGTTTGGTAGCATTATGATTTTCAGTTTGACTATTGAAAAACAAATGCTCTCATTTTGCCCAACATTCAACAAACAAATACCAAGTGCTTGCTTTTCCCCAGTGCTAAGCACCGGGGGTAAAAATAAGACAGGACCCCTGTCCTTTTGGAATCTCACAATTTCACTACAGGTTGCGTTCCCAGTGCCTGGCACATAGTAGCAGCTGGATAACTATATGTCGAATACATAAGTGAATAAATAAGGAACTACATTTATACATTGATAGAGGTCTGAACAAATTACTGTGGTCAGGGGGATGGTAGCCTTAAGCTATCAGAGAAGGCTTCACAAAGAAGTTTGTCAGGTAGGCATGGGAAAGACTTCTAGATACAAAAAATAGCACTTGTAAAGGCAAGGAGAGAAAAAACAGTAACATGTATTTAGGCAAGAGCTAGTAATTTGGTGTGGCTGGAGAGTATATGTGTACACAGAATGTGCCAGGAAAGTAGTGAGAACACAAAGATGGGTTGGGGCTCATTCGAGGATGACCCTGAAAGCCTGCTAAGTTTAGACTTGATCCTTCAGTTGTGTTGGTGTTTTAGAAAGATAACATGAGACACAGTATTAGAGGACACATAGGAGAGAGGAAAGTAAAGGATAACAAAGGTTAAGTGCCTGATTTGTGCCTAGCACTAGCATAGATCCTGTACGGATTTATATTAAATCTCATTTAATCCTTGTGATACTCACAGTGGGTACATAATATTATCCTCAATTTCAGAGGGGAAAATGCAGAGAAGTTATATAATTTTCCCCAGATCACACAGTTAATAAAAGATGGAACTAAGATTTAGAAGCAGGGTTCTAAAAGTCTCTTTGGAGAATAAAAACACCATTAGGGCCAGGTGAGGTGGCTCATGCCTGTAATACTAGCACTCTGGGAGGCTGAGGCCGGAGGACTGCTTAAGCTCAGGAGTTCGAGACCAGCCTGAGCAAAAGCAAGACCTTGTCTCTACCAAAAATAGAAAAATCAGCCAAGCGTAATGGTTCATACCTGTAGTCCCATCTACTAGGGAGGCTGAGACTGGAGAATAGCTTGAGCCCAAGAGTTTGAGGTTGCAGTGAGCTACGATGATATTGCAGTCTACTAAGGGAAAGAGACTCTGTCTCAAAAAAAAACAAATAAACAACAATAACAACAAAAAGCAAACAAACAAAAAAAAACAACCACACACACCAATGGACTCATACAGATTAGTATTAGGAAAAATACATAGTGGAAGGCTGGACAAAGATAGTGAATATTGAGAACGACACACATGCAAGACACAAGGAAAGAAAAGCATGACTATACAAAAGGATATTTACAGTAAGGGAGATGCAACACAGGAAGTGGAAAGATAATCACGGAAAAACCACAACATGTGTTTTTAAAATGCAGAGCCCCAGGGAAGAGAAAGCAAATGATACAATAATGCCATTCACTCTGGCATCCTGTGCATTTGGTTTTGCACTGTACTCTTTTTTTCCTTTTTAACTTTAAACAATTTACTATGAGAGTAACAAAGATACAGCTCATGATCTTGCAACGCTAATGCTCTAAATCAGAAACAGATGGTGCCTAGTGTACCCTGTTTCCTAGAAACTGCAGAATTTTGAGGACAACACCCTCTCTGCACTGCACCACTGATTTCGGTTCCTTCACAGATACCAATACATGGCTAAATAATTTGGTTGCTGGGCATTGTATTGAAACATGTGTTTTCCTTGCTCAAGAATCTTTTTGAAGGTTAAAACTTTTCTCCATTTTTACTGCATTTTTTTTTCTAATTTCAAAAGTAATTCCTTTTCGTTGTTAAAATTTTTTAAAACACTGAACAAGGAAGAAAATAAAAATCTCCTGTAATCCTTCCATCCAGAAATATCAATGACCACTGTTAACATGTTTACAAAATTCTCCTAGTTCTTTTTCTACACATGCCTACGCATGTGTGTGCTCACATGCACAAACACACACTTTATAGAAAAGTGGATGTATAGAAATTGCTTTCTAATGTTTCGTTCACTGAATAATATATCATTTACATTTTTCCATATCACCAAATATTTATGACTGCTAGTATTCCATCATATTATATAAGTTAATTTACTGAACTCAACTCTTTTTTATTCAACAAATTCTATTAATTAACACCTACTGTGTGTCAGACTACGCTTGGCACTAGATGTACATTAGTCAGTGAAACAGGCAAAGTCCCTACCCTCGTGGAGTTTACAGTCCTATTATTGACCTCCAGCTTGTCTAAGAACTTTTTTTTTTTTTGAGACAGAGTCTCACTTTGTTGCTCAGGTTAGAGTGAGTGGGCTGGCATCAGCCTGGCTCACAGCAACCTCAAACTCCTGGGCTCAAGCAATCCTGCTGCTTCAGCCTCCCAAGTAGCTGGGACTACAGGCATGCGCCACCATGCCCGGCTAATTTTTTCTATATATATTAGTTGGCCAATTAATTTATTTCTATTTATAGTAGAGACGGGGTCTCGCTCTTGCTCAGGGTGGTTTCGAACTCCTGACCTCGAGTAATCCGCCCGCCTCGGCCTCCCAGAAAGCTAGGATTACAGGTGTGAGCCACCGTGCCCGGCCTGAGAACTTTTCTTATTAAAATTATAGCACAGCCAGGCATGGTGGCTCACACCTGTAATCCTAGCAGTCTGGGAACCCGAGGCAGGAGAATCGCTTGAGGCAAGGCTGAGCAAGAGCAAGACCCTGTTCCTACCAAAAATACCAAAAAAAAAAAAAAAAATTAGCAGGGTGAAGTAACATGCGCCTGTAGTCCCGGCTACCTGGGAGGCTGAAGTAGGATCGTTTGAGCCCAGGAGTTTAAGGTTGCTGTGAGCTATGATGAAGCCACTGCACTCTAGCCTGGGCAACAGAGACCCTGTCTCAAAAAATAAATAAATAAAACAAAATTTTATATATATATATATATATATATATATATCTCACAATGAAATGTGGCAAACACTACCTCAGCTATGTAACTAAGCTTCATATCATTGGTGAAAAGTCAAGTAGACAGCAGGTACCCCTGATATGATGTGACAAGAATGGCACTTTACGTCTGTGGTCTTCCTCCCATAACCCTAGTCTAATCATGATTTTTTTTTAATTAGACATATCCAGAGAGACATTCTACTAAATACCTAACCAGTACTTCTTAAAACTGTCAAAGTCATCAAAAACAAAGAAAATCTGAGAAACTCCCACAGTCTTGAGGAACCTAAGGAGACACAACAACTAAATGTAACACAGTGTTCTGGATAGAATCCTGAAACAGAAAAACGACATTAGGTAAAAAGTAGAAAATAAGAAGAAAGTGTGTGTTTTAGTTAGTCATGTTATATCAGTACTGGTTCAGCAGTTATGACCAATGCATCATTCTAATATCAGCTGTTAACCACAGGGGAAATGGGAGGGAGAGTAGATGGAGCATAAAGGAACTCTCCTCAGTATCTTTGAAACTTCTTTGTAAATTTAAAACTATTCTAAAATTAAAAGTTTATTTTGAACAAAAAAACAAAAAACACTGTGATAGTCATTCTTGTATCTTGAAGCATATCTCTGACTGTTTCCTTAGGATAAAACCCCAAGGGTGAAATTGCTGAGTCAAACTGTAAACACATTTTTATCCACCAAAGATTATTCTTTTAAAGTGTTATAGATCTTTTGCTGACTTTTTAAAAATGTTTTCACCTATGCCTAGCATTTTCCTAGTTGTAGAGCACTGAAGATAGAAAGAAACCTAAGAGTATGAAGCCCAACTGCCTCATTTTACAGATGAGCAAACTGAGGCCTAGAGAACTAAAATGACTTGCCTAAAGTTGAGCAGCTAGTTAACAGTGGAAAGTGGAACCCATATTCCTGTTGACTGTAATCTCTGTTGAACTGTCCCTGGGTTTGGCCAAATGAAATAAAATTTTCTGGCCCGTGGTAGAATCTGTGATCAATAGCTAGGCCTGCATCTTTCTATTTTCTGTAGGTAATTATAAGAGTTTGCTTCCTTTGTTTTGGACATGGTTGCTGGGAGTTAAAAGGATTTTTAAATAAGTTTAAGAAATAGATTAATAGAATTTCTTGACTAAATGCCTAGGCAAGTCATTTTTTTCTTTTTTTTGAGACAGGGTCTCCCTCTGTTGCCCAGGCTAGAGTGCAGTGGCATCGTCATAGCTCACTGCAACCTCAAACTCAGCTTCTGGGGTAGCTGGGACTATAAGCACGTACAAGCATGCATGGCTAATTTTTTAAATTTTTTGTAGAGATGGAATCTTACTATGTTGCCTAGGCTGGCCTCAAACTCCTTTCCCTAAACGATCCTCCAACTTTGGCCTCCCAAAGTGCTGAACCACTATGCCTGGCCTCATTTTTTTCTTTCTAAGCTACTGCTTTCCAATCAGAAAATTCAGAATTCTAATACCTATTTCTTAGTTTTTTGACAGGGACCTAGGAAAAATTAAGTAGCTAGTGTAGAAGTAGCTATCTGCGGAAGCCTTAGACAGAAATATCATTTAAGGAAAAGGTATTTGAATGAGAACAAAGGATACATTTTCTATTAAGTGGTCTGTCATATCCCAAGAAAGTTCATTTCCTTGCCCCTATGGTCTCCAGACAAGGAAAATCCCAGACTTGGCATTAGTAGGGAAGAAGAGGGCAATGGAAAGGAAGGGAGAGAATTGTTAGACTTCTTGGCTGGAATTCAGAAACAAATAGTTCCTGAGTCTGGCATTGTCCAGGCCAGCGTCAGGACTAGCCCAAGGAGGCAGACAAGGAACATTACTGTTACTGACTTGGCTCCACTCATCGTTACTCAAGAAAAACTGGTGCGTAAGCAGGATCCTAGAGGATGCAAGAGAAATATAAACAGTCATTGGGTGTGGACCTGTAGTTGCCTATAGAAGCTTTGCCAGGCCTGAGATTGCAGTTGTACATTTTGACTTATTTAATTTCCAGACATTCTTGCAGGATTTAGGCAATGACAAAGGTGAGTTATTAATAAAACAAGACTAAAGTCTGGAATTTGGAAAAGCATTGGCCTTTGACCTCAAATTGGAGCCTCTAATCAAAGTTCTAACCCTCTACTCAGGTCAATGAGACTCCATGCTCTGAGATATGGAAGTGACTTATTTTATTTGCCTATAAACATCTTTCAGCACCTGCACCAAATTGAAACTTGGTAGGCAAAATGAGGAAGGAGTAATACTTCTAAAAACTCTTCCTTTTTATGATTTGAAACTTTTTACTCTGTGAAGGGATAGAACAGGAAAAATGTTAAAGAACTCCCAAGAGCAGATGAAAGGAAAGAAACAGATTGAAAAAAAAATCTCTTAATTGATATTTACTGCCATCATTATTTCACAAAGGAAGACATAAAGGTGTGGGCAGGTTGATTGGCACTGCTCATAATTGTGTAGCAACAAAGGAAGTGATGGCCCCAAAGTTTTAAGACAGGACAAAATGAGGAGGGAGATTTTACAGTAGGTGTAACCCCAAGAGAGTCTTGATATAAATGAGAATTTATACTCCAAAATCTGAATCTCTAGCTTCTCAATTGTACTGTGTGCTTTTATGTGAAAAGGCAGTCCTAGACTCTACACATGCAAACAAAATCTTTTTATTGAATCGGATTATTTTTCTTTTTTTAGAGACAGGGTCTCGATATGTTGCCCAGGCTGAAGCGATATAGCTATTCACAGGCACCATAATTGCACACTACAGCCTCAAACCCCTGGGCTCAAGTGATCCTCCTGCCTCAGCCTTCCAAATAGCTGGAACTACAGGTGTGTACCACCATGCCCAGCTGGATTGGCTTTTATCTTGATCTTTAACATTAATAGTTATGTTTTACTGGGATGACTTAGCCCCTATTGAAGCCATTCACACATCTGGTCCTTGTTGATACCTCCAATTCCGCCATTGGAGATTCATTCCTTTGAATTAGATTTGAATTATATGTATCATGTGCCAATTCGAGTTAACTGATAGCAGCTATCTGAATCACAGTGTTGAAAATTATTTGAGACTCAGTAGGAAAGGACTCCCATGACTGATCAGCAAGATGAGCCAAAAATGGAAGAGTGGCAACACTCCATCTGTTAAGGCAGTGTGTGTTGCTCCTACCCTAACCTCTGGGACAGGCAAATTATTGAGTTTTATGTGTCATTGGCACCTCAGTATGAATTACCATAATGTCAGATCATGTCCAATTATACCAGAGCTAGTTTAGATAGATACAGCACTTATATTTTTTTATTTTGTTGTTTTTCAGCTTTGTGTCCTCATGTGGTAAGCACTTATTTTTTTTGAGACAGAGTCTCGCTTTGTTGCCCAGGCTAGAGTGAATGCCATGGAGTCAGCCTAGCTCACAGCAACCTCAAACTCCTGGGCTCAAGCGATCCTACTGCCTCAGCCTCCCGAGTAGCTGGGACTACAGGCATGCGCCACCATGCCCAGCTAATTTTTTCTGTATATATATTAGTTGGCCAATTAATTTCTATTTATAGTAGAGACAGGGTCTCGCTCTTGCTCAGGCTGGTTTCGAACTCGAGCAATCCACATGCCTCGGCCTCCCAGAGTGCTAGGATTATAGGCGTGAGCCACCACGCCCGGCCTATATTTTTTGAAGCAAAACTCAGGACATATGGTTCAAGCAAGGATTGTTTTTGATTTTGTGAATTAAACTGTGTGTAAGCTCTTACAAAGATGTAAAAAATAACATTTAATTAATTATGTAATGAATCACAACTTATTGAAATTTATGGAAAACATTACATGAGAGGTAAAAATCTAGGGTGTATGGTCCCCAAGGATAAGTTCAAAGCACAGAAGGGTCAGGTCTAGGTGGGAACTTTGGACATTCAGGGGCCATCGGAGGGACCTGGTGTCTGAAGTCATGACGGTTTCCTAAGTGGGTAGAAAGGATACTGAAAAGGGAAGTGAGAAGTCACAGACACACTTAACTTATTCCACAATTTTGCTTTTAAATGCAAAATTTCTTCTGCAGGGCTCTGCTCTGGGGGTTTCCTGGGGAGAATTTCAAAATTCTAGATACCCTGTCAGGGCAATTATTAAGTACCTACACTGTCATCCAGGATTCTCCATGAGTTACCAACCTTACAGTGAAGTTAACTCTCTTTAAGGAAGGTTCTCCCAGGCCCACACATAGTAAAGCCCTCTATACTGAGGTTGGATCAAATTTTCAAAAAATCATTTAACTATTTACAAAGGTTTGATCTAAGTTAAAATAAAATTCTTATACCAAATACACAATAAAAGTTTTCTTAGCACTTTAAGCACTGAGTTGTAAGGAAAGACATTTAAGTAAATCCAAACCTTTCAGCAAGAAAGGAAACACTCTCTACAGTATGACCCCAGCCTTCTCAGCCACTCCTCACCCAATTTGTCCTGTGGCCTCAAGCCTTTTTGCCTAGAATTCTTTCTCACTTTTGTATGTATCTCTTTTATAATACCTATCATATTTTACTATTATCTCTATTTCTCCTTTGTCTCCCCATTAAACTGGGAGAATCTCAAAAGCAGAGAATGTGAAATTTTTAAATTTTAAATTTATTTTTTGTTCTTAATTTTTTTTTTGAGACAGAGTCTTGCTTTGTTGCCCAGGCTAGAGTAAGTGCCATGGAGTCAGCCTAGCTCACAGCAACCTCAAACTCCTGGGCTCAAGCAATCCTTCTGCCTCAGCCTCCCGAGTAGCTGGGACTACAGGCATGCGCCACCATGCCCAGCTAATTTTTTCTATATATATTAGTTAGCCAATTAATTTCTTTCTATTTATAGTAGAGATGGTGTCTTGCTCTTGCTCAGGCTGGTTTCGAACTCCTGACCTCGAGCAATCCGCCTGCCTCAGCCTCCCAGAGTGCTAGGATTACAGGCATGAGCCACCTCACCTGGCCTGAAATTTTTATTTGGCCTGAAATTTCTATTCTGTCAACAAATACTTTGTAAACATCCAGTAAGTGCTAGCCATCATACTAGACACCAGAGATACAACAGAGGACAAGGTAGACAAGGGCCCTGACTGCATAGAGCACCTATATTGAGGGATGGATATATATATATATATATATTATATATATAATTGAGACAGAGTCTCACTCTGTCACCAGGGATAGAATGCAGTAGTGTCATCATAGCTCACTGAACTCCTGAGCTCAAGCAATCTTCCTGCCTCAGCCTCCCTAGTAGCTGGACCTAGAGGCTCACACCACCATGCCCAACCAATTTTTCTATTTTTAGCAGAGATGGGGTCTCACTCTTGCTCAGGCTGGTCTCAAACTTCTGGCCTCAAGCAATCCTCCTGCCTTGGCCTCTGAAAGTGTTAGGATTACAGGCGCAAGCCATCTCACACCCAGCCCTCAGGGATTTTTACAACCCCAATGCCTAGCACGTGGTAGGTGTGCAATTAAGACTGAAAGAATAAATGAGGGATAAATAGGGATCCTGCCAAGAATTTGAAATTTAGTTGCTATGATTAATAGAGCAACATATAGCTAAATGGCAATATACAAAACCTAAAGAAATAGAAAATCTTAAGTCTTTTGCATTGTGGTATCCCAAGTCATTGCTGCTAGCACTAACGGCAATTATTGAAAGTCACTGTCTAAATGGCGAATGTTGTCCAACATGTTTTGGTTCCTAGAACCCAAAAGAAAGTAGATTATGTAAAAAGGGTTCACTGTGAAATAATACTAACTTCAATTAAAGAAATTATCACCTAAAAAATTAAGCTCCATAAAAATGTAAGGTATTACTACTGACTTATTAGGATAGTCTTTGAATTCACCATGTCTAAAACATGGATATGAAGGTCAAAGAAGGCTCTGTAGTCAGAAAGACACTGTGTTCTAATAGATATTTTTAACATATGGGGAAAATAACAGTAAAGACTGGTTTCACAAAATATATTCCCATAGAACAATGGTTCAATGAGTTACTCCTTAAAAAAAGAGTATTCTGTAGGTTAAAGAGTCTAGAAAACACATTATGCATGTAGTCTTCTTAGAGCTTCACAATGCGTACTCTCATATTAATGTTTCTGACAAGTTCTTCAGGAAAGATATATGTTTAACTTTATTTATCATCATTTCCCATACTTACTTAAACCACCAAATTCTTTCAAGGGGTAGCTAGTAAGTTAGGAAAATCTGCTTTGAAGTTCAACTTACAATGTTGTTCGTTTATAATTACCCATTAGTGATGATCTGGCAAACCAAGACATTCTCAGAATACAGTTTTCAAGGATAAAAATATTTTTCTTGTGAAAGTATCTGTAAATAAAAGTTGCTGCACAAACGATAATCTTGGGAACATTCTGTGTATGGTTGCTAAATGAAGTCACTACCTAACCACTAGATGGCAATATGATTCAATTTATGTTACAACCATACCACAGACTAGTAATAGTGTAAGAGGTATTTAAATTTTCTAGAAATGCATATATGCATTTATTCATTCATTTAGTTATTCCTCAAACATTTAAATTCCCGGAACTCTTATGGATTTTTTTTTTTTTTTTTTTTGAGACAGAGTCTCACTTTGTTGCCCAGGCTAGAGTGAGTGCCGTGGTGTCAGCCTAGCTCACAGCAACCTCAAACTCCTGGGCTCAAGCGATCCTACTGCCTCAGCCTCCGGAGTAGCTGGGACTACAGGCATGCACCACCATGCCTGGCTAATTTTTTGTATATATACTTTTAGTTGGTCAATTAATTTATTTCTATTTTTTTTTAGTAGAGACGGGGTCTCGCTCAGGCTGGTTTCGAACTCCAGACCTCCAGCAATCCGCCCGCCTCGGCCTCCCAGAGTGCTAGGATTACAGGCGTGAGCCACCGCGCCTGGCCTCTCTTATGGATTTTGGAGGTAAGAAGAATGAGACAGTGATCCAAACCTAAGGAGCTAACTATCAAAAAACTGAGGTGGGAGGATCACTTGAGCTCAGGAATTCAAGACCAGTCTGAGCAACAGTGAGACTCCATCTCTACCCTGGCCCCCCAAAAAAGAAAAAAAAAGAAAAGAAAAGAAAAATTAGCCGGAGCAGTGTCTCACGGCTATAGTCCCAGCTACTCAGAGGCTAAGGTAGGAGAATCGCTAGAGCCCAGGAGTTTGAGGTTCCTGTGAGCTAGGCTGACACCATAGCACTCTAGCCTGGGCAACAGAGCAAAACTCTTGTCACAAAAAAACAAAAAAGAAAAAAAACTGTAATTCCTAGATTCCTAGGAAACTGAAAGATGCCTCTGAGGAAAAAAAAAAGAAATGTGATTACATTAAATATGCACATATTGATTGCATGACACATTGATATTTTACAAACATGAAAAATTTTAAAGTATACATTAAAGAATTGAGAAAATACTGTGTATGGAAAGCATTGTGCTTTATAAGCATCTAACAAATGATCCAGTATGAGATAACTGGCCAAAGGTGTGCACCAGAAGTCAATTTTGACTCAGGGATGTCATGCTCAGTCGTTAGTCTTGGGAAGTTTCTGTCCCCACAAGATGGGTTCAGTTCAGAGCCTGGAAATTAAGGAGGGATGAAGGTGAAGATTGTCTCTGGCTGTTAGGCCACCGACCCTGGAGCTTTAGTGCCAGAAGAGAGCTTGAAGATCACCCTGTTCTAAGAAACAGAGACACAGATGTTGAGTGGCTTGCCAAGTGACAAGGCGCTAGTTGAGACAGGGCTAAAACTTAAATCCAAGCCTTCTAATGCCCAGCTGATGTTCTTTCCAGTATTTCATCATCAATTTTGGAATTTAGAATAGATCTTCCCTAAACTCTTTCCTTTTCCAAATTCTCTTTCCCTGCTGGCTGCTCATCCTTAGGCAAGGGGTGGGTGTGTGTGTTGTCAGATTCCCCAGAAAACAGACTTGAGGAAAGAGCTTTACATGCACAAGGTTTATTGGGGAGCACCTCTAAGGAGGCATAATTGAGAGATGAACTGCAATGCAGTAGCAACAGAGGCCTTGGCCAATCCTACAGGGTGGTCTGGAGTTTAGATGGTCCTTCAGAGTCTAGATCAAGGAAAGGGGGCTAGACCTTTATACTTCCACACTGACCCATCATTGGATGCAGGCGGCATAACCATAGGTAGCTCCCTTCAGCTAAGGGCAGAAGTCAAGGTGTCAGCAGGGCCCTGGAAGAGAATCCATTTCTCTGCCTTTTCCAGCTTCTAGAGGCTGACCACATTCCTTGGCTCACTGCCCGTTTTCTCCATCTTATTTATTTATTTATTTATTTATTTATTTTTTTTTTTTTTTTTTTTTTTTTTTTTGAGACAGAGTCTCGCTTTGTTGTCCAGGCTAGAGTGAGTGCCGTGGCGTCAGCCTAGCTCACAGCAACCTCAAACTCCTGGGCTCGAGTGATCCTTCTGCCTCAGCCTCCCGAGTAGCTGGGACTACAGGCATGTGCCACCATGCCCGGCTAATTTTATATATATATATATATATATATATATCAGTTGGCCAATTGATTTCTTTCTATTTATAGTAGAGACGGGGTCTCGCTCTTGCTCAGGCTGGTTTTGAACTCCTGACCTTGAGCAATCCGCCTGCCTCGGCCTCCCAAGAGCTAGGATTACAGGCGTGAGCCACAGCGCCCGGCCTATTTATTTATTTTTTGAGACAGAGTCTCACTTTGTTGCCCAGGCTAGAGTGAGTGCCATGGCGTCAGCCTAGCTCACAGCAACCTCAGACTCTTGGGCTCAAGCAATCCTTCTGTCTCAGCCTCCCGAGTAGCTGGGACTACAGGCATGCACCACTATGTCCGGCTAATTTTTTTTTTTTGTATATATATTAGTTGGCCAATTAACTTATTTCTATTTATAGTAGAGACGGGGGTCTTACTCTTGCTCAGGCTGGTTCGAACTCCTGACCTTGAGCAATCCGCCCACCTCGGCCTCCCAGAATGCTAGGATTACAGGCATGAGCCACCGCGCCCACCCCGTTTTCTCCATCTTAAATGCCAGCAACATCACATACCTCCGACCTTTCTTCTGTCCTCACATTTCTCTTTCTGATCTCAGCAGAGAAACAGTCTCTTCTTTCAATGACTATGTGATTAGATTGGGCTCACTTGTATAATCCAGAATACTCATTTCTAGGTCCTTAACTTTAATAACACATGCAAAGTCTTTTTAGCCATGTGAGCTCACAGGTTCCAAGGATTAGGACACTGACAGGTTTATGGAGGGCTATTCTATCACAATCTGGATTAAACATTTTTGGCATTAATATTTTATATGTTCAGAAGAGAGACAGGATGGTGGACAGAATGAATATTTTAAGAGACACGAGGAAGAATTAGAGATCAATGATTTCCCACAGACTGCTAGGTGGAAAGTTACTTCTAAGGAAGCTCTGCAGAGAATCAGTGAATACTCTGAAGCTGCAATTACAATCAGAGGAACATACTTCCCTCCTGGCAAAGAACCCAAGGAAGGAGAGTGGAAAATTTACTTGGCAATTGAAAGTGCCAATGAACTGGCTGTGCAGAAAACAAAGGCAGAAATCACCATGCTCATAAAAGAACAACTGATCCGGCTGCAAAATTCATACCAACCAACAAATAAAGGAAGATACAAAGTCTTATAAACATTTGGGAAAAACTTTTCACCAGTGCTGGTCTGTGATACATGTAGCAATTGTTGTCTGCAGTTCAATGCATTGTAAATTAAGATTTTTAAAATTCTATCTCACTGATTTTTTAAATATAAAAACAAGTATTTGCTAAAGAAGTCTTCTGTTAGTAAGTACCCCTAGAATTAATCAAACTATATTTTAAAAAATATTTTATATACTCATAGCAACATTATTATGTAATATTAACATTTATAGTATAATTATTATATTATTTTATTATTATAGCCCAAAAGTAGAAACAAACCAAATACTCAAGAACTGATGAATGTATAAATAATATATGGAATTCCATTCAACAGATTAATGTTCAGTCATAAAAAGGAATAAGTAGTGACTGACGCTGCAACATGGGTAAACCTTGAAAACATTATGCTAAGTTAAAGAAGCCAGACACAAATGAACACATATGTATGATTCCATTTATATGAAATGTCCAGAATAGGCAAATCTATGGAAACATAAAGTAGATTACTAGGTAGTTTCCAGGGGCTGAGGAGGGGAAATGGGGAGTGACTGCTAATGGGTATGGAGTTTCTAGGGGGCGGGGGGGGGGGGGGGGGGGGGGGGAGGGGGTGGTGATGGTGATAAAAATGTTCTAAAATTTGATTGTGATGATGGTTGCAAACCTATGTGAATAGACTTAAACCATTGAATTGTACACTTCAGAGGGGTGAATTTTATGGTATGTGAATTATAACTTAAAGCTGCTTAAAAATGGTTTGCAGCAGGCCGGGCGCTGTGGCTCACACCTGTAATCCTAGCTCTTGGGAGGCCGAGGCGGGCAGATTGCTCAAGGTCAGGAGTTCAAAACCAGCCTGAGCAAGAGCGAGACCCCGTCTCTACTATAAATAGAAAGAAATTAATTGGCCAACTGATATATATATATAAAAAATTAGCCGGGCATGGTGGCGCATGCCTGTAGTCCAGCTACTCGGGAGGCTGAGGCAGAAGGATCACTCAAGCCCAGGAGTTTGAGGTTGCTGTGAGCTAGGCTGACGCCACGGCACTCACTCTAGCCTGGACAACAAAGTGAGACTCTGTCTCAAAAAAAAAAAAAAATGGTTTGCAGGTGATGCTGCATCCTATATTTTGTATCACACCAGGAACTACTTTATGCCTGGTTGTCCCTATTCACAAGTAATGCTAAGATTGAGCTGTGGATTAGTGTGGTGACAACTGATAAAAACTATATTGTTAACAAGTGCTTCAGAAAAGTTATCTACCTGACAGGAATAATACTACCCTATGAGGATGAAAGTAGAATGTATATAAATATTTAATAAATCATAAACATTGTGGGTAGAAAAATGGCTCTCCCAAAGATGTCCATGTCCTAAGCCCTGGAGCCTGTGAATATGTTACCTTATAGTTCAGAGTTCATAGCAACTTTGTTATTAAGTTTGAGGATTTAGAGATGGGGAGATTACCCTGGATTATTCAGGTGGGCCTAACCTAATCACATAAATCCTGAAAGGCAGAGAACTTTTTCCAGCTGAGGTCAGGGAGAGATGTAATATTGCTGGCTTTGAAAATGGAGGAAGGGGGCCAAGGAATATGGTGGCCTCTGGAAGCTGGAAATGAGAAGGAAAGAGATTCTCCGTTAGAGTCTCCAGAAATAGCACAGCCCTGCTGACACCTTAATTTTAACCCAGTGAGACCCACATTGGACTTCTGACCTATACAAATGAAAGATAAGAAATGTTGTTTAAGCCACTAAATCTGAGGTACTTTATTAAAGCAGCAATAGAAAACTCATATAATAAAGCCTAGAGAATTCTAATAAAAAGATGACTAATATATCCAAGTGAAGTAGTTCAATACAGTAAAACTCAAATTACCCCAACCCATGGTGGAAGTACAGTTCCATTAAAAACATGAACAAACTGCACTAACTTTTCCCCCTACCCACTCAGGCAGCTTCAATCTCTGCTAAAGAGTCCCTCAAGCATTTCTGGGAATACCCACAGGGTGTCTGTTTTCATGAAATAACCTTCTCATGAAGCAATCCATTTCCAGGCAATCTAGATAACTCTACCAGGTTAAGAATTGCTGTGCCGGGCTCCAGTCTTTTTAGGGAACCAGCCCTGCTCTATTGGACACGAGTCCTTGCCAGGTACTTACCCCATCCCTTTGGCCACCACAGACTTCTAGAAGGCATCTCCTCCAATGTGCTGAAGCCTTTAAATGGGCAAAACTGTTCTGGGGTCATTTGCACAAGGGGAATAGTGGCTCTCTCCTCAATGTTTTATAGAATTTGTAATGAACTTGGTCTCTTTTTTCTTTTAGTCTTCCACTCAGCTCTCCAAAGGCCTCAGATGCAAATCCAGTGGCAGCTGGGGAGAGCAACAGATCATATTGTACTCAAAATGATCCCTCCACTACAACTAGGTCCCATAGCATAGATTTGCAACAGGGTTCGCTCTCCCCTAAAGCAAAATTGTTTACCAAGACTCTTTTTAGTCCCCTTGAAAATAGGTTTCCAGCATGCCAATCTCACCAGTTTGACAGACGTGCCCAGATATGACTAACTCCCACTTGGACTCAAGTTAGGATACCACAATATGAAGAAGGCAGTGTACAATTGGGACAAGTAAGTGTTTCTCACTCAAGGACCTTCAGGCGTGCAAAGAAGGGAGATAAAGTTGAATAGGTGGAAAGGCCTTGAAAGTCAGGACAACAGAGAATCCCTGAAAGTTTTTAAGAAGAAACAGCACAGTATAATTGGTTTTTAGGAACATCTACCTCATAGTGCATTTGTAAAATGGAGAGGCAGGGAGAGCAAGAGCAGAATAAGATCAATTAGGGAGTTGTTTCAGTGATCTAAGAATGAAACGTTGAAGGCTGTCGGAAGAAAAGCATTAAGGGAAAAAAAATGTTCCTGGTATATATCACTGCCTAACAAGCTACCAAAAATTTTAATGGTTTAAAGTAGCAATAATGAAATGGCCTGCTGCAGTGGTTCATGCCTGTAATCCCAGCACTTTGGGAGGCCAAGGTGAGAGGATCACTTGAGACCAGGAGTTCAAGATCACCCTGGGCAACACAGTGAGACCCCATCTCTACAAAAAATAAGAAAACCTAGTTGGGCACAGTGGTGCACACCTGTAATCCCAGCTACTCAGGAAAATGAAGCAGAAGGATCTCCTAAGTCCAGGAGCTTGAGGCCAGCCTGGGCAACATATTGAAACCCCATATTAAAAAATTTTCTTTTTCAACCTGTCGAGTTCATATGTTTCTGAGGAAAAAGAATAATTAAGAATAAGAAAAAATTTTTTTTTAAATTTTCTTTTAAATTTAAAAATAGCAATCATGTATTTAGCTCATGAATCTGCAATTTGGACAGAGTTCAGTAGTGTTGACTCATCTCTGCTCTACAAGTAACACTTATGTAACTTCAGCAGGTTGCAGCATCAATGCTTAATTAAACACATTATTATGTTTCATTACAATAGATTACACGAATAGCCTCTCGAAAAAAATGCCAAAAGGCCCCTCTCCCCTTCACTTCCCCTCTTCCCACGTGTCGCTGAAAGGTGAAGAAAGGGAGACCCAGAGGAGATCTTCTGACGGAGGGAGAGGTGATCTCAAACTTGGGGGTCAGCAGAGGACGGATCCCAAGTCTGCTGAACCGCCAGACCTTTCCGACCTCACCCCTTTCGGGAGACAGGCTCGCCGCCGGCGCCCGCATTTTTAAAATGGAAACAAACCCGGCGCCGCCCCCTGCTCTGAGGCCGCGGGGAAAAGGGCACCGCCCTCCGGAGCATGCGAGCTAGCCAACGGAAGGATCCCGCAGAGAGTCGGCTACCACAGCCCCTTTTTCTTTTTTTTTGAGACAGAGTCTCGCTTTGTTGCCCAGGCTAGAGTGAGTGCCCTGGCGTCAGCCTAGCTCACAGCAACCTCAATCTCCTGGGCTTAAGCAATCCTACTGCCTCAGCCTCCCGAGTAGCTGGGACTACAGGGACGCGCCACCATGCCCGGCTAATTTTATATATATATATATATATATATATTAGTTGGCCAATTAATTTCTTTCTATTTTTATAGTAGAGACAGGGTCTCGCTCAGGCTGGTTTTGAACTCCTGACCTTGAGCAATCCGCCCGCCTCGGCCTCCCAGAGTGCTAGGATTACAAGCGTGAGCCACCACGCCCGGCCCACAGCCCCTTTTTCATCTGGCTTACTCCCCGCCCACCTTCATTCTCACGGTAAAAGCCCCGCCATAAAGAGTCGGTCCCGCCTTTTCCTCCCCACATAGCTTCACCTGTCCGCCGCTCCCCCTCGCCCGGCCCCCGGAAGTGACGACGGCCGCGCGGCCCTGCCCGTGTCCCGTCGGGCATCGCGGCGGCGGCGGGAAGATGGCGGCGGCGGGAGCCCTGGAACGGAGCTTCGTGGAGCTAAGCGGAGCCGAGCGCGAAAGGCCGAGGCATTTTCGGGAATTCACAGTCAGCGGCGTTGGTACGGAAATGACCAGGGAGGGCGCGATCCGGTCCTTCCCCTCGGCCTCCTCCCTTGGGTTTCTGACTACCCCTGGTTCATCCTCCTGAGTCCACATGCCTATAACCCCTGGATCAGAGCTTCCTTGGTGTCCGACGTCTTCGTCTTTTCTTTCCCTTCCCTTTGTGTGGGTTGTCAATCCGTCACCCTCTGCTTTCTCAGAGCCTCAATCTCTGTTATCTCTAGAGAACCATGTTTCAGGCTGACCGCGTTCATTTTGCAGGGACAGCAAATGCTGTGACTGGCGCTGTGAAATACAGTGAGAGCGCGGGAGGCTTCTACTATGTGGAAAGTGGCAAGTTGTTCTCCATCACCAGAAACAGGTTCATTCATTGGTAAGTGCTGTGGTTCGCCAAAACCCCCTGGAAGGTAGGGTTCAGCGTATACGTTTTTCTCGGCTGTTGCCAGTGTCATTCTATGAAGCAGTAATCAACACTTAGGAAAAAGAGAAAGACTGTTTTCAATTCATGTCAGAATCAGGGGAAGACTAAGGAGACAGAGTTCTAGAAGAGGTACCCCCCAAACAACACTGAAAACAGGGAATGTAGCTTAGTGGATAAAGCTTATAAAACCAGTTTTAAAAATGAACCCATTATGTAGTGCTTTATAGCTTTCTTCATTCCACAAATATGATTAGAGGTTCAACACATCAGGCAATATGCTAGGTACCGGGATGAAATGATGAAAAAAACAACTACCATTTTCATTATGCAAGGTGATGTAGCAGTGTAAGAATAGATGTGGATCTGCCTTTCATGGGGCAGTTTTGTGGAGGAAAGAGACATTAAACTGATTACCACAACACAGGTATATAAATACAAATTTTCATACTTGCCCTGGAGGAAAAGTATAGGGGCTATGAGAGGATAATGGGAGAACTAAATGTTATTAGTGGAGTAGGAAGGAACTTTAAGGAATTCAGTTAGTCTGAGATCTGAAGCATGAAAAGTTAGCCAGGCATGCGGAGTGGGGCAGAGAACAGTCCAGCAAGCAGGATCACCATATGAACAGGCCTTGACAGGTTTGAGGGACTGACCAGAGGTCTGTGTGGCTTAAATGCAATGGAGAAAACAGAAAGTGATGTGAGAGATGCTGAGGCTGGAGAGGTGGCAGGATTCAGACCATGTTACCCTTGGGTCATTTTTAAGGATTTTTGGATTTGACTCTAAGAACATTGAACCATCACTGAAGGGTTTTTGAAGAGTTACTAAAATGATGAAAATTGCATTTTTAGAATATTGGTCTGTTTTATGGAAAGTGGATTTGGGTTGGATGAGTATAATACCAAAACAGACTTGCTTTTATGATGGCCCACTTAAAGGATTCTGGTGGCTCAATTGTGGGAATGACTAGGAAAAGAGAAGATGGATTTAAGATACATTTAGAAGGTAGATTCCCTAGGACTTGGTGATAGATTGAATGTAGGGTAGGGGATCGTAAGGGAAAGGGAGGAAGCATTGGCAGCTCCCTGGTTTTAGCTGTGACTAACCAGATATGGTTGGGGAGGAGTTGCCATTTACTGAGATTTTGGACAGATTTGAATAATTCTTTTGGACATACTAAATTTGAAGTACTTGGGCAGCAGCCCTTTGGAAATGTAAAGTAGGCATTGAAATTTATAGATCGAAGGCTCAGAAGAGAGACTTATGTTAGAGATACAAATTTCATTTATTTAAGAAATTTTTTTGTGTGCCTGATGTTTCAGTTAGTTAGGACTGGGGATATAGCAGGGAACAAAACAAAGTCCCTGCTCTCGTGGAGGAAGACAGGCAATAACAACAATAACAAAAACCCAAATATAGGTAGGTTGTCAGGTGATAAGTGGAATAGAAAACAGGGAAGCAGGGGAAGAGGAATGCCTATAGGATTTAATGTTTTATTAATATATAAATTGAGCTGGGGGCTCAACTGTGGGAATGAGCCACATTGCTGCGTTGGGCAATATCCACTGGTAAGTTGATATTTGAGCAGAAGAAAAAATATTTGGGAGATGAGCATTTTAGGTAGAGCTTTCCAAGCGAAGGGAACAAAAAGTGCAAAGAACCCTGAGACAGGGTTCTTTACACGCGCGCGCACACACACACACATATATACACACACACACCAATAGCACACCCACATCTTTACCCCAATTATGATAACCACACATCTTTCTAGATATTACTAAATGTCCTTGGGAAGTGAGGCAGAATTGCCCCCAGTTGGGAACACTTGTGTAGAGAGGTCTGAGGAGTGAATCCTGGAAAGCTCCAATAGTTAGGAAAATGAGGAACCACTGAAGGAGCCCGAGAAGGAGTAACAACTAAAGTGAGATTTGAACAAAAAGAGTAGTGTCCCAGAAGCCAAGGGATAGATTTCAAGGAGGCAAGTGAAAAACTATCAAGTGCTGTATGTAAGTCAGATAAAATGAGAAATGAAAATCGACCTTTGCATCATGGATGTCACTGGTGGCCTTGTCAAGAACTCCAATAGATGCAAAAGCCTCAGTGGAGTGGGTTCAAGAGAGAAGGGAAGGAGAGGAGTTGTGAGTATAGAACAACTTTTTCAAGGGGTATTGCTGTAAGGGAGGTGGAGAAATCACGTGGTAGCTGGAGAGCAATGATGGAGTAGAGGAAATATAGTAGTATATTTATGTGCAGTTGAAAATGATCTACTTAGTAGAGTTGAGGGCAACCATAGAGGAGAGGAATTTAGGAAACTTAGAAGGTGGAGTATTAGGAAACATATGGCTGTTGAAATCATTAAGAATAAGGCAGGAGACGGCCGGGTGCGGTGGCTCACGCCTGTAATCCTAGCTCTCTGGGAGGCCGAGGCGGGCGGATTGCTCGAGGTCAGGAGTTCGAAACCAGCCTGAGCAAGAGCGAGACTCCATCTCTACTATAAATAGAAAGAAATTAATTGGCCAACTAATATATACAAAAAATTAGCCGGGCATGGTGGCGCATGCCTGTAGTCCTAGCTACTTGGGAGGCTGAGGCAGGAGGATTGCTTGAGCCAGGAGTTTGAGGTTGCTGTGAGCTAGGCTGACACCACGGCACTCACTCTAGCCTGGGCAACAAAGCGAGACTCTGTCTCAAAAAAAAAAAAAAAAAAGAATAAGGCAGGAGAGAGTGACAGTGGGGCTAGGAATTAAAATCTTCAAGGACTGAGAGAAATCTTTAAATATTAATAACTGTAACAAGTAGGGGTAGCAGGTGGTGTCTGTTTCTTTGGGCTTCAGAGCTGAGTGGTTCAGGCAGGAAGGGAGGAACAGTGGCCTGGGGTGACAATGGGGAATAAGCAGAACATCTATGCCCTACCCTGAGGCCCCACTACAAGAGGCATGATAGAGAAAGCTTAGGGGGCACTGTCATCATGGAAGATCCAGGACCCAACTTTAACCATAATGCTGGAATGTGAAGGGATTCTTTAGAGATGCGGTTCAAGATCCAGAAAATTGTGTTAATACCATCATTTAGTCAAGTAGCTCTGGGGAATCATCAGAGCTCAAATGGTATTTACATCCCTGAGAGTGGTTAAGATGTGCCTTGGGAGAATGTATATGGTGAGCAGAAAAGGTGATCCGGGATCAGGATTTGAGGAAATCTAACATGTGGGGGTCGGGTCTGGGAGGTGGGCAGAAAAATAGGAGAGGGTAGCATCATAGAAGTTAATAGAAGAGACTATTTGAAGAAGGAAAGAATGCAGAATGAAGAGTACACTGAAATTAGTGCAGTGACGTTGATAAGAAAAGGGCGCAGTTGTGGCAAAAGCCAAATTTAGTAGGTTTAAGAGTATGAGAGGCCAGGTCCAGTGGCTCACACCTATAATCCTAGCCCCCTGGGAGGCCGAGGTGGGAGGATCGCTCGAGGTCAGGAGTTCGAAACCAGCCTGTGCAAGAGTGAGACCCCATCTCTACTAAAAATAGAAAGAAATTAATTGACCAGCTAAAAAAATACATAAGAAAAAAAATTAGCTGGGCATGGTGGCACATGCCTGTAGTCCCAGCTACTCGGGAGGCTGAGGCAGGAGGATTGCTTGAGCCCAGGAGTTTGAGGTTGCTATGAGCTAAGCTGATGCCAGGGTACTCTAGCAACAGAGTGAGACTCTGTCTCAAAAAAAAAAAAAAAAAAAGAGTATGAGAGAGGTGAGGAAATAGAGAATGCTTGACCATTGAGGGGAATGGAGAGAATGTGATAACTGGATCAGGTGTGAGGGGAGGCAGGCATGGGGAAACAGAAAGGGAAAGACCAGGGAAGAGATTATTTGAAGGCCCTGAAAGGAGGAGAGATGGGTGCAGGAGAAATATACTTGAGAAAGTCAGAGATTGGCCTTTAGTTGCCGAGAGGAGGCTTGCTTTTTTGGAAAGGATGCAAGTAATATGGTAGATACGGTGATGGGAAGTTAGGGCATTCCCAGCATGTTGCTTTCTATGGTTTCAAACCTACCACACTGCAGAGTTGCACCTGAAAAAGTTGGTCCTGTGTCCTAACACAGTTCTGGCTTTGGCTAAGCACAGTATGTACTGTCATTTTTTCTTTAGGCTTGTGACATACTGTGAGTTATTCTCAGTCCACTTTTGGGGTCTTTTTGTAAGGATTGATAGATTTTTTTGAAAATTTTAATATACAATGCTTTTATTTTTTTCTTGTCACTGCTTTAAACTGTGTTTCCCTCTGACTTGTATATCCTTTAACAAGGACCAGTAGATTTTTAAACTTTTTTAGCTCTGTGGAAAGAAAAACCTGGATTTATTCATAACACAGAGTTTTTTCTTTTTTCAGTTATGGGTAAGATGAAACAGCTGGGACAGAAGCAACCAAAATATTTACAGTTGCCGAAGATGACAGTCCCAGGAATAAGGGCTGAGTTTTAGTAAAAGAAGGATTTGTGGTGGGATAATTTTAGAATAAGATCTCATGGTAAGATGCTTGAAAAAAGACATTATGGTTAGAACAATTTTTTTTTTTTTTTTTTTTTTTTTTTTTTTTTTTTTTTTTTTTGAGGCAGAGTCTCACTTTGTTACCCTGGCTAGAGTGCTGTGAAGTCAGCCTAGCTCACAGCAACCTCAAACTCCTGGGCTCAAGCAATCCTCCTGCCTCAGTCTCCCAAGTAGCTGGGACTACAGGCATGTGCCACCATGCCCGGCTAATTTTTTCTATATATTTTTAGTTGGCCAATTAATTTCTTTCTATTTTTAGTAGAGACAGGGTCTCACTCTTACTCAGGCTGGTTTCGAACTCCTGACTCCTCCCACCTTGGCCTCCCAGAGTGCTGGGATTACAGGCGTGAGCCACCACGCCTGGCCAATGGTCAGAACAATTTTAATAAAAGAGTATATTTACTTCAGAGGAGCATAAGGGATAAAACGAGGAGGTAGAAGTTAAGAAAAATAAACTAGTTGATTAAAATTTGTATCTTGATTTTTGCTGCATGAAAGAGTCTATTTCATCATTCTGGGGTAGCTATGACCACAGCAGGAGGCCTCCTGTGAAAGGAAGTGTCATCTGCTGAAAAGAGAGGGCAGTAAGGATAAACCTGCAGTAGTTCAAGAAAGAGGTGACTAGTTTGATTATAGAGATGGAAGGGAAGGAACAGTGTCAGGAAGAGGAAAGCAGCAGGATTTGACAGATCACAACTGCTGAGTGAAGGACATAGACAAATTTATGCCAGTGATTTTTAAAGATGACAAATACTTAAAAGTCAGAAGTGAGAAATTTCTTCTTTGGAGTAAGATAACATGATAGCCTCTTGTGATGGATAAAAGCTAGGCACAAGAGACCGAGGGTTAAGAGTTTTAATCTTAAAGTCAGACCTAATGTCGTTAGGCAAAATGCTTTGTCTCCTCTGTTGCAACCTGAGTTCAATTCAAAGCTTTTTTTTTTTTTTAATTTGCATGCGTTTTACCAAAAAGCATTTATTGCATGCTAGCTCTGTCCCAGGCACTTGCTGGGTCTGTGGATATCCATGTGCACATGGCAGAGAATCTCTACTCTTATAGAGCTTGCTGTTATTTATCAGTTAGCAAGCACCTTTTGAGGAGTAATAGTAAACTAACCTTGATAGGTTCAACATGCAAAGTTATTGTTTATTATTTTTTTCTTTTTTTTTGAGACAGAGTCTCACTTTGTTGCCTGGGCTAGAGTGCCATGGCATCAGCATAGCTCACAGCAACCTTCAACTCCTGGGCTCAAGCAATCCTTCTGCCTCAGCCTCCCAAGTAGCTGGGACTACAGGCATGCACCACCACACCTGGCTAATATTTTCTATGTATTTTTAGTTGGCTAATTAATTTCTTTCTATTTTTAGTAGAGATGGGGTCTCACTCTTGCTTAGGCTGATTTTGAACTCCTGACCTAGAGCGATCCTCCCGCCTTGGCCTCCCAGAGTGCTAGGATTACAGGGATGAGCCACCATGCCTGGCCGTCTTTCTTTCTTTTTTTTTTTTTTAAAGAAACCAGATCTCTCTCTCTCACCCAGGCTGGGGTATAATGGCACGATCATGTCTCACTGTAACCTTGAATTCCTGGGCTCAAGCAATCCTTCTGCCTCAGCCTCTGTAGTAGCTAGGACTACCGGCTTGTGCCACTACATCTGGCTAATTTTTTTTAAATTTTTTGTAGAGAGGTGGTCTCTATGTTGCCCAGGCCAGTCTTGTATTCCTAGCCTCAGATGATCCTCCCACTTTGGCTTTCCAAGGTGCTGGGATTACAGGTGTGAGCCATTGTGCCCATCTTAAAATAACTTTTTTCTTTCTTTATTTATTTATTTCAGTATACTATGGGGGTATAAATGTTAAGGTTACGTATATTGCCCTTGCCCCCCTTAAAATAGTTCTTTAGTAAGAAACAATGCACCTCATACAAATAAATATAAGGGTAGAACCCATAAAATTGCTATTGTTTTGTGTTATTGCAGGATAAGAAGTAATAGAAGAGGGAAATACCCACAATTATTAAAGTCAATTTTGTTTGACATGTGAAGGCCTTGTTCCACTATAAGTAATGGGAGTATGAAGTGTTGTAGAGTTTAATTGCATTGCATATTGTCGTAAACAAATGGCCTATCAAGTTTAGAAATGCCTCCATTTAACAGAATCATAATGAGATTTGAGTTTTGTTGTGCTGTGTTTTATAAATGTACATAATGTGGTGGTTTGGAATGTAAAAGTGGTCTGAATCTGTTTATCCAAAATTTTCAAATTTGGAGAGTTCGCTTGGATGCTATTCTTATATATTTCAATGCAACAGTCAATGAGAAAGAAAAGCATAAACTTTTTAAACAAATGTCTCTTTTTTTCACAGGAAGACCTCAGGAGATACATTGGAGCTGGTAGAAGAGTCACTGGACTTAAATTTGTTGAATAATGCAATCCGCCTCAAATTCCAAAATTGCAGCATCTTACCTGGAGGGGTTTATGCCTCTGAGACTCAGAATCATGTGATAATCTTGATATTAACCAATCAAACAGTTCACAGGTTACTTTTACCACACCCTTCCCGGATGTATAGGAGTGTAAGTTGGTTAAGTGTAGTATGTTTTATTTCTCAGAATACTCTGGCTGCCACAAATATAGTGCTTGAGTGATATCCTTTGGAATTGAAGGAAATTTGGACTTTTGTTATCCTTCATCAAGTATACTTTGATAGTTACCATTTTAAATGATCAGACACACATTTGAAGTTGAAGAAATAGTGTATTTTTTTTTCTTAAGATCCAGAGCAAGTTGAAAAGAAATAGTTATAATTAAAAAGAACAGCTTTCTTCTTAAGCTCCATAATTTTTTACTTTAAAAGCTTTTTTAGCAATTGAGAGGAGCTGAGCAAAATTCAGATTATTTTGATTTAACAGATTTTTCTTTTTAATTGCTCCATAGGAGTTGGTAACTGAAAATCAAATGCAATCAGTATTCACTGACATTGGAAAAGTTGATTTCAGGGATCCTTGCAACTATCAGTTAATTCCAACAGTACCCGGAATATCACCCAATTCCACCACCTCGGCTGCCTGGCTTAGCAGTGATGGGGAGGCTCTGTTTGCTCTGCCATCTGCTTCTGGGGGGATCTTTGTTCTTAAGCTACCTCCTTATGACATACCTGGTAAGCATGGGAACTGGGCATGTATTTAACTTTAAATAAGGAATGTTAGCATTTAAACATACTTTAGCAGTTAAACCCTATCACGCAATGCAGGTATTGCTTCTATACCGAATTGGTCATTCGGTATCACTTGCCTCATGAGTTCCTAATGCTTTGCTTTTGTACGGTGGACTTTATATAATGGTAAAGGGACTATAAAGCATATTGGAGTATGGAAAAACAAATAAATAAATATAAGACAACCTGTTTTAAGTCTCATGGTAGAGATAAGTTGACCAGTTGTCTACCCTCATGTGGAGGTATTATAATTAAAATAAATTAATTGAAACGAAGAAGTTTGATACCCTGTTCCAAGCAACCACTATCTCTTGTCTGGGTTATTGCATTAGCTTCCTAAATATCTCAGATCTGCCCTTACCCGTCTTCAGAAATTTCTCAGGCAGACTGATACATTTAAAATATAAGTTAGGTCATGTCACAGCACTGTGGATAGCTGTCCATTGAGGGTTCTTCATCTCACTCTGAATAAACCCAGAGTTGTTATGTTGTCTTAGAATGCCCCTCTGCTACCTCTCAAACCTCATCTTTTTATTCTTTTTCCCTCCCCTTCTCTCCACCAGCCACGTGCCTTCTTGGAATTCCTTGAACACGCCAGACACACTCCTACCTCAGGGCGTTTGCCTGAGATAGCCAGTTACAAGCTTGGCTCATTCCCTCAACTCCTTTAGGTCTTTACTCAATGTCACCTCAGTGGGGCTTTCCCTGACCACCCTTTTCAAAATTACAACCCCTCACATCCCCTGCCCCCCATGAGCATTCTCTAAACCCTTTCATGTCTTATTTTTCTCCACTTGTTACCATTCTACTTAATTTTACATCTCTGCTTCTCCCCTCAATGGAATGTAAGGTACATGAGAATAGGAGTTTTGTTTGTTTTTTTCCTTGCCCTTATCTGCAGAAAAGACAGGAGTTTTTTAATTTGTTTTGTTTACTGCTATACAACAATATAGTTTTGTATACTACTCCAGCATCTGGAACTATGCCTAGCACATGAAAGGCACCCAGTGATTGCTTTGGAAGGAGTGAAGTGATTCTGCTGAGCAGTTATTACCACTCAGGGTTACTATCTATAAATGCCAAAAATTTCCACAAGGAGTATAAAAATGCTATTTTTATTGATCCAATAATGATTCAAAATATTTTAAGTGTGATATATGTGGGAAAAGTACATCCTAAACCTTTGTTAGTATAAAAATGTAGAAATTTGTCATCTGTTATAAAGATTTTGTTCATGGTTATATGATTCTTGCCTTTGGGTTTCTCCAAGTATGATCAGGAGTTACCTTGGATATCGTTGCAGGGATGGTGTCAGTTGTGGAACTGAAACAGAGTTCAGTAATGCAGCGATTGCTTATAGGTTGGATGCCAACAGCTATCAGGTGAGTGCTGTCTGACAGGTAAACCAAAGGGCCCAAGAATGTAATCTTTTTGTGCTGATCAGCACCTTTTAGTGCTTCCAGTCTTACTCTAAGGCAAACATACTGCAAAGGAGAGAGGTCAGCATAATATCCTGTTCCATCTGAGCAAAACCACACTCCAGGTACATTTTTATTGTTGTTGAGACAGAGTCTCGCTCTGCAACCTCAAATTCCTGGGCTCAAGCAATCCTCCTGCCTTAGCCTCCTGAGTAGCACGTGCCACCATGCCCAGCTAACTTTTTCTCGCTTTTGCTTAGGCTGGTCTCAAACTCCTGGCCTCAAGCAATTCTCCTATCCCGGACTCCTAGAGTGCTAGAATTACAGGCGTAAGCCACTGCACCTATCCCAGAGTACATTTTATTTGCAGTTGGACATCATATAGCAGGAGAGACTGGCTTACTGTTTATGTTCTCACAATAGTTCAGTGCTCTGCCCTAATTTACTCAAACTTAATTTTGTGTCAAATTATTAGAAGAAAGTTTTTGATGTTTAGAGTAAAACAGTACAAAAGGAAAAATAGTGTTCCATTCTTATGTAAAGACTTAAAATTTATTATAGCAATTGATTATAAACCAAACAGGAATCTAGTTGTCTTATACCAGTATATAAGCTCTTGTTCCTTCTGCTGAGTGTATACTTATAATTTGATATCTTTTGAATTGCAAACTCTAATGATCAGATTAGTTACAACAGTAAAACTAAAACTTGACCTTATGTTTTCAGGGGTGAACAAGGGCCTTCAGATCGTCCCCTCAGTCTTGCTGTTCACTGTGTCGAGCATGATGCCTTTATCTTTGCTCTGTGTCAGGATCATAAGCTACGAATGTGGTCTTATAAGGTAAATGCTACATTTATAGTTACTATAATTTGAAATAGAATTGTGAGAGAATTGAAATCAATCTTGCTGCTTCTCTAGGATAATCAAATCAATTGGTTTGGAAATTATGGCTCATTACCAGATTCAGGCAGTTTCATTTAGCCTTATTTTGCATACATTTCCCTCTTAACTGCTTGTCTTTTTATTATGAAAATTATGAGTCTTACAGGAAAATTGAAAGAATAGTACAAAGTATACCTTTCACTTAAGAGCAACAAATGTGTTTTTAAAATGCAAGCTGGTAAAATACTTTTCAAGACTCACCAACAAAACAGCTGATGATTCTATCTGTCAGACTAAAGAGATATTTTTCATCTTAGCCCTTTAAAAACAAAAACCTGTAAGGTCTTTTGGCAGATAGACTAGATAGAGTGATAGATATAATAAATGTACCTCCTCTGAAAAGATAGGAAATATGCTTTTCTAGCCTGAATATTCTTTGAATACTACCTATTAACATTTATCTTGGGCAGGATCAAATGTGCCTGATGGTAGCTGACATGCTAGAGTATGTACCTGTGAATAAGGACCTTCGGGTCACTGCTGGAACTGGACACAAATTACGACTTGCTTATTCCCCTTCCATGGGACTCTACTTAGGCATATATATGCATGCACCAAAACGAGGACAGGTATGGAACAAGTAAGACATGTGTCAAGTTATTCTGTGTGTACTGATGGGGGAAAATAGCTGAGATTCATTGAGTATATTTAAGCTCTTTGCACCAACCTAGGTGCTTCATGTGTTAAGTTGTTTTCTGAGGTGATGGTGGGTTTTGTGCTAATATGTGGATTAGAATATCTTGAAGGAGGGGTCAGTATGAAAGGAAATAGTTTAAAGGCACATGACAGAAAAAGCTAACCAAAACTAAGAAAGGGTACATACAGAAGTCTGGGTGAACAAATGGAATTATTGAAAGTTAGATGTTTAATGTTTGGAGGAAGTTAAATAATTTTGCTCATCATCCAAACACTAACTGTTATATGTAGATAAGTAGGATATAATAGTATAATCATATGAGCAAGCAGGTATTTGATACTGTGTGTTTGACATTGTGCCAGGCCCTTTATATACTTTAATAATAGCAAACATTTGGATTGTGCTTACTTTGGGCTCTTACATTGTACTTATAGTATCTATTTGATCCTAATAACATTCCAGTGAAGTAGGGTTTGTCTCCCTCACTCTGCTGGAGCTCTGATTCCCCATGCTAGGTCACTGCCCTGCCTGGATGCCCTCCTCACCATTTGGGCCCTGATAATACCACCAGGTCACACCCATACAATGGACACCCTCCTCACCCTACCTGAGGTGAGGTAGGTAGGTAGGTAGGTAGATAGATTGATACCTCTGTTTATATACCCAAAATAATTGAATGGAGGGTCTCGAAGAGATATATGTACAACCGTATACAAAGCAACATTATTCATAATAGCCAAAAGGTGGAAGCAACCCAAGTGTCCATTGACAGATGAATACGTAAATAAAATATAGTATATGCATATAGTTGAATATTATTCAGTTTTTAAAAGGAAGGAAATTCTGGCACATGCTATAACATGAGTGAACCTTAAGCACATTATGCTAAGCAAAATAAGCCAGTCACAAAACTACAAATACTGGCCAGTCATAGTGGCTCATGCCTGTAATCCCAGCACTCTAGGAGGCCAACGTAGGAGGATTGCTTGAGATCAGGTATTCGAGACTAGCCTTAGCAAGACTGAGACCCCATCTCTACTAAAAATAGAAATTAGCCAGACATGGTGGCACACACCTGTAGTCACAGCTACTTGGGAGGCTGAGGCAGAAGGATTGCTTGAGCCCAGGAATTTGAGGTTGCTGTGAGCTAGGCTGACACAATGCCATTCTAGCCGGGCAACAGAGGTGAGACTCTCAAAAAAAAAAAGAAAAGACAAGACAAATATACGAAGTACATAGAACAGCTAAAGTCAGAGACGGAAAGTATTAATTAAATGGTGGTTGCTAGGGACGGGGAGTTGGTTAATGGGTGTAGAGTTTCAGTTATGCAAGATGGAAAGAGTTCTGGACAATAGTCTGAATATATTTATCACTACTGAACTGTATATTTAAAAATGGCTAAGATGGTAAATTTTATATTATGTGTATTTTACAATTTTTAAAAAAAATTGTTTATAAATGCTAATAACACTTAGAAAAGTAACATGTTGATTATTACAAGTAATAAATTATCAACCTGTGTTTTAACAGTTCTGCGTTTTCCAGTTGGTGAGCACTGAGAATAACCGTTATAGTCTAGATCACATTTCCTCACTATTCACTTCTCAGGTAGGTTAAATCATCCTTTGCATATCACACAAGTACAAGAAAAAGAAGTGTTGGCTAATCTCACTGGTGTAATGGGACTGTAGTCTTAAAGTGGAATATTTCGTGATACCTGGCACTGTATTTTGTTTTTATGCCTTTACCTCTCCTACCAATACAAATTTAAGTCACCATGAATTACTACCTTTTCTTTATTGTTTTAACCCTTTTTTTCACATTTCTTTCTAGGAGACACTAATTGATTTTGCCTTAACTTCCACGGATATCTGGGCCCTGTGGCATGATGCCGAGAACCGAACGGTTGTGAAATACATCAACTTTGAACAGTATGGGTCATTTATCATTGTCATCCTACCACACTCCAGGCAGTTTCATGCTAAGAAGACAAGAGCTTTTTATGTAGAACCAAGTCAAGGGTTTTCATTTGAAGGATTCGACCCTGGGTTTACCTGTCGTTACTATCTTCTGAAATATTTCTTTTGGATTTTGTATTATTTCTTACATTTTGGTTTTAGGACAAAATGAGAATTCTTAGGACTGGATTAAGATAAAGAAAATACCATATTTTTTGGGAGAGAGAGCACATATCCAAAATACTCCTAATCTCGTTTTCTTTATTTCTAAGCAAAGATTATTCTTAGTACCCACAACTTTCAAAAGACACTGCAGCCTCTTTGTGTTCTCTGTTTTCTCATCATGAGTTGACAAAGAGATTGGACAGGTACAGTGCTTCTCAAATTTTTTAAAAACAGGAAGCCCTTTTTTCCAAAAGATAACATATAACATAAAGTGAGTATTTTATGAGTATAAAATTATAACATAATGTGTTGATAATCATATTTGGCATCTAACTTTTTCTTTCTTTTTCTTTTTTTTTTTTTTTTGAGACAGAGTCTTGCTTTGTTGCCCAGGCTAGAGTGAGTGCTGTGGCGTCAGCCTAGCTCACAGCAACCTAAAACTCCTGGGCTCAAGCAATCCTGCTGCCTCAGCCTCCCAAGTAGCTGGGACTACAGGCATGTGCCACCATGCCTGGCTTATTTTTTCTATATATATATTAGTTGGCCAATTAATTTCTTTTTTTTATTTTTATAGTAGAGACGGGGTCTCGCTCTTGCTCAGGCTGGTTTCAAACTCCTGACTTCGAGCAATCCGCCCGCCTTGGCCTCCCAGAGTGCTAGGATTACAGGCGTGAGCCACCGTGCCTGGCCGCATCTAACATTTTTAAAGTATATTAGTTGTTTGTTTTTGTTTTTGAGACAAGGTCTTGCTATGTTGCCAAGGCTCTGGAGTATACTACCATAGCACACTATACCTTTGAACTCCTGGGCTTAACTGATCTTCCTGCATCATCTTCCTGAGTTAGCTGGGGCTACAGGCATGTGCTGCCATGCCTGGCAGTGTAAAGTTTTTAAATAGTTACAAGTACATTTTAAAAACCTATTTTGAAGCAACATTTGTATAACCCCTGTAGAGAGGATTTCCTGGACCACTGCTTAGGAACCACTGAAGTAATTGAACCTTCTGGGTCCTTCATAACCCTAATGTCTAGGGTAGACTTCTAAGAATGATTTCCCCCAAGCCACACCTCAGAAGATAAAAGAGTGTTCCTTATAGTTAGCATTCAAGCAGAATGATCAGAAAGCACAGGCTCCAGAGTGGGAGCAGGGTTGGAATTGTGGTTGTGCGACTTACTAGTTATGATGCACTCTAAGCCTCACTTGCCACATCTGCAAAATGGGAGTAATATATCCATCACAAATCGTTTATCATAGGGCATATATGAGTAATATCTAGAATTGCATCTACCATAATATCTAGCAAATACTAAATGCAGAATAAAAGCTGTTATTTGTAGATTTGTGTTTAGACTTTTAATTTCAGGAAGGTACTTATTAAAACTTGGTAAGAAGCCGGGCGCGGTGGCTCACGCCTGTAATCCTAGCACTCTGGGAGGCTGAGGTGGGCGGATTGCTCAAGGTCAGGAGTTCGAAACCAGCCTGAGCGAGACCCCGTCTCTACCAAAAACAGAAAGAAATTAATTGACCAACTAAAAATATATATACAAAAAATTAGCTGGGCATGGTGGCACATGCCTGTAGTCCCAGCTACTCGGGAGGCTGAGGCAGTAGGATTGCTGAGCCCAGGAGTTTGAGGTTGCTGTGAGCGAGGCTGATGCCACGGCACTCACTCTAGCCTGGGCAACAAAGTGAGACTCTGTCTCAAAAAAAAAAAAAAAACTTGGTAAGAATACTTCTATAAAAACTAGACTCTGGCTGGGCACGGTGGCTCACACCTGTAATTCTAGCACTCTGGGAGGCCAGGGTGGGAGGTTCTCTTGAGGTTAGGAGTTCAAGACCAGCTTGAGAAAAAGCAAGACCGAGTCTCTACTAAAAATAGAAAAATTAGCCAGGCATGGTGGTATGCACCTGTAATCCCAGCTACTCAGTAGGCTGAAGCAGGAGGATCACTGGAGCTCAGGAGTTTGAGGTTGCAGTGAGCTATAATGACGCCACTGCACTCTAGCCCAGGTGATAGAGTGAGACTCTGACTCAAAAAAAAAAAAAAAAAAACTATGCTAAGAATAAGTTTAAAACATTTTTAATAGAGTAGTTGTTGCAGGGGTTCAGTGATGAGGCCCTCCCTGCCCAGATATTGCCAACAGCATAAGTTTCATTTTTATGTATCATTTCTGTATAAACTGATGGACTTTTTTTCTATAGTAATGTTGCAGGACAGTGGAATCCAGTTTTTATGCAGCCTCTGCCAGATGAAGAAATTGTCATCAGAGATGATCAAGACCCCAGAGTAAGCAAATGCTTAAGTGTCATGAAAGGGGATGATTTACCCTGATTATTATTTTAAGAAAAACCAACTGTATTACTCAGAACCCTTTCAGCTGCAGGTGACAGAAACCCACCCTGAACTGACTTAAGCTAAAAGGAGAATACATTGACTTGTGCAGCTGAGAAGTTCAGTATTACCTGGCTTTAGCAATAGCTGGAATAATGCCTTCAGGGCTTGGTTTTCCCCTTCTCTCTAGTCTGCTTTCCTCCATGTTAGGTTTATTTTTAGGCAGAGTCCCTCCTCCCCTGGGTGAGCTTGCATTCTGTGAACTTAGTGACCCCAGAAGAAAGAAAGTAACACCTCAGTCCCAGGTCCTTGATGTGATACTCAACTGGCCTGGTATGGGACACATACCAAGCCTGGGCCTTGCTATTGCAGGAACTGGTGAAGTCAGTTGAGTGTGGGCAAGGGAGGGATGATTCCCCAAAGAAAGATAAGGGATTTGTTAGTAAAGTGAGGGGACACGGATTTGGGGCAGGCACAAACACTTAGATGTGCACTACATCAACAATGTTGATACATGTATATAAACTAGAAATAAGACAAATTCTGATAGAGGTGTATGCTGCGAAGAAAATAATTTTAAAAGGTAATGAAATAAAGAGCACAACAGGTTAATCTCCACATTTTCCAGGGACATCCTCATGTTAAATGGAAGAAAATGCTTTCAGTTGATGCCTTAGTGTTAAAATGAGATTAAAGATTATGGGCTCTGATTCTGAAACAATGACTGTTTGCAGGCATAGAAAACCCACTTTAAATATCTGAAAGTGGATATTGCTAAATTTTTAATCCCAAAAGCTGATGGGTAGTGGTTATATATTGTTTCAGTTATAATAATTACTGACACTTGGCTTTTGTTTGAAAGCTAAAACCTTATGCTGATTATTAAAATCTTTGGTTTTCTCCTTTGTCTTGGTCATTTTATCATCCACTTAAATCTTAGTGGAAGGAAGGAAACTTGAATGAAGATCAGTCAGATTTGCTACTTAAGGGCAAATCTGGTTTCTGAGAGTTGGTCAAAATAATTAGGCAATATGAGATTTCCCGTTTTATTGTCTCTGCTTCATTTTCCCAGCTGGGAGAGCTTATTGCAGTTTGTTTTGTTTACATATAATGTCTATTATTATTGATTCCTTTTTTTATATATGAGCCATAAAATGAGTACTTTTATAGATGGTGTAGAAACAAGCTTAGTTTAATTGTTCTCTTACCAATGTATATCACCAGTCATCTAGATCCACTTCCTCAGTTTAAGCTTGGTATTGACAAAGCATGTTTTCCAGTGGAATCCAGTGAAGCACTCCATGAGGAACACACTGTTGTCAGTACAGTACATCTAGTTGACTCAGGCATTGCACTGTGAAAACATAACTGCACCACTACTTGTTATTGTCAAATGTAGAAGGGTGCGATGTCTGTGTTTACATAATAGAAACTCAAGCTTTGATGTTATGTGTTGAATTCTTCCTTCAAATTTTTCCAAATTTTATCTTGTTTAGAGTGGTATTAACTTCTGTTTTAATGTTCTACCAGGAGATGTATTTGCAGAGTCTTTTTACACCAGGACGATTCACAAATGCAGCTTTATGTAAAGCTTTACAGGTCAGTAAGAAAATATTTACTGTTAATTTAAGACTATTTCTTATTTTGTTAGTATATTATGTAATTAATAATTACTATTTTGGTTTGTGTATATTAAATGCTGAACATATTTCTGCATCTATATAAACATGTGTTTATAAATGCTACTGTAATTGTTTTTAAGCATTCTTTCCATTAAATTAGACTCCTAGTGAGGATTCAGGGGTAGCGGTTGCTTTCCCAATAACTAGTGAAACATGCCAGAGGCAAAAAGAGAAACTGGTGCCTATACTATTTTAAAAAGATACCATACCATACTGAATATAATCTCTATACTTGAAAGAAATTTAAAGTGTTTTTTGGTTAATTTTGATTGTAGTCTATTTTTGCCATTTTGTTAGTACAATGAATGTCTGAGTTGGTCAGATTCAAGAAAAAAAATTTTAACTTTAAAGTCACATAGTCTAAGAAGTGCCTAGTGCTTTATGAAAGTATTCTTTAAAGTTACATAGCCTTCCATAAATTGTCACTTAAACTCCTGGATTTAAAACACAATTATGTTAATAGAATCAAAAGTACCTTACAGGCCGGGCGCTGTGGCTCACGCCTGTAATCCTAGCTCTTGGGAGGCCGAGGCGGGCGGATTGCTCAAGGTCAGGAGTTCAAAACCAGCCTGAGCAAGAGCGAGACCCCGTCTCTACTATAAACAGAAAGAAATTAATTGGCCAACTGATATATATATAAAAAAAAAATTAGCCGGGCATGGTGGCACATGCCTGTAGTCCCAGCTACTCGGGAGGCTGAGGCAGAAGGATCGCTTGAGCCCAGGAGTTTGAGGTTGCTGTGAGCTAGGCTGACGCCACGGCACTCACTCTAGCCTGGACAACAAAAGTGAGACTCTGTCTCAAAAAAAAAAAAAAAAAAGTACCTTACAGTCTCTTAGTCTAACCTCCAACACAAAGCAGAAATACCTTCTGAAACTTCTCTGATAGATGTTTATTTATCTTTTAATTGTCTTTACCTCCAGTGACAAGTTTCTCATTAGCTCTTGTGTGTTATTGTTCCCAAACTGTGCCATTTTAAAGTTCTTAGGTATTTGCTTGAATTTTAACCTCCATCCTTTTGGTAGCTCCTTTCTTTTGGAACTTCATAGAACATATCTCTTTTCTATAAAGCAAGTATTCAGGTATTTAAAGAGTCTTTCCATGTTGTCTTTCTCCAGACTAAACACACTCAGTTTCTTAACTTTCTCTCAGATAATGTGGTTTCCAGATCCGTAACTTTTCTTCTAGGTATATTCTTGAATATCTGGCCATTGTGTGCTTTCAGTTTTTCTCTCTGATAAAACTTTAGGATGACATGGTCACCTTCTCTAACTGTGTTTTTTCTTTCATCTCATCAGCAGTTCTTCCTTGTTAACAGTAATTAAGTGTATGATAATATTTCTCATGCTGTCTCTTACACACTAAGATATTGAATAATCATTAAGGTAATTATCGAATGCATTTCTTTAGGAGAATCATTCCCAGTAGAGTGGCCTACCCCCATCGATATTTTAGCTTATCTTTGTGCCAGTCTCAGTATATGTATGTTTGGCATCATCTACATCTTCTTTCCAGCTGGGCAACAGTACTTAATTTTGCTTTTTATAATGATTTAAATGTATTCTATTATAATTCTTTCAGATTTATGGATTTCTGTAGTTTATTCTAGTCTATAGAAACTATTTCAGAATTGCTGTGATTTCTCCTTCAGAAATTATTTGCACAATGTTAGGGGTAAATGTGTATTTCAGGTATGCTCAGTCTCTATCGTATAGTTGTATATTGCTTCATTGCTGCCTAACCCAGAGTATTTTTCATTTAGTTTTAGGTATTATATAGTACTCTAAAATTTTTTGTTGTTTTTTGGAGACGATTTCTCTCTGTCACTCTGGCTAAAGTGCAGTGGCATCATCATAGCTCACTACAACCTCAAACTGCTAGGCTCAAGCAATCCTCCTACCTATAGGCACATGCCATCACATCCAGGAAATTTTTCTATATTTTGTAGAGACAGGGTTTTGCTCTTGCTTAGGATGGTCTCGAACTGCTGACCTCAAGCAATCCTCCTGCCTCAGCCTTCCAAAATACTAGGATTACAGGTGTGAGCCACCACTCCTGGCCTAAAATGTCTGTTTTAATTTTAGATTTTCTGCCGAGGAACTGAGAGGAATTTGGATCTTTCCTGGAGTGAACTAAAGAAAGAAGTTACTTTAGCTGTTGAAAGTGAGGTGAGGTTTGGATAAAGAAAGAATAATTTCTTTATTCTTGATATGGGGCAGATTGGTACTGAGGAATTGCTAGAAATGTTCACTTGACCTTGTTAGTCGGAAATATAAATGTTTAAACCTTTTAATCAGAGAATTAGATACACATTTGTGTAGTCTATGGCACTTAAAAGGATTAGCCTGGAATTAGACTTTGTATAAAAAATAAAATTAAAAGATACAAATAAAATGAAAACAATAAGAAAAAAATACATAAGGAATATTCATTTGTCTGTAGCTTAGTAAAATGACATTGAACAATTATGTTCTTTGTGAAGAAAGATCCTGAATGGTGTCAAGAGTTTACCTTCTTTCTTGTTTGCCAGCTTCAAGGAAGTGTAACGGAGTATGAATTCTCCCAGGAGGAGTTTCGAAATTTACAACAGGAATTCTGGTGCAAGTTCTATGCCTGTTGTCTTCAATATCAAGAAGCCCTCTCTCATCCTCTTGCCCTACACTTGAATCCACACACAAACATGGTCTGTCTGCTGAAAAAAGTAAGGAAGCTGGAGCATTGAGAAGAACTTTTCTAGATAGTTCACTGGGTCTTGCAGAATGTTAGTCTGGTGAATGTTGTATTTAACTGTTAGGACTTTGTATTTATATTTTTTCCCTGAAATTCTAATTCAGTTGTATTTAGATAGGTTTTTCCGTTATTATCTATAATTTTTTGCATTTCATCTTATTTACTTTTTGCATCGAGGTAATTTCCAACTTGAAGTAAAAGTTACAAGAACAATACAAAGAATTTATATATATCCTTCACCCATATTCATATAGTTTATATTTGGATTTTGCCAATTATGCCTGTAATTATTCTTCCTGACCCAGGATCCAATCCAGTCTTTCTTTTTTAAACAATTTATTGTATTTATTTTATTTTTTTGAGACAGAGTCTCACTGTATTGCCTAGGCTAGAGTGCCGTGGTGTCAACCTAGCTCAAAGCAACCTTGAACTCCTGGGCTCAAGCGATCCTCCTGCCTTAGCCTCCCAGGTAGATGGGACTACAGGCACGCACCACCGTGCCTGGCCAATTTTTTCTATTTTTAGTTGTTTAGCTAATTTCTTTCTATTTATAGTAGAAATGGGTTCTCGCTCTTGCTCAGGCTGGTCTCAAACTCATGAGCTCAAGAGATCCTCCCACCTCAGCCTCCCAGAGTGCTAGGAATTAGTTTAATATCTTATACTTCCTCTATCCAAGGACAATATATTAAATGAATTTTTGGAGCAGAGAGATGGAATAGGAGCTTATTCTGTCAGCTCCATACATCAGCCTGGTATTGTAGTACCTCCAGGAACAATGTATCCCACCCACAAATAGGTAAAAGAAAATTTATAAAAATAAAAATTCAGTGAAAAAAATGTAACTAGAAGATTTGTATTTCCAGGGATACCTGTCTTTCCTTGTACCCTCCTCCTTGGTGGATCATTTATATCTCCTGCCTGATGAGAACCTTTTGACAGAGGATGAGACAACCATATCTGATGGTAATAGTAATGGTTACATCCATATTTAATCCCTTTGCTACATGAATCCTATGCTTTGTCTCATATGGATGCAAAAAACATTGATTGCCACAGTGACCTGTACTGGTCACTTTACCATCCTGTGGATATTTTAAGGAAAACAAAGGAGACTTAGACATCTCTGAAACTTCAGATAGATCCCTTGGTATTTAATTATTAATATTTTATTTTAATATAATATCAATCAGTAGATCTTCATTGTCTTGAAACATGAATATTTTCTTTCTCTTACTCATAGATGTGGATGTTGCTCGGGATGTCATATGTCTTATAAAATGCCTCCGGTTGATTGGCGAGTCAGTAACTATGGATATGTCAGTTATGATGGAAATGAGTTGTTACAACCTACAGTCTCCAGAAAAGGCTGCAGAACAGATTCTGGAAGATTTGATCACTATTGATGTGTAAGGAGAATTTAGGGTAAAGTGCATTTTCTAATGGAAATTCAGCAATTTCTAGTGCCAAAATTGGGTTTTTAATGTACTTTCAAGAATGTACATGGTGGCTTAAAGTGATTTGCCATGATTCTATTAAATAAATGGGTGTTTCAGCTTTAAAACAAAATCTCACACACAAATTCAGGTCTGGAAACAGACTTATATGATATAGCTATCAACTCTTAACTTATCTACACATTATAAAAAGTATTTTTCTCATATTCATTTTGTCTTTCATTTCTGAAAAATTGAGGAAAAATTTGCCATTTGGAGTGAAAGTATCTTGTATGCCAGAGTGATTATCTCCACTCCATTATTACATGGCTGGTTTTCCTGTTTCATAAAACATTTAGCTTACAGGACATATAGAGCCTGTCTTATGTATTCTCAGTACTAATAGGAGTTTTCTAATTGTCCTTGTAGAGAAAATGTGATGGAAGATATTTGTAGTAAACTGCAAGAGATTAGGAACCCAATCCATGCCATTGGACTGCTTATACGGGAAATGGATTATGAAACAGAAGTGGAAATGGAAAAGGGATTCAATCCAGGTAAATGACGGAACAACAAATGTGCTGCTTTGATTAAGAGAAAACAATGATACATTTAACTCCGTTTTTCTTCTTATTACAGCTCAGCCTTTGAATGTTCGAATGAATCTTTCCCAGCTGTATGGTAGTAGCACTGCAGGGTATGTCGTGTGCAGAAGTGTATGTAAAATTGCCAGCACTCGCTTCCTGATCTGCCGAGACCTTTTGATCTTACAGCAGCTTTTAATGAGACTAGGAGACGCAGTAAGTACTACTTAAGGGAAAATTTATAAAATCTAAAACCCGATGAAGACCTACAAGTACATAGCAGCAAAATGTCAGCTCTAACAGCACAGAGACTTTGTTCACTGCTTTATCCCCCATGTTTGGCCTTATTAGGTGCTCTATAAATATTTGTTGAACTAATAATGAATAAGCATCATAATCCTTATAAGATTACACGTTAAGAACATACATATATATATATGAAGCAGATTGCTTTACTCTTTTTTTTTTTGTTTTTTGGGTTTTTTTTTGAGATGGAGTCTTGCTCCATCACTCCAGGTAGAGTGCAGTGTTGTCATCATGGCTCACTGCAACCTCATACTCCTGGTCTCAAGCAATCTTCCTTCCTCAGCCTCCTGAGTAGCTGGGACTACAGGTGCACACCACCATCCATGCCTGGCTAATTTTTTCTATTTCTAGTAGAGACAGGGTCTCACTCTTCAGCTGGTCTCCAACTCCTGAGATCAAGCAATCCTCCCATCTCAGCTGCCCAAAGTGCTAGGATTACAGGCATGAGCCACTGTGTCCTGTCAGATTGCTTTGCTCTTAATCTTTGTGTATGTAGAGCAGTGGAAATTTTTCCCAGGTTTGCACTCCCCAAATTTAGTATTATTATTACTACTTTGAATGTGATAGCAGAGTATTGTTTAGTGTGTTTAGTGCAAGCCTTACCCTAAACACAATTTTGAGATTGTGAAGTTTGTCTTTGTGGTCCTCCCAACATCATTCTGTGCTTCCTGAACTTCCATCCTATTTTCAGACCACCAAATTATTGTTGTTGTCATGTAGTCCTAATTGCCCACCCTACTGAGTGTTCCTTGCTTAAAAATTACCTTTCTGCCCAGTCTGAAGTCCTAATTTTCTCTTGAGTCAATAATCTCATTCGAGCCCGACAAAGAAGCAGTCTGATTAAACCAATTCATGTTAATGTAAATGTGTAAATAGCCAAAAAGTCCTTTGGGGCTCCCAGAAGTATTTGTACTTTTTAAATCAGAATTTATTAGCTCAAATATATTGATAATGGTAGAATTTCCAGCAAAAATAAGAAAAAACATTTAGGAAGATGATTTAAGACCATCAAAGAGAAACAGGAACTACAGAGAGTCTGTCACTTAGGTTAGTTAGTCCTTACTGAGCTTTTTTGCTCCATGTAGATCTTCCATTTCTTCTGACTTTTTTATTTTTTAAAATAACAACCTTTGTTTTTCTAAACACAGAAGTAATAGATATTCATTATAGAACCTTATAAGATATAAGTATGAAAAAAGAAAGTAAAAATTCATCTATTAATCTTATACCCCATGATAACTGCTATTTAAATTTTGGTATATATCCTTTTTTCCTATGCAAATAGTGGGTTGCTTGGTTTTGTTTATAAAATTAAAATATGCTACATAGTATTTTTTGTCATCTAGTGCTCACTATTCCTCTACTTTATAAATCTCATCAGCTTTTCCCATGTTATATGAAGTATTCTACAGCATAATTTTTAGTAGTTACCTAATATAGTTTTGATTTATTCAACCAATTCCTTTTGTGGCTATCCAGGTTGTTGCCAGTTTTTCCCTTAGTAGCTATAACGTTCTGTACATCTTTGATTATATCTCTAAGATAAATTCTAAGCACTGGAATTGATTGGTCACAGGATATGTACATTTTTGAGGCTTTGGCTAGTATTGCCAGATTTGCCTCTGAATAAATCATCATGCCTATTTTTACCCAACACACATAGCATAAGAGAGGATTCAGATTTCTCTGCTCTTCTTCAATTCTGGAGCCACAGATTTAATGAAAGTTAAGCTTTTTGGTTGTTGCTTGCTTTTTCAGCATCAGCTCCAATGAGTTGGTGAGCTGTTATTGTTGATTATTTTTGGACTGTTAATTTTTAGGAAGCTATTTTGCCACTTGCTACCCCTAATTGTAACAGGTGTGTTGCTTTTACAATATCATCCCCTTTGTTATTTTATCTTATCTCCACCTGAACTGTAAAGGTTACCATTACTGATGGCTATTGTTTATTGTCTCTTGTACTCACGCATCATGTACAGGTGATTTTGGGAGCTGGCCAGCTCTTTCAAGCTCAGCAAGACTTACTGCATCGAACAGCTCCCCTACTCTTATCTTACTACCTCATTAAGTGGGGAAGTCAATGCTTGGCAACTGATGTTCCACTTGACACACTGTGAGTTTCATTGTCCTAATTATTTTTAAAAACTGTAAATTTAATTATTTTTTCTGTTGTCTTAAAGGAAAAAAATTTTTCTTTAATCATGCTGTGAAATTATGTGCTTTTAAGATTCAAAGAGCTTTCAGATACTCCATTTTCTAAAGATTGAAGGCAACTTACAAGAATGAAAATTAAAATACATTTATTTTATATGTACTTATATGTCTGTGTGTACTGTATGGATAAATCATGTTGAAGACAAAGTATTAAGATGAAGCCAGAATAAAAGTTAGACCGTACACAAAAACATTGTGCTCTAGTTATTAAAGGTAGGCTGAGCTTCTTTATAACCAAAGGAAGAAAGAAAATCCAAGAATTACAAGTTTCATGTTTTCTTTCCTTTTTTTTTTTTACCCTAAGTCTGCTTTCTAGGAAAGATTTACATTTTCAGTAAGATAAACTATTCTGTTTGCTCTGGCTTCTCACTGGAGGATCACTGAGTGATTTGATGGGCAACAATCTAAATCATGACATTTTCCAATTTTTTTTACACTTTCAGTGGAACCTTTTATGTGTAATTTATTAAATAAATTGAAAGTGTTCCTAGTAAGATAACTTGTACAAGTAATGTTTGGAATAGGAGAATTTATTAAACTGTCTTTTTCCCTTTTCTCACAGGGAGTCTAATCTCCAACACTTATCAGTATTGGAACTAACAGACTCTGGTGCTTTAATGGCAAATAAGTTTGGTAAGGAGTGGATTGTGTATGCATTTGATTTTAAATTGTATATTCATTAAAATGGTCTTTTACCACCTTTGCTATGAAAAGGTTGGCCAGGTTCTTTGCTTTCATTTTAAGAGGGCCTGAGCAAGTTGTGGCCTGAGACTTCTGGTTGTGCGGCAGGAGGTCTGTGAAACTGTAGTCCCAGATCAGGCATAAATTAAGGGTGTGGTACATACATATATACTGCTGCTTTTCCATTGTGTTCTGATGCTCTAGTGATTAATTCAACAAAATGACTTTAAAACTTATGAAGTTAGGCCGGGTGAGGTGGCTCATGCCTGTAGTCCTAGCACTCTGGAGGCCGAGGCAGGCAGATTGCTCAAGGTCAGGAGTTTGAAACCAGCCTGAGCAAGAGCGAGACCTTGTTTCTACTATAAATAGAAAGAAATTAATTGGCCAAATAATATATATAGGAAAAATTAGCTGGGCGTGGTGCATGCCTGTAGTCTCAGCTACTCGGGAGGCTGAGGCAGCAGGATTGCCTGAGCCCAGGAGTCTGAGGTTGCTGTGAGCTAGGCTGACACCATGGCACTCACTCTAGTCTGGGCAACAAAGCAAGATTCTGTCTCAAAAAAAAAAAAAAAAACTTATGAAATTCATGGTAGCTTTTGTAATCTTGTCTTAAGCCAACAAATATTTAAAACTTGAAAAGCTTGAAAACTATTATTCTAGAAAATTTATTTTGTATTTTTTTTAGTATAAAACTTGTTATCTTGGGACTAAATGTACTGTAAAGAGATCCTAGGAAAGGCACTTAGATGTAGTGAGATCAGTGAAAAGAAATGACTATAATTTTGAATTAAGTGGCTTTTTTATTGCATTTGTATAGTATTTCGCAGTTTACAAACAGTGTTTATTCATATTGCCACTGATTATATTCATTATCTGTTTTGAAATGATATATTCTTTCTTATAAACATAAAATTGGTAGACTCTCTGAATTGAAAATTGATATTACCATCAGTAGTTTGTGATTATCATAACTTTTTCTCTTTAAGTATCTAGCCCACAGACAATCGTGGAGTTATTCTTCCAAGAAGTTGCAAGAAAACACATTATATCTCATCTCTTCTCTCAACCAAAGGCACCTCTGAGCCAAACTGGATTGAATTGGCCTGAAATGATTACTGCACTTACCAATTATTTATTACAACTTTTGTATCCTTTTATTTAAAAGCCAGTTGAAAGGCCTCCTATCCAAACAGTATAACACTCTGATTCTGCCTGTGTAATGAAGAATTTTAATGAGGTTAAATGCTTACCTACCTAATAACATTTTAGATATTTTCAGATTTGATCCCAATTTTTTTTGTTGTTTGTTTTTTACTCAGAAATTGAGCAAAATTTTGTTGGTACACACACATTTAATACCTGGGTCCCTTTAAAACATTCATTCAGCACTGATTTATTGAACAGCTCTATATGCCAGGCATTATCTTACATGTTGGATGTCCACTTGCACCAACAGTATGTATCTGCAGTATATTGGAAATTATCACCCAGGGATGAAATACATGCTTTATTCCATAGTTAACTAAGTTCTAAGCTGGGTGACAAGACCCTTTATATTTATATATATATATATATATATATATATATATATATATATCTTTTCACTGTATTTGGTATATATAAAGGTATATATATTTGTCTAATATTAAGGTTACATAGTGATGTGGAAAGAACGCTCTTTACCTTTTTTGAAAAAAAAGGTAAGCTGTTTCATGGACTCTTCTGTGTCCCAATATGTACATTTAAGTTTTGCCCAGAAAAGTAAGAAATCTCCTTAACCAATGACTAGATGGCCTAGCAATCCTGGTTGTCTCTTTCTAGAATGTTTGATGGGGAATTGTCAGTATGTACAATTGCAGGTGAGTTCTTTTGAACATTTCAAGTTTAATCATTCTTGTAGAGAATGAGACTGCTGGAATTTTGATCTGATCTGATAATCAGTAATTTTAACTTGATTATGCCGAGACATCCCCAAAAAGATTTTCTTATCTATAGCCATACAACCCTGAACATACCTGATCTCAGAAATTAAGTAGGGTTGGACCCAATTAGTAACTTGAATGGAATACCGCCTGGAATATCGGTTGCTATAGGCTTTTTAAAAGAGTAATAAAATTTAAAGAAGAGAGATTTTTCTCTACTTTTCTTTTTAAAAAAAATGTTTAAAATTAAATTTTTTTTCCCTAAAAGCCATCTCAGTGTCAGATCTACCTCTTTTTTTTTTTTTTTTTGAGACAAAGTCTCACTCTGTTGCTCTGGCTAGAGTGCCGTGGCATCTGCCTAGCTCACAGCAACCTCAAACTCCTGGGCTCAAGCAATCCTGCCTCAGCCTCCTGAGTAGCTGAGACTACAGGCATGTGCCACCATGCCCGGCTAATTTTTTATGTATATACTTTTAGTTGTCGAGCTAACTTTTTTCTATTCTATTTTTTTTAGTAGAGACGGGGTCTAGCTCTTCCTCAGACTGGTCTCGAACTCCTGAGCTCAAATGATCTGCCCACCTCGGCCTCCCAGAATGCTAGGATTATAGGTGTGAGCCACCATGCCCAGCTAGATCTACCTCTCTCTTTTTTTGTTGTTGTTGAGACAGAGTCTCACTCTGTTGCCTGGGCTAGAGTGCTGTGGCGTCAGCCTAGCTCACAGCAACCTCAAACTCCTGAACTCAAGCAATCCTTCTGCCTCAGCCTCCCGAGTAACTGGGACTACAGGCATGTGCCACCATTACTGGCTAATTTTTTTTTATATATTGTTAGCTGTCCAAGTGATTTCTATTTTTAGTAGAGACGAGGTCTCGCTCTTGCTCAGCCTGGTCCTGAACTCCTGAGCTCAAATGATCCACCTGCCTCAGCCTCCCAGAGTGCTAGGATTACAGGTATGAGCCACCACACCCGGCCTCAGATCTGCCTCTCTTAACAGTATCATTCCTAACATAACTTTTTCTAGAGTATCTTTTTCTTAAATTCTCTCTGCTAGATTTTTTCCAATAGTAATACAAATATATACCATTATCTTCATATAAATCATTTACTATAATCTAGTCATTGAACCAGTAAATACCAAAAATTGGAAAATTACTGAGGTGTAAAGTGTGTGTCTGTGTATATATACTGAACTCCTATTTGCTTTCTTAAGATGTCTTATCTGATATAAGAATATATTAATAGGATTAGGTTTTAATCTCCAGATGATTTCAGGAAATGAAACTTTTATATTAATCAGACACTATATTCTCTCCCTCTGTGAAGAACAACTTGAAAATGAGTATCTCCTTAAGTAGTGTTTATTTTTCTAATTCATAAGCACCTTTTATGCTTTTAAGGATTATATTCAACTGCTGCATCCCTGGTGTCAAGTCAACGTTGGTTCCTGTCGATTTATGCTGGGACGGTGTTACCTAGTTACAGGAGAGGGACAGAAGGTAAACTGCATTGAGTGATGAATATACTTTGGTGCCTAGAGATCTCTTAGTTTCCACCTAAGTAGGTTATAGAGGCTATGGGGCACAGAATCCTCTAGATTAGGACAAAAAAGGCTGTACTAATGCCAACAAAGGGCATAATATACATGGGAGGACTCTGTAGCAACTTGTACTTTGTGGTTTTAGTTAGGACATAGGAAATGAGAAAATATTAAAACCCTCCTGCCCCTATGCAGGTGTTTTTACGGATGAATTTTTTATAAGTCATTTATTTATTAATTACATTGTATAATCATAATCATTGTATCTGTTTTTGTTTTTTGCTGCGTTTTCTCACTATGGTTGTTTTTAAATTTTTAAATTTTCAAACATACAGAAAAATTTAAATATTCCTACACTGAATATATACTTACCACTCAAATTCTACATCTCTTAATATGTTGCTACTGTTGCTTTATTACATATCTATCTCTCAGTCATCTTATTACAGTTTACTTTTTAATTAATAGCATTTAAATAAAAAGTGAGATAATTTTTTTTAAATGTTAAATAATGCATCACTTAGAATTTAGATGTGGCAGAAATTATGAATATAATAGACTGTCTTAAATAATTTTGTTTCTTTTTTTGTTTTGTTTTCCTTAGCATGTGAACCACTGATTTATAGCACCTAGAATTGGAATAATCTACCATAAGTCACTTTGTATTCTTTTCACCTAGGCTCTGGAATGTTTCAGTCAGGCAGCATCTGAAGTAGGCAAAGAGGAATTCTTAGATCGCTTGATCCGCTCAGAGGATGGGGAGATTGTGTCCACCCCCAGACTGCAGTATTATGACAAGGTACACAATTCCATTGTATACATACATCATAGAGTGGATGATGGCATAGCCTACTAGATGGTATAGCCTACTATGTACCTAGGCTATGTAGCCTATTGCTCCTAGGCTACAAACCTCTATAACATGTTACTATACAAAATGCTGTACATAAAATATTGTAACATAATGGTAAGTATTTGTGTGTCTAAATGTAGAAAAGATATAGTAAAAATACAATATATCAGCACCTAAGTGGACACATAGGTACTACAGTAATAGGGTATTGGGCACGTGGGAGGGGGGCAGGTATATATATACATAATGAGTGAGATGTGCACCATCTGGGGGTTGGTCATGCTGGAGACTCAGACTTTTGGGGGGAGGGGAGGAATGGGCATTTATTGAAACCTTAAAATCTGTACCCCCATAATATGCCAAAATAAAAAAAAAATACAATATAAAAGATAAAAAGTGGACCGAGTATGGTGGCTCATGCCTGTAATCCAAGCACTCCAGGAGGCCGAGGCAGGCAGATTGTTTGAGCTCAGGAGTTCGAGACCAGCCTGAGTAAGAGCGAGACTCCATCTCCCATCCAAGTACAAACCAGGCCTGACCCTGCTTAGCTTCCGAGATCAGACGAGATCGGGTGCGTTCAGGGTGGTATGGCCGTAGATGAGACCCCATCTCTATTAAAAATAGAAAGAAATTAGCTGGACAACTAAAAATATACAGAAAAAAAATGATCCAGGCATGGTGGTGCATGCCTGTAAGCCCAGCTACTTGAGAGGCTGAGGCAGGAGGATTGCTTATGCCAGGAGTGTGAGGTTGCTGTGAGCTAGGCTGATGCCACGGCACTCTATCTAGCCTGGGCAACAGAGTGAGACTCTGTCTTAATAATAAAAAGAAAAAAAAAAAACATTCATCGGGTGTCAGGCAGATGGGAGTGGGGAGGAGGTGATGTATATATATAGAGACACCTAATGGATACAGTGCGCACCATCTGGGGGCTGGACATGCTTGAAGCTCTGACTTGGGTGGGGCAAGGGCAAAATGCGTAAGCTAAACTTTTGTGCCCCCCTCATTTTATGTTGAAATAAAAGAAATTAAAAAACTTACAACACACACATTAGCCTAGGCCTACACAGGCTGAGGATCCATCACTATCACTGTCTTCAACCTCCACATCTTGTCCCACTGGAAGTTCTTCAGAGGTAATAATACACATAAAATTGTCATCTCCTTTGATAATATCTCCTATGAATTCCTTTGGAATTCTTCCTGAAGTACCTCCCTGAGGCTGTTTTGGTAAGTAGGAGTATACTCTAAAATAACAATAAAAAGTATAGTATAGTAAATGTGTAAACCAATAACATAGTTGTTTATTATCATTAAGTATTATGTGCTATATATACAACTGGTAGTACAGTAGGTTTGTTTATACCAGCATCCCAAATGTGAGTAATACCTTGGCTACGATATCACTAGGCAATAGGAATTTTTCAGTTCCATTATAGTCTCATTGGACTACCATCATAAATGCAACCTGTCCTTGACTAAAAGTTCATTATGCAGCACATGACTGTACTAAAAACAACCCAAGCATCCATTTAACAAAATGGATCCAGGAATTTTGGTTATAGTCCTTCAATGGCATACAACACATCGATGAAATGAACATAATATAATTGTGATAATACAGATGAATCTTGCAAACATATTAAGCAAAAGAAGGCAGGCACACACAAAAAAGCATACTATAGGGGTCTGTTCCCGTAAAGTTAAAAATAAAACTATTAAAAGTCAGGATAGTTTATGTGGGCAGTAGTGGGTAGAAGGAGTCACAAGGTGACTTTGGACTGCTGATATAATACTATTCTTAATCTGGGTATTGGTAACACGGATATATGTTAGTTTACTTTGGGAACATTCAGCCAACTATGTACTTAAGTATGTTTCTAAATATATATTATACTTTAATTAAAAGTAGAACCTAAGAACCAACTAACCATCCAGAACAAAAAGATTTTTTATATAGTTAATAAAGATAAAAATTTTTAAATGTTTGTCATTACTTCATCTTTGATAAATCTGTATTTTGAGTGTGTATTAGAGAAACGCATGTAAAATATATAAGATAAATAATACGTGTGCACATTTGGGGGAGTGTGCAAACAATGTTGTTATTAGGGTGAACAATCAAAGTTTCAAGATCACTGTTCTGTTGTGTTAGAAATGTGTTGTATTAAACATTTAGCATATTCTCTTTAGCATTTTCATAAGGCCCTGATGTTAATTTCTTTGCTGTTCTTTTTTTTTTTTTTTGAGACAGAGTCTCGCTTTGTCACCCAGGCTAGAGTGAGTGCCACGGTATCAGCCTAGCTTACAGCAACCTCAAACTCCTAGGCTCAAGCAATCCTGCTGCCTCAGCCTCCCGAGTACCTGGGACTACAGGCATGCACCACCATGCCCGGCTAATTTTTTCTATATGTATTAGTTGGCCAATTAATTTCTTTCTATTTATAGTAGAGACGGGTCTCGCTCTTGCTCAGGCTGGTTTCGAACTCTTGACCTCGAGCGATCCATCGCCTCAGCCTCCCAGAGTGCTAGGATTATAGGCGTGAGCCACCTCGCCCGGTCTGCTGTTCTTTAAATTCATCTGTGACCTAAACAATTAGTAATGAAATTGTATTTATTCCTTTATTCAATAAATATTTACTGAGAGTCTACTACATACTATGCACTGAGGATAAAGCTCTAAATACAAAAGAGCAATTCCCTGCCCTCGTGTTTGCATTCAGGTAGGAAAGAGAGTAAACAAGTAATTATATAATGTCAAGTAGTAGTAAGTGCTCTGAGTAAAACTAAAGCAGATCAAGGGGATAGAGCAGAAATATTCACTGTGTTAATTATCATGGAATCATACAGTAGTAGGTTCTGTAGTTCCAGTGCTAAGATTTGAATCCCAGGTGACTGTGTGACCTTGGGCAAGTTACTCTACACCTCAGTCTTTATCTGTACATGAACATAGTTCACTTTATCTGTGGGTGAACATAGTTAATACCTACAAAGAGGACTTCAGTAATCACAGAGATAATGTTTTATACCCCCAACTTCTTATTTATTTATTTTCTTGAGACAGTCTCACTCTGTTGCCTGGGCCAGAGTGCCGTGGCATCAGCCTAGCTCACAGCAACCTCAAACTCCCCGGCTCAAGCAATCCTGCCTCAGCCTCCTGAGTAGCTGGGACTACAGGCATATAACACCATGCCTGGCTAATTTTTTCTAGATATTTTTAGTTGACCAATTAATTTCTTTCTATTTATAGTAGGGGGGAGTCTCACTCTTGCTCAGGCTGGTTTTTTTTTTTTTTTTTTTTTTTTTTTTTGAGACAGAGTCTCGCTTTGTTGCCCGGGCTAGAGTGAGTGCCGTGGCGTCAGCCTAGCTCACAGCAACCTCAAACTCCTGGGCTCGAGTGATCCTTCTGCCTCAGCCTCCCGGGTAGCTGGGACTACAGGCATGTGCCACCATGCCCGGCTAATTTTTTTTATATATATATCAGTTGGCTAATTAATTTCTTTCTATTTATAGTAGAGACGGGGTCTCGCGCAGGCTGGTTTTGAACTCCTGACCTTGAGCAATCCGCCCGCCTCGGCCTCCCAAGAGCTAGGATTACAGGCGTGAGCCACAGCGCCCGGCCAACTCAGGCTGGTTTTGAACTCCTGACCTTGAGCGATCCATCTGCCTCAGCCTTCCAGAGTGCTAGGATTACAGGGGTGAGCCACCATGCCTGGCCCCCAACTTCTTATTGAATGCATATATACATACATATATAAATATATATATATACATACATACATACATACATACACACATACATAGACTATTCATATCTTTGGGGCTATTTTATTACTTTGTAACTGCTGTCAAAAGGAAAGCACAACCAAAAGCCCTGTATTTAATCCCTCTAATATTCATCAGTAGTTCTTATAGCTGGGCACAGTGGCTCATGCCTGTAATCTCAGCACTTTGGGAGGCCCAGGCTGGAAGATTACTTGAGGCTAGGAGTTCAGAACCAGTCTGGGCAATATAGTGAAATCCTCTCTGCAAAAAATTTTTTAAAAACTAGCAGGGTGTGATGGGATGTGCATGTAGTCCTAGCTATTTAGGAGGCTGGGGCAGGAGGATTGCTTGAGCCCAAGAGTTCAAGGTTGCAGTGAGCTATGATTGCACCACTGCACTCCAGCCTATATGATACAGTGAGGCCCTTTCTTTAAAAAAGAAAGAAAAAAACATTTCTTGTAAAATTTCTATAAAAAAAACATATTAGAATTATCTCTCTCTCTTTTTGTTCCTTTTTAAAGAAAAAGTTTATCTAAATCAGGCAATCAGAATTTATCTGTAACTGGAGAGCTGTTATTCCAGTAGTAATATCTGGGAAAACAAATTAAAAGGTTTTACAACAAGCCTATATATAACAGAAGAATCTAAGGAAAACCCTTAAATATTAACGAATAATCTTATTGTCAGCACCTTTGATTTAAACTTTTTCTTACTTTTATCTTTCTAATTAATTTAAAATCATAATTCAGTTTGGAGTGCACTACCATATTAATTTTTGATGGAAATTTCTTGTATTTCTTCGTAGGTTTTACGTCTACTAGATGTTGTCGGTTTGCCTGAACTGGTTATTCAGTTGGCTACATCAGCAATAACTGAAGCAGGTGATGACTGGAAAAGTCAGGTAAGAACTAACTGTAATTTAATTGTTTTCTTTAAGGTTTGTAGATGTAGTATTTTAATTTCTTTGCTCTTTCCTGATATTTGATCTAAATTTGATATTTAGGCTACCTTAAGGACATGCATTTTCAAACATCATTTGGATTTGGGTCATAATAGCCAAGCATATGAAGCCTTAACCCAAATTCCTGATTCCAGCAGGTAATCTCACAAGTTTTTTATTTTAGAGAAGGCAATTTACTGCCCTGTTTAACCTGTTAAGATGGTTTACCCTCATATCCCTTTCCTTCTAGGCAATTAGATTGTTTACGGCAGCTGGTGGTAGTTCTTTGTGAACGTTCACAGCTACAGGATCTTGTAGAGTTTCCCTACGTGAATCTGCATAATGAGGTAATTTTAGTTATCCACTGATGACTAGAAACAGCTATGGTGATTGCCATGATTGCTACTAATTTAGATATCTGATTGCTTCCCCCTCATTAGGTTGTGGGAATAATTGAATCACGAGCCAGAGCTGTGGACCTTATGACTCACAATTACTATGAACTTCTCTATGCCTTTCACATCTATCGCCACAATTACCGCAAGGGTGAGCAGTTGAACTAGATGGTATCTGTTGAAGACATAATTTTCTTTTGTTGTTTTTTATTTCGGCATATTATGGGGGTACAGATTTTAAGGTTTCAATAAATGCCCTTTCCCTCCCTCCCCCCACAAGTCTGAGTTTCCAGCATGACCATCCCCCAGATGGTGCACATCTCACTCATTATGTATGTATATACCCGCCTCCCGCCTCCCTTCCCCCCTGCCCAATACCCTATTACTGTAGTACCTATGTGTCCACTTAGGTGCTGCTCAGTTAATACCAGTTTGCTGGTGAGTATATGTGGTGCTTGTTTTTCCATTCTTGGGATACTTCACTTAGTAGTATGGGTTCCAGCTCTAACCAGGAAAATAAAAGATGTACTATACACCGTTGTTTCTCAGAGCTGAATAGTACTCCATGGTATACATATACCACATTTTATTAATCCATTCTTGGATTGATGGGCACTGGGGCTGTTTCCACAGCCTTGCAATTATGAATTCTGCTGCTATAAACATTCGAGTGCAAGTGTCTTTTTTGTAGAGTGTCATTGGATCTTTTGGGTAGATGCCCAGCAATGGGATTGCTGGATCAAATGGTAGATTCACTTGTATCACTTTCAGGTATCTCCATATTGCTTTCCACAGAGGTTGAACTAGTTTGCAGTCCCACCAGCAGTGTAGGAGTGTTCCTTTCTCTCCGCATCCACGCCAGCATTTGTTATTTGGAGACTTTTTGATAAAGGCCATTCTCACTGGGGTTAAGTGATATCTCATTGTGGTTTTGATTTGCATTTCCCTGATGATTAAAGATGTTGAGGATTTTTTCATATGTTTGTTGGCCATTCTTCCATCTTCTTTAGAAAAGTTTCTGTTCAAGTCCTTTGCTCACTTTTTAATAGGGTTATTTGATTTTTTTCTTGCTGACTTTTGTGAGCTCTAAGTATATTTTAGTTATCAGCCCCTTATCGGATGCGTAGGATGCAAAAATTTTCTCCCATTCTGTAGGTTGTCTGTTTACTTTCATGACTGTTTCTTTGGCTATGCAGAAATTTTTAGTTTGATCATGTCCCATTTATTTATTTTTGTTGCTGCTGTGATTGCCTTTGGAGACTTCTTCATAAACTCTTTGCCTAGGCCGATGTCTAGGAGAGTGTTTCCAACATTTTCCTCTAGAATTCTAATAGTTTCATACCTTAGGTTTAAGTCTGTTATCCAGCGTGAGTTGATTTTTGTGAGAGGTGAAAGGTGTGGGTCCTGCTTTAGCCTTCTACAAGTGGCTATCCAGTTTTCCCAGCACCATTTATTGAAAAGGGATTCTTCTCCCCAGCATATGTTTTTGTCTGCTTTGTCAAAGATTAGATGGCTATATGAGGATGGTTTTATATCACGATTCTCAGATCTAGACTTATATAATTTTTAATATGTGTTTAAATATAAGATTAGCTTTACCCTTTTGAAGATTACTTGTAGGTCTTAAAGATATGCCCTTATTCCCATTCTAGAACATTCTTGGGGCGTTTCCATTGAGATGGCATTGTATGGACAACTTCTGTCCAGTTATAAAGGCAACTTTAGCCTTTTCACTTAGAGACACCTTGAATTCTTGTGACTGGATTTGAGCTCCTGTGCCATGTTACCAATGGCCTCTCTTTCCTTATTTCAGTTCTTGAAGCAAAATCCTGACTGCTTAAATATGCTTAGGTCATCTGGATATAATAGATGGTATTCCTTATTAGCTGTGGTTAGATTGTCACATCCCTTTAATTTATGCAAAATCCTTAAAAGGGGGAGTAAAATTTACATTTGGAAGTTATCAAATGATATCCTAGTGAATTGGTTTTTTTCTTCTTTCAACTTTTGTTTTGTTTTGTTTTGTTGTTGTTTTTTTTTTTTGAGACAGAGTCTCACTTTGTTGCCCAGGCTAGAGTGAGTGCCGTGGCATCAGCCTAGCTCACAGCAACCTCAAACTCCTGGGCTCAAGCGATCCTCCTGCCTTAGCCTCCTGCATAGCTGGGACTACAGGCATGTGCCACCATGACCGGCTAATTTTTTCTCTATATATATCAGTTGGCCAATTAATTTCTTTCTATTTATAGTAGAGGCGGGGTCTTGCTCTTGCTCAGGCTGGTTTCGAACTCCTGACCTTGAGCAATCCACCCCCCTCTGCCTCCCAGAGAGCTAGGATTACAGGCGTGAGCCACCACGCCCGGCCTTTCAACTTTTTAATTTAACATTTTTCAGGTCTATAGAAAAGTTAAAACATTAATACAATGAACACCTACCTATATACCCTTTGCCCAGGTTTACCAATTGTTAATATTTTATCACATCACTTTCTTTTTTTTCTTATTTTAAAATAAACTTTTATATCTTTTCCCTTTTTTTCCCTATAAAGTGAAAGTGGATATTACATCACTTTCATACCTATCTCCTTTTCCCTCCTTCCCTCTTTGCCTTCTACCCTTTCCTCCCCTTCCTCCCTGTTGCTCTCTCTACTTACTAATTTATTTGCTTATTTATTTTTGCTGATCCTTTGGAATGTAAGTTACAGATATGACTGTTAATACATAATAGAGGGCCTGGCGCGGTGGCTCACGCCTGTAATCCTAGCACTCTGAGAGGCCGAGGCAGGCGGATTGCTCAAGGTCAGGAGTTCGAAACCAGCCTGAGCAAGAGCGAGACCCCGTCTCTATTATAAATAGAAAGAAATTAGCCGGGCGCGGTGGCTCACGCCTGTAATCCTAGCTCTCTGGGAGGCTGAGGCGGGCGGATTGCTCGAGGTCAGGAGTTCGAAACCAGCCTGAGCAAGAGCAAGACCCCGTCTCTACTATAAATAGAAAGAAATTAATTGGCCAACTAATATATATACAAAAAATTAGCCGGGCATGGTGGCGCATGCCTGTAGTCCCAGCTACTTGGGAGGCTGAGGCAGGAGGATTGCTTGAGCCAGGAGATTGAGGTTGCTGTGAGCTAGGCTGACGCCATGGCACTCACTCTAGCCTAGGCAACAAAGCGAGACTCTGTCTCAAAAAAAAAAATAAAAATAAATAAATAAATAGAAAGAAATTAATTGGCCAACTAATATATATAGAGAAAAAATTAGCCGGGCATGGTGGTGCATGCCTGTAGTCCCAGCTACTAAGGAGGCTGAGGCAGCAGGATCGCTTTAGCCCAGGAGTTTGAGGTTGCTGTGAGCTAGGCTGACGCAACAGCACTCACTCTAGCCTGGGCAACAAAGTGAGACTCTATCAAAAAAAAAAAAAAATACATAATAGATGTATCTCGGGGCTGACTCTGGCACTCACTGTAGCCTGGGCAACAAAGTGAGACTCTGTCTCAAAAAATAATAACAATAATTTAGTGAGTTAAGTTTAAATGAAATGCTGTTATCTAATGTGCTACTCATATTCAGATTTTGCCAGTTGTCATAATAGTGTTTTTTATAGCACACTCCTGAAGAGCATAGGCTAGTCATTTTTATAGAATGTATCTAAATTTGGATATGTGTGATCAGTGAAGTCTTTATTAGAACAGCTAAAATAAAGGGAATATGGATTTGTTTTACGATTATATTTTACAAGGCAAACATTGTGGTTCCCCTTTGGAACATCTAACATTTTCATACCATTTTCATTCAGTGAATTTTTATTAGATATTTTGCTGATTTTCATTGGAAAGAATGGATGGAATTAATTCGTAGGCATGTTCTTAAAATTCCTAATAGTAAAACATATTTGCATACAGGAAGGGAAATACAGACTATTGAAGACCTGTCAGTGTCTGCTTTCACAGTAACATCCATTATATTAATAGCAACCTAACTAGGACCAGTTTACTAAGATTAATGTTCAGGTCTTTCTGGAATAAGGCTGTTCTTCTAACATAGTGCCTTACATATTGTAGGTACTCAAAAAATATTTGTTGAAATGAAATATAGTTTTACTTGAAAACTGAAAGAAGTTTTTTTTTTTTTTTTGAGACAGAGTCTCGCTCTGTTGCCCGGGCTAGAGCACCATGGCATCAGCCTAGCTCACAGCAACCTCCAACTCTTAGGCTCAAGCAATCCTACTGCCTCAGCCTCCTGAGTTTCTGGGATTACAGGCATGTACCACCATGCCCAGCTAATTTTTTCTATATATATTTTTATTTTTCCAACTAATTTTCTTTCCATTTTTTTAGTAGAGACGGGGTCTCACTCTTTCTCAGGCTGGTCTTAAATTCCTGAGCTCAAACAATCCACCTGCCTTGGCCTCTCAGAGTGCTAGCCTGAAAAGAAAATTTTTTTTTTTTTTTTTTTGAGACAGAGTCTCACTTTGTTGTCCAGGCTAGAGTGAGTGCCGTGGCGTCAGCCTAGCTCACAGCAACCTCAAACTCCTGGGCTCGAATGATCCTTCTGCCTCAGCCTCCCGAGTAGCTGGGACTACAGGCATGTGCCACTATGCCCGGCTAATTTTTTTTTTTTATATATATATATCAGTTGGCCAATTAATTTCTTTCTGTTTATAGTAGAGACGGGGTCTCGCTCTTGCTCAGGCTGGTTTTGAACTCCTGACCTTGAGCAATCCGCCCGCCTCAGCCTCCCAAGAGCTAGGATTACAGGCTTGAGCCACAGCGCCCGGCCTAAAAGAAAATTTTTAAATGTTATTTAGTTTCTAGAGTCCCGTGCTGCACCAGAATAATGTATTTCTCAATATCTTGTTCAACCTGTGCAACTAAAGTATAAAAGTAAGACTCTGTTGTTCTGGAGCAAAGCATCCAAACATCTCTTGATCTCACAATCCTGGACAGGCATAGCTGACAGTGTGGCTGAGACTAGGTCTCTACACTAGGCTTCTGTGCCTGGCATGGGAATGTAGTATCTAAAAGTAAAAAATAATAGTTTCCAGTTTTGTTTATATTGTGGTAAAACTACATATAACAAAATTTACCAGCCAGGTTCAGTGGCATATGCCTGTAGTCCCAGCTGGGGACACTGAAGCAGGAGAATCACTTGAGCCTAGGAGTTCAAGTCCAACCTGGCCAATATAGCAAGACACTCTCTCTTTTATTTTTATTTTTTTTATTTATTTATTTTTTTATTTTAAAGAGATTTATTCTGAGCCAAATTTGAGGACCATGACCCAGAGCCACTGCCAAGAGGCCTTGAGCAAGTGGACTCATTGTGGCTGGGTACAGTTTGGTTTTTATACATTTCAGAAACTGGGATTACAGGTAAAGTCATCAATCAGTTCGTGGGAAGCATACATTGGTTTGGCCCAAAAAGGTGGGCCATCTCGAGGGGTGGGGGCTTACAGGTTTTAGGTGGGTTTAAAGATTCTTTGGATTGTAATTGGCTAAAGACATGAAGCTTTGTCTAAAGGCTTGGAATGTTTTAACATAAACTGTTTACCAGAGATAAGCCACCAATTGTTTGGTAAATTGAGGACCTGCAGGTTTGTCTTGCATACCCTTAGGCCTGTTACTGGGTTACAAAGGAAGTCTCCAAGAAGGGAGGGAACTCTCTTATTTAAAAAAAAAAATATATATATATATATATACCGTGAACCATTTTTTAGTGTTCAGTAGTTTAGTAATGTTAAGTACATTTACACTGTCATGTAACCAATCTCTAGATCTCTTTTCATCTTACGAAACTGAAGCTCTATACCCATTAAACAACAATTCCCCATTCCTCCCAGTCCTGCCTCCCCCCACCCCATGCCCAACCACCATTTCACTTTCCATCTCTATGAACTTGGCTACTGGAATCCTAGGGTCTTTGTCTTGTGACTGGCATATTTTACTTAACATAAAATCTTCAAGATTCATCCATAAAGTTGCATATGTCAGAACTTCCCTTTTAAGACTAAAAAAATTCCATTGTGTTTATATACCACATTCTGGCTATTAAGAATAATGCTACTATTACAAATGTTTTTGGTTACAAAAAAAAAAAAAAAAAAAAGAATAATGCTACTATGAACATGAGTGTAGAAATATCTCTTTGAGACCCTGCTTTTAATTCTTTTGGGTGTATACCCAAAAGTGAAATTACTAGATCATATGGTAATTCTATTTTTAATTTTTTGAGGACCCACCATACTGTTTTCCATTGCTGCTGCACCATTTTTTTACATTCCCAGCAACAGTACACAGGGGTTCAGTTTCTCCACATCCTCATCAACATATGATTTTGGTGGATTTTCAGTTGAACCCAATTTAGTTTTAAATTTTAGTATTTGATAAGGATAACAAATTCACTCTGTGTATCTATAAAGAAACATTTTTGAAATTCTAATGTCTAATTTATTTTTGCCTCCTAGCTGGCACAGTGATGTTTGAGTATGGAATGCGTCTTGGCAGAGAAGTTCGAACTCTCCGAGGACTTGAGAAACAAGGCAACTGTTATCTGGCTGCTATTAATTGTTTAAGACTTATTCGTCCTGAATATGCATGGATTGTGCAGCCAGCATCTGGTGCAGTGGTATGAAAATTTCCCATCCTGGAATTTTGGAATATTTAATCTGTTTGATTTGGTCCTTTTAAAACTATTACATCATTTTCCTTCATTTCATTTAAAATTTCTACTGGGATAGTTATGAACTTAATCTATTTTTATAGCAATTCAATTATTATATATTACTACCCCTTTAGTTCTCATGTTCAGAATTATTATAGGATGTATTGTAGTGTTTTTAGAGTAAGGCAGCTCTGACTGACTTCAAGTTACTTAATCTTTTTTCAGTTATCCTCTTGCATAAAATAGATATGGTAATATCTACCTTATAGGATTGATTGGTTTTGGGGGGGGGTACTTTTTCCCCCAAATGCTCTCTCAGCAGAATCATGTTTGAGTATTAAATGAATGAATTTGAGTATATTGCTTAGAACACTGACAATGCCTGGCTGACAAACAGTGCTCAATAAATAGTAGCTGCTTTTATTTCAATCATGTTTATTAATTTAGTCTGTTGTTTTTGTTTTAAAGGACACAGACATTGAGTTTTTCCTATTATACTGATAGGTCACATACACCCAGCTACTTCTGTTATATAGTTCCTGCATTTACTAGGCTGTTGCCCACAGTAATGGGAGGAAAATACAACTCTGGAACCAAGGAAAGTCAGGTTGTTTATATAGAGATCAAATCCATCTCCTTGGACTCAGTAACATGTTAAATGTTAGGGTTAAACGAGCAACTTGGCAAACAAGTCCATTTCTTTGTCTGACAGTTACAGAACCTTTATGAGAAGAGCTTTGCTGGTTGAAATAAAAATAATTTGTATTGAGAGAATTTAATCATGAAAGTTCTGAATCACAGTTAATGATATGAAACTAAAAATACTAATTTCACAGTTAAATCACTTGTTTTGTCTTATCAGTACGATCGCCCTGAAGCCTCCCCTAAGAGGAATCATGATGGAGAGTGCACACCGGCCCCTAGTGAGTCAGGAGTCTCACACTGATTTTTTTGCTGGACAGTAGTTATATTGTTGTATTACAATAGGTAGATAATTATATTGCTATATTGAGAGAGAGAGAAGTTATATATATGTTGTATTATAGTAGTTTTAGTTGACCCTTGAACAATACAGGTTTGAACTGCAGAAGTCCACTTATGTGGATTTTTTTTCATTAGAACATTTTTTTAGAAATTTGTGACAATTTGAAAGAACTCACAAATGAATGACATAGACTAGAAATAATGAAACAATTTAAAAGTTAGGTATGTCATGAATGCATAAAATATATGTAGGTGCTAGTCTATTTTATCATTTATTACCATAAAATAAACACAAATCTTATTATAAAATTGCTTGAGCCCAGGAGTCCAAGGCTGCAGTGCACTATGATCAAGCCTATGAATAGCCACTACATTTCAGCCTGAGAAACATAGTGAGATCCTGTCTCTAAAAAAATTATTTTTTTAATTTTTTTTTTTTCTTGAAACAGAGTCTCACTTTGTTGCCTAGGCTAGAGTGCCATGGCATCAGCCTTGCTCACAGCAACTGCAAACTCCTGGGCTCAAGCGATCCTCCTGCCTCAGCCTCCTGAACAGCTGGGACTACAGGCATGTACTGCCATGTCCAGCTAATTTTTTCTAGATATATATATTTTCTGTTTTGTTTTGTTTTTTGAGGCAGAGTCTCACTCTGTTGCCCTGGATAGAGTGCCATGGTGTCAGCCTAGCTCACAGCAACCTCAAACTCCTGGGTTCAAGCGATCCTCACGCCTCAGCCTCCGGAGTAGCTGGTACTACAGGCATGTACCACCATGCTTGGCTAATTTTTTCTATATATATTTTTAGTTGTTCATATAATTTCTTTCTAGTTTTTAGTAGAGACCGGGTCTCATTCTTGGCTCAGGCTGGTCTTGAATTCCTGAGCTCAAATGAGCCATCCACCTTGGCCTCCCAGAGTGCTAGGATTACAGGCATGAGCCACCACACCCGGCCTTTTCTATATATATTTTTAGTTGTCCAGCTAGTTTCTTCCTATTTTTAGTAGTGATGGGGTCTCACTCTTGCTCAGGTTGGTCTTGAACGCCTAAGGTCAAACGATCCTCCTGCCTTGGCCTCCCAGAGTGCTAGAATTACAGGCATGAGCCACTGTGCCAGGCCTTTAATTTTTTTTTTTTTTTTTTAAAGAAGGTAGGGATACAGGGAGGGAGGAAAAGAAGGAAGGAAACCCTTTAATTTTTTTAATGTTAAAATTTATCAAAACTGAAAGCAGGGACTCAGGGTCCTTCTGACCTTTTGAGTTTTAAACAGCAGGTATCAGAAAAGTTAGCAAGTTACCATAAGGATAACTGGCTTGTATTGGGGAAATTCTTTTTTAATTAGAAAAAAACAATTTTTATCAAATTTTACAGACATTACTTCTCTGCCTTTTGGCTAAGATCAAGTGTAGTATCTGTTCTTACTAGCTTAATATTAAAAAACACAGACACAAACACAGACCACGCATGGTGAGTTCTAAGTCAAGAGAAATGTAAACAAAGGTAAAGATGCTATGTTAATTTATAACTGCATAAAATTAACTGTAGTACATACTGTACTACTGTAATAATTTTGTAGCTACCTCTTGTTGCTATTGAGTTAGGCTGAAATGTTGTATCTACTTAAAATGCCATGTGACATCAGTCATCCCTGTGTGAGCAGTTCACCTCTGCAGTAAATTGGGGTAAAAAGTGATCTCTCAATCATATTTCCTGGGACCTATACAGTGGGCCACTATGATGTTGGAAGTGCTTCCAAGAAGCAGAGAAAAGTCGTGACCTTACATAAGAAAGTTGAATTGCTTGGTATGTACTGCAGGTTGAGGTCTGCAGCTGGGGTTTCAAGATAAATGACATAAGAACCAGCATAAGAACCATGGTAAAAATAGAAAAGGAAACTTGTGAAGCTGTGGCTACAGCTATACCAGCGGGTACAAAAACCTTGCGCTTTTTTCAGAATACCTTTTTATCTTATATTGAAAATGCAACTTTTATGTGAGTACAAGATTGTTACAAGAAAGGCATATACCTATAGACACTAATGATTGGAGAAAAAGCAGTACTTATATGACAATTTAAAGCAAAAGGAAGGTGAAAGATTAAAAGCTGGAGATTTAATGCGACAAAGGATGGTTTCATAATTTTAGAAAGAGATTTGGCTTTAAAAAATGTCAAGATATGGCCGGGCACAGTGGCTTATGCCTGTAATCCCAGCACTCTGGGAGGCCAAGATGGAGTCTCGCTCAAGTATCCGTCAGGAGTTCGAAACCAACCTGAGCAAGGGCAAGACCCCGTCTCTACTAAAAATAGAAAGAAATTAATTGACCAACTAAAAATATGTAGAAAAACTTAGCCAGGCATAGTGGCTCATGCCTGTAGTCCCAGCTACTCAGGAGGCTGAGGCAGAAGGATTGCTTGAGCCCAGGAGTTTGAGGTTGCTGTTAGCTAGGTGATGCCTCGGCACTCTAGCCCAGGCAACAGAGTGAGACTCTGTCTCCAAAAAAAAAAGATCATTGAGGAGAACAGATATCTGCCCAAGCAGATATTTAATTCACACGAAAGTGCCCTGTTATGGAAAAAAGTACCACAAAGAACATTTATTATTTAGAAAGAGAAGTGAGCAGAAGAATTCCAGTTATTTAAGACTGCTTTTGACTACTTTTACAACATGGGGAGCCTTCTATGATACAAGCACTGAAACTAAAGCAAAGAGTGGAAGAAAGATTGGTATCATATAGAAACATTTTTTAGATAAATGAAAAAGTAAAACCAGACAAATTATGATGTATTTCTGTAAAGTTACACTGAGCATGCCTACCTCTCACTGCTTCCCTTTCCACATTCTTTACCTCTTTACTGAGACAGTAAGACCAACCCCTCAGCCAACTCAACATGAAGACAGTGAGAGTGAAGACCTTTATGATGATCTACTTCCACTTAATGAATAGTAAACATATTTTCTCTTCCTCATAATTGCCTTAATAACATTTTCTTTTCTCTACCTTTATTGTAAGAATACAGTATATAATACATCTAGCATACAAAATGTGTGTTAATTGACTGTTTAGGTTACTGGTAAGGCTTCCGGTCAACAGCAAGCTATTAGTAGTTAAGGTGTTTTGGAAATCAGATTTTTTTTTTTTTTTTTGAAACAGAGTCTCGCTTTGTTGCCCAGGCTAGAGTGAGTGCCATGGCGTCAGCCTAGCTCACAGCAACCTCAAACTCCTGGGTTCAAGCAATCCTCCTGCCTCAGCCTCCCAAGTAGCTGGGACTACAGGCATTCGCCACCATGCCCGGCTAATTTTTTGTATATATTAGTTGGCCAATTAATTTCTTTCTATTTATAGTAGAGACGGGGTCTCGCTCTTGCTCAGGCTGGTTTCGAACTCCTGACCTTGAGCAATCCGCCCGCCTCGGCCTCCCAGAGAGCTAGGATTACAGGCGTGAGCCACCGGCCGGCTGGAAATCAGATGTTATACTCAGATTTTCAGCTGTTCTCTACATTGTTCAAGGGTGAACTGTATATGTAATATAGATAATAGTTATATTGTAACATTATATTCATATATGGTTATATTGTTATATACTATTGCAATATTGTCATATACTATATACATACTATATATAGTAGTTGCATTATAAAAATATTATAAAGTTCCTTCAACATTCTAATCTACTAAAGGTTATCTGGTAACTCTGAAAATGTATGGGTGTGTGGGAAATGAAAATGCTTAAAAAAAGAGCGTGTTTGTTTTTGTTACGTGTTTTATTTAAATCAGCTTAGTACCAAATATTTTTCATCAGATTCCTTTGATATTACCAGGGGCGTGATATCCTTCCGTAAAGAGTCTGGGTTCTAGATTTGGACACTCCTTTTTTTAATTCTGCCTCTCACCCTTTGGTCATATTCCTTTCTTAGGGATAGAGGTAACAGTGTTTCACAATTGTTAAAAGAAACAGTTAAAAGAAATTACCTGTAAAATACCTTGTGGACACCTCGTCAACTGCAGTTATTGTTATTAGAGTACTTTGATTTGACTCGGTTCTATGTGTGAAGCAGGGATGTTGCTTAATGTCTTAAGTTAGCTTTTACTGAGTCCCCTGTTTTCTCCTTTTTTGATGCCTTTGGAAATTAAATTGGATATTACTTAATGGTTAGTGGAAATTGACACTTGACAATTTGTTTAAGCCACTTGACACTTTGTTTGTACTTTGGGATTTAAAAATCTTTTCCTTTGATTTATAGCAAATCGGCAAATTGAAATCCTAGAACTGGAAGATCTAGAGAAGGAGTGTTCCCTGGCTCGCATTCGCCTCACTTTGGCTCAGCATGATCCCTCAGCAATTGCCCTTGCAGGTAGGAATCCTGCAGTTACAGCCTCTAGCCTTTTGGTCCCAATAGCACGTTTTAGGTCCAGGCCATGTACTTAAGATGCTAGATGGGTATAAAGCATGGGGTTGTTACTCTGAGATAATCATCAACAAAGTCTTCGATCTCATTGCATATACCCTTGGGTGCACTAAATAGCCTTTTTTCATTTCCACAGGAAGTTCATCAGCAGAGGAGATGGTCACTCTCTTAGTTCAGGCTGGCCTCTTTGACACTGCCATATCACTCTGTCAGACTTTTAAGCTTCCCTTAACGCCAGTCTTTGAGGGACTTGCCTTCAAGTATGTATAAAATTATCTTTTTATAGTCTTAATTTTGTGATGCAAATATATTATCCTGTTGTTTTGTGTGAAGCAGTCATCACAGGCCAAGTAGCCTATAAGCCATTTGTAGTTTAAGGAATGCAATGATTTTTTAAAAAAATTTTTTAGTGGCTTGTGATTTTACTTTTTAAAAAGAAAAGATCTTGGCTGGGAGTGGTGGCTCACGCCTGTAATCCTAGCACTCTGGGAGGCCGAGGCGGGTGGATTGCTCAAGGTCAGGAGTTTGAAACCAGCCTGAGCAAGAGCGAGACCCTGTCTCTACTAAAAATAGAAAGAAATTAATTGGGCAACTAAAAATATATAGAAAAAATTAGCCGGGCATGGTGGCACATGCCTGTAGTCCCAGCTCCTCGGGAGGCTGAGGCAGTAGGATTGCTTGAGCCCAGGAGTTTGAGGTTGCTGTGACCTAGGCTGATGCCATGGCACTCTAGCCCAGGCAACAGAGTGAGACTCTGTCTCAAAATGAAGAAAAGAAAAGAAAAGATCTTGCTTTATAGCTTCTCTTCAGAAATCAGAATAGCAAATAAGTTAAATAATGATGTCCCTTACTGACAAGGCATATGCTCTGGTTAGTCCTTTAGGATATCTTTTGTTCCCGCTAAGCATTATTTAAAAATATTTCTATTGAAGTGACTTTATACCTAACTATAATATAGTCAAGAAGTTTGTGAATTAGAGGTTGGGCATGGTGGGTCACACTTGTAATCCTAGCACTTTGGGAGGCTTGAGGTAGGAGGATTGCTTGAGGTTAGGAGTTTGAGACCAGCTTGAGCAAGGTAGCAAGACTCTGTCTCTATAGAAAAAAATAAGCTGAGTGCAGTGGCACAGACCTGTGTAGTCCCAGCTACTTGAGAGAAGATTGCTTGAGCCCAGGAGTTTGAGGTTGCAGTGAGCTATGATGATGCCATTGCACTCAACTCTAGGCAACAGAGTGAGACCCTGTCTCCCAAAAAATAGGATTAAGCTTGTGAATTGGAAATATTTTTAAAGTTGCAGAATTTTTTATCATTAATTTTCTCTTGAAAGTAGATTTTCTCTTAACACTTATTAATGTCCTATGAGTCATCCAGTTGTGTGGTTTTGAGGAGAAGGAAGAGCTAGTACTCCAGTAGAATTCAGCAATAGACTAGAGCTAAAGTTATCCTATCTCTTCTAGTTTTAGTAACAAAATAAAATGGTACATTTTAGCATTTAGTTTATGAGTGTGGAATCATTTTCATTGCAGATGCATCAAACTGCAGTTTGGAGGAGAGGCAGCACAAGCAGAAGCCTGGGCCTGGCTTGCAGCCAATCAGCTCTCATCTGTCATCACTACTAAGGAATCTAGGTACAGCCCTAGTGTTAATTCAACCCTGGGTAGTTTTACCTGTCTCAACGCTGTAGCTCTCTTTCTTTGATTAAATTGTCCTACCCAGATCATTTCACTTTTTTCTCTCTTCTCTGACTATGTTTTTGTAAAAGCTGGGAGTTTATAATTAGGGTGAAATGCCCATTTATTGTCCAAACCAGGATGTCTTTGCCAATGAAATGTTTCCTTCTCCATATCCCCCTCCTCAAAGACTTACTTTATTATATATCATTAAGAAAATATTCTTTTACAGGCAAAAGTCTATATTTACTTGGTTTGAGAGTGTGTTGTTTCTTTGTTCCCTGTTTCTTCCACTGAGCTGTCACTACATGGTTGTCATCACAGTGTCTTTTTATAAGTTGTCTCCAGCTACTATTTAGCAGTTTGTCACCCACCAACCCCTATTGTCTACCAAACTTTCTTCAGATCTCCTCTCTGCTTACCCTACTTACCTAGGGTACACAATTAGTGTCTGCCTGAATGTACTTCTGCTGCTTTTTCAGAATCCTTCTCTGGTATTCCTAACCCTCAGTAAACTTCCCTTCCTAAATTGCTTTTGCAATTTCTACCATGCATCTTACCACTTTGGAATGGTAGCATTTTCATTTTAGAATTTGGAAGACTTCTGACATTAGCTTTCAGTGCCTAAATTAATGCATCAGAATCACTTACTAAAATGAAGATTATGAAACATCACCCTGTTCTTCTAAGTCAGAACTTCTATATGATTCTAATGCTTGATGAGGTTTGGAAACCTGTCATCTGAGCCAGTTTTCTTGTTTTAGAAATCCAGAAACGGGCTAGGCACAGTGGCTCATGCCTATAATACTAGCACTTTGGGAAGCCAAAGAAGGAGGATTGCTTGAGCCCAAGAATTTTAGACTGGCCTGGGCAACATGGCAAAACCCCATCTCTACAAAAAAATTTAAAACTTAAAAATAAAGGCCGGGTACAGTGGCTCATGCCTATAATCATAGCACTCTGGGAGGCTAAGACGGGTGGATCGTTTGAGCTCAGGAGTTCGAGACCTGCCTGAGCAAGAGCAAGAAGACCCCATCTCTACTAAAAAATAGAAAGAAAATTAGCTGGACAACTAAAAATATATGTAGAAAAAATTAAGGTCAAGCACGGTGGCTCGCACCTGTAATCCTAGCACTCTGGGAGGCTGAGGCAGGAGAATCACTCAAGGTCAGGAGTTGGAAACCAGGCTAAGCAAGAGCAAGACCCCATCTCTAATAAAAATAGAAAGAAATTAGTTGGCCAACTAAAAATATATAGAAAAAATTAGCTGGGCATGGTGGTGCATGCCTGTCTATAGTCCCAGCTACTTGGGAGGCTGAAGCAGTAGGATCCCTTGAGCCCAGGAGTTTGAGGTTGCTGTGAGCTAGACTGACACCATGGCACTCTAGCCCAGGCAACAGAGTGAGACTCTGTCTCAAAAAAAAAAAATTTAAAAAGAACAACAACAAAAAAACCCTCCAGAAACGAAGTTGAATGACTTATATAGTCAAATATGTGGTTAGTGGGAGAAAATTTAAGAATCTATAAAGATGTTTTTCCTTATAAATACATGCTTTGAATGGTACTCTATTTATAATCTGAAACTCATTAGTCATTTTTGCTTTTTTCAGTGCTACAGATGAAGCATGGCGACTATTATCAACTTACCTGGAAAGACACAAAGTTCAGAATAACTTGTATCACCACTGTGTAATCAATAAGCTCTTGTCTCATGGCGTGCCTCTGCCTAATTGGCTTATAAACAGTTACAAGGTAAGTGAATCTTATAGAGACTACAAACCCTCTCTGTCATTCAGATTGTGAGATGATTAAAAAGAAAAGGATAGAGTCCTAACTTATGGGAACATATTGACTTATGTACTTTGGGAAGCTTTTCAATCATTGTTAAAAGCACTAAAAACAATTTAATGTCAATTCCACATGTAGTATTGGATTTGAAGTTTCATAGGTTAGTAATTAAGTTAATGGTTGCTTGTGTGCTGGCTGAACAATGAGTTTATATTTAGAATAATGAGTATATGCATGACATAGTATTATATTTACTATTCATAACTCAAAAAATCACAGGAGTGGACACAGTAGTTTTCAAATAATATAATAGCGTGGCTGGTTCAAGTGTAGTGGTGTACATAACAAATTGGTCAAACCAATTACAGATTTATTTGTTCCTTCTCCACTCCCACTGCTTCAGTTGACTCTTAAAGGGGGGAAAAATTGGGTCCTTGGGCTGTCTGCCTCAGAATTATTTGGGTGGTGGGCTTCTTCAAAATATAGTTTTCTGGGCCCCATCCCAGACTTACAGAATCAAATTATCTGGGGCTAAGAGATAGGAATGTACATTTTAACAGGCTCCTAATTTAATTTTGATACAGGCTGAAGTTTAAGAACTACTCTGACACCTTTGGTAGAATACGAAAAGAGAAAATCTAGATGTTAAAAATCAGGAAAGACAGCAGGGCAAGGTAGCTGACATCTGTAATCCTGGCGGGAGGATTGCTTGAGGTCAGGAGTTCGAGACCAGTGTGAACAAGAGCAAGACCCCTCTCTATAAAAAACAGAAAAATTAGCCAGGCATGGTGACACGCACCTATAGTCCAAGCTACTTGGGAGGCTTAGGCAGGAGGATCACTTAAGCCCAGGAGTTTGAGGTTGCAGTGAGCTATCATGATGCCACTCCACTCGATCCCAGGCAACAGAGCAAGACCATCAAAAAAAAAAATTAGAAAATTTGATATGTTTCTTTTAGTTGGAAAGTAGAGAAGGCAGCTAAGGTAGTAAGGTAAGATTGTAATCAAATCAGAATATTTTAACAGCATATTTAACATAATTAATAGAGTTCTTCCAAACTGGGGCTATATTCAAATTTAAAATTGGTGATTCTTGGAATTCCTTTTGCATTTATCATTCATATATTTTTGAGAATTAATGTGAATATATTGTTGCTGTAGTACTCAGCATTTCTAGAAGAGTTTGTTAACTTTACAATAGTGGAAGCTGAAGTAGAAAGAAGTTAAAATAAGTCTTCTTAGATTACAAAACATGGGGGGAAGATCATGTAACAGAGCCTCACAAGCCCAAAAGTAACTGGGCTATTGGGAATTTAGCTCTTATCCTAAGAAATAGATGAGTAAACCAAGGTACTCATTTATGTATATTGAAAAGTGTAAATGCCAAGGAATCAGACAGCCAATGTCCTTTGGTCAATATCCAGGTAAGGAGGAAATAGGTGTATATTCTTAATCATTTACTTTTTACAGAAAGTTGATGCTGCCGAGTTGCTTCGTCTATACTTAAACTATGACCTTTTAGAAGAAGCTGTGGATTTGGTGTCAGAATATGTGGATGCTGTTTTAGGGAAAGGACATCAGTACTTTGGAATTGAGGTAGGCATATATAGGCGGTCCTCGATTTACAACAATTTGACTTAATTTTTCAACTTTACAGTGGTTCAAAAGTGATAAGCATTCAGTAGAAACCATACTTCAAGTACCCACACAAGATTCTATTTTTCACTGTCAGTACAGTATTCAATAAATTCCATGAGATGTACAACACTCTTATAACATTGGCTTTCAGTTCAATGATGTTGCTCAACTGTAGGCTAACAAGTATTCTAAGCACATTTAAGGTAGGCTAGGCTAAGCTATCATATTCAGTAGGTTAAGTGTATTAGATGCATTTCAACTTATGGTATTTTCAGCTGATGTTGGTTTTAGCAGAACATAACCACATTATTCATCAAGGAGCATCTGTATAAGCATTTCTTTTTAATTCTGTATTATCACATTAAGTAAGGTGAGAATCTGAAAATCTGTACATTGAATAATGTTAGTGTGTTTAACTTTTTCTATTTGTAGTTATACAAGTAAATATCGACACTTTAGAAATCTCTAGTTATCTGTTTATAAAGTGGGAATACATTTTTATTCATCAAAAGAATGTGGCATTAGTATTCAATGGAGAGAAGTAAATAAAAATAAATTGTATTTTATGTGTGCAGTGAGTATGCTAAGTTCTGTAAGCATTTTACATTTAACCCTTAAAGTATCCTTATGAAGGACTATTTTAATTTTTTTTTTTAACCTCATGAGGAAACAGAAGAGGCTCAGAGGTTAAGTAATTTGCCAAAGTTCCCACAGATGGTAAATAGAAGAGCCAGGTCTACCCAGGTGTAGTTCACTATATAGCCAAGCTCTTAAACTCTCAGGAAAGTATTCAGAATTTTGAGAGTTGAGCTTTCCTTTTCCATTTTTTTTTCCAGATAATTTGAATTTAAACTCAATTTCAGGCCAGGTGTGGTGGCTCACGCCTGTAATCCTGGCTCTCTGGGAGGCTGAGTGGGCGGATTGCTCAAGGTCAGGAGTTTGAAACCAGCCTGAGCAAGACTCCGTCTTTACTAAAAATAGAAAGAAATTAATTGACCAACTAAAAATATACATACAAAAAATTAGCCGGGCATGGTGGCGCATGCCTGTAGTCCCAGCTACTCGGGAGGCTGAGGCAGAAGGATTACTTGAGCCCAGGAGATTGAAGTTGCTGTGAGCTAGGCTAATGCCATGGCACTCACTCTACCCTAGGCAACAAAGTGAGACTCTGTCTCAAAAAAATAAATAAATAAACTCAATTTCAAACTGGAAATAGTATCATTTATTGACAATTTAGAGAAGAGTTTTGTTAAGTATGTTTCCCTTAGGCCTCCTCTTTAAGATAAGAGGTGATATGAATCTTACAACATCCTTGATTTTTTTTAAATACTCAACATTTTGCTTTCAGTTTCCGCTGTCTGCAACAGCCCCAATGGTGTGGCTTCCATACTCTTCTATTGATCAGCTTCTCCAAGCTCTGGGAGAGAACAGTGCCAACAGTCACAACATTGCAGTAAGTAAACCCTTTCATGAGACCTCTTCTGTAAGTCCCTACACTAGCAGTTACACCTTGCAGCTTGATCTTTAGTTCTCAAGGATCAAAGGGAGGGCAATTGCCTGTTATTGCCCTTAAAAAGCTGCCCCTATCTCTTTATAATTAAGGCAAAGAATCGAAGCAACTTGGTCAAAAAAACTTAATGAGGAACTGTGTAAGCATTAATTATACAGAGGCAAATTACATGCAGTCCATTCTTTAAAGGCATTTACAGGCCAGGCATAGTGCCTCAAACCTACAATCCCAGCACTTTGGGAGGCTGAGGCAGGAGGAGGGGTCACTTGAGGCCAGGAGTTCAAGACCAGCCTAGTGAGACCCCATCTCTACAAAAAAACATGGAAGTATAATTAAAGTATAAGTAAAAAAGTATAATTAGCCTGGCACGATGGTGCAGGCCTGTAGTCCTAGTTACTCAGGAGGCTTAGGTGAGAGGATCACTTGACCCTAGGAGTCGGAGGTTACAGTGAGTTATGATTGGGCCACTGCATTCCAGCCTGCGAGACACAGTGAGACCCTATCTTAGAAAAATAAATAAATAAAATAAAGGCATTTACAGTTTGGTATGGCAGATTTTACTGGGTAAACAGGTACTTGAAATGCAGTGTGATAAATTATCACTATGTGTGTTTTTTTGGTTTTTTTGTTTGAGACACAGTCTCACTCTTTGCTCAGGCTAGAGTGCCATGGCATCAGCCTAGCTCACAGCAACCTCCAACTCCTGGGCTCAAGCAATACTCCTTCCTTAGGCTCCGAGTAGCTGGGACTACCCGCAAGCGCCACCATGCCCGGCTAATTTTTTCTATATATTTTTAGTTGGCCAATTAATTTGTTTCTATTTATAGTAGAAACGGGGTCTCACTCTTGCTCAGGCTGGTTTCAAACTCCTGACCTTGAGCAATCCTCCCGCCTTGGCCTCCCAGAGTGCTAGGATTACAGGCGTGTGAGCCACTGCGCCTGGCCTAAATTATTGCTATTCTGAGTGAACTTAGCATATACAGCAACATTTCCCAGGATTCGTTTTTTATATATATATATATATATATATATATATATATATATATATATATATATATATATATATATGGAATGCTTCCCGAATGTGTATATCATCCTTGTGCAGGGGCCATGCTAATTTTCTCTGTATCATTCCAATTTTAGTGCTGCTGAAGAGAGCACATTTCCCAGGATTCATATGTTAGCTACTGCTTGCCTTAAAAGAAAAAAATGATACCCTTCCCTTTGCTCAGAGTCATTATAGTGAGAGCTTATTTACCAGTAAGATGGAGTATTTCCTGAGCCTATTAATAGAACTCATAGAATATGATTTTATAAACTAGTCATTGATTCAGAATATAAACTCCAGGCCGGGCGAGGTGGCTCACGCCTGTAATCCTAGCACTCTGAGAGGCCGAGGTGGACAGATCGTTTGAGCTCAGGAGTTCGAAACCAGCTCTGAGCAAGAGCAAGACTTCGTCTCTACTAAAAATAGAAAGAAATTAATTGGCCAAGTAAAATATAGAAAAAATTAGCCGGGCATGGTGGCACATGCCTCTAGTCCCAGCTACTTGGGAGGCTGAGGCAGAAGATCCCTTGAGCCCAGGAGTTTGAGGTTGCTGTGAGTTTGAGGTAGGCTGACGCCACAGCACTCTAGCCCAGGCAACAGAGTGAGACTCTGTCTCAAAAGAGAAAAAAAAAAAAAGAAGAAGAATATAAACTCCAGGTGCTTTTGTATGTTTCTCTTCCAAATCTGTCTTTCAAAGTGTTAGGCAAGAGTAAGAAAGGAAGGCAGGCATGAAAAGCAATTCCTACTAATTGGGTCTATCAATTTAAGATAAATAAAATATTAACAAATAAAACTACCTAAGGTATTAGTCCTATATTTCACTTGGCAGCTAATGACTAGTTAAATCAGATACAGCATCTTTGGTTCTAAGAAAAGAGCTAATAATAAGCTTATTAGTCATTTCTTTTTTGGAAATAAAAAAAAAAAAAATAAGCTTATTAGAATACTGGTATGATTTGCATATTTAGAAAATTCATTAGGAAACCGGATTGAAGTATTGTATATAACAGAAAAGTCCAGTTTTATCAGTAGAGTCACAGCAGACTCCTAAACTGAATGGTGATTAAATGAAGCAGAGCAGCTAACATCTTTATTAGGCAGAGTCTAATTGGTGAAGTCAAAGTGATTAGTAACTTCAATCTTTTTCAATCGTTGAGCTATTCTGTAATGATTCCCTTCTTTTCTCTTACAGCTATCCCAGAAAATACTTGACAAATTGGAAGACTACCAGCAAAAAGTTGATAAGGCAACACGAGATTTATTGTATCGTCGGAACTTGTGATCCAGATTGTTACCTAGCCTTTGTAACCGCTTGGTGCCTCCTAGGGCTTAAGACTACCCTAACAGGAACATTGTACTCAAGGCCAATTTTTACAGCTGTAAATGACATATATAACATTGAAGTCTGCATTCTGCACAAGATGGGAGGGCCAAAGAGTCCAAGGACAGAGGACGCTGTGCTTGCTGGTGGTGCTAACACAATTTCTGGTTTTCAACCTTGGTCTCAAATAGCTGCTTTTGTATATGATTCACAAGCTTTTTTAGAGTTTATATTTTTTTAAACTACCGAAGACATTCTTTATCTGCAGATTAAAACCCATCTCTACTTTCCAAAATAACCAAGAGTGGTTGGTTTGGTGTAGCTCACCACCAAAAGCAGTCCACTGCAGATCTTTTAATTCTACCCTATCACTTTTTGTATTTCAATGGAATTATTTTGGTCCAGAACTGACATGTATTTTCTGTATCGGAAACAGAGGCTAGTGATTTTGCGTACTCTTTTCATTATTTATTGTGGAGTTTTTGTATGATCTTCAATAAAGTATTAAATAGTTTGCCTAGATTATGCCTAAAATGATAACCAGCTATTTAAAAAAGATATCTTATTTTGAATCTGGTTTTGAGGCTAAAGTTGAGCAAACTCTTAGCTAAGAAAAAATTGGAAATCCATCATCTGTAAAAGCAACAGATTTTTTAACTAAATTCTGATAATTTCTATGATTTATGATAATCAAGCCGGACTTGATCAGACAGGTAGTCTAATGTATTGGACCAAAATACAAACTTTATTGATCAGATTCAGAAGCATTCATGCCACATATTTTGGGGAAAGTAAAAAATAATAAAATCTTTGTGGATTTTATTCTGTATATTAAAATTTATCTTTTCAGGAAATAATCTGTATACTACTTGCTTGTATCACCTTTAATTTTTCTTTGAGTTTTTCATAAGCCTTTAATTTTATACTGTCAATATCATATTTACATTATATACATTAACAATGTGAGTTTCTCCTTGGTACTGTCCTTGGTAGATAATGAGGTGTGTAGTTCTTTTTTCATTTTAGCTGTACCATGATTTAATATGAGGTATTTGGTGCAATTAGAGACTAGGAAAGCCCTTGCTCTCTCAGTTCCCTACATCTGTGGCTTTCAACTACAGTAAGAAAGACATTTTCACCTTCATACACATATACACCCAAAAGAAAGGTTTCTCAAAATTTGTATCTTTACTTACTATGTATTCTGATGTTTTCATGAATAATTAATGGATCATAACCCACAGTCTAAAAAATATCAAACGCTGTTGTAGCCATCTCTGGAGAGCAACAAGTAGCAACAGACTGGCCTTTTTCCAGAAACCTATCCATTTGTATTGCTAATCAAAGCATTGGTTTCCATGGCAGTTCACAAGACACCAGCTTTTCCTATCTTCAGTATATATGGTTCAAGGCCTAGATCCCAAGCTGGAGCCAGCCCAGCTCTTCTGTTCGTTTTCTTCCTTCTTCACTTTGAGTCCCAACCAGAGCAGAACTTGCCCAACTCCTTCCTTTCCACTTTTCTCAGTGCTTTGAGTCTGCGTTTTTGTTTGCTAGACAGTGTGATACTTTAATGGTATATAATAGCATCGTTATTTCTTGCTTTTCCCAACTGCAGCAATTTTCTGATCACAATGTTATTTAAAAGGTCCCTTCCTTTTAGTATTTCACTATCATAGTTCTTAAATAATTTAACAAAATGTAACTAATAAGCTGCCTACCAGCCTGTGACAATAAAAGTGTCATTTCTGTTAATATTAGAATTTATGACACACTGAGTTTCATATTAACCATTCTTTTTTTTTTTTTTAAACACTATCAGCTCATACAAATCCATATATTGAACATTGTTACCAAGATTATCACTGTAATCTTTGTGACCTTCCAAGAAAGCTAATTCATTCTATGAAGCCATCTTGGCAGTGTTTGGTCACCTGTACCAGTCCTCGTCACTGAACCATAACTTCTTGAAATCCCTAAGTAGCTCTCACCAGCATGACTGGATGTCCTCTCCCCATTCTGATCTCTCCAGGTGTCAATACGGGCCATGCCATCACCTGCCACAGTCCAGCCTGTGTTGTGTCCTAAAGCTTCACTGAACATAGACTGTGCCTATCCCCTGGGATTTTGCTAGTGGCTACCTCCCTTCTTAGTTCCCAGCCTGCTTTCCTATTACAAATATCAACATTCCTCTCACTGATAGGAATATAAATCAAATTACCTTTAAATAATCAACAAATGGACAAGTCTATGAGTGAAGGCATCCTAGGTAACAGAATTAATTTACCTCAACCTGATACTATATATACTTTTTCTACTAGAATGTAGTATATATTATTTTAAAAGTTCTAAAGTTTCCTTTAATCTTCACAGTTCTTCCTGGTTATATCCGTACCCAAAAGCATAGGTATTCCTATATAGTTTTTTTCTCAAATTAGGTAGAGACTTTAATATTAGTAACATTTATTAATAATTCCTTGCCATAAGAATATAGCTTTCTGCCGGGCGCTGTGGCTCACGCCTGTAATCCTAGCTCTTGGGAGGCCGAGGCGGGCGGATTGCTCAAGGTCAGGAGTTCAAAACCAGCCTGAGCAAGAGCGAGACCCCGTCTCTACTATAAATAGAAAGAAATTAATTGGCCAACTGATATATATATAAAAAAATTAGCCGGGCATGGTGGCGCATGCCTGTAGTCCCAGCTACTCGGGAGGCTGAGGCAGGAGGATCGCTTGAGCCCAGGAGTTTGAGGTTGCTGTGAGCTAGGCTGACGCCACGGCACTCACTCTAGCCTGGACAACAAAGTGAGACTCTGTCCCAAAAAAAAAAAAAAAAAAAAAAAGAATATAGCTTTCTGTGTCTACACAGAACTCCATCATGAAAAAGCAAATTTAGGCTGGGCACAGTGGCTCACACCTATAATCCCCAGTACTTTGGGAGGCCAAGGTGGACTGCTTGAGGCCAGGGGTTTGAGAGTAGCCTGGGCAACACAGACTTGGTCACTGCCAAAAATTTAAAAATTGGCCAAGCACAGTAGTGCATGCCTATAGTCCTAGCTACTCAAGAGGCTAAGGCAGGAGGATCACTTGAGCCCAGCAGTTTGAGGCTGCAGTGAGCTATGATCACTACAGACCCTATATAAAAAGAAAAAAAATTGTATTGTCCAAATAACCTGTGCCTGTCATTGGACTACAAACATATTTCTTCCAGTAAATGAGACTTCATTGTTTAAATGAATTTCTACAGGACACAGAAGGTCAAATAATGTGATATAATAAAGAATATGTCTGGTCTTTGTTCTTGGTCCCTGGCACAGCTTCAAAAACCTGTGGAATTTCCTGAGTGTTAGGAATTTGTTATACTAATGAGGGACTCTTGGTAAGTCCCCAGCTAGCTTCAGAATTGGGGCTGGTCACCAGGAGGACCAACCACAAGATTAGAGAGTTGGAACTTTGGGCCAACCCAACCTCCTGGGAGGATGGGAGAGCTGGAGATTGAGTCCAATCACATGGCCAATGATTCAATCAATCAGGCCTATGTAATAAAGCCCCAGTAAAAACTGGACATCAAGGAGGCTTGCTGGAGTTTCCTGGTTGGTGAAGGCATTGATGTGCTGGGATGGTGACACGCCTGACTCCACAGGGATGTGGCGTGGAAGCTCTGTGCTCTCTCCCAGTCCGCACCCTACTCATTATGCTTTATAATAAAACTATAATCCTAAGTATGCCACCTTCCTAAGTTCTGTGAATGGTTCTAGAGAATTAATAAAACAGGAGGTCTTGGAAACCCCTAAATTTATGGCCAGCAGAAGTGTAGGAAGCCTGGGGACTTCCCTTGCAGCTGGAGTCTGAAATACGGGCAGCTTTGTGGGGACTGAGCCCCATGAAATCCAATGCTAACCAGGTGTTTAGAGTCTGAATTGAATTGTATCAAAATACATCCACTTTGGGATGAGACAGAATAAATGTCGAAATTTAGATAAATCGACAGACACAACCATAAAACTTCATTTCATCCTACCCTGCTGAAGTTGGGAATTCTGGAATAGTCCACTTCTGCAGGTGATCTCTTGAAGTTCCCAAAGCTAGAGACTTCAAATGGATTCAGGAAGGTCAGCTTTTGAAATTAAGATCAAATACTGCATAAAGGCATTGCCTACCAAATATGATTATGGCTCAATATACTTGAAAACACATGATTATTTAAATGATTGTTCTTCCCAGGTTTCACTAGTCAAATGTGCGTCCTGATAATTTGGTTTTATTGAAACATCACAACAACCAGAAAAACCCTCAGTAATTCCAGAAGTGCTTAGGATCCTGGAAATCAAAGATCAGGCCTGACTTTTCTTCTAATCTCTTTAAAACTGACCATGTTTACCTACCAGGAGCCTAGATAGAAGCAAACTTTTTCAGTGAAAAGCCAGAAAGTAAATAGTTCAGGCTCTGTAGTTTACATACAGTCTCTGTGACAAATTATTTGTTTTGTTTTTTTAACAACCTTTTTTTTTTTTTTTTAAGACAGAGTCTCGCTTTGTTGCCCAGGTTAGAGTGAGTACCATGGCATCAACCTAGCTCACAGCAACCTCAAACTCTTGGGCTCAAGCAATCCAATCCTGTCTCAGCCTCCCCAGCAGCTGGGACTACAGGCATGCACCACCATGCCCAGCTAATTTTTTCTATATATATATTAGTTGGCCAATTAATTTCTTTCTATTTATAGTAGAGACGGGGTCTCGCTCTTGCTCAGGCTGGTTTCAAACTCCTGACCTGAAGCAATCAGCCCGCCTCGGCCTCCCAGAGTGCTAGGATTACAGGCGTGAGCCACCGCGCCCGGCCTTAACAACCTTTTTATTTTATTTTATTTATTTATTTTTTGAGACAGAGTCTGTCTGACTCTTGTTGTCCCAGCTAGAGTGCCGTGGCGTCAGCCTAGCTCACAGCAACCTCAAACTCCTGGGCTCAAGCAATCCTTCTATCTCAGCCTCCCGAGTAGCTGGGACTACAGGCAGGCATGCACCACCATGCCCAGCTAATTTTTTCTATATATATATATATTTTTTTTTAGTTGGTCAATTAATTTCTTTTCTATTTTTAGTAGAGACAGGGTATCACTCTTGCTCAGGCTAGTCTTGAACTCCTGAGCTCAAACAATCCACCCACCTAACAACCTTTTTAAAATGTAAAAACTATTCTTACCTCAGCCTAATTTGGCCATAATTTACCCACCCCTGGTCTAGATCTCTAACACCTCCTCTGAGGCCAACAGCAAAACTTGTCTCTCTCTAAAGCCAGTGGTTCTCCACAGAAATACTAAGGATTGTAAGAGACTACTGTGAACCATTGCACACCAACAAATTGGATAACCTAGAGAAATGGATAAATCCCTAGAAACATATAACCTACCAAGACTGAATCATGAAGAAACAGAAAATTTTAAAAGACAGGTATGGAGCTTGAAGCAGTAACCAAAAACCTCTCAACAAAGAAATGACCGGGACCAGACAGCTTTGCAGGTGAATTCTACCAAGCTCTTAAAGAATTAACACGGGCCGGGCGGGGTGGCTCACACCTGTAATCCTAGCACTCTGGGAGGATGAGGTAGATTGCTCGAGGTCAGAAGTTCAAAACCAGCCTGAGCAAGAGTGAGACCCCCCCCCGTCTCTATCATAAATAGAAAGAAATTAATTGGCCAACTGACATATATAGAAAAAATTAGCCGGGGATGGTGGCGCATGCCTGTAGTCCCAGCTACTCAGGAGGCTGAGGCAGCAGGATTGCTTGAGCCCAGGAGTTTGAGGTTGCTGTGAGCTAGGCTGATGCCATGGCACTCACTCTAGCCTGGGCAAGAAAGCAAGACTCTATCTCAAAAAAAAAAAAAAAAAAAAAAGAATTAACACAGATTCTTCTCAAACTCTTCCAAAAAACTGAAGCATTGGAAACACTTGCAAACTCATTTAATAAGGCCAGCATTACCCTCATACCAAAGCCAGATAAAGAACACTACAAGTATGGGGGGCAGGAGGGAGGAATGGCAGGGGCAATATATGTAACCCTAACAATATTTGTACCCCTATAATATGATAAAATAAAATTAAATTTAAAAAAAGAAACACTACAAGTATATTACAGACTAATATTCCTGATAAACATAGATACAAAAATACTAGCAAAGCAAATTCAGCAGCAATGTTAAGAGGATCATACATCATGATAAAGTGGGATTTATCCCTGGAATGCAAGAATGCAAATCAATATATGTGATACACCACATTAACAGAATGAAAGGTAAAAATGATCGGCCGGGCTCTGTGGCTCACGCCTGTAATCCTAGCACTTTGGGAGGCTGAGACGGGCGGATTGCTCGAGGTCAGGAGTTCAAAACCAGCCTGAGCAAGAGTGAGACCCTGTCTCTACTATAAATAGAAAGAAACTAATTGGCCAACTAATATATATAGAAAAAATTAGCCGGGCATGGTGGCACATGCCTGTAGTCCCAGCTACTCGGGAGGCTGAGGCAGGAGGATCGCCTGAGCCCAGGAGATTGAGGTTGCTGTGAGCTAGGCTGAAGCCACGGCACTCACTCTAGCCTAGGCAACAAAGTGAGACTCTGTCTCAAAAAAAAAAAAAAAAAAAAATCATATGATCATCTCAATAGATGCAGAGAAAACATTTGAAAAAACTCAACAGCCTTTCATAATAAAAACTCTCAACAAATTAGGTGTAGAAGGAATGTACTTCAACATAATAAAGTCCATATATGACAAGTCCATTGCTAACATCATACCCGATGATAAAAAGCTGAAGACTTTTGCTCTGAGATCAGGAGCAAAATAAGGATGACCGCTCTTGCCACTTTTATTCAATATAGTACTAGACATCCTAGCCATAGCAACTAAGCAAAACAAAGAAATAAAAGACGTCCAAATTGGAAAAGAAGAAGTTTAATTGTCCCTGTTTGCAGATAATATGATCTTGTATATAGAAAACCCTAAAGACTCCACCAAAAAACAATTGGAATAAATGAATTTAGTAGTTGCAAGATAAAAAATCAACATATAAAAATCAGTAATTTTTCAATATACACTAACAACAAACTCTAAAAAAAAGTTAAGAAAACAATCACACAATAGCGGCAGGGAGTGGTGACTCACGCCTGTAATCCTAGCACCCTGGGAGGCCGAGGCAGGAGGATAGCTCAAAGTGAGGAGTTCAAAACCAGCCTGAGCAAAAGTGAGACCCTGTGTCTACTAAAAATAGAAAGAAATTGTCTGGACAACAAAGATATATAGAAAAAATTAGCCAGGCATGGTGGCACGTGCCAGTAGTCTCAGCTACTTGGAGGCTGAGGCAGGAGGATCGCTTGAGCCCAGGAGTTTGAGGTTGCTGTGAGCTAGGCTGATGAAACAGCACTCGAGCCCAGGCAACAGAGTGAGACTCTGTCTCAAACATACAGACAAACAAACAAACAAAAATCACACAATAGCAACAAAAAGAATAAAATAGAAACAAATTTACGGAAAGAGGTGAAAGATACATACACTAAAATCTATCAGTTGTTGATAAAAATAGTTGAAGAAGACAAAAATAAATGGAAAGATATCCTGTGTTTGTGGATTGGAAGAATTAATATTATTATTAATAAAATGTCTATGCTACCCAAATTGATCTATGGATTCAGTGCAATTGCTATCAAAATTCCAGTGGCATTTTTTTTTACCAAATTAGAAAAAACAATTCTAAAATTCTTATAGCACTACAAAAGACCCTGAATAGCCAAAGCAATCTTGAGAAAAGAAGAACAAAGGTGAAGGCATTGCACTTCCTGATCTCAAGCTATATTACAAAGCTATAGTAATCAAAACAGTACAGTAATGGCATAAAAGCAGACACAGACCAATGAAAGGGAATAAAGAGCCCGGGTGGGCACAGTGGCTCCCCCCTGTAGTTGCACCAATTCAGAAGGCTGAGGCAGGAGGATTGCTAAGGCTGTTCAAGGAGTTGTATGCAACGATTGCATCTGTGAATAGCCACTGCACTATAGCTTGGGCAACATAGCAAGATTTCATCTCTAAAAAACAGTAAAAATTAAAAAAAAAAATTAAAAGGCAACTGAAAGAATGAGAGAAAATATTTGCAAACTATCTATCTGATAAGGGGTAAATATCCAAATTATTAATGTATAAAGAACTCAGCAATTCAATAACAGAAAAGGAGAGGGGCAAAGGACCTAAACAGAAATTTGCCCAAAGAGGATTTACAAATGGTCAACAGGTATATGAAAAGGTGCTCAACATCACTAATCATCAGGGAAATAAAAATCAAAACCACAATGAGATATCACTTCACACCTGTTAGTGTGGCTATTGTCAAAAACGCAAGAGATAAGTGTTGGGGAAGGTGTGGAGAAAAGGGAACCCTTGCACAATGTTAGTGGCAATGTATATTGGTATAACTATTATTATGTAAAACAGTAGGGAAGTTCCTCAAAAAATTAAAAATAGGAACACATACTATTTTATAGAATGAGGTATTGCCTAATTAAAAAAATTAAAATAGCGAGATCCAGCAATCTCACTTTGGGGTATATATCCAAAGGAAATGACACTAGTATTAGTGTATAATATATATTATATATTAGTATATCTTGAAAAGATATATGCACCCCCATGTTCACTGAAGCATTATTCATAATAGCCACAACAAATTGTCAACAGATGACTAAAGAAAACAGGACACACACACACACAGAGGAATATTTTCAGCCACTAATAAAAAAGGAAATCCTGTCATTTGCAACAACACAGATGTACCTGGAGAGAACATTACATTTAGTGAAATAAGCCAGACATAGAAAGACAAAAACTGCATGATCTCACTTATATGTGTTGCTATGGTCTGAATGTGCCCCCCAAAATTCATATGTTAGAAATTTAATGCTCAGTGCAACAACACTGGGAGTGTGGCCTTTTGGGAGGTATCTAGGTCATGAGGGCCCTACCCTCATGACTGGATTAATGCAGCTATAAAAAGGGTTTGTGGGAGTGAGTTTCCTCTCTCTTGCCCTTCCACCTTCTGCCATATGAGGACACAATAAGAAGGCCCATACCAGATGCTGGTGCCTTGATCTTGAACTTCCTAGGCTCCAGATCAGTGAGAGAATAAATTTCTGTTCTTTATAGATTACCCAGTCCCAAGTATTTTGTTATAGCAGCACAGAACAGAATAAGACATGTGGAATCTTAAAAAGTGGAACCCATAGAAGCAGAGAATAGAATGGTGGTTGCCAGGGAAGGGCTGGGTGGTAGGGGAAATGAGATGTCAGTTAAAGAGAAAGTTATAAAATGAATATGTTCTGGGGATCTAATGTAAATATGGTTACTATAGTTAATATTGTATGTTTGAAATTTGCTAAGACAGTAGATCTTAAGTCTTCACACACACAAAATAATAGCTGCAAAGTGATGGATTTGTTAATTAACTTTGCCAAAAGACAAAATGACAACAGATTTAGTTTTACAGATCTTAATTGGCTTTTATTTACCAACTGCATGAATCAGGTAACACTGTATTCCATAAAATAGAATGAGTGTTCCACTAAGCTGAGCAGAGGAGCTTGGTTTTATAGACAGAAAAGGGCTGAGGAAAGTAGAAACAGAAAGCAAAACAGTGATTTGTTTCAAAGCTACTTTCCTTATAAACGTTGCTTATCATGCCGTCTAAAGCTGACTACTCCCCTGTTTGGGGATTTAGCTATTAACTCTCTCTTCCGATTCCTCAGGTGAGATAAACAACTTAGTTTCGGTTTGGTGATGTGGTACTTTGGCATAAATGATTCCATTTCGGTTTGGTCTGTTAGGGCTTAATACAGGAGCTCAGTCAAAACAATGGCCTCCTATAAATTTTATTTAACAGCTTGAGTGGTAATAATTTCATATTGTATATCAAATCATCACATTGCCCAACTTAAATATATACAATTTTTGTCAATTATACCTCAAAAGCTAGGAAAAAATAATAAAGCCAATGGTTAGCAACGTTGGGTAAGTATTAGATAACCTAAGGAGCTTTAAAAAATAGCCAAAACAATTGTGGGTGGGATGGCACATGCCTATAGTCCCAGCTACTTGAGAGGCTGACACAGGAGGATGGCTTGAGCCAATGAGTTTGAGGCCAGCCTGGACAACATAGTGAGACCTCCAATGTCTGAAAACAACAACAACAGCAAATTAGTATGTGTCCTGTACTCCTACTCTTAGTCCAAATGATTCAGATTCTTAAATTGCTTTAATGCCCTCCAGATGGTTCTATGAACAGCCAGGGTTGAGAATCCTTGTTATAAACACAACCACCAACAGAAATGTAAGTTTCCCTCAAGGAAAACAGCTCTTCACCTTCCTAAACATTTTGGTTTAGCTCATAATCTCAACTTGGTTCCAGCCAGTTTTATAATATTATCTGGCCTTTTGTAAACAAAAGACTCATTAATAGTAATAATTAGGCTGCTGAAAAAAAATAGTAATAATTAGTATCACTGTTTATTTTGTTCCGGGTACAATGCAAAAAGAGCCTAAAACTACAATCCACCAGCGTGGACAACACAGTGAGACCCTGCCTCTGCCAAAAAAAAAAAAAAGAGAGAGAGAGAGAAGAAAGAAAGGAAAAAAGGGAGAAAGAAAGAAGAAAAAGAAAAATTAGCCAGGCGTGGTGGGGTGCACCTGTAGTCCCAGCTACTTGGGAGGCTGAGGCAGGAGAACTGCTTGAGCCAAGGACTTCCAAGGCTGCAGTGAACTATGCTGACACCATTGCACTTCAGCCTGGGCACAGACCTATAGTATCTCAAAAAAAAACAAAAAACAAAAAACCAAACAAGAAAGAAACAAAAAGAAGAAAGAAAAAACTATGATCTCATTTAAATTTCACAACAACCCTATAGACACTGTTACAAACACATTTTACACTTGCACAGACAAGTGTAGGCATGTTTAAAAAACTTGTCCAAGCCTTCACATCTGGAAGGTTACTGGAGCCAAGTTTTGAACCTAGATGTTTGGCTTCAGAATTCCAATACACAACTAATGTATTTTACTGCCTCTCCTCCCAAGAAATAAATCAGAAAATTGTTGACAGTTTTAAACAACAAATTCTTCCCTGCTTCGAGATCTTAAATTTTCAGAAATCTGGAGAATCTATAATCTCACAACATCCTAAACCTGATATTCTTCCCATAGGTAAGAAAAAGGAATGAAGTCTTACTATTTCAAGTTTATATATATTTATTCAAAAGCATTTGCTGAGTATTTCCTCTGTTCCAGAAAATGCATTTCATATACAGGGAACAAAACAGATAAGTAACTACTCTCTTGGCTTTTGCATTCAGCAACCAACTTGAGGGTGCATCTGTTAACTGAGGATAATGATATCTACCCTATAAGCTTGTTGTGAGAATCAAGTGCTATTTTACATGTAAAGTACTATACTCACACATAGGAAGCGCTCAATAAATGTTAGATTTTTTTAGTAGCAACTCAATCTATGGATATAAAAATAAACACCGCTTGGTATTCATTTAAGCTCAATTTAGTGGGGCAGTAGCATGTCAAGTGCTAGGGAAGGGCTGGGCTCCTCCGGGCGAGTATGCACAGCACTGCGCCTGAGGAATTAAAAGAATTTCATTATGAGGTGCAGTAATTATTCCACGCAGTGCAAAGGATCGAGGGTCAGAGAAGTGATGCTCCAAGTGGCTGGCTCCAGAGGCAGAGGAGGGAGACAGTGGCGGGGCGGGGCGGGGGAACAGTGGGGGAGGTTTAAAAGATCCCCCCCCCCCCCAAGATTAATCAAAGCAGGTTTAGGGTACCAGTGGGACCAGATCAGTAAGGTTCCTGTATCCCATTCCAACAATTTAGGCTTTTTCCTTGTAGGCAGTAGATTCTCTAGTGATTTTTCCCAGCTAATAAGCAAAATATGAGACATTATCTTTGTGCTCTAAGAAATTACAAAAGCGTAAAAGACCCACTATCCTATTTAATGTTCAATGTTATGCCCAAGGTAAGCCACAATAATCAGGGCGAAACTTGCGGAAAGACCCAGAAAACAGCATAGCTTCCTAAAGGACAAACAACATCGAACACTTCACTGAGAATAGCCACAAGATGGAGGACAACAGGATAAAGAAAAGACAGCAAAAGACGCATGGGTGGAACCCTCTGTAAGTGGAGAAGGCATTCTAAACCCAGGCCCTTCGGCTCTATTGGCTTCACTCGCACCCTTTTTCCTATTCCATTGGCTACCGGCGCCGTCTCTGGGTCAAACCAGCCAATGGCCTGGCGCCGTGGGTAAACCGGCCCTTCCTCCCAGGGGAGGAGGAGCCAGAAGCGCCAAAGGGCCCAAGGCGCCAGCGCAGGCGCGCGCCCCGCCGGTTAAAAGCGGACTCCGGCGGGAGGCGGTGCCGTGGTGCATGAATATTGATTACGCATCGCCACGCCGAGTGCCCGCCCCTCTCGGCTGCCCGACGTTCGCTGCTCGCGCTCGGGCTCGCGATGGGGAAGAAGTCCCGGGCGGTACCCGGCCGCAGGCCCATTCTGCAGCTCTCTCCGCCCGGTCCCCGAAGCAGCACGCCGGGCCGGGACTTGGAGCCGGAACCCGACACCGAGCCGGACTCGACAGCAGCTGCCCCCAGCCAACCATCCCCCGCGGCGACGGCGGCGGCGGGGGCGACGACGACCACGACTGCGGTGACTGCCACCGCGGCCCCGGACGACTCTGCTTCGGAAGGCAAGTGTGCGCGATGGGCCCCGCCTAGTTGGGGCGCCCTAAACTCGAGCTCGGGGCTTGCGGCCTAGGCTTCTCCGGGCCCTCGACCTCACCCTGCGACGGAGAGAAACCCGGGCGGGGGCGGGGGGGGGTCCGCTTTCGCGGCCTGCTTGTTCTGGGCCTGTGGGGCGGGCGGCGTGGGCCCCGGGAGGCGGAAGGGGCCGGCCGTGCTGTGCGCACTCGGCCGGGCCCACCCCGAGGCGCCATCTCTGGTGCGGGGTTGCCCCGGGAACGTTTGAAATGCGACCGGGGCCGGGCACCCCGAATCTCCTAAACGCCACGAGATTAACGCATAGGGTAGGTGTGAGTGTAGGAGTTTACGCGTGCGAGGCTTGTGACCGTGGAACCAGGCCTTCTCTACACGTCACCAGCTTCCTTTCGTTTTTGTTGAAACCGAAAAGAAAAGCTCCTTTTTATTATGCCAGTCAGAGTGTAAGTATCTCCCAACTAACAGGTATCCCCCACACTCTTGCAGAAGTGGAGCTTGTGGGTTCCCAAGCGCTTGTGGGGTTCTCGCTGGAACGCCGCTTGGGTTAAGAGTAACTGGCACGCTGCTACGCAGCCAGGCGCTGGAGAAGCAGCCACCATTTCAGGGGTTAAACTAATCGCAAAAAATACGCTATAGCGGTGCTTGTGGTAGGGGTCCTGTCACAGCCTGGACAAGATTTGTTGTGTGTTAATTTTGAAGTATTGCAGATGTAATTTTTATATACAATGTCAGATTCTTCCTTTTATGTTAAAGTCACCAGGCAAGTGGAAGATTCTAGCTCTGCTTGTTTATCATCTGCTAGTTATTTGGGTCAATGAGACGCCCTGTTTTTAAATTGTGGAAATATAGATCTGGAAAGTCAAATGCAAGATTTACTTGTCAGCTCTAGTGTTTTCTCTGGTCTGGAGTCTGACTGCAGTTTTCTTTTTTTTTAATCCAGATGAACAGGAAGTGGTGGTGGAGGCCCCAAGAGTTGTTCAGAACCCTCCAAAACCAGTCATGACCACCAGACCTACGGCTGTTAAAGCAACAGGTATGGGTTGTTGTTGTTGTTTTTTTTTTTTTTTCCAATTTTTTTTATCTTCTAATAATAGAAAGTACTGGAGTGAAATGTTGTTTTTTACATCTTTTCTAGAATATTTTCATCAATTTAAAGTTGGTTTTGTATATAGAATGCTCTACTGAATGCTTTGGTGTTGCTAATTTATATTTCTTCCATAAAATGGAATTTAAAATCTTTCTGTTCTTGAGAACTGATTGATACATACACTTTAACCAATGCAATATTTGTTGCTTTTTCTGTAGCTAAAATACCTTGTACTACTTTTTCTTCTAATGCAATTTTGTTTCTAGTTTTATGCCCCTCCCCCCAGCTTGGTGTTCCTTAGGGACACCAACCATGGCTTTTCATTCTGTGCATTTTTTTTCTTCTTCCCTCTTTCTTCCGTTTCTTCACTTTCTTTTCTTTCTGTCTTTTTTAGAGATGGGGTCTTGCTCTGTTGTCCAGGTTGGGGTACAGTGTTGCAGTTATAGCATACTGCAGTCTGGAACTCCTGGGCTCAAGTGATCCTGCCACCTCAGCTTCCTTTTTTTTTTTTTTTTTTTGAGACAGAGTCTCACTTTGTTGACCAGGCTAGAGTGAGTGCCATGGCGTCAGCCTAGCTCACAGTAACCTCAAACTCCTAGGCTCAAGCGATCCTCCTGCCTCAGCCTCCCAAGTAGCTGGGACTACAAGCATGTGCTACCATGCCTGGCTAATTTTTTTCTATATATATATTAGTTGGCCAATTAATTTCTTTCTATTTATAGTAGAAATGGGGGTCTCACTCTTGCTCAGGCTGGTTTGGAACTCCTGACCTCAAGCAATCTGCCCGCCTTGGCCTCCCAGAGTGCTAGGATTACGGGCGTGAGCCACTGCACCAGGCCCACCTCAGCTTCCTGAGTAGCTAGGACTACAGGCACATGCCACCATGCCTGGCTAATTTTTTAATTTTTTTTTTTTTTTTTTTGAGACAGAGTCTCACTTTATTGCCCAGGCTAGAGTGAGTGCCGTAGCGTCAGTCTAGCTCACAGCAACCTCAAACTCCTGGGCTCAAGCAATCCTCCTACCTCAGCCTCCCAAGTAGCTGGGACTACAGGCATGCGCCACCATGCCCGGCTAATTTTTTTTTTTTTTTTGTATATATATATTAGTTGGCCAATTAATTTCTTTCTATTTATAGTAGAGACGGGGTCTCACTCTTGCTCAGGCTGGTTTCGAACTCCTGACCTCGAGCAATCCGCCCGCCTCGGCCTCCCAGAGAGCTAGGATTACAGGCGTGAGCCACCGCGCCCGGCCTTTTTTAATTTTTTGTAGAGACTGGTTGCTGTGTTTCCCATGCTGGTCTCCAACTCCTAGGCCTCAAGTGATTCTTCCTATCATTTTGCATTGTTAAAAGGGAAAAAATAGGGGAAAAAGAAAAAAGTGACTCTTCCATCAGCTAGCCATGTTGCTGAGATTACAGGCATGAGCCACCACACCTTGCATATTCTGTTTGTTTTCTAATACTACCTTAATTGGTACCTGACAAATGTTTGTTGACCCGAAAATTGTTCTTGTTAAATATTTTTAGGCCGAGTGTGGTGGCTCATGCCTGTAATCCTAGTACTCTGGGAGGCTGAGGCCAGTGGATCATTTGAGCGCAGGAGTTCGAGACCAACTTAGCAAGAGTGAGACCCCTTTCCTACTAAAAATAGAAAGAAATTAGCTGGACAACTAAAAAAATGTAGAAAAAATGAGCCGGGCATGGTGGTGCATGCCTGTAGTACCGGCTGCTTAGGCTTAGGGCAGGAGAATTGCTTGAGCCAGGAGTTTGAGGTTGCTGTGAGCTAGGCTGATTCCATGGCACTCTAGCCTGGGCAACAGAGCAAGACACTGTCTCAAAAAATAAAGTAAAATTTAAATGTTTTTAAGCACAAAAGAATACTGTATTGATAAATGTGGTTTTGTAGACAAACCTGGGTTCATATCCTCACTGTAGCATTCACTCTAATACCCTAGAACAACTATTAATTGGGCTGAATTTCATTTATTTTACAGCCCTGATTTATTTTGAGGGTTAAATTAAATAATGTATATAAAACTCTGACATAGTATCAAGGATGTTAATTTACTTTTTATGTATCTTGAAGATTAAAACACATTTTTTTTGTTTTGTTTTTTGAGACAGAGTCTCACTCTGTTGCTCTGGCTAGAGTGCTGTGGCATCAGCCTAGCTCACAGCAACCTCAAACTCCTGGGCTCAAGCAATCCTTCTGCCTCAGCCTCCCAAATAGCTGGGACTACAGGCATGTACCACCATGCCTGGCTAATTTTTTCTATTTTTTTTTTTTTGGTAGAGATGGGCTCTTGGTCTTGCTCAGGCTGGTCTCCAACTCCTGACCTTGAGCAATCCACCGGCCTCCCAGAGTGCTAGGATCACAGGCGTGACCCACTGTGCCCAGCCTAAAATACGTTTTCATGTTAAATACTCTATAATTTGTAGTAATTTTTTTTTTCTTTTCAGTTTGGAATACTTTTGTGCTAGTTGATACCTAGAATGATAGATGATTATTTCTCTCTCCCCACCATTTGCCACTTAAAAAAAATACCAGTGTGGGTTATATAAAAGCTAAGATTTGATTGTGAGAGAAATTTCAGAATAGGTAATGCCATTTTGTATTTGCAAATTATATACGTTATTTGAGTCTTCAAAGACTCATGTATGATGTATAGAACTTAAATGTTCCTAGGAGAAATTTTTTTGATTACTGCTATGGTTTGAATGTCCCCTCATGATCTAAACACCTTCCATTAGACTCCACCTTCCGACACTCTTGCATTGGGGATTAAGTTTCCAAAACAATGCCTTTGAGGGGACACATTCAAATTATAGTAGGTATATACCTAAGAAGTAATTTACTGCTGGATGTAGTTTGTTGATTTGCAGATTGTATGGTACTATCCTTCAAAGGTAAACACATTGAGGTTTGAGGGGTCAGCACTCATCTCAGAAAAAGATTGTTAAGGCTTTGAAGTAGGGCCCTGCTTACTTTTCAGGAAGTTGGTTAAAAAAAAAAAAAAGAATATCCCAGCTTCCTCAGGTTTAAAATAACAATAAATCTTCATAGTCGTCTAGGGTGTAAGACTTTTGTTTTGTTTGTTTGTTTAAAGGGTCTTGCCATGTTGCCCAGGCTGGTCTTGAATTCCTAGGCTCAAGCGATCCAACTGATTTAGCTTCCCTAGTAGCTAGAACTATCCATGTGAGCCACCACTCTGACCAGCTTTTGTTTTATTTTTCTAAGATTAAGCAATTTTACATAATAATGTGAACATTTATTTTCATTGTTATTCTGAATTTATGCTGTTCCTTATGAGTATATGCACTACATTTTCAGAGATTTATTTGGAATATATATGCATTTTATGGCTTCTATTCCTTCAGCATTACCTTTAATCCCTTTAGAATTATTTCATGTAATCCTATAATGGTCTGGTTAATCACAGTGGTATTGCATCAGGTACTGTGCTATAATTTGCTTTGCCTAGCAGCCTATTTGAGAGCATTTGAGTTGTTTACAGCTTTCACTTGTTTAAAACAAGCTGCTAGAAGCTTTGTGAAAATTTTTTCTTAGTTATTTCCTAGGATTGTAGTTGCAAAGATAGATAATCATCTAGGTAAAAGAAACTTGAGTTTGTTGGCCTTGGTACCTGTTACCAGGTTGCACTTAAGAAATATTGAATCAATTTATAATGTTTCTAATAATATTCATTGTGCCAGTTTCCCACAACTACTGGGTTTAATATTCATTTACTTTGCTAATTTAATAGTCATTATGTTATTAGGAGCTTGAAGAGATTTGTTGTATGTACTGACTGGCTCTAAGGTTAAGGAAATGGGAATAGACAGAGCCTTGACTAAACCTATTATGAACCTACAAAATTTTGTAATAAATTCCATGCAGCTCATCTAGTTGGAGCCTTTTACCAAAGAATATAGAATTAAGGCCAATAGGCTGAGTTCAGTGGCTCACACCTGTGATCCTAGCACTCCCAGTGGCCAAGGCCAGAGGACTGCTTGAACTCAGGAGTTCAAGACTAGCCTGAGCAAGACCCCATTTCTACTAAAAATAGAAAAATCAGCCAGGCAGTGGCATGCCCCTGTAGTTCTCCTAGTTACTTGGGGGGGCTGAGGCAGAAAGATTGCTTAAGCCCAGAAGTTTGAGGTTGCAGTGAGCCACAATGATACCACTGCACGCTAGGAAGACCAGGCGAGGGGACACAGAGCAAGACTGTCTTAAAAAATTTCTTTTTGGAAATTGATATGTAGTGTAAGAACTTACCTATATACCAAAAAAAAAAAAGGAGAGAAAAGAATTAATGTCTAAAACATTGAATATAAACTTTTTCTTTTCTTTTTTTTTTTTGACCAAGTTAGAATTCTGTATTTTTTTTTTCTTTTTCTATTTTTAATTTAAATTTTTGTTTAAAAAAATATTTTTTGCCTTGTCCTTCTAGGTAGCTATGATTACAGGCACGTCACCACATCCAGTGAATGGAACAACTTACGTTTACTTTTAGGTGAATCCATGAGTTCATGGATGGAATGTATGATACAGAAAACTAGAGTCTTCTTCTTGATATGTATTCATATATGAAATTTTTATTGAGAATATAGAATGTGCCAGGCACTGAAATTTAGTCTAATTAACAGTTGAGAAAGTCTAGCACTTCCTGTGTACTTATAGTAATATTATATAGAGGGGTATATATGTTCACATAATTGTAACATTAGAGTAGCCACAGGTGATCCAAAAGGAAATGGCATAGCAGTATTACAGAGGCCATACCTGTGGCCTTACCACTTGAGTTTGAGGAAGACATAATTTTTCTAGCCATTTTGACTACCATTTTAATTCATGTCACTTCCTGTTTGAGGAATAATCATTAAGAGCTTCGTTTTTAACTTTGAAAATCTGTTTCAACTAGTATACCATAATAGGCTTAGTGTTTGTTTTTTTTTTTAAGACGGTTTTGCTATGTTGCCTGGGCTAGATTGCCATGGCATCAGCCTCGCTCACAGTAACCTCATACTCTTGGGCTCATGTGATCCTCCTGCCTCAGCCTCCCTAGTAGCTGGGACTACAGGCATGTGCCACCATGCCCAGCTAATTTTTTTTTTAGTTGCCTGGCTAATTTATTTCTTTTTTTTTAAATAGAGATGGGGTCTCACTCTTGCTCAGGCTTTTCTCGAACCCCTGACCTCAAGTATCCCTTCCGTATCGGCCTCCCAGAGTGCTAGGATTACAGGTGTGAGCTACTGTGCCTGACCTGGCTTAGTGTTTTGAGGTTAACACTTCAATCACCAAATTCTAAAATCGTCATATACTACGTGCTGTCTTGAAAGGTTGAGTAGTTGAGCATGTATTTTGGGGAAGATGTCAAGTAGCTGTGTACATTCATTTTATTTATTTATTCCCGAGATAGGGGCTGTGTTGTCTAGGCTGGTAACTCCTGGGCTCAAGCCCCATCCTCTTGCCTCAGCCATTTGAGTAGCTAGGGTTATAGATGCGAGATGCCATGCCTGGCCAGATCGATCTTAATTAATTTTAAGTATATAATGTAATTTATATCTCTGTGGTAGTTCAGTGATTATTTATTTTAATGTTATATTCTAATCTTTTTTTTTTGAGGCAGAGCCTCACTCTGTTGCCAAGCTAGAGTATGTTTTAATCTTAAGTACACTGTATGTAAACTCTTTGGCTAAAGAACCACATTATACTTTCTTTTAGATAACTTTCTAGGACATACGAGCATTATTACTAATATTGTTTCCCTTTTTATTTCCAGGCGGTCTGTGCTTACTTGGTGCTTATGCTGACAGTGATGATGATGAAAGTGATGTTTCTGAAAAACCAGCACAATCCAAAGAGGCAAATGGAAACCAGTCAACTGATATTGATAGTACATTGGCCAACTTCCTAGCGGTCAGTGATGCTTTTGTTTGGGTTTTCAGTTATTGAAGCCACTTCGGGACCTGGATCTCAAGTGGGTCAGCATATTTGTTGGTCTCAGTTCTCTTCCCCTACCTCCTTTCTTCTATATCTCTCCTCTATTTTTTTTAATTAATTAATTTTTTATTTATTTCAGGATATTGTGAGGGTACAAACATTTTGGTTACATTTTATGTCTTTGCCTCACCCAAGTGAGGATTAGAGACATGCCCTTCCCCTCTACCAATGCTCACCACATCCATTAGTTGTGAGTTTATCCCCCCCCCCAAATCCTTGGAGAATATTACTACCATGTGAGGCCCATAGTGTTTAGTTAGTGCCTATTTGATGGCAATTACATATGGAGCCTATTCTTCTGATCTTGTGATACCTCACTTCAGATAATGGGCTCAAGCTCTATCTAGGAAAATATAAAAGGTGCTAGATCACCATCATTTCTTATATTTGAGTAATATTCCATTGTATACATATACCAAATTTTAATAATCCACTCATCAATTGACAGGCACTTGGGTTGTTTCCACTGTATCTCTCTTTTTGTGAAACTTGTAAGGAGAAGAAAGAAGAATTGCAGGGGACTGGGGAACATGTGTAATTGGAAGATAAGTTTTTTTTTTTGTAAAGACAGAGTCTTGCTCTGTTGCTCAGGCTAGAGTGCCGTGGCATCTGCTTAATTCATTTCAACCTCAAACTAGTGGGCTCAAGCAAACCTCCTGCCTCAGCCTCCCAAGTAGCTGGGAGGATAGGCATGTGCGGCCACACCTGGCAGAATTTTCAGTTTTTAGTGGAGAATGGGGTCTTGCTCATGCTTGGGCTGGTCTTGAATTCCAAAGCTCAAGAGATCCTCCCACCTTGGCCTCCCAGAGTGCTAGGATTACAGGCATGAGCAATGGCGCCTGGCCAGGGGGTTTTTGTTTTTGTTTTGTTTTTTTTTTTGAGACAGTCTTGCTTTGTTGCCCAGGCTAGAGTGAGTGCAGTGGTGTCAGCCTAGCTCACAGCAACCTCAAACTCCTGGGCTCAAGCAATCTTCCTGCCTCAGCCTCCCCAGTAGCTGGGACTATAGGCATGCACCACCATGCCCGGCTAATTTTTTCTATATATATTAATTGGCCAATTAATTTATTTCTATTTATAGTAGAGACGGGGTCTCACTCTAGCTCAGGGTGGTTTCAAACTCCTGACCTTGAGCTATCCGCCTGCCTCGGCCTCCCAGAGTGCTAAGATTATAGGCGCCAAGGGGTTTTGAGTTGAGAAGTTGAGAATGAGTATTTAGAATTTTAAGTGATTGCCATTTCCTCAAATTTCTCATTTTGATGTAATTAATGCATTTGTTACTCTTTCAATTCTGAAGGAGATAGATGCCATAACAGCTCCTCAACCTTCAGCTCCTGTAGGGGCTTCTGCTCCACCTCCAACTCCACCTCGACCAGAGCCAAAGGAAGCAGCATCATCTGCCCTTTCTTCCACTGCTTCAAATGGAACAGACTCAAACCAGACATCAGGGTGGCAGTATGATACCCAGTGTTCACTAGCAGGAGGTAAACTTGATCCTTTAATTTTTTTTTTTTTTTTTGAGACAGAGTCTTGCTTTGTTGCCCAGGCTAGAGTGAGTGCCATGGTGTCTGCCTAGCTCACAGCAACCTCAAACTCCTGGGCTCAAGCAATCCTGCTGCCTCAGCCTCCCGAGTAGCTGGGACTACAGGCATGCGCCACCATACCCAGCTAATTTTTTCTATATATGTTAGTTGACCAAATAATTTCTTTCTATTTATAGTAGAGATGGGGTCTCACTCTTGCTCAGGCTGGTTTCGAATTCCTGACTTTGAGCAATCCGCCCACCTCGGCCTCCCAGAGTGCTAGGATTACAGGCATGAGCCACCATTAAAGGCCTGGATTACAGGCATGAGCCGCCATCAAAGGCCTGATCCTTTAATTTTTAAAGAAATCTAAAGTGTAATCCTTAAAGATATTCCAGTCATTGACATTCATAGAGATGAAAGCCCAGATGCTTTAGCTCCAGACGTTAAGATTCTGCCCTTTCAAATGTATTTGGAAGATGGTGTGTAGGATAGTAGTCTCTGAAAACTTGCAGGATATAATTTTTTATCTTTTGAAAAATAATTGCTCACCCTTTAGTAGCAGATTATGCTAAGTGAATGATAAAGGCCGTTATTTTCAAAAGCATTTTGGGGTTTAAAATACATTTTTGGACTAGCAAACTTTTTTTTTTTTTTTTTTTAAGACAATGTAACAGTGCCTATAGCAAACTTTTTTTTTAAACCATGTGTGCAAAGGTGGCTCTGAAAATTTATCGAGAAAATAATTCTTAGTGTTAGACCAGTGGTTCTCAACAAGGGGTGAGGGGTTGCACTCATGAGATATTTGACAATATCTGTAGATATTTTTGATTGTCACAATATAGGAGGCAGAGCACCAATCAGCCCAAAATGTTTTGAGAAACCCTGTGTTAGACTTTTGTGGCTTTTTGAGCTGAGTTGGGATGGAAGCCAGAACTTTGGAGGAATTTGTGCTTCTTGAAACTTGTTTTGGCTGGGTGCGATGGCTCATGCCTGTAATCCCAGCACTTTGGGAGGCCAAGGTGGGAGGATCTTTTGAGGCCAGGAGTTCAAGACCAGCCTGGGCAATATAGAGTGACCTTGTCTCTACAGAAATAAAAATAAGAAAATTAGTTGGGCACTGTTTCGTATGTCTATAGTTCCAACTAGGGAAGCTGAGGCAAGAGGATCATTTGAGTCCAGGAGTTTGAGGTTGTAGTGAGTTCTGATGACACCACTGCACTCTAGCCCATGAGACACAGTGAGGCCCTGTATCCAAAAAAATAATTGTTGTATTTTCTTCTAGTCGGAATTGAGATGGGAGATTGGCAGGAAGTCTGGGATGAGAACACTGGCTGTTATTATTATTGGAACACACAAACAAATGAAGTGACTTGGGAGTTACCCCAATATCTTGCCACCCAGGTACAGGGATTACATTACCAAACCAGGTAAGAATGAACTTGAGAAAAATAAATTACCTAGAAGGAAAGCATAGTCTTGCCTTTTGCTCATAGTATTTGTCTTATATTTCTTTCACTAAGTATATTTATTTTTTTAGTTCTGTAACAGGTGCTGACACTAGTTTTGTGGTAAATACAGACTTATATAATAAGGAGAAAACTATTTCTGTTTCCAATAGTAAAAGTGGACCAGTCATAGCCAAACGAGAAGTTAAAAAGGTTAGTGTTGCAATTTATATCATTTGTTTATTTTTAAATCTAATGAACTTGAATGGTACTCTGAGCACAGGTATAGAAGCCTTATAACATAGATGGCAAAACATGTTAAATTCTGTTTCTTTTAATCTATTTTTTTTGTATTATGCACCATTTATAGCAGTTATCCAGTTCAGTGGTTTTTCAGAGCATTAGGGTGCCATAGAGGTTCCTTTGGGTCATTGTGAAGGACTTGGGAGCAGCCAACCAGGCAGGGCTCCAGGTCCCCATCTCCACTTCAGACAGAATCATTCTATTTTGGGATTCCACATAAGAGTTTTTTCAAATAAAAAGAACAACTACCTTAAAATTAAAAACTGCTACAGGTTAAGCATCCCTTATCTGAAATTCTTGGGACCAGAAATGTTTCCGCTTTCAGATTTTTTGGGATTCTGAAATATTTGCATTATACTGGCTGGTAGAATATTCCCTATCTGACAGTCTGAATTCTGAAATGTTGCAATGAGCATTTCATTTGAGCATCATGATAGTGTTCAAAAGAGCATCTTCGATCTTAATAGTAGGGATACTCAGCCTGTACTAGTGAAATACAAACATTTCTATGGCTACATTAGTAAGAAAAGCAAGTTGTATTCTTTGGAGAGTATGTGTTGAATTGCAGTTTATCTTCAGTTTTAAAATGATGACTTTTTTGGTATCAAAAAGTATTTTTAAAATAATTAAGTCTTGGCCGGGCGTGGTGGCTCACGCTTGTAATCCTAGCACTCTGGGAGGCCGAGGCGGGCGGATTTCTCAAGGTCAGGAGTTCAAAACCAGCCTGAGCGAGACCCCATCTCTACTATAAAAATAGAAAGAAATTAATTGCCCAACTAATATATATATATATAATTTGACAGGCATGGTAGCTCGTGCCTGTAGTCCCAGCTACTCGGGAGGCTGAGGCAGGAGGATCGCTTGAGCCCAGGAGTTTGAGGTTGCTGTGAGCTAGGCTGACGTCATGGCACTCACTCTAGCCTGGGCAACAAAGCGAGACTCTGTCTCAAAAAATAAAAAAAAAAAATAAAAAAAAAAAAAGTAAGTCTTTACAACTCTAGGAGGGAGGTAGGACACGTATTATCCCAATATTTTAAATGTAGTCACATATTTCATTTTAGGAATATTTCACTTTCCTCTAAATCACCTTCAAGCATACCTGTGGGATTTCCTCATCATACAGCAGAAGGTGAAGGTTTATCTAGTCATGTGTTGAGCTAATCAGTTACTGATCTTATTCAAATCTGCCTCTGATTATTATTAGTCTATCTTTTGACATCCTGAGAATAATGGGGAGGATATATTTAAGACTCACCCTGAGCTAGGCTCTAGTTCAAGCACTGCCTTTCTAAAGTAACAGTGTTCTATTATATACATGTAATGGTACAAATGTATACCAATGTTTTAGGAGGTGGTTTTAAAAAATGCCCAGTGACTGAAAACAGTTAACATGAACACTTGAATGTGTATGCAGGTAAGATTCCTTGAAGAATTAAGTGAGACTAAATTATTTTATCCTTTATAGGAAGTAAATGAAGGAATTCAGGCTCTCTCAAATAATGAGGAGGAGAAGAAAGGGGTGGCAGCATCACTACTTGCTCCTTTATTGCCTGAGGGAATAAAAGAGGAAGAAGAGAGATGGAGAAGAAAAGTAATTTGTAAAGAAGAGCCAGTTTCAGAAGTGAAAGAAACAAGTACAACAGTAGAAGAAGCAGCAACGATAGTAAAGCCACAGGAAGTTATGTTGGACAATATAGAAGACCCTTCTCAGGAGGATCTTTGCAGTGTTGTCCAATCTGGAGAAAGTGAGGAGGAAGAGGAACAAGATACCCTTGAGCTGGAACTAGTTTTGGAAAGGAAAAAAGTAAGATTTTAAAGGTTTAGTTGAAGTATGTTTTCCTCCTCAGTACTATTGTACACAGGGATCATTGTGCTTGACATACCTATTTTTGAGATTTTGTTATTTCATTTATCTGTGTTTAAGCTTATGCAGTAAAAACTTGAACTGTATAGTTGTAGTATTTTTGTCCCTGATGATAATTTTGGTAGATGACAACCAATAAAGACTTGACATTATTCTGATTTAAGGATAGTTACAGGCTGAGAGCGGTGGCTCACGCCTATAATCCTGGCATTCTGGGAGGCCAAAGCAGGAGGGTTGCTTGAGCTCAGGAATTCTGAGACCAGCCTGAGCAAGAGTGTGACCCTATCTCTACTAAAAATATAAAAAAACCCAGCCAGAGGCTGGGCGTGGTGGCTCACGCCTGTAATCCTAGCACTTTGGGAGGCCGAGGCGGGCGGATTGCTCAAGGTCAGGAGTTCGAAACCAGCCTGAGCGAGACCCCATCTCTACCAAAAATAGAAATAAATTAATTTACCAACTAAAAAATATATATACAAAAAATTAGCCGGGCATGGTGGCGCATGCCTGTAGTCCCAGCTACTTGGGAGGCTGAGGCAGTAGGATTGCTGAGCCCCGGAGATTGAGGTTGCTGTGAGCCAGGCTGACGCCACGGCACTCAACTCTAGCCTGGGCAACAAAGTGAGACTCTGTCTCCAAAAAAAAAAAAAAAAAAACCAGCCAGAAAAAAAACAGCCAGGCATGGTGGTGTGCACCTGTACTCCTAGCTACTCAGTTTGAGATTGCTGTGAGCTAGGCTGATGCCTTAGCACTCTAGTCTGGGCAACAGAACAAGACTCTGTCTTCAAAAATAAAAAAAGGATAGATAGGTACAATGAATATTGAAACTGATTTAACTTCTTAACAAATGAACATTGTGATAATTCAGTTTTTAATCCTATAATTAAAGTACAAGCTGACTTTCAGAGACGATCCATGGCATTGTTTGGATGGTTAAATGGGCATCATATGTTAAGAATTGAAAGGAACCTATAATTTCATGTGCAATCCTTTTACAAAAAAAGATGGTCCTCATGCCAGGCACGGTGGTTCACGCCTGTAATCCTAGCTCTCTGAGAGGCTGAGGCAGGCAGTTTGCTCGAGGTCAGGAGTTCAAAACCAGCCCGAGCAAGACCAAGACCCTGTCTCTACTATAAATAGAAAGAAATTAATTGGCCAACTAATACATATAGAAAAAATTAACCAGGCATGGTGGCACATGCCTGTAGTCCCAGCTATGCGGGAGGCTGAGGCAGGAGGATCGCTTGAGCCCAGGAGTTTGAGGTTGCTGTGAGCTAGGCTGACGCCAGGACACTCACTCTAGCCTGGGCAACAAAGTGAGACTCTGTCTCAAAAAAAAAAAAGGTCCTCAGGAAACTTTCCTCATTGGGATGTTGGTTTTTACCTATTTTCTGCCTTTTTTTCCTCCCCTTAGAACAGTTTAATTTGTTGCCTTAAAAGGTCCTTATATGAAGCAAAATCTTCACAGATATATAATAGTAATATCTTCTTGAAGCTTTCTCCCATTTGAATAGTAAGAAGCTATGGGGGACTAGTTAAATTAAGCTTTTTCTGTTGGGTAAACATGGAAAATTTATATATTTGTGGATCTTTGGAATGTATCCCTTTCAAATCAATATTTGTTACTGTAATTATGTAAGTATAGCAGATACTGAGTAGCAGTAGAATATGGAGCATAATCCTCAGTTCTGATAGCAGAAATGTATTAAGAAATGCTTCCTGTTCTAAGAACATAGTCATGGCTGTTATTTTTGCCAGTCACAAATGCTTAAATAAGCAGTTAATGTAACTTCATTGTTATGTTCATTGTAGGCAGAGTTGCGAGCCTTGGAGGAAGGAGATGGTAGTGTGTCAGGGTCTAGTCCACGTTCTGATAACAGCCAGCCAGCATCTCAAGATGGAATGCGTAGACTTATGTCTAAAAGAGGAAAATGGAAGATGTTTGTTCGAGCTACCAGTCCAGAATCTACCAGCCGAAGTTCTAGCAAAACTGGACGAGATACTCCAGAAAATGGAGAAACTGGTAATTTATGCTTCATATTAAACTTTAGAGTTGAAAGATATGGAGGGGAGGCCGGACGCGGTGGCTCACACCTGTAATCCTAGCTCTCTGGGAGGCTGAGGCGGGTGGATTGCTGGAGGTCAGGAGTTCAAAACCAGCCTGAGCGAGAGCAAGACCCTGTCTCTGCTATAAATAGAAATTAATTGGCCAACTAATACATAAAGAAAAAATTAGCCGGGCATGGTGGCGCATGCCTGTTCCCAGCTACTCAGGAGGGTGAGGCAGCAGGATTGCCTGAGCCCAGGAGTTTGAGGTTACTGTGAGCTAGGCTGGTGCCATGGCACTCACTCTAGCCCGGGCAACAAAGTGAGACTCTGTCTCAAAAAAAAAAAAAGATATGGAGGAGGGGAAGGAAATTTTCTTTTCCTTTTTTAGATTTCTTCTTCAACAAAAAGATGGAGATCATGCTTTGCTCCTTTGGGGGAAGTGCTAGGAAAGAAGCTTCCTTCTGCTTCTCTACCTTTTTCTCTTCCATCTCTAGTAGAGAAATAAAGTCTGAGAGGTTGACATCTATTGGGTGGTATATTCATTACTGAGTGGGGATTACTTCTCCCTCAAAAGCAGAAAACAAGGTTGACACTGGCCTCCTTTTTTAATTGCTTGCCACAGAAATTGCCTTGATCTGTCTAAAGCCCATGGGCTGTCCTTTGCTCACTATTTCCAGATGGTTAGCAAGGCAGGCAAGGACTATTTCTGGGGAGCTCAGCCTCCGTGTGGGTGGGAAGATAGTTTGATCCTGATCCTATTGTCAGGACCCAACTTATCTTCATTCAGGGTAAGATAGAAGAGACCTGCTGCGTTTTAGCCCTGGATAAAGCTAATATGTTAATCTCCATTTGGCCCTAATTCTGTGGTTGAAAGTTAGTGGTAAGATTTGAACACCAAACCTTAGTTGAGTATACCTAGCAGAAAATACTTATGTAGGGCATGATTAAAAAACAAATAGCTGGGCACAGTGGCACAGGAGGCTGAGGCAGGAGGATTTCTTAAGCCAGCTAGCCTGGGCAACATACCGAGTCCCTGTCTCTAAAACCAACAAACAGACACAGGTGGTAAACCAAAGGCAAACATCCTTGTTTGAATTTTTTTTCTTTTCAATTAGCAATATAGAAAGAGTATAAAGGAAAGTTCTATGTGTCCCTTCATCTTTTCTTTATTCTCATTCCCTACCTCTGTAGTCTATTTTCTCTATCCTTTATATACATATATCTTGCCAGACCATTTCCTCTGTCTTTACAAAGAAACTCTTCCCCCTCTCAATGGACATTTAAATTGTGTCTGTTTCACTCTTTAAAAATAATGTTGGCTGGGTGTGCTGGTCCATGACTGGAATCTCACACTTTGGGAGGAAGGCCAAGGTGGAAGGATCACTTGAGACCGGGAGTGCAAGACCAGTTTGGGAAACAAAACAAGACCATGTTTCTACAAAAGTTAAATAAAAAGGCACAGTGGTGCACAACTATTGTTCCAGCTGCTCAGGAGGCTAAGGCAGGAGGATTCTTGAGCCCAGGAGTTCAAGGCTTCAGGAGCTATGATGACACCATTACACTCCAGCCTGGGCAATAGAGTAAGACCCCATCTCTAAAGAAAAGAAAAAATGCTGCAGTTGTACAATCAAGAAAACCATATAGGCCACACAAATGTCCATTCAAAAAAGAAGGAATAGATTATGGCGTATTCTTACAGTGGAATACTAAGCACCAGTGACAAAACAAATAAGCCATAGTTACATTCATCAACACGAATTGATCTTAGAAGCAAAAAGTTTGAAGAAAAAAGCCACAAAACAATGTGTATGTCAATATTATATGTATATAAGTTGGAAAATAGATAAAAGTATTGCATTTACAGGAGTTTGAAAAATATTGCATTTAAAGATCTGTCCATTATGAAGCTAAAGGAATGTAGTGACTTGACACCATAGGAGTAGAGGTATGCATGGTGTGGATGTGTTGACAGAAGCATAGGGAGCTTCAGAGGCATTTGGAGTGTTCTGTTGATATTTTAATACTCCAGTAAGCTGTGTTATTTGTTCGTTTTATTCTTTAAACTGAATTATACACATGTTTCACAGTGAATAATGCTCTAGTAAATATCATGGTACTTGTATCCTTTTTTTAATTTATTTTTTAAAGACTAATCAAGTATAGTAGTGAGAAGGAGGCAGTGTGGGGGGGAAGAGTAGACAAAGAAGTTTGATCTGTAACTGACTAAATAGTCAATTGAGGTAACTCACTACTTTCAGACCAGCTGATTCTGGTGCTTGTATCTTTATGCACATTCTAGTATCACTGCAGCATAGATTCATAGTGAAATATATTGCTAGATCAAGAGGTCTGTGCATTCTAATTAGATAGAGCCTGCATACTTGCTCTCCAAAGCATTCCAGTCTTAGGGGTCTAGTGGTGCTTAAAATTGTTAAATTATTGTACTTGACACCAGATAAGAGATTTCTAATGTACAATGGCATTATTAAAGTAATAGGTGAGATTAATAGATTTTGTTTCAGACAATTTGGAAATATAGAAAGAATATTAATGGTCAGGTGAAAGGAGAACCAAGGCGATTATATGATAAATAAGCATTTAAAGGTTTAGGCTATATAAAGCTGTTCAAATTGATGTAAAGTCACATTTTACTTAAGATCAGTGATTAACCAGCTTTAAGAAAAGGTTCTCAAATTTGGGTTTTTTTTTTAAGTGTGATATTCTCATAACTGTCATTTAGATTGTATGTTTGGCTGGGCAGGGTGGCTCACACCTGTAATCCTAGCATTCTGGGAGGCCTAGGTGGAAGGACGTCTGGAGCTCAGGAGTTTGAGACCAGCCTGAGCAAGAGTGAGACCCGGTCTCTACTAAAAATAGAAATTCAATGGACAACTAAAAATAGAAAAAATTAGCTGGGCCTGTAGGCCCAGGTACTTGGGAGGCTGAGACCAGAGGATTGCTTAAGCCTGCTGTGAGCTAGGATGACGCCATGGCACTGTAGCCCGGGCAACAGAGCAAGACTCTTGTCTCAAAAAAAGAAAAAAAAAAAAATAGATTGTATTTATGCATTGCTTTGAGTATGTAGGTGTTAAGAAATAAAGATTATGAAGGGGGTTCATATCTTGTGCTTCATTTAAGTTTGTGGTAGACCTAGTCTCTTGGAGGGTTCTGCTACCAACAGACATGAACACCAGCCATAATAGGTGGATCCAGTGTAGATTGTCTGTAGGTCTTAACCAGTTCTGGAAGGAAGTTATTAGATGGTTTAAAATTAATGCTGCTCTGCTTTCGAGAGCCTTTCCTCCAAGCCTCCCATCTTAGTAGAAAATCTTATATATTCTAGGTTTGATATCTACATTTTGTAAGTAATCGAAGCAGCAGTATTGTGGAAAAGAAGAAAAGATGTTAAGTAGAAGGGGGGAAAGAAGAAACTATACAGGATAATCTAGGAGAAAAAAGTAAATTTTAAAGATACATTTTTTTTTTTTTTTTTTGAGACAGAGTCTTGCTTTGTTGCCCAGGCTAGAGTGAGTGCCATGGCGTCAGCCTAGCTCACAGCAACCTCAAACTCCTGGGCTCAGGCAATTCTGCTGCCTCAGCCTCTCAAGTAGCTGGGAGTACAGGCATGCGCCACCATGCCCGGCTAATTTTTTCCATATATATTAGTTGGCCAATTCATTTTTTTCTATTTATAGTAGAGACGGGGTCTTGCTCTTGCTCAGGCTGGTTTCGAACTCCTGACCTTGAGCAATCCTCCCACCTCGGCCTCCCAGAGTGCTAGGATTACAGGCATGCTAGGATCTTAGGCGCCCAGCCTTAAGATACATTTTTTAATGATTAAGGAAAAGTAAAGAAGAGAGCTCTGATAACCTTTTTCATGTATCTGCTACAAGAGGAAGAAAATACATGTGGGGCTCTATTTCTATTTGTCCTTTTGATTTAATTTCACATGTTTTCTTTTATAGCAATTGGTGCTGAAAATTCAGAAAAAACAGATGAAAATTCAGACAAAGAGATGGAAGTGGAAGAATCTCCAGAAAAAATAAAAGTACAGATAGCACCAAAAGTAGAAGAAGAACAGGATTTAAAAGTAAGTATTTTACTTAATGCAGCCTGACAGAAAGGCCAGTCATTAAACTTCTTTCTCTTAGCAAGTAGTGGAAGTAATCTATACTATTTCCAGGGCTAAATCATTTACTTGGTTAGATGAAAAGAACATACTTAAGGCTGAAATAAGTAATTACAAGGCTTGACTTGATGCTGAGAAAAGAAAAATAAATTATAAATGCTAATTAATTTTAAGTTAAAGCTTGATTTGAAAGCAGTAGCTTATCAATATAGGTTTCTCCAGTTTGAGAGTACTGCTAAAGAGGCTAGAAGTTACAGATATAATTCCTCCATGAAATACTTGTTTTTATACAAAGGCAAACTTAGTTCCATTTGCATTTCTAATCTAATTTCATGGGGAGAGTTGGACTAAGTAAGTATTAACTATTTAAGGACAGTCTGAAAAAACCATGTGACATATTCTTTTGACTTGAAAGAGAGAGAGAACTCTTCATTAGTTAGCAACCATATAAAAGGGACTGGGAGAATATATTTTGTTTCAGGCTTCAGCAAGTGGCTAGTATAAACAAATAATAATGAGTAAGTAACAATTGGCAATATGGGACTTATATCATTCAGAATATATTTTTTTCCAACTTTATTGATGTATAATTCATAAAAATTGAATACATTTACTGTGTACACGATAATTTGTTATATGTATACATTGTGGTCTGATTACCACAAACCAGCTAATTATCCTATTCATCACCTTACCTTACATAGTTGCCTTTTGTGTATGTATGTTTTGAGAACATTTAAGATCTACTTTATTAGATTCCCCAGACTTACTCATTTTATAATTGAAAATTTGTACTCTTTGATCAACATCTTCCCATTTCTCCCTTGCACCCACCCTGGCAGTCACAATTCTAATAATACTCTCTTTCTGAGTTCAGCATTTTAAGATTAGGATCTATTGTCAACTGATGAATTCCATGTTGTGTTAGAATGCATTATGATGGATTGAGTATAGGTATGCATTTGATTCCTATAGACCTTCTGTCATTACTTACCACTTAGTTACTATCACTTTGTTATATGAATTATATAAGAATTTTATCCTCTAACTAGATATAGCTGTTTGAGGAAGGCAGTTTATAGGCAGACTCATTCTATCTATAATAATAAATGAAAAATTTATATAATACAGAAAATATTGCTGATTTTATTTTTACTTTTCCTTTTTTTTCTTTTCTACATTATAGTTTCAGATTGGCGAACTGGCAAATACCCTGACGAGTAAATTTGAATTTCTAGGCATTAATAGACAGTCCATCTCCAATTTTCACATGCTGCTCTTACAGACTGAGGTAAGAGCCATTTTTTGGTGGGAACAATCAGTGTTTGAATGAAACGTGGGCACAGTGGCTCATGACTGTATTCCTAGCACTTTGAGGGGGCCGAGGTGGGAGGATCACTTGAGGCCAGGAGTTCGAGGCTGTGGTGAACTATGATGATGTGCCACTGCACTCCAGCTTTAGTGACAGTGAGATCCTGTCTCAAGGAAAAAAACAATTTGTCTTGCTTACATTTTAAACCTAAATTATTTTTAACCTTGATGCGTATTTTAGCCATCAATCCAGGAAATAAAATTATATAGTAGCCAAAACAAAATATAATTTTGAAAATAAATACTGAAAGTTTATGTATAATGATGATACCACCTTTAATAAGCATATATATATGTTTAAGAAGAAAAGTTCTGAGTCCTATTTGTAACCTGCATACTTTATAAAAATGGCAGGGTAGGATTATTAGATAAGGAGCTTCTGCAGGAAATTGACTGATTTCCGTAAGAACTGAACCTTTAGGGCTGGGCGTGGTGGTTCATGCTGGAGGATCACTTGAGCTCCAGAGTTTAGTTGCAGTGAGCTTATGATGACTCCCCTGCACTCTACCTGGGAAACAGAGCAAGACCCTGTCTCAAAAAAAAAAAATATATATATATATACATATATATATTTTGAACCTTTAATTTTGATTACTAACAGTTTTCAGCTAAGTGAACTATCTTTTCCAAAAAAGTAGAAAGTAAAACTACTGGGAAAACCAAATTTTGAATAAAATCCAAAGGGGAAGACAAAACTACTGCAGCTCATTTTCACAGAAAATGGGGAGTTGGCAATGTAAAAATATACTGGACCCCAGTCATTTTATAGAACTCTTCAGTGCACTTAGTTAGGGTTGTTTCATGAAATTGAGATGGGTGTATTTTTCTTTGGTCTACTCTCCTGTCAGAGTACAGTGATCTAGTTCCAGAGTAAAAGATTTATGTTCCTTTTACCTCTGTCCTCACATAATAATGTCTAACTTATTTCTCTGTCTGTTGATTGTAGACTCGAATTGCAGACTGGCGGGAAGGGGCTCTTAATGGAAACTACCTTAAACGAAAACTTCAGGATGCAGCAGAACAACTAAAACAGTATGAAATAAACGCCACTCCTAAAGGCTGGTCCTGCCACTGGGACAGGTACGCACTCTTCTCCCCTTTTCACCTTTCACCTTTGACATCTCAGACATGATTTGTGATCACCACCACCTGACGACGTGACAGCCTGTCTGGAGACTGAGAGCAGCTACAGTTAGCAGTGCTGGGCAGGCAAAGCCCCGCAAGCGTAAAGTCTGGGCCAGCCACACATTGGAGAAACAAAAAGCAATGTTTACAGTGTTCCATGTAACGGATTTTTTCCCAAGATTGGACAAAGCTGGTTTTTACTCTCCAGAGTGTTGCACGGAGTAGGGCGGGCTTGGGGGTTAAGCGCATGCGAGAGCTCTGTGCGCTTTACAGGACCTCTGGAAGCAACTACTCCTGATTAACCTCGGTGAAGTTAAGGAAAACTTCGTGGCTGAAGATGTGAATGAAGAACAAGATTACTATCCTCTGCCAGCAGGTCAGATGAAAACATTTCTTTATATATTTGGCTTTTCTTGGTTTTTTTTTTTCGTTATTTGAAATCTTTGCTCTTTTATTTTTCAGCTCCCAGATCCTCTCCCTCTCTTTAGCTTTCACTGTGTTTGATACCAAGAATATGAAATGTGAATTCCACGGTCCAAGAGGGGAAGAGTCACCTTTCACAAACTTCGTTGTTCTCTTCTTTGGAAGGGAAATTAGTGTTCTAGGCGATTGAATCCCTTCATTAATGAAACGTGAAACCCTGTTATGCATTGGCAAAAAAAAACAAAAAGAGAAAGTTGTTTTCTAAGTCGTGTTGGAGTGAGAGGGCTCAGGGCTGTATTCACAGAGCTGCTGGCAGTGCAAATAGCTTTGAATTATCCTTGGTTCTCCATCCTCAATTGTCAAAGCTCTTTGTTGCCTTTGTGAATAGCAGTCCATAAGAAGAGGTTCGTCCCTATGAGAGCAGACTGCTGTCCTGGGACAGGACCAAATGGAAGTGTCTTTGTAGGAGAATGGGTTTTAAAACATGTGTTTTCTTTCTTGTAATTTAGGGATCATAGACGATATTTCTATGTAAACGAACAGTCGGGCGAGTCTCAGTGGGAGTTCCCAGATGGTGAGGAGGAGGAAGAAGACAGCCAAGCACAAGACAGTAGAGACGAGACTCTTCCTAAACAGACCTTGAAAGACAAAACTGGCACTGATTCAAATTCTACAGAGTCCTCTGAGAATCCTACAGGTGCGACAATTTACCCTGTATTAATTGGATAGAAATGTTTTCAGAGAAAAAAACTTTTGTTAATTTATATCATAAAAGAAGGACAGAGTTTATAGTAACATAAGCTTCTAATTGAAAAATAGTGGCTTGAACTTAAATAAGGAATGCACAAGTTATTCTTGTTGGAAACCAGCATACTATTGATACAATGTATCAGACTCTGCTCAAAATTAAAGATGAGGCCTGTAATCCTAGCACTTTGGGGAGGCCTAGGCTGGTGGATGCTCGAGGTCAGGAGTTCAAAACCAGCCTGAGCAAGAACAAGACCCCGTGTCTACTATAAATAGAAACAAATTAATTGGCCAACTAATATATACATAGAAAAAATTAGCCGGGCATGGTGGCCCATGGGAGGCTGAGGCAGGAAGATTGCTTGAGCCCAGGAGATTGAGGTTGCTGTGAGCTAGGCTGACACCAGGGTGCTTACTCTAGCCTGGGCAACAAAGTGAGACTCTGTCTCAAAAAAAAAATGAAAAGATGAGCCAATATATTTTGATTTCAAAGATTGTCCTATAACCATCCTATCATGCCACAGATACAGCTTTGTGTCTCCCAAAATAGGAAAGCTGATTAATGCTAAAGAACTAGATCGTTGAACTCTCAGTAATATCTGGTGTGGTGAAATTTGTTTTACCTTTCTGTAGAACACTTAATCTATTCATACTGCAGCCTCATTTCTCAACTGGACTAATCTTGTAAGAAGTATAGTTGGTACAAATCAAAATGATACAAAGAAATGATATGTAACTAGTACTTGTTTCAAAGAAGCAAAATCATTGCCTATTAAAAATCACCAACAATATTCTAGCATGAAACAATCAATCAGAAGTAGGATATCTCATCCCATATAAAATATTCTTTGAGGAATTCAGTTTTGTTATACTTTTTTTTTTTTTTTAAATAAGGCTTTCTTTGCTCCTCAGTTACTCTGAGGATATGATAGCTCTTCAGAAGAGCCATAACTTGATTGCCATGTTATTAAAGAAGATATTTTCCTCTCTTTCAGTCCTTCTTTCTTGGAATGACAAATATAAGTGAGTAGCCATGACTGTGATTAACCACCTTTAATCTTAAAAACTGGTAGCTGTTTGTTAAAGTGATGGCATAGGAAGGCAAGAGTCTATGGGTGGTTTCTAAAGTAATAGACTTTTTGAAAATAAATAAAATGTAATTTGTTGATAACATAGGGAGTGAAGAACTGAATTGTTTTGTCTTTTGCTTATCAAAAATGATGCTTTTCTACTGGCTCCCTGATCATAGTAGAAAAGTTCTGGTAATGTACCAAATGAAACTGGTCATGTATCAAAAAATTTTGTTAACTTCTTAAATAGCCTAGGAATCATCATCAGATCACTTTAAATGGAAAGCCACATACCACTGCAGTTAAAGTTTTAGAATATAGCAAAAGGGCAGTTTTAATCTACTTCACGTTTCAGACGTGTATTTTCTCAAGTTACAGGATATTTCACCTCCCTTTCTCTTTATAAAGAGGTTTTCTTTTGAATACTTTCCCCTTCTTTTGGTAGACATGTCTAAAAAATAGATTGGTTTTTTTATTTGTTTGTATTTTAGTAGTCAGTGAACTGAAGGTGCTTGATAGTGGTTTGGGGTAGATAATTCCACTCCTGGTCACTGTCTAATGTCCCTTCCTCATATGTTCCAAAGTTGAAAATTGTACAGTTACCAACCCTGAATGTTCTGTAAACACATTAGAGTTAAGTATAAAGATATTTTCTCCCTTCATTACTGACTTACATGGTTGGTACTGTCTAGTAAGCCACTCCTGTCTGATTAAAACAAAACTAGTTGTGGTGTAGGAAAAGTCACTGATGGGCTGGGCAGAGTGGCTCACACCTGTAATCCTAGTACCCTGGGAGGCTGAGGTGAAAGGATTACTGGAGATCAGGAGTTTGAAACCAGCCTGAGCAAGAGCCGAGACACCATCTCTAAAAAAAATAGAAAAAATTAGCCAGGCGTGGTGTCGTGGTATTTGGGAGCCTAAAGCAAGAGGATCTCTTGAGCCTAGGAGTTTGAGGTTGCAGTGACCTATGATGACACCACTATATTCCAGCCTGGGTAACAGAGCAAGACCCTGTCTCCAAAAAGCAAAAAAATAGCCACTGACAAACCAGATTATATCCATAGCCTCTCTTTATTGAGAACCCCTAAAACCACATGACAAACTTGATCTAAATAAAATAAAAACCTTGTACCAAGGCCTGTGAGATTTAAGAGCAATATTGATCACTGTTATGAGTCTATAAAGACAGTTTACATATGTTCTTGGTCAGCTCAGCAGTGACTAAAACCATCTTTTAAAGAAGCAAAATTACAGTACGAGGAACCAAGGAAGTTTCAAAGTTCTATTCATTTTTCTCAATCATTTTTTTTTTTTTTTTTTGAGACAGAGTCTTACTTTGTTGCCCAGGCCAGAGTGAGTGCCGTGGCGTCAGCCTAGCTCACAACCTCAATCTCCTGGACTCAAGCAATCCTGCCTCAGCCTCCCAAGTAGCTGGGACTACAGACATGCACCACCATGCCCGGCTAATTTTTTTTCCTACATATATTAGTTGGCCAATTAATTTCTATTTATAGTAGAGACAGGGTCTCGCTCTGGCTCAGGCTGGTTTCAAACTCCTGACCTCGAGCAATCCACCCGCCTTGGCCTCCCAGAGTGCTAGGATAACAGGCATGAGCCACCGTGCCCAGCCCATTTTTCTCAATCATTTTTTTTTTTTTTTTTTTTTTTTGAGACAGAGTCTCGCTTTCTTGCCCAGGCTAGAGTGAGTGCCGTGGCGTCATCCTAGCTCACAGCAACCTCAAACTCCTGGGCTCAAGCGATCCTCCTGCCTCAGCCTCCCGAGTAGCTGGGACTACAGGCACGAGCCACCATGCCCGGCTGATTTTTAAGTTATATATATTAGTTGGCCAATTAATTTCTTTCTATTTTTATGGTAGAGACAGGGTCTCGCTCAGGCTGGTTTTGAACTCCTGACCTTGAGCAATCCGCCCGCCTCGGCCTCCCAGAGTGCTAGGATTACAGGCGTGAGCCACTGCGCCCGGCCTTCTCGATCATTTTTAATCGTATTGTTTCAGTGTTTGGATTTAATATCATGTCTAAAGATGAAGTAATATTTTATGATATCAAACTGTCCTACTGGGCTTTAGTCACTTAAGTTAAATTTAAATGCTTTTTTTATTTTTAAGCTCTCTGGTGGTACTGTTTGTATAATTATTTGGTTTAAGTTGCTAAACTGGCCTCTTGGTTCAAAGTACTAAACAATAATTTCTCCTTGGTGGAAAATAAAGGAAGGCTGCCTATGAATAGAAATAAAGAAACTTAGAAAAACAAAATTTTTGGAAAATTAAAAATTTGTATCCGCACCCTATTCAGTCTTTAAGCTTATAGTTTTAAAACCTTTTAGCACATAAAAGCTGTGTATATCATTTAATCTGTCCTTGGATTTCAGACCTCAACATGCTCTTAAATGTCAAAAGTACCAACTGAATTAAATTTAGAAAGCAGAAGCATCGTTGTAATATAATATGCATATATATTAAAAACTAGTATTTATTGAACTTTGTTGTGTTTAAGATAAAGGAGTGATTATCAATGTTAAGACATAGCTTTTTGTAATCCTAGCACTCTGGGAGGCCGAGGTAGGTGGATCTCTTGAGGTGAGGAGTTCGAAACCAGCCTGAGCAAGAGCGAGACCACATCTCTACTATAAATAGAAAGAAATTAATTGGCCAACTAAAAATACATAGAAAATATTAGCGGGGCATGGTGGCACATGCTTGTAGTCCCAGCTACTCAGGAGGCTGAGGCAGTAGGTTTGCTTGAGCCCAGGAGTTTGAGGTTGCTGCGAGCTAGGCTGATGCCATGGCACTTGAAGATGGGCAACACTCTCTCTGTCAAAAAAAAAGACATAATTTTTACGTTTTGAGTATACTTTGGGATTAAGTATTATTATTTTCACATCAGACATGGGTAAAGTTCTGACCTTGTAACAAAGTTTGAGGGAGGCACATCTCATACATGAGTGTGAAAACCCAATCATCACATGTAGGCAGCTACAAAAGGATCCAAGATTCAAATATTCTAAAAATGCTCCTTGTGTGTGGCTTAATTTATCAAGCCTAGTTTAATATCGTATTTATACAAGATTTAGTTAATTCTGATTAGCTTTGTTGGAGGTGTAAACCACATTATTAACCTTGAACCTACTGTTTTTTCTTGTTCCCTCTGCATAACAGCATATCACCATCATAATCATATCAGTATAGCATTATACTTCAAGATGAGAAACCTACCAACATTATAAAATCTTATTTTCTTACCTACCATATGTTGTGGTTAGTTTAGAAGAAGGAGGTTTCATCTTTAATAATTAAGTTATTGATTTTCAATGTTTATTGCCTTAGTTCTGATGTAATGTTGATTTACTATTATATAACGTAGGCTGTCTGGCCATGATCATCAGACTTTATTTGTCTGAAAGTTAATGTATGAATTAATTATTAGATATGGCCAAATAAAAACATTTAATGAGTCATTTGAAAATTTTTAGCTGGAAAACTGCATTCACTTTTTCTGGTGAATTTTTTTCCAGTGCCCTTTTCCTTAGCAGTAAGCAACCATCTTAAAATAATTGTGGAAATAATATGAATCATACTAAAGTCTTTTACATAACATACCATCTATCTGTTTCATCAAAAGTAAAGCTACTCCAAAAGCCAAATGGCTCATGGTAGCTTTGGTTTTACCTTGTTGAGTGCCACTATGGTGTATTTTAAACAAAGCCATGTAAATGGCCTTATCCCTTCCCTAGAGCCTTTCATAATTGAACCTTATTTAATCTACCATTTTGACCATGAAATTTAACAGGTGGCTGCATCTGGATGTCTACTCCATGAGAAATGAGATTTATTTTTTTACTGAGATTTCTAAAGCTCTTGGATTTCTGATGTCTCACCAGGAAATCTTAGTCAAATAGGAAGTACTAGATGAGGAATCATACTTGGGCTCTGGCCCTGGCCTGGTCACTAACACCTGTATGATCTTGGGCAAGTCAGTTCCTGCCTGGGTTTCATTACCTTTAAATGAGGAGGTTGAAATAGATGATTTCTCATGTCTCTTCTACTCCTAAATTCTATGATTTTAGGGAGAAAACCCCCTTCAGCATTCCTTGGATATATATCTAATAGTCCCATATATTGTGAAACTTCCCTATTGACGATAAAGAGGGATGGGGAAGGCTACAAGTAAGTATATCCTCCTATTTTCTCTAATTTTTAAAGGTTTTCCCAGCAGAGAAAGAACAGTAATCAATGGTGGCATTTGCAAAATTTGAGGAAAACTGATCCTGAGTTTTTTAGGTGTGGTTTCTTAACTCAAACTTCAGCAACAGTGATTTTAAATTCTCTGCATCTCCAAACACCTTTTTAAAAATCTGAATTATCATTTACAGTTAATACTGGCTTCCTAAATATCCCTTTTCTCATCCCCAAACTAAATTACCTCCAACTTATGTTCCTATAGTTGAACTAATGAATGTAATTTACACAAAGATGTGAAGGAATGATAGAGTTGACAATAGCACCTTGCGAATGGATTTTTTAAAAGAAGTTTTATATGTTTAATGCACAATCACTATTATAGAAGTACTGGTGGTCAATACAATGCTATGGACAATGCAGAGTTGTATCAAAGACTTGGCAGCAAAATCACAAAACTTAATGACATCAAGCAAATGGGTTTTTTAAAAAACGTAATAACCCAGGCCAAGTGTGGTGACTCATTGTAATCTCAGCACTGTGGGAGGATCACTGGAGGCCAGGAGTTTGAGACCATCCTGGGCAACATAGCAAGAACCCATTTGTTTAAAAAAAAAAAAAAATGTAAAAATTAGCTGTGGATGTGGTGGCATGCGCCTGTAGTCCCAGCTACTCGAGAGGATCACTTGAACCCAGGAGTTCAAGGCTGTAGTGAGCTATAATCATACCACTGCACTCCAGCCTGGGTGACAAAGCAAGACCCTGTCAATGGGGGGAAAAAACCCCAAAAACTAATAACCCAAATTAATCAAAATGGATAGAATTTTTGTGAGTAATTTTTAGAGTGTTTTGAATGAATACTTCTCTGGGTCACCTCCACTCAAAAATAAAGTACATGGGTTCAGTATTGCATGTGTACATCATTAACACTCACACCTTCACTTTTGAAATAAAAAAGACCCAGGGTATTACCTTCTACTTACATATGCTGAAACTGAGTGTTTCAAATCAAAAACTCCAGACTACAGATTCAGATGACTGAATTTCTCATCTGAATTGATGTGATATTCTTCATTTTTCTCATCCATAAATCTGGACCCAAAGGTCAAGACTAGAATAAAACAGATGGGGAAAGTGCTAACTATGAGATTCATAAATTTACTTTTCTTGGAAGTCATTTCTGAACTGAGTTAATATTTTAGTGGCATCAGTGTAGAATTAGATGCCTATGGGTCAAATTTTTGTTGGGGAAAGGGCTAGTCCCTGCTGTTTGAAACTGCTTTCCATATTCTTTGCATATCGTGCTAGGTTCCTGTAGATGTTTGTCTCATTGATCAATTGAATGTGTCTATGAATAGAAGCCAGGTAGTTTTTGTCTTTTTCCCTAACTCCTATCTGTTTTCATAGGTTCTCTTTGTAAAGAATCCTTTTCTGGTCAAGTTTCTTCTTCATCACTCATGCCACTTACTCCATTCTGGACCCTCCTTCAGTCAAATGTTCCTGTGCTTCAACCTCCATTACCCTTGGAAGTGCCACCACCCCCACCTCCACCCCCAGATTCACCTCCACCCCCTCCACCTCCACCTCCTCCTGTAGAAGATGGTGAGATCCAGGAGGTAGAGATGGAGGATGAGGGGAGTGAAGAGCCTCCTGCCCCAGGAACAGAGGAGGATACTCCTTTGAAACCTTCAGCACCAACCACAGTTGTAACTACCCAGGCAAGTAATGGGCTTTGACATTTTGAATGATTTGGGGGCCTAGAGCTTGGTTGACATCATCTTATTTTAGAAGAGTATGTTTCACCAGGGCCTTCAGCCACTGACCACAGAATGTTTGTGTTTCAGAGTTCAGTTGATTCTACCATCTCTAGTTCCCCTTCCACTAAAGCAGTAAAGAGAAAAGCTACAGAAATTAGCACTGCAGTGGTTCAGAGGTCAGCTACTATTGGTAGTTCTCCAGTTCTCTACAGCCAATCAACTATAGCTACAGGTAAGCATGATGATTAAAGTGTATATTGTTCTCGGCAAGATGCAGTGGCTCACGCCTGTAATCCTAGCACTCTGGGAGGCCAAGGCGGGAGAATCGCTCAAGGTCAGGAGTTCGAAACCAGCCTGAGCAAGATCGAGACCCCCTCTCTACTAAAAATATAAAGAAATTAATTCGCCAACTAAAAATAGATAGAAAAAATGAGCTGGGCATGGTGGTGCATGCCTATAGTCCCAGCTACTCGGGAGGCTGAGGCAGCAGGATTGCTTGAGCCCCGGAATTTGAGGTTGCTGTGAGCTAGGCTGATGCCTCAACACTCTAGCCCGGGCAACAGAGTGAGACTGTGTCTCAAAAAAAGAAAAAAAGTGTATCTTGTTCTAAGTGTATTTTTTTTCTGTTTCCAGCCTTAGATGCCGTAAATTGTAGAAATGTTAAAGGCTTTTGATTGCAAAGACTATTTATATGAATTTCTTTCCATTACTAAAAAGCTACTGTAAACAATTTGGTATGTATCCTTCCAGATTGTTTATGTACATCAGTGATTTTGATGTTTAAGTATCTTAATGTTAGGGTACTAAAAAGCGAATATTTTGCTATATATAGCAAACGTGGCTATATTTTTTAGAAAAAAAATATTGGCATCATTTTGTAGGTACTATAACCCCCAATTCCCTTTTTCCTTATCTTCCTTCTGTTCTTGTCACAGTGTCCTTTTTATAGTATCATTTTATGTTTTCTGTGTTAGGTCACCAGGCAACAGGGATTGGGAACCAGGTGACAGGGATTGGACATCAGACAATTCCAGTTAGCCATCCAGCAGCAGGAATGGGCCATCAGGCCAGAGGAATGAGCCTACAGTCAAATTACCTTGGACTAGCAGCACCTACAATTATGAGTTACACCGAATGTTCTGTTCCAATTGGAGTGACTGCTCCATCATTGCAGCCAGTCCAGGCCCGAAATGCTGTGCCCGCTACTGCTGTTATAGAACCACCACCACCTCCTCCTCCTCCTCCACCACCACCACCACCACCAGCTCCCAAAGTGCCACCACCTGAGAAAACGAAAAAAGGAAAGAAAGACAAGGTATGATAAATCTCTTGTTAAAAAACTTATTATGCCGGGCGCAGTGGCTCACGCCTGTAATCCTAGCACTCTGGGAGGCTGAGGCAGGCGGATTGCTCAAGGTCAGGAGTTCGAAACCAGCCTGAGCAAGAGCGAGACCCTGTCTCTACTATAAACAGAAAGAAATTAATTGGTCAACTAATATATAAAGAAAAAATTAGCTGGGCATGGTGGCGCATGCCTGTAGTCCCAGCTACTTGGGAGGCTGAGGCAAGAGGATTGCTTGAGCCCAGGAGTTTGAGGTTGCTGTGAGCTAGGCTGACGCCATGGCACTCACTCTAGCCTGGGCAACAAAGGGAGACTCTGTCTAAAAAAAAAAACAATAAAAACCCAAAAAACTTATTGGGCCAGGCTCGGTGGCTCGCACCTGTAATCCTAGTCCTCTAGGAGGCCGAGGCGGGTGGATCACTCAAGGTCAGGAGTTCCAGACCAGCCTGAGCAAGAGTGAGACCCCATCTCTACTAAAAATAGAAAGAAATTAATTGGCCAACTAAAAATATATAGAAAAAATTAGCCGGGCATGGTGATGCATGCCTGTAGTCCCAGCTACTCGGGAGGCTGAGGCAGAAGGATTGCTTAAGCCCAGGAGTTTGAGGTTGCTGTGAGCTAGGCTGATGGCACTGCACTCTAGCCCAGGCAACAAAGTGAGACTGTGTCTCAAAAAAAAAAAAAACTTTTATTAAAAAATTTATTGAGGTGATATATAACATAAATTTAACCATTTTCAAGTGTACAATTCTGTAGCATTTAGTACATTCACAATATTATACAACCGACACTTCTATCTTGTTAGAAAACATTTTTGTTAACCCAAAGGAACACCCTGTACCTAAAAAGTAGTCACTCCCCATTATCCTTTCCCCCATCCCCTGGGAACCACCAAGTCTGCCTTTTATATCCAATTTACCTAGTTTGGATAGTTCATATAAATGGGATCAAGCAATACATGACCTTTTTTGCCTGACTTCCTTCACTTAGCTTTATGTTTTTGAGGTTTGTCCATGCAGCATGTACATTCCTAGTACTTCATCCTGTGGCTGAATAATGTTCCATTGTGTTATATGCCACAACTTTTGCATCCAGTTGTTAGTTAATGGACATTTGGATTGTTTCTGCCCTTTTCTTGGCTGTTATGAATGAATAGGGCCACTGTGAACATGCATGTACAAGTATTGAGTAATTTTTTAAAATTCTTTTGGGTATATACCAATACTGGTTATTTTCCTTTTTTTTGGTTTTGTTTTTATTATGCCCATTCTAGTGGGTCTAAAGTGGTATATATCATTGTGGTTTTGATTTCCATTTCTCTAATGACTAATGATGTTGAACCATTTTTCATTTTCTTGGCCATTTGTCTATCTTTGTTGGAGAAATGTCTCTTCAGGTCTTTTGCCAATTTTTGAATTGGCTTGTTTATCTTTTTGTTTAATTTTAAGAGTTCTGTTTATATTCTAGGTACAAGTCCCTTATATGACTTGCAACTATTTTCTCCTAGTTTGTGGTCGGTTTTTCCTTTTTTTTATGGTGTCTTTTGAAGAGGAAACATTTTAAAAATTACATGTCTAATTTTCAGTTTTTTAAAAAGAATTTTATAATAGTAGTTCTTAGAATTTATATGTAGGTCATTGATTTCATTTTAATATATATGGTGTGAAGTAGAGGTCCAACTTTATTCTTTTGCATGGTGTATACTTATCAGATAAGTTGAATAAAATGTATAGGTATATTTCTTGCACTCTTAATTCTATTTCATTTATCTATATGCCTATCCTTGTGCCAGTACTTAGTATACTGGGTTTTGGGCAGGGTGTTGTGGTTTAGAGACAAAGTCTCACTCTGTCACCCAGTCTGGAATGCAGTGGCATAATCATAGCTCCTGCAGCCTTGAACTATTGGTCTCAGAACAATCCTACTGCCTCAGCCTCCTGAATAGCTGAGCTGCACCACCATGCCCAACTATATATTTTTTCAGAGACTGGGTCTTAAATTCCTGGGCTCAAGTGATCTTAGAACCCCAACCTCCCAGATAGCTGGGATTATAGGTGTCAGCCATTCCTCCTGGCTTCATGACAAGCCATTATTTAAAAAAATAAAATATATCCTTAATACTTCTAATAGGCTGGGTGCGGTGGCTCACGCCTGTAATCCTAGCACTCTGGGAGGCCGAGGCAGGCGGATGGCTCAAGGTAAGGAGTTCGAAATCAGCCTGAGCAAGAGCGAGACCCCGTCTCTACTATAAATTTAAAGAAATTTATTGGCCAACTAATATATATAGAAAAAATCAGGTGAGCATGGTGGCGCATGCCTGTAGTCCCAGCTACTCGGGAGGCTGAGGCAGCAGGATCACTTTAGCCCAGGAGTTTGAGGTTGCTGTGAGCTAGGCTGACACCACGGCACTCACTCTGTCTAGCCTGAGCAACAAAGTGAGACTCAGTCTCAAAAAAAAAAAAAAAAGATTTGTTTACAAAGATTGCTTTAAAAAAAAAAAAAAAGATGCCTCTAATAGTCAAGAATATTTGGGGCTGGGCGTGGCTATTCATAGCTGTAATCCTAGTACTCTGGGAAGCTAAGGCAGGAGGATCACTTCAGCCCAGGAGTTTGAGGTTGCTGTGAGCTAGGCTGATGCCATGGACCCTCTAGACCAGGCAACAAAGTGAGACTCTGTCTCAAAAAAAAAAATTGGGGACCACTATGTATTTTCAGTCTTTTTGCTAAAGAGTTTCATGGGCAGTTGACTAGAAAATAAACTAGGAAAAAGGAGTTTTTACCACTTAATCTTTGTTCCTTTGGCTGTAATGCTCCCCTGTTTAAAGTGTGCTCACACGGCCAGTGCAACTCTTTGGCTCCATAGTTTCAAATGTGATAGGCCATACGTAACATCTGAAACATAACTTATTTTCCCATGACAGATGGGAATCAAATATGCTAAAAATTTACTGGACTCTATAGAAGTCAAAGTGAAACAGCAGTGACTGTTACCTAGATCTGTGATTTTTAATCGTCAGTGTTAAGTAACAGATTTTACCCCAGTGATCTCTCTGTTCATGTGGCCATGATTAATCTGTCTTATTTTTATTTGGTTGATTCCATGCTAACCCAGAATAGTCTGTGTTGGATCTTGTTGGAAGGGTATGTGTACAGTAAACAGGTTGTGCCAAAGGCAAAATGACAGAATTGGATATGGGGGAGTGTGTGTGTGTAGAGGGAGCTGATGGTCTGAACATGACACATGGACATTCATTTCTCCAGAAAGTTAATTACGATCCATGATAGTCAAAATGGAGTATCAGGCAGGGTGGCAAGTAACATAAAAAGACTGAAAATGTTAAGCTTATTGTCTCAGAATTTTGGAGACCTTATTCGAGAAATCTATTGCCCCAAGCGTAAGCAGGAAAGAAAATAATCTCCAGCCCCCATGCATGAGTACAGCACTCAGTCACACTTATTCCTATTTGTCAAGCTTATAGCATGGGTCAGGTCTTCAAACACATGGTTCTGTTTCTCTTCAGAAACATAGGGATAAAAATTTGTGTTAGCAATGTCTAATATATTTGTTAGGTATTCTCCCTGGGGGGTTAGGATTTAGCAGTGAATCAGACAAAAATCTGGCTGGGTGCAGTGTCTCATGCCTATAATCCTTGCACTTTAGGAGGCCAAGTCAGAAGGAATGCTTAAGCTCAGGAATTCAAGACCAGCCTGAGCAAGGGTGAGACCCTGTCTCTACTAAAAATAGAAAAATTAGCCGGGCACAGTGGTATGCGCCTACAGTCCCAGCTACTCCCAGGAGTTTGAGGCTGCAGTGAACTAGATGATGCCATTATACTCTATCCAGCATGACGAACAGACAAGACTCTATCTCAAAAAAAAAATAATAATAAATAAAATAAAATCTTTTTATTAAAAAAAAAAAAAAGACAAAATCTGCTTTTGTAGAGCTTTTCTTCTGTCAGGGGTGGGTTTGGGAAAACATATAAGGAAAAGATATAGGCCGGGCACGGTGGCTCACGCCTGTAACCCTAGCACTCTGGAAGGCCGAGACGGGCAGATTGCTCGAGGTCAGGAGTTTGAAACCAGCCTGAGCAAGAGTGAGACCCATCTCTACTATAAATAGAAAGAAATTAATTGGCCAACTAATATATATATAGAAAAAAATTAGCCAGGCATGGTGGCACATGGCTGTAGTCCCAGCTACTTGGGAGGCTGAGGCAGCAGGATCGCTTGAGCCCAGGAGTTTGAGGTTGCTGTGAGCTAGGCTGATGCCACGGTACTCACTCTAGCCTGGGCAACAAAGTGAGACTCTGTCTCAAAAAAAAAAAGAAAAAGATATATATGTTAAGTGTTTTTCTACTATTAAAGTACTTGTTTGTTATAGGTAGTTTAGAAGATGAAAGTAAGACCAAAGAAGAAAAATGAAATTTATTATATCTTCTCTCAGGACAAACCTAATCATTGACCTGTTTATAATTCTGTAGGCATTTTTAACCAGCCCTTTTGGTTTATACTTGGTAGAAATTTCTGGCAAGAATTTAGAATAGTTTTTATTTTCTGTATATGTTACTTTGAGTTTTAAAGTTCACTTATTCCTTAGAACGAGGAAAAGATGTTTGTTTGTTAGTTTGTTTTGAGACAGAGTCTCACTATGCTGCCCGGGTTACAGTGCCATGGCCTACCTAGCTCACAGCAACCTCAAACTCTTGGGCTCAAGCAATCTTCCTGCCTCAGCCTCCCTAGTAGCTGGGACTACAGGCATGCACCACCATGCTCGGCTAATTTTTTCTATATATTTTTAGTTGGCCAATTAATTTCTTTCTATTTATAGTAGAGACGGGGTCTCACTCTTGCTCAGGCTGGTCTGGAACTCCTGACCTCGAGCAATCCACCCGCCTTGGCCTCCCAGAGTGCTAGGATTACAGGTGTGAGCCACCTCACCCAGCCGAGGAAAAGATCTTGATCTCCAGTGTTTATGACTCATTTCTTAGGCCAGGTGCAGTGGCTCACACCTATAATCCTAGCAGTGTGGGAGGCTGAGGTGGGAGAATTGCTTGAGCTCAGGAGTTGGAGAGCAGCCTGAGCCAAGAACAAGACCCTGTCTCTACCAAAAATAGAAAAAATCAGCCGGGTGTGATGGTGTATGTCTGTGGTCCCAGCTTCTTGGGAGGCTGAGGCAGGGTTGCTTGAGCCCAGGAGTTTGAGGTTGTAGTGACATATGATGGCACCATTGCACTCTTAACTGGGGCAACAGAGGAAGACTGTTTCCAAAGAAAAGACTAATTTCTTTAGTTTATATATTCCCTCTGACCTTTAACCTTCATTACAGGCAAAGAAGAGTAAAACCAAAATGCCATCTTTGGTAAAGAAGTGGCAGAGTATCCAGCGTGAGTTAGATGAAGAGGACAATTCTAGTTCCAGTGAAGAGGACCGGGAATCAACTGCACAGAAGCGAATTGAAGAGTGGAAACAGCAGCAGCTAGTTAGGTAAAAGAAAAGGGATTAGAAAAGGGTTGTTGTTGTATTAGAACAGTTATAGTCTTAAGATCACAACCCCTTCTGGGAGGCCAAGGTGGGCGGATTGCTCGAGGTCAGGAATTCGAAACCAGCCTGAGTAAGAGCCAGACCCCATCTCTACTATAAATAGAAAGAAATTAATTGGCCAGCTAATATATATAGAAGAAATTAGCCAGGCATGGTGGCGCATGCCTGTAGTTCCAGCTACTCAGGAGGCTGAGGCAGTAGGATTGCTGGAGCCCAGGAGTCTAAGGTTGCTGTGAGCTAAGCTGATGCTATGGCACTCACTCTAGCCTGGGCAACAAAGGAAGACTATCTCAAAAAAAAAAAAGATTACAACTCTTAATTTTTGCTATTCTTTATAAACTTATCTTAAAAAGTTTTTAATTCATAGAAATGTTTATTTCTCTATAAAAATCATGGTCTAGCCTTTTTTAAAAATCAGAAATATCAGTGTTGTTTACTCTTCTGCTGATTGTCTTAGGCAAAGGACTGTCAACTCTATCAGGAAAAATAGTCATCAACATTTGCCATCTAGAACCAATATTTTACAAATAATTATAAACATAAGAATAAAGAAATAGGGAGAAGGCTTCATTAGAAATTTTAGAAAGAATTTAAACAAAGCAAATCCAGATTTCTATTCCATATTGTCCTGGTTTTTAAGGCATTTATACTCAAATGGGCAATGTTCTGTGAATGCAACTAACATTTCATCAGTTGTCGGTGCATAAACCTGGAACATAACCATCTCATAAGTACTGATGCCAGATTTCAAATTCACCTCTGATAGCTTCTAGCTTAATTTACATTTATAGAAACGTCCAATGCACCCATTCTGGTAAATGCACAATAGAATTTGAGTTTTAATCTTTATAAATAAAATTGCTCAAAGAGGAGCTCAGCATTAGTTCCAGGGGTCACTGATGGCATATTCAAAGTTAAATTTACCTGCCTTGAAGAATCATAACTCCTATGGGCTAAGAAAAACTTTAATAAAAAGATGTTTTATTCTTTCAGTGTGGCTTTAATGGTTATTGGAGATATATTTATAGAAAGTAAATATACACTTACATATATACATAAACTGAGTGTGTTTGGTTGGCCTGTCAGAATTTAAAAATTTGAAGAATATACTTACATTTAGCTGATAAAAGATTTTTATAAACATAGACGTGATACATCAGGTTTTCAGTTTTAGAGGTTTTTAATTGCTAGGAAATGAACAGTTTTGCTCTTTTTCTTTCCAGTGAAGTAATCTGTATGTTGTTTTCACAGTGGCATGGCAGAGAGAAATGCTAATTTTGAAGCCCTTCCTGAGGATTGGCGAGCAAGACTGAAGAGAAGGAAAATGGCTCCAAACACATAGTTTTTTTAAATTTAGAGAAATTTTTTAATTTGTGTTCATTTCAGAGTCTTAACCAGTTTTACTGTTGTCAAATAAACTATAAATGTTATGGGGAAGACCATATAAATTTCCTAGGCGAGAACATATGCATACAGAGTTTTCACACTTGTGAAATGTAATTTTTCTGTTTTGCTTAAAGGTGAGGTGATTGGAATTGCTTTGACCTGTCTGCCTTTATTCCCACTGGCAAAATTAGCATGTTAGGTATATTAACCTCATCAATCTTGAAGAACATGTGGCACATGAGTCTGACACTTCTGTAGAGGGCTCATTGACAAAAAGTGAATAATTTTCCTGCCTGCTAGAGGTTCATTTAGTTGTAGTGTGGCACATGCTCTTAATTAACTTCTCCAAAACAAGTGCAATTCATATGGCAGCTCTGTATTTGACCTTGCTTGACTGAGATAGTCAGGATCTCTGTCTGACCTCTTCCTCTAGTCTGCTACCCCTGAAGTGCAGAGGTATGTCAAGTGGTTTACCTTGTGCTGACAGATGGCCACATTCTTTAAGTAGTTCTTTCTTTCTCACAAATTCTAGAACTGGTAGCTCAATCATTTCACACACTAGGTGGCATATTTGAATTTTAATACAAGCAGCAACAGCAGCTTGTATTATATCACTGATTTTGAGAATTTTCCCCTTGTATATGTGACAGTAAATGCAACAAATGCCACTCTGTATCAGTGTGTTTCCATTGTCTTAACCTGGTCTGAAATCACCTCCCTTTGTGTGAATGTATTCTCCATAAAATTCCAGTATTTAAAAGGCAGTTTACTGTTCTGTACTTTCTATTGTACCACAATCAGGTAAAAGTCACTTTAAACTGAAGAAAAAGCAAATTGTGTTTTAAAGCTCTTTGTATTTCTCCAGTTTCTGACCTTGTAAATTTGTATATATGCAGTAATAAAGCTTTTTTTATACTTCTGATTGGTTATCCTTTTGCTCTTCAAAGCCTGTTACCCTTGATTATGTAACCAGGACTTATTTTAAGTCAATTCTTAATTGTTTTTTTCTAATTGAATACAGTGCAAGGCATGTGCAAACCAGTTGAGGAACACCTTTCAGGAAAAGAGCCACAAGATCTTGGGCAGGGGTTTAGGGGATTGGTGGGGCGGGGTTAGAAAACAGGCCTACAGTACCAGATGGTGCTGTGTGACTTAAGTTTTTGGTTGTACTCTGTAATATTAACTATTATTTGACCTACTTAAGTCCTGGAACTGATGTAATGTGGTTAAAACAATAAAGGTGCTTTATAGCTTTTCTCTTTCCCACTTTGATTCTAAAAGTAATAGATACTTTCGGTTATCTTCGTATAAAGTTAACCAAAGACAATTTGAATTTTATTCCAGTATATTTCTATGCATCTAATTAAAATTTTTTTAAACTAATAAGTCGAAATGCGTGTGGTATTTATTTGCTAACTTTGTTTCTTGTAGTTTTGCAACGTAGAAGGTAATTTTTCCTTTCTGGCCATGGCATGGAGAAAATAAATATGAGGTGAAAGGAGAGCAGCTCCCTTAAAGCAAAGCTAAGGAACGAGCTTGGAAATACGTTGAAGACTACTGGCATTGTAGTCATCAATGCGATTTCAATCCCCAGATTGAGGCTATAACGTATGAAGGAGGAAGAATGAATCTAAATCATGTCACCCACCAAGCTTAACCTTCCTAGGGCTCCTGGCTTCCTCCTTGGGGCGGAGCCCAGCTCCCCGGAAGTCCCTGGTCGCCCCGCCCTCCCGCTTCCTGCTTGCGGTTGCTAGGCTACCCCGGCCCTCACAGAATGCGGGGACTGCAGAGCGCTGCTGCGTTTCACCTCTGGTGCACAGCCTGGCCTCTGGACCTTGCCTGCCTGACTTTCTGCCTAGCCCAGACTCCTCTGCTGCCTGCGCCCACCACTGCTGCCCGGGACAGGCTGGGGCTTGGAGGTGGTCGCACCTTTCGTCTGCCGTCTTAGGAAATCTCTGCTTCCCCTACTCCTTCGGACCTATGGGATCAAACAGCTCGGGACCCCTGAATTCCCTTTACAGGGCCCACTCTCCCGACCCCTGACCTTTATTTCCGTCTACCCACACTTCTTTCACTCTCCTGTAGCGTCCTGGTGGCGGGCGTCTCCCTTCTCCGGGAGAGGGACACATTGGACCAACAAGGGGCCTGGCGCCTTGGGAAGAAGCGGGAAGACAGCCCTCCGTGACTCCTCAGGTGCGCCTCCCAGCCTCATGGTGGGAACCACCGGGCGGGTCTTTCTTTGAGGAGAGGCTGGGATGGCAGGATTTCCTCAAGTCAAGCGAAAGCTGGAGGTGTGCGGGAAGGAGAGCGAGAGGTTTTTCACTTGTCCTGTTTTCGATTTTGTAGCGTCTCCTGTGTAATCAGCCGCTTATTTGGAAATTAGGCGGGAGTTGCAGCTGCACGCAGGTGTCACTGGTCTTCAACATACCATGCAGAAGTAACATGTTCCCAGCATTGGAAACAGAGCTAAAGCAGGAGGTCTGTACACACCCCTCTCCGAGAACTCCACAGAAATCCAATTCTAGATCAGAAGGGATATTCTGGTGGCACCTTTTTCTAGCTGGAGGTCTTGATTCCCAAGATAGAATAATGTGCATGAAGGTCTTTCACTTGGTTTATTTACAGAAGCTCTCAAGTACACCGCCCAATGCAACAATGCTCGTTGACTTTTTAAAAGTTTATTGTCATTTCAAAGGACTATTCTGATTGAGTTGGCCTTTCCTTTCACAGGCTCTTCCTGATCCTTATGAAGACTTTATGTACCATCACCTTCAGTATTATGGCTATTATAAAGGTAGTACTGCATTCTTACCTAACCACCTTTCCTGGGGTCTGGAAGTGAATTTTTCATTAACTGGGGTAATTGTGTTTGAATAGACTAATAAATAATTTTTCTAGTACCACTTGATGAAAAGTACTTTCTTTCCCTATTGATCTGCTATGTCACCTCTTGACTGAGTTACTTTGTACAAAGATCTGTTTCTGGGCTCTATTCTATTGGTCTGTCTGTCTATCCTTTCACAAATATCACCTACTTGTAATTACTACATGCTACATGGCATTAAATAGTCTTGATATCTGGAGAGGCATGTCCTCCCACTCTTTTTTTTTTTTTTTTTTTTTTGAGACAGAGTCTCACTCTGTTGCCCAGGCTAGAGTGTGGTGTCAGCCTAGCTCACAGCAACCTCAAACTCCTGGGCTCAGGCGATCCTGCTGCCTCAGCCGCCTCCCAAGTAGCTGGGACTACAGGCATGTGCCACCATGCCCGGCTCATTTTTTCTAGATATTTTTAGCTATCCAAGTAATTTCTTTCTGTTTTTAGTAGAGACAGGGTCTTGCTCTTGCTCAGGCTGGTCTCGAACTCCTGAGCTCAAAGGATCCACCCGAGATCCACCCATCTCCGCCTCCCAGAGTGCTAGGGTTACAGGCGTGAGCCACCTTGGCTGGGTGTGGTGACTCAAATGCTTGTAATCCTAGCACTTTGGGAGGCCAAGGCAGGAGTTCTTGAAGCCAGGAGTTCAAGACCAGCCTGGGCAACATAACAAGACCCCATCTCTACAAAAAATTAAAAAATTAGCCAGGCATGGTGGCACATGCCTGTAGTCCCAACCACTTGGGAGGCTGAGGCAGGGGGATCCCTTTAGCCCAGGCATTGGAGGTTGCCATGAGCTATGATCACACCTCTGTACTCTAGCCCAGGCAATAGAGCAAGACCCTGTTTCGAAAAAGAGACAGAGTCTGGCTGTGTTGCCCAGGATGAACTTGAACTCCAGGGCTTAAGCGATCCTTCTGCCTCAGCCTCCCACATAACAGGGACTACAGGTGTACTCCACTACTCCTGGCCTATCCTCTTGTCTTGTTCTTCAAAAGTGCCATGACTCTTCTTGAGTCTTTGCCTTTCATATAAATTTTAAAATTGGCTTATGATGTTTAAAAAAATTATTGGAATTGCATTGAATCTATAGATGATATTTCACAAGAAATGGCAATTTTCTAACATGGGGTTCTCCAATCTATGAATATAGTACATATCTCCATTTATTTAGGTCTTCTTTTTTTTTTTTTTTTTTTTTTTTTTTGAGACAGAGTCTCGCTTTGTTGTCCAGGCTAGAGTGAGTGCCATGGCGTCAGCCTAGCTCACAGCAACCTCAGACTCCTGGGCTCCAGCGATCCTTCTGCCTCCGCCTCCCGAGTAGCTGGGACTACAGGCATGCGCCACTATGCCCGGCTAATTTTTTATATATATATATCAGTTGGCCAATTAATTTCTTTCTATTTATAGTAGAGACGGGGTCTCACTCTTGCTCAGGCTGGTTTCGAACTCCTGACCTTGAGCAATCCGCCCGCCTCGGCCTCCCAAGAGCTAGGATTACAGGCGTGAGCCACAGCGCCCGGCTATTTAGGTCTTCTTTAGTGTTTCCCAATAAAAATTTACTGTTTTTTCACAGTATTTCATATTGTATGCTATTATAAAGGTTAATCTTTTTAAATTTTAATTTTCTAGCTTTGTGGCCAGTATACAGAAATAAAAATGAATTGTTTTTCTTTTGTTTTAGAGACAAGGTCTCATTCTGTCACCCAGGCTGGAATGCAGTGGTGTGATCATAGCTCACTGTCCCCTCCAATTCCTGGGCTCAAGTGATCCTCCTGCCTCGGCCTTTGAAAGTGTTAGAATTACAGGAGTGAGCCACTGAGCCTGACCAAGTTTTTAATATTGATTTTATTTCTATTAATAGGAACCTTGTTAAACTTTGTTATTAACTATGGTAGTCCCCCCCTTATCTGGCAGGGGATATATTCCAAGATTTCCAGTGAATGCCTGAAACCACAGATAATATTAAATTCAATTACTGTCAATTAGAACAGACTTTAGTTCATGTTACACCCACAAATGTAGTTCCTTTTCTACCTTCATTACTTATCACACACTTTTGCAGTTTGAAGTGTAGCAGCCTTGCTTGCTCTGCTAGCGAGACTGTCTCAAAAAAAGGGGAGGGGAACCACTGTATTTCATTTTCTAAGTGATTAATAGTTTATTGAAAACTGAATTTCTAGTTTGCCAGATTCAGCAGATGCCCTCAGGACAAAGTGGCTTTGGGCATCAGTGCTCCCCTACCATTCTTTTTTTTTTGAGACAGAGTCTCACTTTGTTGCCCAGGCTAGAGTGAGTGCCGTGGCGTCAGCCTAGCTCACAGCAACCTCAAACTCCTGGGCTCAAGCAATCCTACTGCCTCAGCCTCACGAGCAGCTGGGACTACAGGCATGTGCCACCATGCCTGGTTAATTTTTTCTATATGTATTAGTTGGCCAATTAATTTCTTTCTATTTATAATAGAGACAGGGTCTCACTCTTGCTCAGGCTGGTTTCAAACTCCTGACTTCGAGCAATCCGCCCGCCTCGGCCTTCCAGAGTGCTAGGATTACAGGCGTGAGCCACCGTGCCCGCCTCCACTCCCATTCTGATACTTGCCTTCACCTGGGTTTGGCTCTCTTGGCAGCTGTAGGAGCAGAAGGAAAGCTTCCCTTCCACCCTCTCTGAAGGTTTGCTAACTGATAATAGACAGATTTATAGGAGAAAAAGGCATATAAATATATATGTATGTGGATAAGGGGATTCCCACAAATAGAAGACTCAAAGAAGTGCCAGATGGTTGATGTTTAAATACCTTCATCATAGGGGAGAGGAAAAGGGGGCTGGTATAGGCATTTTTGAAGGGAAGTAAATTATTTTTAGGGGAAATGAATGAGCCCAAAGAAAAATGAATAGCCTGGACAGACTTCCTCTGGGCTATGGTAGAGGTGTCAGGAAGGGGACAAAGATCTGTGTACAAAGATTGTCTTATTATGCGAATAGTCTTCTAGCTAATCTCTGAAGAATAGATGAAAAGTCTATCTGGGTGTAGTGGAGACTTTCAGTCTCTTCTCTAGTGGTTAACCTTTCCTGGTTATTTGATGAGATTCCTAGGGTGGAGGTCTTAAGACAATTGCTTTTCTTTTGGAAAGAAGTTTCCCTATGGAAATTCTAGAGAGAGTCCTCCCTCCCTGCTCTTGGGGTAGGGGGAAACAGAAGTCAGAAAGTTCTTGTTTATAGGGCTGGACATGGTGGCTCATGCCTGTAGTCCTAGCACTCTGGGAGGCCAAGGTGGGTGGATTGCTCAACGTCAGGAGTTCGAAACCAGCCTGAGCAAGAGTCTCTACTAAAAATAGAAAGAAATTAATTGGCCAACTAAAAATATATTAAAAAAAAATAGCCAGGCATGGTGGTGCATGCCTGTAGTCCCAACTACTCCATAGGCTGAGACAGAAGGATTACTTGAGCCCAGGAGTTTGAGGTTGCTGTGAGCTAGGCTGACGCCATAGCACTCTAGCCCAGGCAACAGAGTGAGACTCTGTCTCAAAAAAAAAAAAAGTCCTTGTTTATGAGGCAGCTTCTAAGGCCTTCCTATTTTAGTTCAAAGTGTTCAGTATGCAAAAGTGCCAAACTTTTGGGGTATCATTTTCTGAGCCCCAACACATCTCTTGCTACCAGGTCTTTCTGTCTCCCAAGCCCTTTCTTGTTCCACTACACCATGCTGCTTCTCAAGTCTGCCTCCTCTCTTGTTTCCTCAGCTGTAAATGGGATAATTATGCTTAACCAAGAGAAGTTGAAATGTGAAAGCTCTTTGAAAAATGGCACATATTCATTGCAAAGGCCTGTGGTGGTGGTTAGTGATAGAAGTGGTGATTTGGGTAGTAGTGGTTTTGGTATTGACCTGTATGTTAAGAAATGGTGAGCCAGCCATCCAGCAACTTGAATTATACCACCTATTTTTAGCTCAGAGAGGCAGTTTACCAAACTGTGCTACGCATCAGCATGTTTGGAAGGATAACTCTCGATACCTATTGAATGGCTCTTTTGGGGAAAGAGATGATTTGATACCAGATACCCTGCAAAAGGAGAAGCTTCTATGTGAGTAATAAATCAGTATGTGTGTCCCTTTCCAGAACCTCACTGCCTAATAACTCCTATGGGAATTAAGGAGAACATGGCCTAATATGGGAGAGACCAGAGGAGCAGGTTTGGCCCCTGTTTCCAACATCACTGAAAACTGTTCTCTCTAGATCTACTTTGGATTGTAGGTTTAAATGAAAATACTGTGCTCTCTGGATATCTTTCTCTAAATTGTTGGAAAATTTGTTAAGACTTTTTCATCTAGAGTAACACATTGATTATTCACACAGTTCAGGTGGATATCCTTGCTAAGGCCCTTGCATAAGAGTAGCGGAAAGCAACTCCAGTTAGCTTAAACAAAAATAATTTTTTACAGAGACACTGGTTTCTTCTGGAATCCAAGGGCAGGATTGCAGTTACATTTCTCCCTCAATATGTATCTAACCAGGCCGGGCAGGGTGGCTCACGCCTGTAATCCTAACACTCTGGGAGGCGGGTGGATTGCTCAAGGTCAGGAGTTTGAGACCAGCCTGAGCAAGAGGGAGACCCTGTCTCTACTATACATAGAAATAACTTAATTGGCTAACTAAAAAAATACATATAAAAAAATTAGCAGGGCCGGTGTGGTGGTTCCCGCCTGTAATCTCAGCGCTCTGGGAGGCCGAGGCGGGCAGATTGCTGAGGTCAGGAGTTCAAAACTAGCCTGAGCAACAGCGAGACCCAGTCTCTACTAAAAATAGAAAGAAATTAATTGGCCAACTAATGTGTATAGAAAATATTAGCCGGGCATGGTGGTACATCCTGTAGTCCCAACTACTCGGGAGGCTGAGGCAGTAGGATTGGTTGAGCCCAGGAGTTTGAGGTTGTTGTGAGCTAGGCTGACACCATGGCACTCACTCTAGCCTGGGCAACAAAGCAAGACTCTGTTTCAAAAAAAAAAAAAAATTAGTGGGGCATGGTGGTGCATGCTTGTGGTCCCAACTACTTGGAAGGCTGAGGCAGGAGGATCGCGCTTGAACCCATGAATTTGAGGTTGCTGTGAGCCAAGCTGATGCCATGGCACTCCAGCCAGGGCAACAGAAGTGAGACTCTGTCTCAAAAAAAAAAAAAAAAAAAAAAAATATATATATATATATATAAAACTGAACATCAATCTACCTCTTTTTTCTCCACATCCTCCCTTCTACCCCCACCCTCCCAGTCCCAAGCTACCCTCATTTCTCACTATTAAATCAGCCTCCTAATTGGTCTCCTGACTTCTTTCTCGTTATGTGTTGCCCACTACCAATCCATTTTCCACATAGCCCTGTTCTTTTTTATATGCAAATTGGATTGTGTTGCTTTTTTGATTAAAACCTTTGAATGACACAAGATCTAAAAACCATAAATCATAATATTGATAATTTTTAGACCAAAAATTTAAACTTTTGTTTGGAAAAAACACAATTTATAAAGTAAAAGGACAAACTGAAAAAAAATATTTGCAACAAATATGCCAAAGGGTTAATTTCCGTAACATATAACAGCTCTTACAAATCAGTTAAGTACTAACGATCAAATAGAAAATTGAGCAAAAGATATGAACAAGTATTTCATAGAAAAACAAACATAGTCCATAAGCTTATGAAAAGATATTCAGCCTGATCAATAGTGAGACCCTGTCTGTACAAAAAATAGAAAAATTAGCCTGGCATGGTGGTACATACCTGTAGTCCCAGCAATTTAGGAGGCTGAGACAGGAGGATCACTTGAGCCCAGGAGTTTGAGGTTGCAGTGAGCTATGATGACACCACTGCACTCTATCTAGGGTGACAGAGTGAGACCCTGTCTCAAAAAAAAAAAAAAAAAGAAAGAAAGAAAGAAAGAAAAGATGAAAATCAAAATGTCAAGATTTTTTTTATCTTTTTTTTTTTAGGCTGCTCCAAGATTTTTTTTAGAAGAGATTTGGGCAAAAGAAATTTTTTTAAATTATACCTAGTATAGGTTAATGTTTGAGGGAACACTTTCCTATACCGCTGTTGGGAATGTGAGTCGATAGACTGTTTTAGGAAGGCAATTGGGCAATAGCCGGGAAAATTAAAACAGTACTTAACCCTTCCATTTTCAGGTATATATTTTGTATGCTTGCTGACACCAGTGCCCTGAAGGTTCTTCCACTCTGTCCTAGAGCTCCTGGCAGGGAGTAGAAAAGCAGGGATTGAGCAAAGGAGTGGTCAGTGTTAGAGCCAGCTGACCTCCCCCCTTCATTTTTCTCCTGTCCCATTTACTAACACTTGAAATTCCATTAAAAAGAAAAAATTCCTAGTCCTTTTTAATTTAATTTTTTAAAAATTTGTTCCAGCATATTGTGGACATAAAAATGTTAAGGTTACATATATTGCCCTTGTCCCCCCTCCCCCCTTGATTATTATTATTTTTTTTTTTACCAGCATATTGTGGGGATACAAATGTTAAGGTTACATATCCTAGTCCTTTAAAAAAAAAAAAAAAAAAGTTCTGTTTGGTTCTCTGGGAAAAAAAGTAATAAAAAAAAAAAAAAAAAAGGCTGGTCAAGTGAAGCAGTGGAGAAGGAACAAGGGAATTTGTAAATGGTTGTGACCAATTAGTTGTAAATACCACTAAACTTGGACCAACCCAATTCCTAGTCTTTACATAATAAATAGCATAAAACTACAAAATTCACAACAATGTGAATGAGTTTTAGCCATAGCATAATTGATAATCTAACTTTTTTTCTTGTTTAGATCACTGGAGTAATAAAAATATTTTCTTTATACCAAAGAATTTATGATTTTTTGTTGGATTGCCTTTTCTTTCTCTTTTTTCTTTTTTTATTTTTGAGACAGGTTCTTGCTATATTGCCCAGGCTAGAGTACAGTGGCATCATCATAGCTCCCTGTAACCTCCAACTACTGGGCTCAAGAGATCCTCCTGCCTCAGCCTCCCGAGTAGCTGTTATTACAGGTGTGTGCCACCACACCAGCTAATTTTTCTACTTTTTGTAGAGATGGGGTCTCACTATGGTAATCAGGCATGAGCCACTGTCCCCAGCCTTGTTGGTTTTTCTTTTCTTTTTTTTTTTAACCAGAAATGTACAAAGGAAAAAAATAATGGGTTATAATCTGCTTGTTAAAAAAAAAAAAAGAACTATGCAGTATAAGGTTAGAAAGTTCAAACAGTAGAAAAAAGCCCAAAGTGAAAACTAAAAGCCCTTCCTGCCTCCCCTTAATGTACCCACTATTTTTATAATTCTTTTCAGGAAAAAAAAGGAATATATCCTCAAGTATCTATATGTTTTTACTTTTTTATTAAATAATTGCACATAGGGCATTGTACAAGCAACCTTCTTTGATTTTTTTTTTGAGACAGAGTCTTGCTTTGTTGCCCAGGCTAGAGTGAGTGCCATGGCGTCAGCCTAGCTCACAGCAACCTCAAACTCCTGAGCTCAAGCGATCCTTCTGCCTCAGCCTCCCGAGTAACTGGGACTACAGGCATGTGCCACCATGCCCAGCTAATTTTTCTATATATATTAGTTGGCCAATTAATTTCTTTCTATTTATAGTAGAGACGGGGTCTTACTCTTGCTCAGGCTGGTTTCGAACTCCTGACCTCGAGCAATCTGCCCGCCTTGGCCTCCTAGAGTGCTAGGATTACAGGCGTGAACCACCTCGCCCAGCCTTGGTTTTTTTTTAATTTGTTTAATAGTATATTGCAGAGATAAATAAGCACCAAAAATTTTTACCTGATTCTTTTTGAGACAAGGGCTTGCTCTGTCACCCAGGGTAGAGGGCAGTAGCATGGTCATAATTCATTGCAACCTCAAACTCTTGGGTTTAGGTAATCTACCTGCCTTAGCCTCCTGACCTGGGACAACAGGCGTGTTCCACAACACCTGGCTCATTTATTTTATTTTATTTTTTGTAGAGCCAGGATCTCCCTATTGCCCAGGCTTGTCTTGAACTCTTGGGCTCAAGCAATCCTCCTGAGTAGCTGGGAATGAAATGAAGCTTCTGCACCCAGCTTTACCTCATTCTTTTCAAAGGCACCTATTCCATCTCACTAATATGGCACAATTATTTAAGCTCCCCTTTTGATGGATACTTTGTTTCCACTTTCTTGTTATTTGTATATTGCTGCATTGGACATCTTTATATGCAATGAGTATATGTATCCTGACATACTTTTATGAGAAAAATCTTTAAATTCTTAGCTGTGGGATTGTTAGATCTAAGAATGTGTATGTTATAAATCTTATTAGATACTGTCAAACTGTGTTCTGGACAGTTTGCACCCATTTGCCCTCTTGTCAGCAGGTTCTAAGAGTACCTGTTTACTGACACCTCTGCCAGGATGATTGTGAAAATACATAAATGTCTTTCCTATTCATTAGGTAAAAATACTGGTATCTCCTTGTCACTTTGATTTATATTTCTTTAGTTATGAGTACGTTTCAAATGTTTATTGCCTAACTCCACCTTTCCCCCCATTGAATTGTGGGGAAAAGATTTAGATAGATAAAAATACAGGGCCCCAAAGTGGGCATGGGAGGTGAGAAGGAATGGGACAGAGGGTAGAAAAAAGAAAGACAGGCGGGTGCAGTGGCTCACGCCTATAATCCTAGCACTCTGGGATTACAGCTGGCGGGCAGATTGCTCAAGGTCAGGAGTTCGAAACCAGCCTGAGCAAGAGCGAGACCACGTCTCTAACATAAATAGAAATTAATTGGCCAATTGATATATATAGAAAAAATTAGCCGGGCATGATGGTGCATGCCTGTAGTCCCAGCTACTTGGGAGGCTGAGGCAGCAGGATCGCTTGAGCCCAGGAGTTTGAGGTTGCTGTGAGCTAGGCTGATGCCACGGCACTCACTCTAGCCTGGGCAACAAAGTGAGACTCTGTCTCAAGAAAAAAAAAAGAAAGAAAGAAAGAAATTAATTGGTCAACATATATATATATATATATATATATATATATATATATATATATATATAAAATTAGCTGGGCATGGTGGCGCATGCCTGTAGTCCCAGCTACTCGGGAGGCTGAGGCAACAGGATCACTTGAGCCCAGGAATTTGAGGTTGCTGTGAGCTAGGCTGACGCCATGGCACTCACTCGAGCCTGGGCAACAAAGTGAGACTCTGTCTCAGAAAAAAAGAAAAAGAAAAAAGAAAGACAAAAATCCCTAAGACAAACAGTGTCTCCTTCTTCCTCTTTTCAGGGTCTACCTGTTTATCTTCAGCTGTGCACAAACAGATAGAAGCTGTAAGCAGAGGTATTTCATGTCCTTCTAGACCAGAAAATTCAGGCTCTTTTATGGGAATATGTCTTCACCACCTGCTCTCTCCACCAAAACTGAGAATTACCAGACAAGCCTGGGATTCACATCTGATGGGCACTAAGGGGCCTTCACCCTTTAGTTGCCTCTTTTGTTTCCATTTTTTTTCTTCTTCTCATGTACTTTCTTTTTCTGTCTCCCTAAAAGTCTTTCTTTTCCTCTCTTTTTTCTCATTCTCTCTTCCCCCAGAGCTGTTCTTCCTTTCTTCTACCTCTTCTCAGTCCTTTTCTGCCCCTCCCCTTTCTATATTCTTTGTTTTATAAGACTCTCTGTCCTTTGAATGGTTATATTATGGACCTGAAATTTAATTTGTAGATTATTTCACTATAGTTAATAAAGTTTTATGTAATTTTTCTCTAAAATGCTAATGGATGAATTGAAATTTCCCTCTCGTCACTCTTTAAACAAAAATAATATAGCATATTAAGTAACTTCTTGAAACCTTAAAATTTGTACCCCCATAATATGCCAAAATAAAAAAAAATAAAAGTAAAGTAACTTCTTATTCATTGTAACCCACTGTTGAAATATCTTAAATAGATTAAGTAATTGTTTTAAAAGCTTCTTCTAATTTACTGTAAATCTTTACATTTACATATTAAATAGAATGTGCAGAATTTTGACATTTTATAATTTTGATTCTGTCATTCTGGACTAATTCTCCTTCTTGAAGGAGAAACATGTCATAGGATTGTATATCCGTGCTAATATTTTAATATAGTGGTTAAAGCTATTTCATTGTTATAGATAAGTTAAAGTTCCTAAGGAAGATGTTCATTTATTCCCTTTCCCTTTGGCAGATTCACTTATGCTGAATCCACCACTTCTTAGGAGCAAACAGCTTCTTTATGATGAGTTGGACAAAGTAAACCCATGTCTTCGAGAACCTCAAGAGCTCTTTGCCTTTTTCTCTACTAGGGGGGTACTGCAGGCTCCAAGATGGCCAATAGAATGTGAGGTCATCAAGGAAAACATTCATCATATTGGTAATATGACTTGTATGTGGTGGTCTTGCTATTCTGCCAGATGTTAGAATTTTATGTGCTGTGTGCTGAAGTATAAGGCAGGACAGAGTCAACATCTGTTAATTCACCCTGAAAAGATTAAACTCTGGAAAACTGATATACACACTCACTCAAGTCAAAAGTTACCTTAGTGTATAAACTAGAATGCTTATGAGTTTTTCAGAATGGGAGGATACCTTCCTAGAGGTCAAAATGTATTAAGTACTTAAATTTGTTTTCTAGATTATTCCTGTCTCAGTATTAATGTTCAATTGTAATTTTACCAGCCTTGGTATAATTGATGAATATATACAAAAACATAGTTTTTATTGTTTTTAATTATGTTTTGAGTTTATTGGAGGTTTTTTATGGTGATGGTAGAGACTTTCTTATGACATTGCCGATCATATCTGTGAGCTCTTGGTGCAAGTACAATCTGTTGCATCCATTTTATGAAGCATTTACAGAAGTGAGTTGCATCATGATGTCTCTGCTTTACACTACTGTATAAACAATTGAATGTTTCTCATTTTCTCACTCCCCTCTAAAAGAGGTAAGGCTGAAAATTTAGGGAGGGGCTCACTCAGTATTTTCTGCTGGGGAAGCCCTGCTCTTAGGGTGTTTGGAAATAGGGGAGCAGGGCATTTTGAGTTGGCACAATTACTGGGAGTCCTAAGATTATCTGTCCCTACCCTGTATAGTTTTTAAATAAAAGTACAAGGCTGGGCGAGGTGGCTCACACCTGTAATCCTAGCACTCTGGGAGGCCCAGGTGGGCAGATTGCTTGAGGTCAGGAGTTCGAAACCAGCCTGAGCAAGAGCCAGACCCCCGTCTCTACTATAAATAGAAAGAAATTAATTGGCCAACTAATATATATAGAAAAAATTAGCCGGGCATGGTGGCGCATCCCTGTAGTCCCAGCTACTTGGGAGACTGAGGCAGTAGGATTGCTTGAGCCCAGGAGTTTGAGGTTGCTGTGAGCTAGGCTGATGCCACGTCACGCACTCTAGTCTGGGCAACAAAGCGAGACTCTGTCTCAAAAATAAAATAAATAATAAAAAAGATTAAAAAATAAAAAATAGATAAAAGTACAAGTTGATCTGGCCAGACAATAGGATTTTGCTATTCCCTATATATAATAGTGGAACTGAGTATAGGTATTAGACCAAGACAGAATTCCTGTGAGGATTAGGGATTCAGTTCCAAGACAAAAAAATAAAAGTGGGAAATTGGAATTTAATAAACAAGTTATTGCAGTGGTAATCCATCAAACCACAGATCTTTCAAAAAAGCAATTTTGGAAAAAATTTCAAGGAAATTTATTAATAAGCACCTTATAGTTTAAATTGTCAAAGCCTCATCACTTCCTATAACCTTGAAGAAAAGAAATTAGCATCATCTTTTACTGAGTTGTGTCTTTATATGCCCTTGGCTTTCATCAGTGGCTACTGTACTTAAAATGATATTGAGAAGTTGCCACCGCGCCGGGCCATCTTCGTAGTCTTTATGGAAAGAAGCAAGATATAATTTACAAACAAGCTGGAAGCTTGGGGTGGGAATTTGTTTTGATTCAGCCAAACTAGCCATTTTAATAATTATCATTTTATATCAGTTCTGATAATGCCTTTTATATTATTTATTTTGTTCTTTTTAAAATGTCTCCTTTCAGAATGGGTTCCACCTCAACCAGAATATTTCTATCAACCTACAGGAGATGAAAAGGTACCAGAAATTGTAGGAGAGGAAAAAGGCACAGTCGTCTATCAATTAGATTCAGGTACTGTCATACTGAACAGTGAGTGGTTAATCATGACACAGTTATAATAAATGTATTTTCTATAATAAAAGTAATTTGAGGCAGGGCATGGTGGCCCATTCCTGTAATCCTAGCACTCTGGGAGGCCGAGGAGCGAGGATGGTTTGAGCTCAGGAGTTTGAGACCAACCTGAGCAAGAGTGAGACTCTGTCTCTACTAAAAAAATAGAAAGAAATTAGCTGGACAACAACAACAACAACAAAAATATATATATACATACACACACACATACACACACACACACACACATATATATTAATTAGCTGGGTGTGGTAGCACATGCCTGTAGTCCCAGCTACTTGGGAGGCTGAGACAGGAGGATCACTTGAGCCCAGGAGTTTGAGGTTGCTGTGAGCTAGGCTGATGCCACAGCACTCTAGCCCAGGTAACAGAGTGAGACTCTGTCTCAAAAAAAAAAAAAAAAAAAAAGTGATTTGAAAAATCCATCATTTAGTGATAAACTGTCTTTTCCAGACCAACCTGAGTGGGAGCCCTGAGAGTAGTCATGACTAGCCAGTTTTTAAATGTTAATGGAAAATGACAGTATATCTTTCTTAATAGTTCTAAGTCCATTTTATAGCTTACCCCTTTTTATTCTAATTCCTGAAAATCAGATGTTGGATCATCTTGGGGAGCTTATTCTTATTTTTACCACCTCCTGTATGTACTTTAGTTAGTCCTTTATTGTATGTGTATATGATTATCATTTAGTATGTGGTTTCCTGCATTGAGCTGTGGGCTTCCACAGGTAGAATCTATGTCTTTTATAAAAAATATGCAGAACACTATACCCAACAACAACAAAATATATATTCTTTTCAAGGGCACCTGTTATATTCCCCAGGATAGACTACATGCTAAGCCATAAAGCAAGTCTTAATACATTTAAAAGGATTAAAATCATACAGAGTACATTCTCTGACCACCACAAAATTAAACTAGAAATCAACAACAGAATGAGATCTGAGAAATCTACAAATAGTTGAAAATTGAACATTACATTTCTAAATAAGCTGTGGATGGTTGGGTGAGGTGGCTCACGCTTGTAATCCTAGTACTCTGGGAGGCCGAGGAGGGAGGATCACTCAAGGTCAGGAGTTCAAAACCAGCCTGAACAAGAGCGAGACTCCATCTCTACTAAAAATAGAAAGAAATTAATTGGCCAACTAAAAATATATAGAAAAAAAATTAGCTGGGCATGGTGGCACATGCCTGTAGTTCCAGCTACTTGGGAGGCTGAGGCAGAAGGATTGCTTGAGCCCAGGAGTTTGAGGTTGCTGTGAGCTAGGTTGATGCTATGGCATTCTAGCCCAGGCAACAGAGTGAGACTCTGTCTCAAAAAAAAAAAAAAAGAAAAAAAAAATTGGGTTAAAGAAATCACAAGGAGAGTTCAGAAATCTTTTGAACTGGGTGAAAATAAAACCACAACATATCAAAATTTATAGGATGCAATTAAAAAATTCATGGGATACAGCTGAAGTGTTGCCTGGGAAATTTATGACTATAAATGCCTTTATTTGAAAGCAAGACAGATCTCAAATCAATTACCTCAGCTTCCACCTTAATAAATTAGAAAAATAAGAGCTAGCTAAACCCAAAGAAAGCAGAAGGAAGGAAATAATGAAAATATAATAAGAATGGAAATCAGTGAAATAGAAGACAGAAAAATGATAGAAAATCAACCCCAAAGTTGGTTCTTTGGAAACATCAACAAAATTGACAAAATGTTAGCTAGACCAACCAAGAAAAAAGGAGGGAAGACACAGATTATCAAAATCAGGAATGAAAAAGGGAACATAGCCACCAAACCTGTAGAAATCAAAAGATTACAAGGTAATGCTATTAGCCAACTTTATGCCAAAAAATTAAACAATTTAGATAAAAGGACAAATTGCTAGAAAGACACAAGTTACCAAAACTAAGGAAGAAATAAAAAGTCTGAATAAACTATAACAAAGAAATTGAATTAGTAATTAAAAATCTTCTCAGGGAGAAAACATAAGCCCAGATCACTTGACAGGGTTTGTTTGAATTCTATCAAACATTTAAAGATGGCCAGGGACGTGGTGGCTCATGCCTGTAATCCTAGCACTCTGAGAGGCTGAGGTTAGAGGATTGCTTGCTTGAGCTCAGGAGTTTGAGATCAGCCTGAGCAAGAGTGAGACCCTGTTTTTCTACTAAAAATAGAAAACTTAGCTGGGCATGGTGGTGCATGCCTATAATCACAGCTACTCGGGAGGCTGCAGCAGGAGAATCACTTGAAGCTCAGGAATTTGAGGTTGCTGTAAACTAGGCTGATACCACAGAATCTATCCCAGCTGACAGAGCAAGACTCCATTTCAAAAAAAAAATTTAAAGATGAAATAGCACCAAATTTTCACCAACTCTGAAAATAGAGGAGGAAGAAATGTTTCCCAACTCTTTATGAAACCTGTATTGCCCTGATACCAAAGCCCAAGACATCACGAGAAAACTCCAAACCAATATTCCTTACGAATGTAAGTACAAAAATATATATGGAATATATACATAAAAATATATTTGTCCTTTCCACGCTACCCGCAGAAGGGGCCCATACGGTGTTGTTCTGGATTCCCATCGTAACTTAAAGGGAAACTTTCATGATGTCCGGAGCCCTTGATGTCCTGCAAATGAAGGAGGAGGATGTCCTCAAATTCCTTGTAGCAGGAACCCACTCAGGTGGCACCAACCTTGACTTCCAAATGGAACAGTACATCTACAAAAGGAAAACTGATGGCATCTACATCATAAATCTGAAGAGGACCTGGGAGAAGCTTCTGTTGGCAGCTCGTGCCATTGTTGCCATTGAAAACCCTGCTGATGGCTGGGCGCTGTGGCTCACGCCTGTAATCCTTGCTCTTGGGAGGCCGAGGCGGGTGGATTGCTCAAGGTCAGGAGTTCAAAACCAGCCTGAGGGCCGGGCGCTGTGGCTCACGCCTGTAATCCTAGCTCTTGGGAGGCCGAGGCGGGTGGATTGCTCAAGGTCAGGAGTTCAAAACCAGCCTGAGCAAGAGCGAGACCCCGTCTCTACTATAAATAGAAAGAAATTAATTGGCCAACTGATATATATATAAAAAAATTAGCCGGGCATGGTGGCACATGCCTGTAGTCCCAGCTACCCGGGAGGCTGAGGCAGAAGGATCACTCGAGCCCAGGAGTTTGAGGTTGCTGTGAGCTAGGCTGACGCCACGGCACTCACTCTAGCCTGGGCAACAAAGTGAGACTCTGTCTCAAAAAAAAAAAAAAAACCAGCCTGAGCAAGAGCGAGACCCTGTCTCTACTATAAATAGAAAGAAATTAATTGGCCAACTGCTATATATAGAAAAAATTAGCTGGGCACGGTGGCGCATGCCTGTAGTCCCAGCTACTCGGGAGGCTGAGGCAGGAGGATCACTCGAGCCCAGGAGTTTGAGGTTGCTGTGAGCTAGGCTGACGCCACGGCACTCACTCTAGCCTGGACAACAAAGAGAGACTCTGCCTCAAAAAAAAAAAAAAAAAAGAAAGAAAACCCTGCTGATGTCAGTGTCATATCCTCCATGAATACTGGCCAGCGAGCTGTGCTGAAGTTTGCTGCTGCCACTGGAGCCACTCCTATTGCTGGCCGCTTCACTCCTGGAACCTTCACCAACCAGATCTAGGCAGCATTCCGGGAGCCGCGTCTTCTGGTGGTTACTGACCCCAGGGCTGACCACCAGCCTCTCACAGAGGCATCTTATGTTAACCTGCCTACCATTGCTCTGTATAACACAGATTCTCCTCTGCGTTACGCGGACATTGCCATCCCATGCAACAACAAGGGGGCTCACTCTGTGGGTCTGATGTGGTGGATGCTGGCCCGGGAAGTCCTCCCCATGCGTGGCACCATCTCCCGTGAACACCCGTGGGAGGTCATGCCTGATCTCTACTTCTACAGAGATCCTGAAGAGATTGAAAAGGAAGAGCAAGCTGTCGCGGAGAAAGCTGCGACCAAAGAGGAGTTTCAGGGTGAATGGACAGCTCCAGCTCCTGAGTTTACTGCTACTCAGCCCGAGGCTGCAGACTGGTCTGAAGGCGTGCAGGTGCCCTCTGTGCCTATTCAGCAGTTCCCCACTGAAGACTGGAGCACCCAGCCTGCCACAGAAGACTGGTTTGCAGCTCCCACTGCTCAGGCCACTGAATGGGTGGGAACAACCACTGAGTGGTCTTAAGTTCTTCTACAAACTCTTAAAAATGGAAATAAGGTTGATGGGAAATAAACATGAGTTTCTAAAAATATATATATATACATATTTGTCATGAATATAAGCTGACAAAAGCTAGCAGAATCAATCTTTTCAGAACTCTGGAATCTAATTATAAACAGCAACATAGGGGAGGGCTTAATGAAGAAACAAGCTGCAAAAAAAGAGAAAGTTGGAGCTGGTTGTGGTGAAGCACTCCTGTAGTTTCAGGATCCCTTGCAGCCAGGAGTTCAAGTCCAGCCTGGGCAACAGACCCCATCTCAAAAAAAGATCTCATCTCAAAAACAAAAAGATCAGTCCAGGTATAGTGGCTGACGCCTATAATCCTAGCAACCTGGGAGACCGAGGCAGGAGGATCGTTTGAGCTCAGGAGTTCGAGTCAAGCCTGAGCAAGAGTGAAACTTTGTCTCTACTAAAAGTAGAAAAATTACCTGGGTGTTGGGCCTGTACCTGTAGTCCCAGCTACTTGGGAGGCTGAGGCAGGTGGATCCCTTGAGCCCAGGTGTTTGAGGTTGCTGTGAGCTAGGCTGATACTACAACACTCTATCTCTGGGGACAGAGCGAGACTCTGTCCCCCCCCCAAAAAAAATCACAAAAGAGAAAAGTGTAGCATTTTTGCTTGCCCACATACTATCCCCCATTCCCCAGCTCAGCAGAAGCCATGAGGACAGCTGCCCACATGCTGGTGTTGGAAAAGGGGAATCGGAGAAGGACTGTGGTTCTGATTTTCTTGCCACACAACTCCCTGAGGAGTCAGAGTAAAGGCTAACTTTTGTTATCCTCTCAGGATAGAGCAATTTTTCCTCATGACATCTGTCAAAAGCACATAAAGATATCCACTGCCCATAGCCACCTGGGGCAAGGGATGGCAAATGGAGCAAGCAGCAGACAGACCCAAAAGTCAGGGAAGGAAGAAGTGGAGGGGAAATATTCTTCAGGAAATGAGGGCTTGGAAGGGCTACCACAAATACTGGAGAATGCAGAATGCATGGAAAGGACTGGACCCATGTTTAGAAAAGACCTAAGAGAACCCAGGCATGCACTTCTGGTTATTCTTTGGGGTCTGTGCAAGCAAGAGATGAAGGCTAACATTGAGTTGTTAGCAGCCTGCCTTAGTATTGAGAAACATCCCACTTCAGGGCCAATCTGCAAAGACTAGGAAAGTTTTATGGGTCTCCCCCACCAGGGTATTTAAGGAAATCTCTGTCAGGTCACTGGTTGACCACTGATATAATGAAACACAGACTTGGTGACCACACATGACAATTTGGAATAACATCATACTCAATGGTGAAAGACTGAAAGCTTTACTTCTAGGAACAGGAACAAGATAAGGATGCTTACTTTCACCACTGCCATTCAAGATTATGCTGGAAGTTTTAGCCAGAACAATTAGGGAAGAAAAAGAAATAAACGTCATCCAAATTGGAAAGGAAGAAGTAAAATTGTCTCTGTTCACTGATGACATGATCTGATATATAGAAAATCCCAAAGAATACACATATATACAAATACTACTAGAGCTAATGAACACATTCAGCAAAGTTGCAGGGGACAGATCAACATACATCCATTCTGTGTTTATACGCTAATAGTAAACAATCTGAAAAGTAAGCTAAAACAATTTACAATAGCATTCAAAAGATAAAATACCTAGGAATAGGCCGGTCATGGTGGCCACTCCTGTAATCCTAGCACTCTGGGAGGCCGAGGCGAGTGGATTGCTCGGGCTCAGGAGTTCGAAACCAGCTTGAGCAAGAGCTAGACCCCGTCTCTACTATAAATAGAAAGAAATTAATTGGCCAACTAATATGTATATAGAAAAAATTAGCCGGGCATGGTGGTGCATGCCTGTAGTCCCAGCTACTCAGGAGGCTGAGGCAGAAGGATTGCTTGAGCCCAGGAATTTGAGGTTGCTGTGAGCTAGGCTGACGCCATGGCATTTACTTTAGCATGGGCAACAAAGCGAGACTCTGTCTCAAAAAAAAAAAAAAATACCCAGGAATAAATTTAACCAAGTAGATGAAAGACTTGAACACTACAAACTATAATATACTGCTGAAAGAAATTAAAGACCTAAATAAATGGAAAGGCATTCCTTGTTGATGGATTGGAAGATTTAATTTTGTTAAAATGGCAATACTATGCAAACATCTACAGATTAGATGCAATGCCTATAAAAATTCCAACAGACTTCAAAGAAAAATTTCCTATGGCTTTTTATGCAGAAATAGAAAAGCTGGTCCTCAAATTTATATGGAATTGTAAGGGGCCCTGAATAGCCAATATATTGAAAAACAAGTTCAAAGTTGGAAGACTCATATTTCCCAATTTCAAAACACTGCAAAAGTATAGTAATCAAAACAGTATAGGCTGGGCACCGTGGCTCACGCCTGTAATCCTAGCACTCTGGGCAGATTGCTGGAGCTCAGGAGTTCGAAACCAGCCTGAGCAAGAGCCAGACCCCGTGTCTACTATAAATAGAAAGAAATTAATTGGCCAACTAATATATACAGAAAAAAGTATCGGGGCATGGTGGCACATGCCTGTAGTCCCAGCTACTTGGGAGGCTGAGGCAGCAGGATTGTTTGAGCCCAGGATTGTGAGGTTGCTGTGAGCTAGGCTGATGCCACGGCACTCACTCTAGCCTAGGCAACAAAGCAAGACTCTGTCTCAAAAAAAAGAAAAAACTACTATAGGGGGGCATGGGCAATATACGTAACCTTAACATTTGTACCTCCATAATATGCTGAAATAAAAAAAATTTTAAAAAAACAGTATAGGCCTGGCACGGTGACTCACGCCTATGATCCTACCTATCTGGGAGGCCAAGGCAGGAGGATCGCTCAAGATCAGGAGTTCGAAACCAGCCTGAGCAAGATCGAGACCCCCATCTCTACTAAAAATAGAAAGAAACTAATTGACCAACTAAAATATGTAGAAAAAATTTAGCCAGGCATGGTGCTACATGCCTGTAGTCCCAGGTACCCGGGAGGCTGAGGCAGAAGGATTGCTTGAGCCCAGGAGTCTGAAGTTGCTGTGAGGTAGGCTGGTGCCACAGCACTCTAGTCTGAGCAACAAAGTGAGACTCTGTCTCAAAAAAAAAAAAAAAAAAAATCTTGGGAAAATTCATTTAACTTAAATATTTCTCAGTTTTCTAATCTATAAAATAGGAATAATTATAGTAGTTATATCATAGAGTTATTATGGGGATTAAACAAGACAGTACATGAAACACCCTTAGTTTATTTTTTATAAATACCAAGCACTCAATAAAAATATAATACAGTATTAAAAAAAACCCAAAAAAACAGTATAGCACTGGCACAGTAATAGGCATATAGATTGACGGAATAGAATTGAGAGTCTAGAAATAAACTTACACATTTTTGATCAGTTAATATTCATTCAGCAAAGGTGGCAAGACCATTCAATGGAGAAAGAATGGTCTCTTGAAAAAATGATGCAATAACAGGTGGATATCCACATGCAACAGAATCAAGTAGAATCCCTACTTCACACCATATTTTAAAAATTAGGCCGGGCACAGTGGCTCACGCCTGTAATCCTAGCACTCTGGGAGGCCGAGGCGGGATTGCTCAAGGTCAGGAGTTCGAAACCAGCCTGAGGAAGAGCGAGACCCCGTCTCTACTATAAATAGAAAGAATTTAATTGGCCAACTAATATATATAGAAAAAATTAGCCGAGCATGGTGACACATGCCTGTAGTCCCAGCTACTTGGGAGGCTGAGGCGGTAGGATTGCTTGAGCCCAGGAGTTTGAGGTTGCTGTGAGCTAGGCTGATGCCACGGCACTCACTCTAGCCTGGGCAACAAAGGAAAACTCTGTCTCAAAAAAAAAAATTAACCCAAAATGGATCAGTGGTCTAAATATAAATCCTAAAACAATAAGATATTTAAAACAGGGATAAGTCTTCATGACCTTGGATTTGGCAGATTCTAGATACAACATGAAAAGCACAATCATAAAAGAAAGATTGATATAGTTGGATTTCATTTAAATTTATAACTTTTGTTCTTCAAAAGACACTATTAAAAAAAGGACAAACCACAGACTGGGAGAATAGACGAAAATCATACATTTGATATGCAAATCATATATTTGATACATTGTATGCAAGATCAATGATAAGACAACCCAACTAAAAAATAGACAAGAGATTTGAATAGATATTTAGCCAAAAAATATATACAAGTGGCTTTTAAGCACATGAAAAGATGCTCAACATCATTAGTTGTTAAGTGAAAATTAAAACCATGAGATAATTTTTCATACCTACTAGAATAGATATAAAAAAAGATATACAATAACAAGTGCTGGGGAGGTTGTTGAGCAGGTGGTAACAGTACCATTTCGGATAGAACAAAGGGGACATAATGCTAAAGAGCAATGAGCCAAAGAATGTAATAGGAACCTTCCTGAGGGGGAGAGGGGAACTAAATTTGAATAAAAGGATGACAAGTTGACAATAGGGATGGATGTCGGGGAGGTAGGGGAGCTGCCCACAAAGGCATCCTTTGTCATCATTAAAAAATTATCTGAGGCCAGGGTGGTGGCTCACACCTGTAATCCTAGCTTTCTGGGAGGCCGAGGTGGGCGGATGGTTTGAGTTCAGGAGTTTGAAACCAACCTGAGCAAGAGTGAGACCCCATCTCTACTGTAAATAGAAAGAAGTTAATTGGCCAAGTAATATATATAGAAAAAAATTAGCCAAGCATGGTGGCGAATGCCTGTAGTCCCAGCTACTCGGGAGGCTGAGGCAGCAGGATTGCTTGAGCCCAGAAGTTTGAGGTTGCTGTGAGCTAGGCTGACTCCATAGCACTCACTCTAGCCTGGGCAACAAAGTGAGACAATGTCTCAAAAAGAAAAAAAAGAAGAAGAGTTGAGCCCACCCTATTAAAAGAATGAAGAAATAAAAACTGAGAAGATGAGGCTCCAAGGAGAATTCTGGTGTTTGTCAGTTTAAAGGGTTCCAGAACAACTATGTGAAAATATTGGGAAAAAAGGAAAGAGGCTTTATTTTTTGAGAAATGTTATTGTAGGCTATAATTTGCATCACCTTACATGTTTCTTCAACGTCTCAAGAAAATATTGAAGTGCCTATATTAGTGACATTTGGTTGCTAATCTGTACTTTGTAGTTCCTGGAAGAGACTGAATCACATGGGACTCCAGCTTTTAATTGGATCATATGTGCCCTTGCTTCTATTTCTGCTCCTGTTTCCTCTATGCTTGTTTTCTTTCACTCACTTCTTTGCATGTTTGCTTTCTCCTTTGTTTTAGTTTATTATCCAAGTGTTTATTATCTAAGTCTCCACAGTGACAAGGTTGCATGTGGAAGCAAAAGTCATCAAAATATGGACATGTTTACTAATGAACTAGCTAATTATAAAATCAGACCCTGTACAAACATTACTGTTTGTTTCATGATAGGATCTATACTGCGCCATGGTTAACATCTTTGATATCAATCTCTCTTAGTTATTAGTGGATATTTTTTTTTTTTTTTTTTTAGACAGAGTCTCACTTTGTTGTCCAGGCTAGAGTGAGTGCCGTGGCGTCAGCCTGGCTCACAGCAACCTCAAACTCCTGGGCTCAAGCGATCCTCCTGCCTCAGCCTCCCGAGTAGCTGGGACTACAGGCATGCGCCACCATGCCCGGCTAATTTTTTATATATATATCAGTTGGCCAATTAATTTCTTTCTATTTATAGTAGAGACGGGGTCTCGCTCTTGCTCAGGCTGGTTTTGAACTCCTGACCTTGAGCAATCCGCCCGCCTCGGCCTCCCAAGAGCTAGGATTACAGGCGTGAGCCACAGCGCCCGGCCTATTAGTGGATATTTTTAACATCCGACAATGTGATGCAGATTGAGTAAAAATTAATTGCAAAGTGAAATTGTGATCTTTACAAGAGAAATGCAGCATTTTATGAAATTGCTGAATGTGAAAGAACTGCTTGAATCATTTATAAAGCCATTGACAAATGAGATGAGGATCTAGAAACTTTTCATCAGTTAACAAAGAGAAAAATCAACAAAATATGACAAAATATACTTCGGTTTCTCTTCAGATCGTATAAATCTTTTGCCTTTTAAAACATGACAAAACAGTTCCTTCAAAGTAGGGGACAGAAAAAATAAAATAAAAAGATGACAAAATAGGTCCTCTTGGGCACAATAAGAATATTGTGGGGCCGGGTACTGATTCACACCTATAATCCTAGCACTTAAGGTGGCCAAGGCAGGAAGATCACTTGAAGGTAGGAGTTTGAGACCAGCCTCTACAAAAAATTGAAAAATTAGCCAGCCATGGTGGCACATGCCTATACTCCCAGCTACTCAGGAGGATGAGGCAGGAGGATCACTTAAGCCCAGTTGGAGTTGGAGGTTGCAGTGAGCTGTGATGACACTGCTGTACTCTAGCTCTGGGAACAGAGTGAGATCCTGTCTCAAAAAAAAAAAAAAAAAAAAAATATATATATATATATATACACACATACACATACATACATATATGTAGTGAGGTAGAAAGAAGCCCTTGGAAAAACTATGAAGCCCTAAAATGGTTTTGCAAAAGTAACTACAAAAATTGAAGCTGTCATATGGCATTCCTCATGAATTTGTCTGAAAAATTACAACACAATTAAAAAAATCAATAATTGATTGTTTATTCCAAGGATTAGAAAGAGGTAGTGATTATAACCTAAATTGTATAAAATAAGATAAAATAGATTTCATAATTTTTTGTTTTAGCTTCGTCTTACAGGTAAAATGCCAATCATAACCTTTTGTTTTCACTAATAACTATCATATTTTGGTTCCCATGCTAATTCTTTTTTGTTTTATTTAAATCCTAAAGGGTATACCAAAAAATTATATGTATTATACTAGAAAAAAATTAAAAGTCTCAGCAAGGATAATTGAAAATTTGAATATTCATTGTTGTTAGCCTAGAATAGTGCTAACTACATACAAGGGCTCAGTAAATAATTGCTGAATGAATGGATTTTTGAATGGAACCTGGCCAAAATATGTCTATTTTATCTGCATTGCCCACAGAAGGTTCCTATTTCACCAGTTCCAGAGTGGGAGGCAAACGAGGAAGTATCAAGGAACTTGCTGTCACGTTGCAAGGACCAGAAGATAATACTCTGTTGTTTGAATCAAGGTTTGAGAGTGGGAATCTGCAAAAAGCTGTCAGAGTGTAAGTAACAAGAAATTTCCCAAAGGGATGATAATTGGAGTGACTTAGAGGTGTCTCAGGAACAATATTGGAATCAGGAGCGTTTGTAAAAAAGAGAGAGGTGATGGGAAGTGGTTATGAGGATGAAGAAGAAGCACGAAATAATTATGACTCATGTTTTTCCCCAGAATAAAAGATCATCTAAATTGTTTCTTCAGCTTATAAAAGAAATTAGAGCTCATTTAAAATGCGTTTTATTAATAGTAAAAGTACGTAACATAAAAAGTCCTATAGTCACATTTCCCAGGTGCAACAACTACTAAAGTTTGGTGTATATCCCTTAATTTTTTTCTGTGTATATATATATATATATATGTAATATACACAAATTATATATTTTAAAAATAAAAATTAGGTAATATACACACATTGTTTTGCAATTTTTTTTTGCTCTTAATAAATTTTAGGTGTTTATGGCAAAACCATTCATATACCTCCTTATCTTTTTTTTTTTTTTTTTTTTTTTGAGACAGAGTCTTGCTCTGTTGCCTGGCTGGAATGCCATGGTGTCAACCTTGCTTACAGCAACCTCAAACTTCTGGACTCAATTGCTATGAGCTAGGCTGATGCCGTAGCACTCACTGTAGCCTGGGCAACATAGTGAGACTCTATCCCTCCCCCACAAAAAACAACTGGGCTCAAGCAATCCTCCTGCCTCAGCCTCCCGAGTAGCTGGGACTATAGGCGTGTTCCACCACACCCAGCTAATTTTTTCTATTTTTAGTAGAGACAGGGCTGGGGAGGGGGGGTGTCCTCACTCTTGCTCAGGCTGGTTTCAAACTCCTGAACTTAAGTGATCCTCCTGCCTCAGCCTCCCAGAGTGCTAGGATTACAGGCATGAGCCACCATGCCCAGCCAACACAGCAGTGATCTCTAAGATGGACATGCTAGCAGCCAAAAGAGGACCCTGGCCCCGCTTACTGTTCAGTGTGTTTCAGATAAATATACTGCAGTGGTTAGAAACTGCTACTGAGCACTCTAGAAAAACACCAAGAAGCTCACAGAACTTCCAAACACTCTATGCAGCAGTACGTTTTGAGACTCTTCTCTATCTCAAATAAATTTTCCTTCCCCAAGTTTCTACTAGTGTATGTGAGTTGGAGAACTAAGTTAGAAAATAAATATTTGATGTAGCTGGTTTTCCTATTGTAATAAGATCTGTTTTTACCAGGTTAAAACAATATTTTCCCAGATTTGTTTTTGAGGAGAGTGTGAGTTTACGAACATGTTCTATTTTCCCTATTACAGAGACACCTATGAATATGAACTCACCTTGCGGACTGACCTCTACACAAACAAACACACTCAGTGGTTTTATTTTCGGGTTCAGAACACCAGAAAAGATGCCACCTATCGCTTCACCATCATCAACTTGCTAAAACCCAAGAGCCTTTATACGGTAGGGATGAAGCCACTCATGTACTCCCAGTTGGATGCCAACATCCACAACATTGGCTGGAGGAGAGAAGGAAGTGAAATCAAATACTATAAGAACAACACAGATGACGGGCAGCAGCCGTTCTACTGTCTCACATGGACCATTCAGTTTCCACATGACCACGACACTTGTTTCTTCGCACACTTCTACCCATATACATACACCAATTTGCAATGCTACCTCCTGTCAGTGGCAAACAACCCCATGCAGTCTCGGTTCTGCAAGCTCCGAACTTTATGCAGAAGCCTAGCAGGAAATACAGTCTACCTGCTCACCATCACCAATCCATCCCAGACCCCTCAAGAAGCAGCTGCAAAGAAAGCTGTGGTCCTGAGTGCCAGAGTCCACCCTGGGGAAAGTAATGGCTCCTGGGTTATGAAAGGCTTTTTGGACTTCATCCTTAGCAACTCCCCAGATGCCCAGCTCCTCAGAGATATCTTTGTCTTCAAGGTGATTCCCATGTTAAATCCAGACGGTGTGATTGTGGGAAATTATCGGTGTTCTTTGGCCGGAAGGGACTTGAACAGGCATTATAAAACCGTTCTGAAGGAGACTTTCCCTTGCATTTGGTACACTAGGAACATGATCAAAAGGTAAGACCTTTATCTGTTGATCTTTCTGTGAATGCTGTGAGCACTAGCACCAGATATCCCTATCTGATGGGGTATGAGGTCTCCTCTGCTGTTATAGGAATCAGTTGTGGTGGAGACAGAGTCTTTACCAGTCTTTGCAGTCAAGTGGGTTAATTTTCAGACTTTTAAATCACGTCTTATCTTTGGGTTGAAATTGAACATGCAGCATTTTAGCTAGGGTCATTTCACTTATAAGTGAAACAATTAAATGGAAAAGGTCAGAGTTCAAGGGATCTCATAGGTGTTTGTAATGAGACTTGTGTAATACTAATAGTAAGTAACGATTAGTCCTTATATATGAAGTGACAAGCACTATTCTCAGTGCTTAACACGTAAGATCCACAATCAATATCCTATGTTGTATGAAGTCATAGAGCTAATAAGTGACAGAGTAGATATTTAAACACAGGCTCTCTGGTTCTAGAGTCTGAGTTCCTTATTACTATCTTATATTGCCTCTCATGAAGAAAGAATAAAATCAGTCAGCAATTTTCAAGCCTGTGTTAAAGCAATTGACAGCTATAGCGTTCAATAGCACCTACCTTGAAGGAACTTTCTTCATTCACACCACATGAGAATATGGGCATATGCACACCTTGTAACCATCCTATGTAAATGCAGGGAGTAGTGTTGGGCTGGTGTGCATGAGTTTGGGAGTCAGGCCTGGATTTGAGACCTAGTTTTGCTGCTGGCTGGTTGTGTGGCCTTGGCTAACTGATTTAACCTCTCTGAGGTTCAGCTTTCTCATCTGTAGAATGGCAATAATAATACCTGTTGTGGGTGGTTACTGTGAGGATTAAATGAGATAATCCATGTGATCCATTATATTTAGCATAGTACCCAGTACACTATAAATATGTAGCATTATTGTTTTTATCCTCTTCATCTTACCATCATTATCATGGAGAAAGTGAACATGTTTGAACAGTGGGAATAGGCGTCCTGGGTGATGAGAAGACAAAGAGCTGAGCCTTGTAGGAACTGGCCCTGGAAAGTCAGAACCAAGGCTTGCTTTGGTTCTTTTTCTTTCCTGCAGCTGTGGCCTCTCTGCCTCCCTCCTTCTCTTCACAGGTCTGCTCCAGGGTGGGCTTTTTCTCAATAGGCTTGCCCCACTTCCTTGTCAGCTTACACAAGGCCTGCTCATCTTCCCTTTCCATATCAGAGCTTTTCCATTTCAAGTTCCTCTGATTAACAAGGATAAGACATGCTGGTGACATGTTTTTAGCAATGGCTAAGGATGGGGATAGGGTCCATTGAAAGCCATTGAAGTTGAGATTTTCTTAGGAGGGAAGGTATCGACAGCCATACTTAAGGAACACATTCCACATAATCCTTGATTATTTGCATGCATTTGATCGTCCACTGAGTCCTTTGTTTCCCTCTCCTCAATAGACTTCTTGAAGAAAGAGAGGTTCTCTTGTATTGTGATTTCCATGGCCACAGCCGTAAGAATAATATCTTCTTATATGGCTGTAATAACAACAATCGCAAGTACTGGCTTCATGAGCGAGTCTTCCCTTTAATGTTAAGCAAAAATGCACCAGATAAGGTAAGCTCATAAGACAATTTTATATCCATTGACTGAGGGAAAAGGGAACTCACTGCTTCCTTTATATAGTGTTTTTTTGTTTGTTTGTTTTTACTTTTTAAGACAGAGTCTCACTCTGTTGCCCAAGCTAGAGTGCCGTGGCATCAGCCTAGCTCACAGCAACCTCAAACTCCTGGGCTCAAGCAATTCTTCTGCCTCAGCCTCCCAAGAAGCTGGGACTACAGGCATGAGCCACCATGACAGGCTAATTTTTTTTCTATATATTTTTAGTTGGCCAATTAATTTCTTTCTATTTTTAGTAGAGACAGGGTCTGCTCGTGCTCAGGTTGGTCTCAAACTCTTGACCTTGAGCGATCCTCCCACCTTGGCTTCCCAGAGTGCTAGGATTACAGGCATGAGCCACTGCGCCTGGCCTATATTGTTTTATTTTATTTAGCACTTCTTTTTGAGACAGAGTCTTGCTCTGTCACCTAGGCTAGAGTGCAGTCACTTAATCATACCTCTTCACAGCCTCAAACTCCTGGGCTCAGGTGATCCTCTTGCCTCAGCCTCCTGGGTAACTAGGACTATGTCCCGGCCCGCGGGACCTTCTGTTACTCGTGGGGGTTAAGGGGGACCATGCCTGAAAGAGATGGGCGAGAGAAAGGAATGAGACCAAGCAAATGGTTGTCAAGGTCTACTTTACTTAGATTCTTTGTAGGTTTTATAAACATACAGAAACAAGGAAGTAGAAACAGAAAAATAGAGTGGGGTGACGATGAGGCTTGGGTTTGGGCTAATTAGCCCCAACCATCGTCTTATCAGTATGGAGGCTGTTTGTGACTGATTACTCAACCTCAACCTGGCAGGTGGTTGGGAACAATTGCAGTTAGCACACCCTGGAGCATTTCGTGGTCAGCACGTCATGGAACTGCATTCTTTTCGGAGCTATAGCTGGAGGGTGGGGTGCTTTTTTTGTCCTAGGTATTTTCCAGGGCGAAGCCCGCGTGTAGGACAAGTCATAGGGGTGTTGAGGGTCTTCAGCTTCTAACAGGACTACAGGTACCAGCCACCACACCCAGATATTTAAAAAAATTTTTTAGAGATTGGATCTCACTGTGTTGCCCAGGCTAGCCTCAAACTCCTGGCCTCAGCCTCCCAAAGTGCTAGGATAACAGCATGAACTACCACACCAGGCTATTATTTGGCACTTTGCATCTCTTTTTATTATTTTGGGTAAATGCCAGCAACCTAGACTTCAAAAATTTAGAAAGATGTGGCTTCAAAAATTTCTGTGTCGGCCGGGCGCGGTGGCTCACGTCCGTAATCCTAGCTCTCTGCGAGGCTGAGGCGGGCGGATTGCTCAAGATTAGGAGTTCAAAACCAGCCTGAGCAAGAGCGAGACCCCATCTTTACTATAAATAGAAAGAAATTAATTGGCCAACTAATATAAATAGAAAAAATTAGCCGGGTATGGTGGCGCATGCCTGTAGTCCCAGCTACTCAGGAGGCTGAGGCAGTAGGATCACTTGAGCCCAGGAATTTGAGGTTGCTGTGAGCTAGGCTGATGCCAGGGTACTCACTCTAGCCTGGGCAACAAAGTGAGACTCTGTCTCAAAAAAAAAGAAAAAAAAAAAATTCCCGTGTCTATCAGCATCAATTGATGAATAGATAAATAAAATTTGGTAGTTTCACACAATGGAATGTTATTAAAAATACTGAACTGTAGGACATGGATGAACCTTAAATACATTATACTAAGTGAAAGAAGCCAGACACAAGAGACCATATATGACTCCATTATTTGAAATGTTCAGAAAAAGTAAATCTATAGAAAAAGACAGTAGCTTAGTGATCGCCCTGGGCTAGTGGGGGGAGAGTGAAATGAAGAGTGACTGCTAATGAGTACTTTAGCAGTACTTTAGCAGTACTCATTATTCAAAAAACTTGTTTTTTTTGAGGAATTATGAAAATGTTCTAAACTTAGATTGTGGCAGTGGTTGAACAACTCTGTGAATATACTTACACCATTGAATTGTGCACTTTATTTTATTTTATTTTATTCCACTTTTATTTATTTACCTTTCATCAGTTTAAATTCTTGAGGGGTACAGCATCACACGGATTCTGTGTCCAATGGCCTTAGCAGGAAGGTTGCTTCTGAATTTGGCACGAACCATGCCACTGTTTCCGTGGGCCTGAGTTACCTTTCCCCAGATTACTCAGGTTTTGTTTGGTTTGCCACCAGGAGTCACTGTGTTATTCTTTGCTTTGTATATATAAGCACATCTCTTGCCCAAATAGAATTCAGTTTCATCTCGGGCATAAACACCTTCAATTTTAAGAAGAGCTGTGTGCTCTCTTTGGTTCCAGAGACCGCACTTATAGCCAGCAAAAATGGCATTTGACCACAGCCTTCCAGACATATTTGCCTTTTAAAAGTCTTGTTCCCAGGAGACCTCCACAGGCTCCAAGATGGCAGAAAGAGAGAATTGTGCACTTTAAATGAGTGAATTTTATGGTGTATGAACTATATCTCAATAAAGATGATTTTTTGAAATTGTTTTGGCTGCTTCACCTGGGCATAAATTGAAATTCTTAGTAGATAGTTACTTATGACCTTTAATCCTGTGGTTGGCCCTGGAAGAAGAGATTGAAGGATGAGCCAAAATGCTAATGTCATATGAGTTTCCACAGAAAAGGTTATGTAGGCCAGGCACAGTGCTTCATGCTTGTAATCCCAGCACTTTGGGAGGCTTAGTGAGGGAGGATCATTTGGGGATAGGAGTTCCAGACCAGCCTGGGCAACCTAGCAAGACATCATCACTACAAAAAATAGAAAAATTAGCCGGGCATTGTGGTGCTTACCTGTAGTCCCAGCTACTTAGGAGGCTGAGGCAAGAGAATCGCTTGAGCCCAGGAGTTTGAGGTTGCAGTAAGCTATGATGAGGCCACTGTACTCTAGCCCAGGCAATAGAGAGAGACACTTTCTAAAAAAAATTTTTAAATCCAAAAATCCCCAGGAAAAACTAAAACTACTTGTAATATCTTTCAAAAAAAAAAAGAAGGGAAGGGAAGGGAGAAGGGAAGGAAAAGGAAAGGAGGAAGAAAGGAAGGAAAGAAAAAAAAGAAAGGAAGGAGGGAGGGAGGGAGGGAAAGGGAAGGAAGGAAGGGAAGGAGGGAGGGAGGGAGGGAGGAAGGAAGGAAGGAAGGAAGGAAGGAAGGAAGGAAGGAAGGAAGGAAGGAAGGAAGGAAGGAAGGAAGGAAGGAGAAAAAGAGAAAGAGAAAGGAAAAGAAAGAAAATGTTATGTAATACACGATCACAAATGGCTGGGTATTGTAGGGGAGGCTGAGGCAGGAAGATGACGTGAGCCCAGAAGTTCTAAGCTGTGGTGCACTGTGCAGATCTGGTGTTCACAATGAGTTGGGCATCATTATACTGACCTCCTGACAGTGGGGGACCACCAGGGTTGCCTAAGGAGGTTGTGAACTGGCCCAGGTTGGAAATGGAATAGATCAACACTCTTGTGCTGGTGAGTAGTGGGATCATGCTTGTGAATAGCTACTGCACTCCAGACTGGGCAACATAGTGAGACTGTCTCTTACATTAAAAAAAAAAATCGCAAATAACTGTAATATATTAAAGAGCTAATAAAAACAACATAAAAGTTTTAAATAGTTTACTAACAACTTTGCAACGGTTGGGCATATACAGATAATCTGCATTGGTTTAGAAGTTGTTTTTTTGCATTATAAATAGATCTGTAAAATGTAGCTTCACGCCAGGTATGGTGGCTCATACCTGTAATCTCAGCACTTTGAGAGGCCAAGGTGGGGGATCACTTGAGGCCAGGAGTTCTAGACCAGCCTGAGCAACATAGCAAGACCCTGTCTCTACAGAAAATACAAAAATTAGCTGGGCATCGTGGCACATGCCTCTTATTCCAGCTACTCAGGAGACTGAGGCAGGAGGATCACTTGAAGCCCAGGAGATTGAGGCTACAGTGAGCTATGATGACACCACTGCATTCCCGCCTGGGTGACAGAGAATGACCCCATCTGTTAAAAAAAAAAAGTAGCTTTCAGAAAGAAAAAAGTAGGTTGGATTTACAAAAGTATTTAAACGATAGTGTACATTTTCTCATGTGAGGATGTATGAGACAAATATTTTATATTGTTCTTGCTTTAAAAAAAATAGAAGTTTTTCTTCCTTCCTCCCTCCCTCCCTCCCTTTCTTCAGATGAAATCATATGCAGAACCCATATGTAAAACAAACTAATTAAAGTGGGGAGAGAGCTTGGAACCCTGACCCCCTCTGCCTCCTCAGTCCTTGAAGCTGAAATGCTCTGAGGCTCCTCACTAGAACCCTTGGATTCCACAGGGCACAATTTAAAAATCACTAGACACTGAAACCTTCTTGGTAGGATAGGATAGGTAGGGAGAGGTGGCAAGTATATGTTACAAGTTCTATGTGAGAGAAAGGGCTGGGGGATGGTCATAAAAAACAGTGGAGGATATTGAATGAGAGGGATTATGGGGGTAAGGAATACACAAATACAGAGAGAATAAACCCACTAGATCTAAGGGTTCAAGTTGGAGGGGTAGCAGAAAGTAAGTCTTAGAAAGATTGGCTCATGTCTTAAATGCCTACCATATGTTCTAGGAACCTGCAAAATTCTCCTTGGGGGAGTAGTGAGGGGGGGAAAGGGAAATAAGGGTTCATGAGTAATTAAATTGGGAAAATAAAATGCAAATATACTCCCTTCCCCCACAGTCCACAGTAGCATATTAAATGCCCTTAGAGGTCTTGCAAAGGAAGCCTGTTTAATTTTCTTTTCTTATTTTCTTATTTTATTTTTTTTCTTCTAAAATTTTATTGACATATATTTTTTAAAATTTATATTTGCTTTCTTTTTTATTTTTTATTATTTTTTTTTAAAGCCTGATTTTTCTCTATAATTTTCTTTTTTTTTTGTTTTTGAGACTGAGTCTCGCTTTGTTGCCCAGGCTAGAGTGAGTGCCGTGGAGTCAGCCTAGCTCACAGCAACCTCAAACTCCTGGGCTCAAGCAATCCTCCTGCCTCAGCCTCCCGAGTAGCTGGGACTACAGGCATGTGCCAGTGTGCCACCATGCCTGGCTAATTTTTTCTATATATATTAGTTGGCCAATTAATTTCTTTCTATTTATAGTAGAGACAGAGAGTCTCACTCTTGCTCAGGCTGGTTTTGAACTCCTGACCTGGAGCAATCCGCCCGCCTGCCTCAGCCTCCCAGAGTGCTAGGATTACAGGCGTGAGCCACCACTCCAGCCTGTTTAATTTTCTTAACCCTTCATCTCCCTGACTAACATAACTACAGAACTCCTTCTTTCCCTGTAGTACCTATTAACACCCCTCAGAATTAATATTTTATGGAACATGCTTTAGGAAATAAAATACAGACCTCAAGGGAACTATTCTTGTATCATATGAATGAGTCTTAGACATTTTACATTTGCTGGTTTATGATTAACAGAGAATTTGGATTTCTCTTTAGTTCTCTTTTCATAGTTGTAATTTTAAGGTCCAGAAGTGCAAAGAAGGAACAGGACGAGTTGTGATGTGGCGGATGGGGATCCTCAACAGCTACACGGTGGAGTCTACCTTTGGCGGGTCCACCCTGGGTATGCTCCCCTTTGAATATCACAGGCCAGCATGGCAAGGGAAAGTCAAGCAAAGCACCTGGGGAGATGAAATACCTTAATGTTGGGGAGATAACTGATCTAGGGGATTTCCCTGTCTAGCCTTATGGTAAATTTGAGTACCCAAAATATGAATGTGAAATATAGTACTTGATGGAATAGTATACCATAGTGTTTGTTCAAGACCTGGAATTAGGCAGATATGGGTTTGAATTTCAGCTCCATTTACAAGTTGTGTGATGCTGGGCATATTACTTAACTTCTTTGAACCTCATTTTCTTTAGCTGGCAATAATAATAGTACCTGCATTATAGGTATTACTTAATGAAATAATGCATATAAAGCACCTGCCATAAGGCCTACCACAAAGTAAAACCTCAGTAATTATAGCCAGCCTGATTATAAGTTTTTTTTATGGTCAAAGATCCTTCTGAACCAAACTAAAAATAGGAGAGCTACCCTGTCCAGAAGCATAATATTCTAGAATTAGACATTTTACATAACTTAGATTTGCATTCAGTCACTGAGATTTAATTAAAAATGCTTATGGATTTTTTTCCAGGTAGTAAAAGAGACACCCACTTTACAATTGAAGATCTGAAATCTCTAGGTTATCATGTCTGTGACACTCTTCTTGATTTCTGTGATCCTGACCAAACCAAGGTAAAAATGGGGTTTCAAGAAATGTGGTGATGTTGGCTGGGCGCAGTGGCTCATGCCTGTAATCCTAGCACTCTGGGAGGCCGAGGCGGGCGGATTGCTCGAGGTCAGGAGTTCAAAACCAGCCTGAGCAAGAGCGAGACCCCGTCTCTACTATAAATAGAAAGAAATTAATTGCCCAACTAATATATATAGAAAAAACTAGCCGGGCATGGTGGCGCATGCCTGTAGTCCCAGCTACTCGGGAGGCTGAGGCAGGAGGATCACTTGAGCCCAGGAGTTTGAGGTTGCTGTGAGCTAGGCTGACGCCACGGCACTCACTCTAGCCTGGGCAACAAAGTGAGACTCTGTCTAAAAAAAAAAAAAAAATGTGGTGATGCTATTGTGATGTTTCACATTGGTCCAAAGTCATCCCAGTAGGATTACAGATGATCTTTATTTTGCTCTTAGTATTTTTCTGAAGTTTTTACAATCAAAGAAAATAAGCCCCGAGCATACACACCATCAGGGAATGGCAAGACCTCATAGTTCGCTGAGGAGGTGGAGAAATTCCTTTGGCACACCTCTCCCTCACTTCTAAGCTTACTCATGGCAGCGCAGATTCTTACATTCTTTTCTCCTATTTCAGAAAATCAGATGTCTTTTCTCTAGAACTACCCATGCCTTTTGTGCACTTGTCAACTTCCCCTATGGCCTCCTTGAGGTCTTACCTTATTAATTATGTCCTCTCTTTTCTGTGTCCTCAGTTTTTTTCTCTTCTTGCTTTTCCTCAACTGCAAGTCTTCTCAAGCTACCCCTATCCTAAAATACAAAGGTTTCCTATGGCTTTGTTTCTCTAGGAGGTTATTTCTATTCTATTTCTGCTTATCACTCAACTTCTTAAAATGGAGTCTGTACTCATCTTTTCTTTCTTTTTTTTCTTTTTTTCTTTTTTTTTTTGTTTTTTGGAGACAAAGTCTCATTCTGTCACCCCAGGTAGAGTGCAGTGGTGTCATCATTGCTCACTGCAACCTCAAACTCCTGGGCTCCAGCATGTAGGTGGGACTACAGGCACGCACCGCCAAGCCCTGCTAATTTTTTCCATTTTGGGTAGAAATGGGGTCTTGCTCTTGCCCAGGCTGGTCTTGAACTCCTAGGCTCAAGTGATCCTCCTGCCTAGGCCTCCCAGAGTACTAGGATTACAGGCATGACCCCCCCATACCTGACCTGTACTCATCTTAGTCTCTAACTCATCTCCTATACTCCTTCTGAAATGCTGGCCCTGGGAACACTTGATGTACACTACGTTGGATACAAGTATTTAATAAAAATATTTATATTTGGCCACAATACATTCCATTAAATCATATTTTCCATAAGCCAAAATCTGAATTACCTCTCTCCTTGCTACTCAAAAAAATAAATCAGAGCATTACATTAAGAAGTTGTCTATAGCCATAGAAAAGCCAGAGAAATGTTGGGTCTGGTGGCTCATGTCTGTACTCCCAGTGACTCGGGAGGCTGAGGCGGCAGGACTATTTGAGGCTGGAAGTTCAAGACCAGCCTGAGCAACATAGCAATATCCTGTCTCTAAAAAAATAAGTAAAGCCAGGGAAAAGTGGCTAAAGCAGTGCTCACTGATGTTCTGCCCTAAAAAAATTTGTATCTGTTCCTACAGCTTATGTAATGTATCTATTAATATATCCTTACTAGCATGGGTTGCAGCTTATTTATCTTTGTGTTCCCAGCAATAAAGTGCCAGCCTGGGCCAGGGGCAGTGGCTCACGCCTGTAATCCTAGCACTCTGGGAGGCCGAGGTGGGAGGATCACTCAAGGTCAGGAGTTCGAGACCAGCCTGAGCAAGACCGAGATGCCGCCTCTACTAAAAATAGAAAGAAAATTAATTGGACAACTAAAAATATATAGAAAAATTAGCCAGGCATGGTGACACATGCTTGTAGTCCCAGCTACTCGGGAGGCTGAGGCAGGAGGATCGCTCAAGCCCAGGAATTTGAGGTTGCTGTGAGCTAGGCTGATGCCATAGTAACAGAGTGGGGCAACAGAGTGAGACTCTGTCTCAAAAAAAAAAAAAAAGGGCCAGCCTGGTATAGTGGCTCATACCTGTAGTCCCAGCACTTTGGGAGGCTGAGGCAGGAGGATCACTGGAGCCCAGGAGTTCAAGACCACCCTGGGCAACATAGCAAGATCTTGTCTCTCTAAAAAAAAAAAATTTAGCCATACCTGGCAGTGCACATCTATAGTCCCAGCTACTTGGGAGGCTGAGGTGGGAGGATCACTTGAGCCCAGGAATTCAAGGTTGCCATGAGCTAGGATTGCACCACTGTACTCTAGCCTGAGTGATAGAGCAAGACACTGTCTCTAAAAAAATAATTATAAAATGCCTTTCAGCATATACTTAGTATTTGAAGAATAAATAAATGACTTATAAAAATCATTTTTTTTCACTTTCACAGTTCACTCAGTGTCTAGCAGAGCTTAAGGCACTCTTACAACAGGAAATCCACAAGAAATTCAATGAACTTGGACAAGATATGGATTTAGAAAGAAGTTGGAGTGACATCTCTTTGTCTGACATTGAATCCAGGTAACAAAGAAAAACCAGAGGAGTTTATTTTTTTAAATAAATTTGTTGTTTTGTTTGATCTGTTGTTTTGTTGGTTTTGGTTTTGGACCACAAATGCAAAAAATTTGAGTAAATCATACTCTTCAATTCATAGTGCCCTTAAATACACTTCATTTCTTTGGCAATTATGTATTTAGCACATTTTCTTTGCCAAACTCTGTTCTAGGCACTGGAAAAGGGGGGTAGGGAGTTGGGCAGGCAATCTGTGGTCAACTAAAAAGCTTTTGTCGTTAACTCCAAGGGAGATGGAAAAACTTTAGGAGGTTTTGAGTAGAGAAGTGTCATGATCTGACTTAGGTTTTAGTTTCAACAGGAACATTCTGGCTGCTATGTGGAAAATAGATTGTGAAGAGGAAAGGTCTAAGCAGGGAGACTCATAGGAGGTTCTTGCATTAGTACAGGTAAAAGGTGGCAGTGGCTTTAGACTAGAGCAGTAATAGTAATTGGGGGAGATGTGAATTGTTTTGATTCTAGATATATTTTGAAGTTAAAAACATTAGGATTTGATTACAGATTGGATAGGGGGCATGAGAAAAGGAGAGAATGACTCCACAATTAGGTGGCTGGAGTTGCCTTTAACAGAGATGGGGAAGATCAGGGAGTGGAAAATGTTAGGGAGATGGCAAAGATTAGGAGTCTCGTGTTGAGCTTGTTAAGTGTGAGATGTCCAGTAGACATTGAATGGAGATATTTAATAGACAGTTGGATATATAGGTCTGGAATTCAGTGGAGAGGTCCCGTGGAGAGAGTCATCATTGGATAGATATTATTTAAAACTTATGACTGGGTGGAATCCCAAGGGAGTAAGTGCAAATAGAGTAAAGCAGGGGTCCAAATCTCAGTTAGACATCACAACTTTAATAGGTTCAGAGAGTTAGTGGAGGAGCCAAGAAAGGAGTCTGAGAAGAAGGGACCAGTGAGGCAAGAAGAACACCAGGAGAGTGATTCTTTTTAAAACTTAAATTAGATCATGTCATTCTTCTGTTTAAAGCACTTCATAGTCAGATATTGTGGTTTACACCTGTAGTCTCAGCTACTTGGGAGGCTAAGGCAGGAGGAAGGCTCCAACCCAGGAGTTTGAGGCTATGGTGAGCTGTGATGAGGCCACGTACTCCAGCCTTCGTGACAGAGTGAGACCCTGTCTCTAAAGAAAAAATAAATAAAATAAAATGAAAGAAAGCACTTCATTGTCTTCCCCAATTCACTCAGATAAAAAGCCAAAGACAGCACTCTGGGAAGCCCAGGCGGGCAGATTGAGCTCAGGAGTTTGAGATCAGCCTGAGCAACAGTGAGACTTCGTCTCTACTGAAAAATAGAAAAAATTAGCCTGGCATGATGGTACATGCCTGTAGTCCCAGCTACTTGGGAGGCTGACGCAAGAGGATTGCCTGAGCCCAGGAGTTTGAGGTTGCTGTGAACTAGGCTAACCCCACGGCACTCTAACTCAGGCAAAAGAGTGAGACTCTGTCTCAAAAAAAAAAAAAAAAAAAAAAAAGCCAAAGACCCTATGGTGGCCTACAAGACTATAGGATCTAGCCACTGATACCACTATGGCCCCTACCCTTCCCTTTTCACATTCTGCTACTGCCACACCAGCCTTCTCAGTCTTGCTCAGATTTGTCAGGCCCTCTTCTGCCTCAGGGCCTTTGAACTTGAAATTCCATATGCCTGGAATGCTCTTTCCTCAGATATCCACATGGCTAATTCCTTCACCGTCCTTCAAGTCTTGGCTTAAACATCACCTTTTTCAAAACGGCCCACACTTATTATTCTAACACTGCAACTTGCCTTCCACTTCCCCCTCCTGCCACTCCTCATCCCCCTTAGGTGCTCTGTTTCTTTCTGTAGCATCTGTCACCCTCTTTCATTCTGTATCGTTTAGGTATTTATTGTGTCTGCTGTTCATTGTCTGTCTCCCCCTAAGAGGTAGGTTCTATAAGGTCAGAGATCTTTATTTTGTTTATCTCTATATCTCATGAACTTAGAACAGTTCCTGTTCTGTACCTAGCACAGAGGGAGAACTCAATCAATATTTTTTTAATTAATGTAGTATGCAGGATCTCAGCTCCACCCTTGTAGTCTCCATGACTATTTCAAGAAACCCGTAGAAGGGTGGATATCTCCTGGGTGTTCAAGAACACTTCCTACTCCAGCTTACTGGCCAGTGTGCCTCAAGGCTGACCCAGATGCTCTAAGGTTTCTGGCTGAGCAGGGAGGTCTTCTGCCAGAGGCTGCATTATAGTCTGTGGAGGACATTGGAAAGGAGGTGACTCTCCCACCCACTCTGTGTGGCACCTTGACATTTGGGCCCTAAAGCTGTTCTAGCTGAGCCTCCTGATGGACCTTAAACCAGATCATCAGGCCCAGTAGGGTGCCCCATTCACCATGTCACCACTTCCACTCTCTCAGAATCCTTTGTCTAAACTTCTGAGACCACTGCACCACCCCTCTTCCACTTTCAGCCTCAAAAACAAAATGCCCACTGCATGTCAACTCATAAATATAGGGCCCAAGGATAATCAACTCAGAAACAACCAGAATGTGGCTTAGCAGCGACATTCTGATATATTTGGTTAAGAATTATTGAAACCAGACCGGGCATGGTGGCTCACGCCTGTAATCCTAGCACTCTGGGAGGCCAAGGCGGGCGGATTGCTCGAGGTCAGGAGTTTGAAACCAGCCTGAGCAAGAGTGAGACCCCGGCTCTACTATAAATAGAAAGAAATTAATTGGCCAACTAATATATATAGAAAAAATTAGCCGGGCATGGTGGCGCATGCCTGTAGTCCCAGCTACTCGGGAAGCTGAGGCAGGAGGATTGCTTGAGACCAGGAGTTTGAGGTTGCTATGAGCTAGGCTGATGCCACGGCACTCACTCTAGCCTGGGGAACAAAGCGAGACTATGTCTCAAAAAAAAAAAAAAAAAAAAAAAGAATTATTGAAACCAGTTTGCCAGCCTCTGCCTTAGGAAGCTGTTTATGACAAACCTCCATGGGGCTCGACCTATCTATTCTTACAATTGTACAGAAAAGCAGACTGTGAGTGTATAAGCCCAGTTTGAGTTTGCTCTGTCTATATGTGCACACACATGGTTTTTGACACTTTCTGGAACACACTGCCTCTAGTGCTTTAATCCCATTTGTTAAAGCTTTCTGTTTTCTCCCAAAGGGACTTCAGAAGCTATTATCCAACTTTCACAGTGGCAGTATCATAGCCAATGAGGTTTATCCAAGGCACAATTATTACTAATTGAAAATTTTTCCCGATACTCCACCATATGACTTGCAATATAGTCAGCATTGGCAATTTTTGGCAGTCCCTATGGGAACTGAGTTAAAAAAAAAAAAGAAAGAAGCTACTATACAGTGGCCTCAAAGGCTTCTCTTTGCCTGGAAAAGCCTTGTGAGAATTGGGAATTAGATGAGAGAGGATAGGGCTTTGTTTCTGATGTCTTGCTGTAGGACTCCTTATTGTGCATTGAGGGGAACGTAAACGGAATGAAGGGCTGGGCAAAACGATGGTTTGAAATGCTCACTTTTCTCATGTGATTTGAATTCTGTGCTTAAGAAACTTTTTATATGTAGAGCCCCTATCATACAGTACAGCTCTCTGTTCTAGCTAACCAAACCCCAGGGAAGGGAAAACATAATTTTACACTTAAGCAAAGGACATGATAAAGAAAGAAAGAATTGATTATCTTAGTTGGCATTAATTCTTGCCCTTACAGAAAGAGGGAGGAAACTGTTTGTAAGGGAAGACTTTAGATTAGTCTAGATATGTATCCAAATGTTTGAAGGTAGGATTGGGATGATAAAAGTCATACTCTTGATCTCTGACCTGCAGATTCTTTATTAAATTTATTTGTTTATACATTTATTTATTTTTGTTTGTTTTTCTCATTTTGGCTCCTTTATTTTTTTAATTTTTTTTTTCATTTCAAAATATTAAGGGGTACCAATATTTTTGTTACATGGATAGTTTTATAATGCTTTAGTTAGGGCTGTAAGTGTGCCTGTCACCTGAATATTATTCATTGTACCTGTTAGGTAGGTTTTTACTCCTCTTTTCCTTCCCCATGTTTATGTATTTAATACATTTTTACAGAGTACCTGGTAGGACCCTGGCTCTCTGAACTGATACCAGTCTGACAGGAGTGAATGAGAAAAATCCCCTGCTCTCAAACAAATCACAGTCCCCTGCTGTTCTCTATGATTCTTGAGAATCCCATGGCCCCTCACAAACTCTGCCAAGGGCAACTTTACCCATCTGTCCAGTATTTGCTTTGCTGCATGGATTGTGAACTCCTTGCTGTCGGGGTTCTGCCTTGTTTATCTGTGTTCTTTGTGCCCAAAGCACTTCCTGGCATGCAGGAGGTGTTCAGAGTGAATAAATGAATGTGCTTATCAAGAATTCTTAGTAATTGAAGCATAGACAATGAGGCAAATAGTGGACTAAATATCCTGATCCTATGCGCTGGTCTGGCAAATGTTATACTTGCTAGACATATTAACTGTCATGTTAATGATAGTTATTTCCCTTTTTTTTTTTCTTTTGGAAACAGCACCAGTGGTTCTGACAGCTCTCTCTCAGATGGTCTTCCTGTTCACCTACTGAACATAGCAGACGAGGTGAGATTATATTAACTTTACACCCAGGAAGTAGCAGCCTTAAAAAAATCATACTACTACTCAATAATTTGGTGAAATTTTCCAACTCTCCTAAGATCTACAGAAAATATAGCAATAGTATCCTAACTGGTCACCTTGTCCTGAAGTCTTTTATTTTGTCCTTTATAACTTTCTTGCTTGGCCTGGGTGCAGTGGCTCATGCCTATAATCCTAGCACTTTGGGAGGCTAAAGCAGGAGGATTGCTTGAGGCCAGGAGTTCTAGACCAGCCTGAGTAAGAGTGAGACCCCATGTCTACAAAAAATACAAAAATTAGCAAGGCATGGTGGCACATACCTATAGTCCTAGCTACTTGGCAAGCTGGGGCAGGAGGATTGCTTGAGCCCAGGAGTCAGAGACTGCAGTGAGCTATGATGATGCCACTGCATGGGCAGCAGAGTAAGACCCTGTCTCAAAAAAAATAGAAAAGTAAAGAAAAACAAGAAGAAAAAATAATAACTTTCTCGCTTAATTATTAAAGCCACCTTATGGTAAACAACCAAACTAATGATCAGTTTGACCACATATCTAATGATCAGTGTTATCTGTACCTGACATTATTGCCATAAGTAATCTGGTTTTATATTATAAATGACAGATATTTGTTTATTGGTATATGTCCCCCTTTGGCAGTGTATCTGTAATAGTGGGATTTGGGTGTGTTAAGTAGGGAGCAGCTTCTAGTAAGGAGGTAACTGAGATGTTCGTTCCCTAGAGAACCTGTGGCCTCCAGGCCACAGGTGGCCCTCCAGATCTCCAAATGCAGGCCATCAACCAAGTCCACAACAAGTCCTTTATTAAATGGATTTGTTCTATAAAATTTGAATTCAGTCAAAAGGCTGTACCCAAGGATCCAGAAGGCCACATGTGCCTCCAAGGCTGTGGATTACCCACCCCTGATAGCCTTTATGTCTTGAATGTTGTGTGAAAAGTGTGCCACATGTGGTGGATATAGCTCTGGAATCCTCAGTGACCAGTTTCTCTATTTCTGGAATAGTTGAATCAGAAGAAGAAGGCGCTTAAGAAGAAAAAAAAGAAGCCACTTCAGACTAGGAAACAGCGAAATGAGCAGTATCAGAAAAATAATTTGATGCAGGAGTTAAAGTTAACAGAAGAAACCCCAGTAAGAAAGCCCTGCTACCTATTTCTACTGTCTGATCACAGAGTATTCCATGGAGCAAGAAAAGAGGTTAAAGTTTACTCCAAACCAGAGGGGAATGGAGACTGGGACAGGGGAAGACTTTCTATTTTGAGGTCAGAGCCCTTCCATGAGTCTTCTGGACATCTCTGAGCAGGTTTCGGCCTTGGCCCACTGATCCTCTCCTACACTCTGGCATAGCAAGGCTGGATTTAGACCAAGTCTGGATTTCTAGAGGAAAGAGATGGTACTCAGAGAATGGTGACTATAGCTAGTCTGAGTGGATAGGTGACTGTGGAAGCAAGCCTGGTCCAGGTAAAGGACACTGCACAGCTCCCTCTTAGTCTTTCTCTGGGCTGCCACACTCACATTGTACCATTTGCTAAGGACGAAAGTGCTTTCAGAGCTGGTAATTTTGCTGTTGGGAGAATTGGGTCAATTATGAATGGATCAATTAAAAAAGATTCTCTTTTCATTCATTCCTTCTAGGAAAGAGCAGGATATGCTTCTACTCTGCAAAAGCAGCCTACCTTTTTAAAAAATTCAGAGAATTCCCATTCTTCAACAGTGAAAAATGAAAAACCAAGGTTAAATGAGGTAGTATTTTTGTTTGACTCTTTGTCACACAGGTTCTCCTGATTTCTCCAATTAGCACATCTTACCCACAGGGTGAAAAATGCAATAGCCAATAGTCACCCTTACCAGTCAGTGCTACTGAGAGCAAGGGAAAATTAAAATTAGGGGTTGGGTCCCGGCGTGGTGGCTCACACCTGTAATCCTAGCACTCTGGGAGGCCGAGGTGGGTGGATTGCTTGAGGTCAGGAGTTTGAAACCAGTCTGAGCAAGAGCGAGACCCCATCTCTGCTATAAATAGAAAGAAATTAATTGGCCAACTAATATATATATATATATATATATATATATATATATATATATAAAATTAGCCAGGCATGGTGACGCAAGCCTGAGCAAGAGCAAGAGCAAGACCCTGTCTCTTCTAAAAATAGCAAATATTTCAAGCTACTTGGGAGGCTGAGGCAGGAGGGTAGCTTGAGCCCAGGAGTTTGAGGTTGCTGTGAGCTAGGCTGACGCCACAGCATTCACTCTAGCCTGGGCAACAAAGTGAGACTCTGTCTCAAAAAAAAAAAAAAAATCAGAATCCATAGGAACATGTAAAAAAAAAAAATAAAAAAAAAAAAAAAAAAAAAAAAAAAAAAAAAAAAAAAAAAAATTGGGTGTTGGCCAGTGAGGTGGCTCAAACCTGTAATCCTAGCACTCTGGGAGGCCAAAGCAAGAGGATCATTTGAGCTCAGGAGTTTGAGACCAGCCTGAGCAAGAGTGAGACCCTGTCTCTACTAAAAATAGAAAGAAATTAGCTGGACAACTAAAAATATATAGAAAAAATTAGCCAGGTATGGTGGCACATGCCTGTAGTCCCAGGTACTCGGGAGGCTGAGGCAGAAGGATTGCTTGAGCCCAGGAGTTGGAGGTTGCTGTGAGCTAGGCTGACACCAGCCTAGGCAACAAAATGAGACTCTGTCTCAAAAAAAAAAAATAAAAAAATAAAACAAAATAAAATTGGGGGAGACACTGACTTTGCTTTGGATCAGACACCACTGAAGTCTGATATCAAATATTGGTGATTTGTGATTATAAATCAGGAATATAACAACAGGCTGCTTTGCCATCCATTCATCCATCCATCTATCCATCTACATTATCAACAAATTTTATTATGTACCCACTTCATCCCAAGGCCTTTATTGGATGTTGGGAATGCAACATTGAACAAAATACTGGGATTCAATTTCTGCATCTAAAGTATTATGGTGAGAATGTCTACATCCTAGGGTTGTTGTAAGAATTAGATGCAAAACTATGTTAAGTATATGGCATATGGTCAGAATTTAGTTCCCTTTCCTTCTTTTCTTTGAATTGTTATTTGTCTTGCCTCTCTTTTTGTGTTAGAGTATCATAATGAATCAACATGTATGAATAAAAAGCAAACAAATAATGTAAATTCCATATAATCACCCTTGTTCAAGTGGAAAATTTAGTGAGGATTTGTTCATTTACTTTAGACACAGTTAATTGGAAGAGACAAAGCCACCTCCCTGGATCCATCAGTGACCACCCTGATTCTGACTAAGAATAAAGAGAAAATGCAGGTACTTCATCTAATATACTGTATATATTTACATGCCAGCAATTTGCCTTTTTCTTTTTCTTTTTTTTTTGAGACAGAGTCTCGCTTTGTTGCCCAGGCTAGAGTGAGTGCCGTGGCATCAGCCTAGCTCACAGCAACCTCAAACTCCTGGGCTCAGGCAATAATCCTGCCTCAGCCTCCCAAGTAGCTGGGGCTACAGGCATGCGCCACCATGCCCGGCTAATTTTTTCTATATATATTAGTTGGCCAATTAATTTCTTTCTATTTTTATATAGTAGAGACGGGGTCTCACTCTTGCTCAGGCTGGTTTCGAACTCCTGACCTCGAGCAATCCACCCACCTCGGCCTCCCTGAGTGCTAGGATTACAGGCGTGAGCCACTGCGCCCGGTCTGCCTTTTTCTTTTATTTTCTTTCTTTTTTTGTTTTTTTTTTGAGACACAGGCTCGCTCTGTCGCCTGGGCTATAGGGACCTGGCATCAGCCTAGCTCACAGAAACTCAAACTCCTAGGCTCAAGCAATCTTCTTGCCTCAGCCTCCCGAGTATCTGGGACTATAGGTGTACACCACTACGCCTGGCTGATTTTTTTTTTTCTTTTCTTTTTTTTTTTTTTAGAGACGGGGTCTCGCTATGTTGCCCAGGCTGGAGTGCAGTGGCTATTCACAGGCGTGATCCCACTACTGATCAGCACGGGAGTTTTGACCTGCTCCGTTTCCGACCTGGGCCGGTTCACCCCTCCTTAGGCAACCTGGTGGTCCCCCGCTCCCGGGAGGTCACCATATTGATGCCCAACTTAGTGCGGACACCTGATCGGCATAGCGCACTACAGCCCAGAACTCCTGGCTCAAGCGATCCTCCCATCTCAGCCTCCCGAGTAGCTGGGACTACAGGCGCGCGCCACCGCGTCCGGCTTTTTTACTTTTAGTAGAAAAAAAAATAGGATCTTGCTCTTGCTCAGGCTAGTCTGGAGCTTCTGACTTCAAGTGATCCTCCCCCCTCAGCCTCCTAGAGTGCTAGGATTACAGATGTGAGCCACTGAGCCAAGCCCAGCAATTAATTTTAATTAGCTTTCAAATGTATTATGTGATTTGGAGGAGTGGTGATCCACTCCAGAAGGCCACCCAGTTTTGCCTTCTCAGATTTGTTCTGCTCAGATGAAATATTTAAGGTAGTTTGTACCCTCTGGCTACAAACCACCTCACCACCCTGAGGCACAGCTCATAAGGTACTACAGGACTGAAGGAAGCCCACCCAGAGCTAAATGTTTGCCATGGAGAATTCAATTTTCTTTAATATTTCAACAAATATTTGTTAGGCAACCATTATTTAAAACTCCATGGCAGCCGGTGGGTCTCGGCTGTAATCCTAACACTCTGGGAGGCCAAGGCGGGCAGATCGCTCAAGGTCAGGAGTTTGGAACCAGCCTGAGCAAGAGCAAGAGCAAGACCCTGTCTCTTCTAAAAATAGCAAGAAATTAATTGACCAACTAAAAATATATATACAAAAAATTAGCCAGGCATGGTAGTGCATGCCTGTAGTTCCAGCTACTCGGGAGGCTGAGACAGGAGGATTGCCTGAGCCCAGGTGTTTGAGGTTGCTGTGAGCTAGGTTAACACCATGGCACTCTAGCCCGGGCAACAGAGTGAGACTCTGACTCAAAATAAATAAATAAATAAATAAATAAATAGATAGATAGATAGATAGATAGATAGATAGATAGATAGATACATACATACATAGATACATAGATAGATAAATAAATAAATAAATAAAACTCCATGGCAACATATCAGGTAAAATGGTGATAGTGAATAGTGCAATGGTTCTCAACCCTAGGAGATGTCACTGTCATCCAGTGTTACCACTGATTATTCAATACCTAGGTTTGTGAATGATTTGCTGTTTTGTTTTTATTTTTTTAGAGACAGAGTCTTGTTCTATCACCCAGGCTGGGGGAGTGCAGTGGTACAATCATAGCTCACTGTAACCTCGAACTCCTGGGTTCAAGTAATCCTCCCACCTCAGCCTCTTGAGTAGCTGAGACTACAAGGCACATACCACTATGCCCACCTAAGTTTTAAAAAATTTTTTTGTAGAAACAGGGTCTCACTATATTGCCCAAGCTGGTCTTGAACTTTTGGCTTCAAGCAATCCTCCTGCCTTGGCCTTCCAAAGTGTTAGGATTACAGGTGTGACTGTGCCTAGCCATTTGCCTTTTTAAAAGAATAAATTAGAATGAATTCATATTTATCCCTGCAATAACATATCTCATGCTCATTTGCAGCACTCGCATATTCTTTCCTGAACTCGAGGAAAAAAGAGGTGGAGAAACAGCTGGTTAGCTGCTGGTAGCTGGTAGCTCTGGGTACCTCTACAGGAGGGTGTTGCTCACATGCATCTGGGTGGAACAAAGGTTGAGAATCACTGGATTAAGTTAGGTGTGCTAGATATAGAATGGACGGTTTTCCCAAAGTGAAGTCCCTGCTGTCTTTCCATGTCTGTTGCTTAGGAATTCTTGGATTGATGCTCTCACTTACCTATCAATGTCTTCTGCGGAACGTACTATGTGCAGGGCCCTTATAGGACAGTAAAGACAAGATTCTCTAGGAGGGGTGACAGGGCAGATAGATCACTATAGTATGACAGAAACAAAGGAACAATGAAAAGAAAGATTTAAATAAAGTCAAGTCAAAGAGGGTTTCAGTCCTGACAAACTAACAAATGGTGAACCTGTCCTCTTTCCTCATTCAGCATTCATCGTAGGAAGTTTATGGGTACCTGAAACCATATCCCACAATTGAAACATGCTAATTAGGCTATAACATGTAAGCATGGGTACATTAAAATTCAATGTAGTGGATGAATGCTATCCAAACCTTTACCTTTACTTCATTTTCTTAACACTTCTAGTGTGATATTTCTCTAATGGAGATGTGAACATTTAACTTCCATAGCATGTCAGATAAACAGAATTGAAAAACTTGGGCATCTTGATAGATCAAGTTTTTCTCCTCCTTTGTGTAATGTTTCTACACAGCTTATAAAATGCAGTCCCTCCACTTCTCAGAGCAATTAAAATGTTGCGCAGAGATCTTGATTTGGCTATCTGGGGAACCAAGACAAGTAACAATGTCAACTATTTTGATATTTGGGAAAGAAATGCAAACACTTCTTACTAACTGCTTGTAAAGCCAACCCCAACCCTAACTATAACTTTAGAAATGGCAACATAAAGTGAACTCAACTTTTTGATCTTGTTTGCACAGAGTAAGAAGCTAGGCGTTACAGTATCAGGCACTCCAAAAAGAAGCACAAACTCAAGCCAAGAGCCAGTTCCAGGTATGAAGCCAAACTGGCCTACAAACAGATATCCTGTCACAAAAAGAGGCCGTGCTAACATGGTGGCATACCCATCCTTGCACATATATACGTACCCATAGGTATACCTGCACCATGCCACACACGTGCTTCCTCAGGGTGTTTGGGGTTAGATATATTTTGAAACATGGGAAAGGTATGATTGGGAACCACATTTATTTGTGGTGTACTGTGTTGTGCATTCATCATGCACTGATCTTACACTACAAAGTACAAACTTGAACTGTATGCATGAGCTCAAGATGCGTACCTCATGAATTTAACTATTTTTTCATAAAATGGAATTATGATGTATAGAAAAGCTTCCTATATCAGAAACTGAAGTGTGTGCTCGTGGAAATACAGCACATATGTCCTCATTTTAACCAATAGGTAGTCTCTCTAAAATTATGTGTGAATCAATTTTAAAAGATCAAATTCTAATTTCAACATATTTTGGAAGGGTACTATATAAAAAAAAAAAGCCTTGTGTCAAAGCTTTCTAGTGATGAATGATCAGACTGTTGTATATCAGGTTTGCTCAAAATGAGGTATTCCCACATAGTGATAATTCATGTATTACCCAGAGTTTAATGTTACATGTAACCTCAACAAGGATATATAAATTTTTTAACCTGATGATTAAAATTCTTTTTCTCTGGCAAATTGTTTCCTTTGATTGGTTAACTGCATAATCATATGCAAACAGATATTTTATATCAGCCTTTTCTTTCTGAAAGTCCCTCATGAGCACCCAAGCATAGTCTGCCAGGTGCAACATGTCATGTCAACATGCTGAAGCTGTGTGGTTTTTTTTTTTTTTTTTTTTTTTTGAGACAGAGTCTTACTTTGTTGCCCAGGCTAGAGTGAGTGCTGTGGCGTCAACCTAGCTCACAGCAACCTCAATCTCCTGGGCTTAAGCGGTCCTACTGCCTCAGCCTCCCGAGTAGCTGGGACTACAGGCATGCGCCACCATGCCTGGCTAATTTTTTGTATATATATATTTTTTAGTTGGTCAATTAATTTCTTTCTATTTTTAGTAGAGACAGGGTCTCCCTGGTTTTGAACTCCTGACCTGGAGCAATCCGCCCCGCCTCAGCCTCCCAGAGTGCTAGGATTACAGACATGAGCTACCACGCCCAGCCTTTGAAGCTGTGTTAAAGAAGTATCACTACAGCTCATACCAGGCCCCCTGTTTTGACTTTACTTTTTCCTATTACATTGAATTGAAAGTTTTCTAGCATGTTTTTAAATTTTATTTATTTATTTATTTATTTTTATTTATTTATTTATTTTTTTTGAGACAGAGTCTCACTTTGTTGCCCAGGCTAGAGTGAGTGCTGTGGTGTCAGCCTAGCTCACAGCAACGTCAAACTCCTGGGCTCAAGGAATCCTTCTGCCTCAGCCTCCCGAGTACCTGGGACTACAGGGATGCACCACCATGCCCGGCTAATTTTTTCCATATATATTAGTTGGCCAATTAATTTCTTTCTATTTATAGTAGAGACAGGGTCTCACTCTTGCTCAGGCTGTTCTCGAATTCCTGACCTCGAGCAATCCGCCCACCTCAGCCTCCCAGAGTGCTAGGATTACAGGCGTGAGCCACCCCCGGCACCTGACCTATTTATTTATTTTTATTTCTAAAAAAATCTGTGCCCAAAGCATTTTGATCTGATCTAGCATGTTTTTTATTATCACTTTTAAACTCCTAGCCAAGGCCAGGTGAAGTGGTTCACACCTGTAATCCTATCACTCTTTTAGGCCGAGGTGGGAGGATCGTTTGAGCTCAGGAGTTCAAGACCAACCTGAGCAAGAGTGAGACCTCGTTACTACTAAAAAATAGAAAAAATTAGCCAGGCATAGTGGCGCATGCCTGTAGTCCCAGCTACTCAGGAGACTGAGGCAGCAGGATTGCTTGACCCCAGGAGTTGGAAGTTGCTGTGAGCTAGCTGATGCCATGGCACTCTAGGCCGGGCAACAGAGTGAGATCTGTCTCAAAAAATAAATAAACAAATAAACTCAGCCAAAATCACTGCCTCAGTGACTAGTAATTAGAACCACATGACAACACAAATTTTATTATAATTCCAGTATGTCTTAAAACATTTTTTAGAACAGTGTTAGATTTACGGAGAAATTGAGCAGATATTACAGAGAATGCCCATATGCAGCTATCCTCGCATCCCTCCACTCATGCACACTGCATGAGTCTTTTAAAGGGAAGGATATCTGCCCAAGTTTGCAAATATCTTTCTCCTATGTCACACCTTACTCACATACTAAAACATCCTAAATACACATTTTAAGTATCTAGAAAGCACTCAGCCCAAACTCTACTTTTTATCCCTGAAGTAAAAGACAAGTCCCCAAACCATTGTAAACTCCTGAAGGCAAACCTTGTTTGAAAGTTGTTCAGAAATAGTTTTGCTCCACATAATTTTGAAGAAAGTTTATAAAAAGTGTCCCAGGATGATGACAATATTTTTGGAGTCAAAAATCAGAATACATGATCAGTTGTTTCTAAAAGTGCTTTTTGAGAGTTCAGAGCTTTCTGAGAGATGTGGTTTCAATGTGTGTTGAAGGGCAAAAAGAAAAGAATCCTATGAAATCCAGGCACAGTCTTCACATCCAATAATTGCTGAAAGGGCATGATAATTAAATTTCAAGAACTGCCCAGCTCACATGAAGTCAGTCCTGTAAAGGAGTTGTATTTGTTCTCTTTAGAAAAGTGTGGCAAGTTTTTCTCCTCGGATTATGAGGAATAGCCCCACAGGAAATTTACATGCCGCAATGTCTAGAAGCCAAAGTGCTTGTCATTTTTCATTAAGCTTTTGATAGGAAGCTGAAAGGATGACTGACTCTGGCTAGAGATTTTTAAATGAAAAACTAAGGTAATTCATGCTAACTGCCTGCACAATATAAATAAATCTCACGCTGCTGGAGAAACAACCTGAGGCATCTTGATTACTAAGAGTGAACTGTGAAAATGGAATCAGGAAGAAGTCGAAAAATAGCATTTTAATGGGGTCAGAAGATAAATAAGATCAACTTTACATCTAATGGTTGTTGATAAAGTTTAAGGATAGAGAGAAGAACAATGAATATACTTTATACTTTGTTTTCATTATAAACGTAATGTACAGTCACTAATTTTTTTTTTTGAGATTCAAATGGATTTCAGGTGAACGTGTATTTTAAGAAGCCTTACTTTTTGGACTACATGGCCTAATGGAGGTCCTATTGCCATCTGGTGGCATACCCTTTTCTGTTTTTGGACAGGGGCCAACCAAAACAAATGTGAACAGGTAAAGTGATGACAGTAAGCATTACTCTTAGGAAGTTTTTGATGAAACATTAAATGTAGGAACTCTATTGACACAGAGGCTTTTTGAGAATAAAAATTCTAGGTGTTTTTTCCCATTCATTAAAAGATGTAAGAATTTTGAAGATCTATTGGATACCTGGCCACTCTGAAACTACCATTGATCACTGGCTTTAGTTATGTTGTCAAAAAATTTCCTTATGAAATCAGGTTCAGAAAGGCATTGTTTTAATGAGTGTGTTTACTGACAAAGCTCTAGTAACAAAGTATACTTTACATGTCCAGTGTAATGCTTGCTTAATAAGGCTTGAAAAAAATGCCACACAAAATGCTCTGCTTTGCAGAAATAGAACTACCATCTTTTTGTTTTCCATGGTGTTCTCAGACTAATTCTGGTTTAATTATCTAGAATAGCAGAGATGTTTCCAGGGCACAGAGACTTGGTACCTTCTGTACAAGATGCCTTTGAAGCTACAAAGCACACTCTGTCCTTTAAACTACAAAGACAAACTGTATGGCTTGGCTAGGTTTAGTTGAACTAAATTCCACCAGTGACATTTCTATCCATTTCTTTTTTTAGAGACAGAGACAGGAGTGTCACTATGTTGCTCGGGCTAACTTCGAACTCCTGGGCTCAAGCAATTTTTCCCATCTCCGCCCCCTGAGTAGCTGGGACTACAGGCACATACCACTGTGCCTGGCTATTTCTGTCCATTTATTAGTGTCCATTCCTTGGGAGGATAAGCTCATCTCTGTTAATGCTTGCTAAGGTCCAAGATCTTAATCCCCTTTCCTACACCCTGATGCTGCCTGATCAGCTGAAAAGCTCAGAATTTATTTTCCCCATTAAGTGGGTTCCACCTTGGCTCTGTGAAACTGAGTCACATGGTCTATGAAAAACAAGCTTCTTTATGAAATCAGGTTCAGAAAGGCATTGTTTTAATGAGTGTTTACTGACAAAGTACATACCACATGTCCAGAGTACTGCTTGCTTAGTAAGGTTTGAAAAAAAGAAAGATGCTATAAGAGTACAGAAAGAATTAATGCTACTTGAAAATTCTGACTGCCTGCCAACAGTTCTACCCTAAGATATGGTCTATTCCCACTAATTCGTCAGTCAAACACAATGCATTGAGCAGTGACTGGCTTAGGAACTATTTCTTTTTTTTTTTCTTTTTTTTTATATGGCAAGAGCAGCATCTGGGTATGACTTGGGAACTATGGAGAATGAACTGATGCATAAGGTTCCATTCCTACCCCTGTGCTTAAAATCTAAGTGGAGAACAAAGACTAGAATACAAAACAAACCAGTTTCACATTTTACCAGCTTCAGAATATTATAGTGGATTAAAGAGCCACCAACTTGGAATTTAGAACACCTCAGTTTGAATCCCATCCAGTTTGGGGGCAGGGAGAAGAGGGGGCAGTTGCTTAACTGCTCTGGACCTTTACTTCCTGATCTTAAAAGTTAAGTGACTATCCGGTGAAACAATCTCCAACATCTTTTCATTTTTATGAAATCACATTTATTTGAACACTACATTCAGCTGTTGATCATACATTGATTGCAATAATATAATATGCCTGAAACAGTTTTCCTCTTCAGCCTAGGCTAGCTAGGTCTTCTCTCCCTCAATCTTTGGTCTTTGGGGAAACAAAGTCTCTTTGGTTGCTCTGAGTATAGTCCCTCCCATCTTGTCCCCAATCAGTTTTGGTACAAACCCATCTTTCCTCATAGCCTCCTGAGCTGGCTGTTACAAGATTGTGGATTCATTGACCAGAAGTCATATCAATAAACCCCTTCATAGGTCCAGTCACTCCCTTGTCTCCCTCTTGGCTTCACTTCTCCTCTACTCAGCCCAGACTCCAGGGTTCATGACATCAGCCACTCTCTTGCCAGCACCCCAGTGCCCTCACCTTCTGTCCTTCTGCCACATCCACCTGGTAGTTCCCTGACTTTGGATCAGCCAGCCTGCCCAACCATCTGTCTTCTCTCCTCCTACACCCAGGCTGCCAAAAAAGCTGCAGGAAAACATGCCATCGAGTGGACCAGGCCACTGCACCTGTATCTTCTCTAGCCTTGGAAACTTACCCTCTGCTTCTGAAACTGAAGCTCCTTCACTTTTCCCCGTCTGTGGCTACTTTACATCTTCTCCATTTCCTCAAGTCCCCTGCTCCCTCTCTGCTACCACCTTCCTCATAGCAAGCAAGCTTGCTCAGAGATAGTGGTTAAGAAGCTAAGGCTCTGCTGAGAAAAGAGTAGGGAGAAAACTGCAAACACATTCTGAACTGTCTTTGGTAGGTTTGTTTATATAGCAGTGTTAGCAAAACAATTCTAAAACAATTTTACATGTATTATATAGTTGAACAAATGAATAAATAAATGTGCTGATGTTAAGTGCCAGGGTTCTTCACTCTGGGAGGAAAACGACAGATATTTAATGGAAGGAAACAAGAAAATAAAACCCTATAGGAGTGAATTGAAATTAGAGATATCATTGTGAACTCCTGATTTCTAAAATATGTATATGTATATATATACCCGTGTATGTATACAAGTATATATGTACATATGTGTGTATGTATATTCATGTGTATATACATGTATGTATGTATATTCACTGTTTGCTAAAAGGGTATAAAATCAAATATACTCCATTGGCAATAAGCACATTTTGCACTGAGATCTTGGTCTCTAATAGCATTCTTCATTAAAAGCAATTAGGGTTCATTAGAGAAATAGTTGATTTCAGAGCTAGGGCATTGTATTTATGAGATGAAGAGCCTGGAATATTTTGTTATGCCAAAAAGTACAATGTGAGGCATGTCACAGGACAAAGGCACCAGCTTGAAGGGGCTCCCACTAGCAGTGGGTTTAAAGCTAATCTCTCCACATTATGCTTCAATTCTACCTCCCTACTTTATCTTCCCAAACTTTCTGCATTGCTTTAATCCCCCCTTCCTTTGCTCCCTCTCTAACAGCAATTTCTCTGTGCCTAAAGAGATGCCAAACCTCCGTAAATCTTTAAAGAAAGCAGAAAACCCTCCATTGTGTCTCTGTAAAGCTACATTTCTTTAGCTTGTCTCCGTTCCCTCCCTTTTAAAGGTTCTCACCTCTTTTAATAATAGCCACCATTTATTGCAGGCCCACTATGTGTCAAGAGATTTATCTTCCAGGTAATAGGTAATAGGAGATAGCGATTAGGCCGTTATTTCAAGGATGAGAAAATGTGGACTCAGAAGGTTTTTTTTTTTTTTTTTTTTTGAGACAGAGTCTCACTTCGTTGCCCAGGCTAGAGTGAGTGCCATGGCGTCAGCCTAGCTCACAGCAACCTCCAACTCCTGGGCTGAAGCAATCCTCCTGCCTCAGCCTCCCAAGTAGCTGGGACTACAGGCATGCGCCACCATGCCCTAATTTTTTCTATATATATTAGTTGGCCTGTTAATTTCTTTCTATTTATAGTAGGGACGGGGTCTTGCTCTTGCTCAGAACTCCTGACCTAGAGCGAACTGCCCGCCTCGGCCTCCCAGAGTGCTAGGATTACAGGCGTGAGCCACCACCCCTGGCCGACTCAGAAGATTTGATCTGAGAACTGCCTGCGTCTAGAATGCTCCAGTTCAGCATCTTCTTACCACTTGTGGCTATGGAGCAGTGGAAATGGGGCTGATCCAAATTGAGATGTGCTGTCTAAATGCAAGCCAGGTTTCAAAGACTTAGTACAGGTACAAAAAAATAAGAGACTGTAAAATATTTCATGAATATTTTTTAAATTGATTATATCCTGAAATAATATGTTAGATATTTGGGGTTAAATATTATTAAAATTAATTTTACCTGTTTCTTTTTACCTTTTTTTTTTTTTTTTTAGATCCAGGAACAAACTGGAATCTAAACTGTTTTAATGTAGCTACTAAAAAAATTGAAATTAGGCCGGGCGCAGTGGCCCACGCCTGTAATCCTAGCTTTCTGGGAAGCTGAGGTAGGTGGATTGCTCTAGATCAGGAGTTCAAAACCAGCCTGAGCAAGAGCGAGACCCCATCTCTACTATAAATAGAAAGAAATTAATTGGCCAACTGATATATATAGAAAAAATTAGCCAGGCATGGTGGTGCATGTCTGTAGTCCCAGCTACTCGGGAGGCTGAGGCAGTAGGATCGCTTGAGCCCAGGAGTTTGAGGATGCTGTGAGCTAGGCTGATGCCACGGCACTCACTCTAGCCTGGACAACAAAGCGAGACTCTGTCTCAAAAAAAAAAAATTGAAATTACATATGTGGCTGGCATTACATTTCTATTGAACAGCACTGTCCTAGAGTATTCACCTCACAATGTAATATGGCCTCGTCGTCCTTATCTCAGCTCCCTGAATGTGCCCCTGGACTCTGGGGCTTTTCACTCTGCACATCTTACCTGAGTAATCTCAGCTCACCCCTGATGACATTGGGTCAGGCCTTTCCTACCCCCCAGACCACTAGCTCCTCCCCTAGCTCTCTCATTTCCACTTAGTTCCTCTTAGTTCTGCTCAGCTTCTCAAAGGCAACGTATCCAAAATGGAATTATCGTATTCTTTTCCTTAAACCAAAGTGCTCTCTGTATTTTATTTCCTAGGAAATGGTACCACCATCATTGCATACTTGTAACTTCAGTGTCTCTAGAGTGTCTCTCCCCTGAACCTCCATGTTCAGTTCGTGACCACGTCCTATTAAATTTACCTTTTAAGTAAATCCATACCTTTCTCTCCACCCCCTTAGTTTAGGTTATCATTGTTCTCTAAAGTTAATAAATCTGGTCTCCCAACCTCCAGGCTTGCAGATCATGACCTTTCTTTGGTAGAGTAGCCAAGGTGAGCCCACATTAAAAGGCAAATCTGGGCCAGGTGAGTTGGCTCATGCTATAATCCGAGCACTCTGGGAGGCCAAAGCCGGAGGATTGCTTGAGCTCAGAAGTTCAAGACCAGCCTAGCAACAGTGAGACCCTGTCTCTACTAAACATAGAAAAATTAGCCTGGTGCGGTGGCATGCACCTGTAGTCCCAGCTACCCAGGAGACTAAGGCAGGAGGATCACTTGAGCCTAGGAGTTTGAGGTTGCGGTGAGCTATGATTGTCAGGGTTGATTTTTTTTTGAGGGGTATTGCCCCAGTTCTTTGGCTCCTGGCTTGGAAGAATCACAGGTAGGGCTGGTGTGATGGTGTGATGACAGACACTTAGTTTTTCCACAGAAGAAGCTTTTGTTGCAGGCTTGTCAGCGTACAATAGAAAGCACTAGAAAGAGATCAACATTAGATAATACTACATCCCTTTTGGTGATGTTACATATTTGCAAAACTAGATTTTCTCTGTACCCCCATAATATGCCAAAATAAAAAATAATAAACAAACAAACAACAAAAAAAAACCTAGATTTTCAGTGGTTACTATAATGAAAAGCAAGTGCCATGCAAAAGTCAGTGTGGAATAGGCCATGAGGGTGGTGGTGTCTCATCTGATTCCAAGGTTTGAAATCAGACCTTGTTCAGGGCCCAACAGGTGAACATATCCCATTACTAAGTAGTAACCATATTTAAGTATGAAATTTTAAATCCTTTTTCTTTAAAATTTATATTTTTTTCAAATGTATACCAAATTGTTAGCCATTAATTAATACTTAAGTCATTTAGACCTAAGTACCAAATAAACAGAACTGTTAGGCATTTCTTTTGGTTTTCAAGGAGTCCCTTGAAAAAAAATTACTGAAACATTAAAATCACCATGAACTGAGCAAGCTTGGGAATCTCTAAGCTAAGCCTTATAAATGCAAAACCAAACACACAGACCTTGGCTAAGGCAGGGCTATGACAGAGCATAAAAATCTATTGGAATGGGCCAAAAGATAAATAGAATGGTGCTTTTTTTTTTTAAAGTTTTATGACTGCACTCACAGAGCAGATTCTTCTCTTATCTGCCTCACTTGGAGGCCAGATGACCCACAGGCACCTGCTACACTGTTTTCTAGAAAGGCCAACTACTGCTGCCATGGCTCTTGACACACTGGGCTAATCTGTTCCCTTCCATCAAAGGAAGTAAATACCTTCAGACATGGCCCCAATTACATAAAACAAAACAACAACAACAACAAAAAACAAAAAAACAGTTAAGAGCTGTAGAAAAGGGAAGGTGAACTCCATATGGTGTTTTTATATTGATATTAATGCTTTTCTAAAGACAGTTGCAAATACGATGTGAACCAACTTTCCACAAGAGGAAAATCTCATAATTTTCTCATTGTTGCAAGCGTCTACAGGTCGAATTTGCACTGGACAAAACCAGGGGAATTGGTGAAACAGTGCTAGGAAAATTAGATTCTTGGCTTCATTCCTCCTACTAACTCACCATATTAATGTTGGTTTTTTAAAATTTATTTATATCAGGAAACAGTGAAGACAGGTCACTAATTCCCAACTATCTGACTTGGGCAAGTCTTTTATCTCATGTGCAAAAAATTAAACTATAATAACACCTTTTTTTTTTTTGAGACAGAGTCTCACTTTGTTGCCCAGGCTAGAGTGAGTGCCATGGCATCAGCCTAGCTCACAGCATCCTCAAACTCCTGGGCTCAAGTGATCCTGCTGCCTCAGCCTCCCGAGTAGCTGGGACTACAGGCGTGTGCCACCATGCCTGGCTAATTTTTTCTATATATTTTTAGTTGGCCAATTAATTTCTTTCAATTTATAGTAGAGACAGGGTCTCACTCAGGCTGGTTTTGAACTCCTGACCTCGAGTGATCCACCCGCCTCGGCCTCCCAAAGTGCTAGGATTATAGGAATAACACCTTTTTTTTTTTTTTTTTTCTCAAAAACAAAACAGAAGTATAGGAATAACACCTTTTTAACCCACTTTGGAAGGTGGTTGAAAGGACAGAATGAGATACTGTACAAAGAAAAATTATTAATTTTTATCATAAATAATAAAGCATATCTTGTTAATTATACTAGGTAAGGATGTCTAATTTTGCTCTTATTATTTTATTTTATTTTTTTTATTTTTTTTGAGACAGAGTCTCGCTTTGTTGCCCAGGCTAGAGTGAGTGCCGTGGCGTCAGCCTAGCTCACAGCAACCTCAAACTCCTGGGCTCAAGCCATCCTCCTGCCTCAGCCTCCCAAGTAGCTGGGACTACAGGCATGTGCCACCATGCCCGGCTAATTTTTTTCTATATATATTAGTTAGCCAATTAATTTTATTTCTATTTATAGTAGAGACGGGGTCTCGCTCTTGCTCAGGGTGGTTTCGAACTCCTGACCTCAAGCAATCCGCCTGCCTCGGCCTCCCAGAGTGCTAGGATTACAGGCGTGAGCCACCGCGCCCGGCCTGCTCTTATTATTTTAAATAATCATTCAGTCAGTTAATAAGTATTCACTGGAAGACTTATGGTTTTACTTTTTTTTTTTTTTTTTTTGAGACAGAGTCTCACTTTGTTGCCCAGGCTAGAGTGAGTGCTGTAGCATCAGTCTAGCTCACAGCAACCTCAATCTCCTGGCCTCAAGCAATCCTCCTGCCTCAGCCTCCCTAGTAGCTGGGACTACAGGCATGTGCAACCATGCCTGGCTATTTTTTTTCTATATATTTTTAGTTGGCCAATTAATTTCTTTCTATTTTTAGTAGAGACAGGGTCTCACTCTTGCTCAGGTTGGTCTCAGGTTGGTCTCAAACTCCTGACCTTGAGCGATCCGCCGGCTTCTGCCTCCCAGAGTGCTTGGATTACAGGTGTGAGACACCGTGTCCGCCAAGACTTATGGTTTTAAAATGTCAGAGAGGTCCGGGCGTGGTGGCTCATGCCTATAATCCCAGCACTTTGGGAGGCCAAGACCGAAGGATTGCCTGAGGCCAGTTAGAGACCAGCCTAGGCAACACAACAAGACCTTCCCTCTACAAAAAAATAAAAATAAAACAATTGGCTAGGCCAGGCACAGTGGGTCATGCCTGTAATTCTAGCACTATGGGAGGCCAAGGCTGGAGGAAGGCTTGAGGTCAGGACTTTGAGACCAGACTGAGCAAAAGCGAGAACCTCTTCTCTACCAAAGTGGAAAAATTAGCTGGGCATAATGGCGTGAGCCTATAGTTCCAGCTACTTAGGAGGCTGAGGCAGGAGGATCACTTGAGCCCAGGAGTTTGAAGTTGCAGTGAGCTACGACGACACCACTGCACTCTACCCAGGGCAACAGAGCAAGACTTTGTCTCAAAAAACAAAAAAAAATTAGCTGGGCATGGTGGGGTGTGCCTATAGTCTGGAGCCTGAAGGCAGAAAAATCACGTGAGCCCAGGGGTTCCAGGAGTTGGAGGCTGCAGTGAGCTATGATCGTGCCAATGCACTCCAGCCTCAGTGGCTGAGTGATATCCCGTCTCTAAATATTATAATAAATAAAAATTAAAAAAATAAAAAGTAAAAATGTCAGAGAAAATTTGGCCATTCCCTCTTCTCTTGGAATTCATTTAAAACTCCATTTTTGACAAAAGTAGAGACACCTAAAATCCCAAAACAATAAATCCAAGATAGAGCTGCCAAATAACATGAAGGTCAAAGAGAGATATGGGAAGATGTTGAGAGGCAAAGAAAATAGAAGCTCATTCCTCCATACATTGAAGGGCAAAACCAACAGTCCCCAGTTAGAAATAGTGGGATCGGCCTCTGACATCACATCTAAGAAATCTTTGCCTAACCAGAGGTCACAAAGAATTTTCTATTTCTTTATAAAAATTTTCCAAAGACTTGAGTTGCATAGAAAAAAATTTTTTTTAATAAGATAAAAGTTGAAATTAAAAGAAAATGTATGGTTATAGCTCTCATTTAGGTCTATGGTCGATTTGAGTTAATTTTTGTATATGGTATGAGGTAAGGGTCTAAGTTCATAATTTTACATATGAATAGCCAATTGTCCCATCACCCCTTTGTAAAAAGATTATCTTTTCCCCCATTGAGCTACCTTGGAACCTTTGTTGAAAATCAAATGACTATAAATGTAATGGACTCTCAATTCTTTTCCCTGGCACCAACACTAAGTCTATCTTGACACTGTCTACAGTCTTGACTACTGTACCTTTATAGTAAATTTTCAAATAAGGTAATGTAAGCCCTCCAAGTTGTTCTAGTTTTGCAAAATTGTTTTGGCTCTTCTAAGTTATTTGCATTTCCATATACGTTTTAGGATCTGATGGTCAATTTCTACAATATGATGGCTGACAGAGTTTTGACAGGGACTGTATTGAATCCATTGATCAATTGGGGAGAATTACCATCTTATCAGTTTTGATTCTTTCACTCTATGAACATGGTATGTCTTGCCATTTATTTGGATCTTTTAAAAATTCTCCCAGCAATGTCTTGTAGATTTCAGTGTACCAGTTTTACACTTCTTTTGTTAAATTTATTCCTATATATTTATTTTGTGGTTTGTTGAATTATTGCTTTAATTTCATTTTCAGATTTTTTATTGCTAGTATATAAAAATACGTCCACTGGATCTTAAGTCCAATGCCTCAAGCACATGGCCATCTCAGGTTTTAAAAAACAAATAAATAAATAATAAAGTTGATTTTTGTATATTGATCTTGTATCATGTGACCTTGCTAAACTCATTTTAGTGCTAAGAGGGCTTTTTTAAATTCCTTAGGATATGCTACACACAAGATAGTTTTACGTCTTCCTTTCAATTTATCCCTTTAATTTATTTTTCTTGCATTATTGCACTGGCCTGAACCAAAAATACAATGCTGAATATAAGTGGTGAGTGTGGGGGCCAGGCATGGTAGCTCATGCCTCTAATCCTAGCACTTTGGGAGGCCAAGGTGGCAGGTTCACTTGAGGTCAAGAGTTCAAGACCAGGCCGGGCGCTGTGGCTCACGCCTGTAATCCTAGCTCTTGGGAGGCCGAGGCGGGCGGATTGCTTAAGGTCAGGAGTTCGAAACCAGCCTGAGCAAGAGCGAGACCCCGTCTCTACTATAAATAGAAAGAAATTAATTGGCCAACCGATATATATATAAAAAATTAGCCGGGCATGGTGGCGCATGCCTGTAGTCCCAGCTACCCGGGAGGCTGAGGCAGAAGGATCATTCGAGCCCAGGAGTTTGAGGTTGCTGTGAGCTAGGCTGACGCCACGGCACTCACTCTAGCCTGGGCAACAAAGCGAGACTCTGTCTCAAAAAAAAAAAAAAAAAAAAAGAGTTCAAGACCAGCCTAAGCAAGAGTGAGACCTTGTCTCTACAAAATGCATAAAAATTAGCTGGGCATGATGGCATGTGCCTTTAGTCCCAGCTACTTGGGAGGCTGAGGCAGGAGGATCACTTGAGCCCAGGAGTTTGAGGTTGCAGAGGACTACCAGGACACCATTGCACTCTAGCCTGGGCAACCAAGTGAGACCTTATCTCAAAAAAAAAAAAAGTGAGTGTGGACATCCTTTGCTTGTTCTCAATCTTTTTTTTTTTTTTTTTGAGACAGAGTATCACTTTGTTGCCCAGGCTAGAGTGAGTGCCATGGCGTCAGCCTAGCTCACAGCAACCTCAAACTCCTGGGCTCAGGCGATCCTCCTGTCTCAGCCTCCCGAGTAGCTGGGACTACAGGCATGTGTCACCATGCCCGGTTAATTTTTTGTATACATATTTTTAGTCCAGTTAATTTCTTTCTAGCTTTAGTAGAGACGGGGTCTTGCTCAGGCTGGTTTCAAACTCCTGACCTCGAGCAATCCGCCCGCCTCAGCCTCCCAGAGTGCTAGGATTATAGGAGTGAGCCACCGCGCCCAGCCTTGTTCTCAATCTTAAGGGGAAAATATTCAATCCTTTACCATGAAATATAATTTTAGCTAAAGGTCTTTCACAGATGCCTTTTATTATGTTGAGGAAGATCCCTTCTATTCCTATTTATTGTAAATGTGTTTAATGAATATGTGTTAGATTTTGTCAAATCCTTTTCTCATCTATTAAGATGATTATGTGGTTTTGCTGTTTATTATATTAATATGGTATATCATGTGAATTGATTTCCAGGTACATTCCTGGAATAAACCCCAGTTGGTTATGGTGTATAATACTTACTGGATTCAGTTTGCTAATACTTTGTTAGGATTTTTGCATCTATGATTATGAGGAATATTGGCCCTTCCTTTCCTTTTCTTATAATATCTTTGTCTGGCTTTGGTATCAAGATAATACAAACCTTATAGAATAAGTTGAGATGTAATCATTCCTTCTTTATTTTTCTGAAAGAATTTTGGAGGATTGATTTTTTTTTTTTTTCTTTCTGAGACAGGGTCTTGCTCTGTTGCCCAGGCTAGAATGCATTATAGCTTACTGCAACCTCAAACTCCTGGGCTCAAGCGATCCTCCTGCTTCAGCCTCCAGACTAGCTGGGACTACAGGAGCACACCACCATGCCTGGCTAATTTTTCTTATTTTTTGCAGAGACAAGGTCTTGCTATTTTCCCCAGGCTGGTATCAAACTCCTGGCCTCAAGCGATCCTCCTATCTCAGCCTCCCGAAGTGCTAGGATTACAGGGATAAGCCACTGTACCCAGGCTAATTTCGGTCCTTTTAAATTTACTGAGATTTATTTTCTGGCCTAACATATTCTACAGAATATGTTTTTAAATAAAAAAGAAAGGTGAAAAACAGTGCATGTAAGAAAGTGCTCAGGGCCAGGCACGGTGGCTCACACCTGTAATCCTAGCACTCTGGGAGGCTGAGGCAGGTGCATCACTCAAGGTCAGGAGTTCAAGATCAGCCTGAGCAAGAGCGAGACCCCGTCTCTACTAAAAATAGAAAGAAATTAATTGTACAACTAATATATATAGAAAAAAAATTAGCCGGGCATGGTGGCGCATGCCTGTAGTCCCAGCTACTCGGGAGGCTGAGGCAGAGAGATTGCTTGAGCCCAGGAGTTTGAGGTTGCTGCGAGCTAGGCTGACTCCACAGCACTCACTCTAGCCTGGGCAACAAAGCAAGACTCTGTCTCAAAAAAAAAAAGAAGGTATAATTTAATCAGTCTTCTCAGTATTTAAAAAAAACTCTTAGATCTGCACATTGAAAAATTATACATTTCCTGCGTTTTTTTTTTTTTTTGGAGACAGACAGTCTCACTTTGTTGCCCAAACTAGAGTGCCATAGCATCAGTTTAGCTCACAGCAACCCTAAAGTCCTGATCTCAAGCCATCCTCCTGCCTCAGCCTCCCGAGTAGCTGGGCCTACAGGCACATGCCACCATGCCTGGATAATTTTTCTGTTTTTAGTAGAAATGGGTCTCACTCTTGCTCAGGCTGATGTTGAATTCCTGACCTCAAGTAATCCTCCCACCTCGGCATCCCAGAGTGCTAGGATTACAGGCATGAGCCACCATGCCCTGCCCATTTCCTGAAATTGAGCACAAGATTAGCTACTTGCCATCTGAAAGGGCCAATAACAAGGTAGAAGTGCAGTGAAAAGAAAGTGACTTTATTCCAGAGTAAGCAGTGAGGAAATGCCAAGGCTTGTGCCTCAGAGAAACCATTTCAAAGTCTTGTGCTAACGGTAGGGGTTTATAAAGGGAATTTGGTACAAAGGGCATGTAGGAGTGGCAAGGAGGTGCTGGTCAGCTTGACCCGTCTTAATGACTATCTTGAATTATTGCTCTACCTGGTGGATGGGGGAGCATTATCCTGAAGGCTGTTTATCTATAGATTAATTGGGACCTTGAGGTAACCTCCTGGAGAGGGGTCTGAATTGTTTTGAGACTCAGTCTCTGGAGCTTCTAAATAAGCACATAATTAGATAAGGGGAATTTATGCAAGGGAGTGCCTAGTGGAAGGAAGGAGGATAAAGGTCAGTATTTCCTCATTAAGAACACAGCAAGAAACTAGAAGGAAATTTTCAAAATGAGGCATGGAAAAACAGGTTATAGTCGCAGAAAAATTAACAACAAAAATAAAACTACACTTAGGGCCAGGAATGGTGGCTCATGCCTGTAATCCTAGCACTCTGGGAGGCCGAGGTGGGAGGATGACGCAAGGTCAGGAGTTCGAAACCAGCCTGAGCAAGAGTGAGACCCCATCTCCACTAAAAAATAGAAAGAAATTAATTGGCTAACTAAAAATACATAGAAAAAATTAGCTGGCTGGGCACGGTGGCTCATACCTGTAATCCTAGCACTCTAGGAGGCCGAGGCGGGTAGATTGCTCAAGGTCAAGAGTTCGAAACCAGCCTGAGCAAGAGTGAGACCCTGTCTCTACCATAAATAGAAAGAAATTGATTGGCCAACTAATATATATAGAAAAAATTAGCCGGGCATGGTGGCATATGCCTGTAGTCCCAGCTATTCGGGAGGCTGAGGCAGCAGGATCGCTTGAGCTCAGGAGTTTGAGGTTGCTGTGAGCTAGGCTGATGCCATGGTACTCACTCTAGCCTGGACAACAAAGCGAGACTCTGTCTCAAAAAAAGAAAAAAAAGAAAGAAAAAATTAGCCAGACATGGTGGTGCATGCCTGTAGTCCCAGCTACTCGGAAGGCTGAGGCAGGAGGATCGCTTGAGCCCAGGAGTTGGAGGTTGCTGTGAGCTGGGCTGATGCCACGGCACTCTAGCCCAGGCAAAAAAGTGAGACTCTGTCTCAAAAACGAAACAACACAAAACAAAACTACACTTAGTAAAGTTATTTAAATTCAAAGGTGAAATTTGGGCATCAAGGCAAAAAGATCAAAAAATTTTAATATGCATATTTTGAAGGAATATATTTTCCATGGTTGTAACAAGAGAAAATTGCCTAAAAAGGGGTAAAAATGTTTGCTGTTTCTTCAAAATCCCCTCACCATTTCTGAGAACTAACACCTATATCCCTGTCTCAGGCCATGGGTCAGGAGGGGCAAGAGGGTGTCCTTTGTTCTTTGTGCCACAGGAGATGATGGTTCAAGGGAATTGTCCAGACGGAGGTCAGAAGATGTTCTTAGCTGAAGATGGGATTACTCAGAAACTTTAGAAGCTCTGTACTTCTGTTCAGAAATAGTATATTGGAAACAAAATCAAAGGTAAGAAGCAACAGCTGCTCCTTTTGCTAAGAAGAAATCAGCAAAAGAACTCTGGAAGTGGCCAGGCATGGTGGCTCATGCCTGTAATCCTAGCACTCTGGGAGGCCAAGGCAGGCGGATTGCTCAAGGTCAGGAGTTCAAAATCAGCCTGAGCAAGAGCGAGACCCCGGCTCTACTATAGATAGAAAGAAATTAATTGGCCAACTAATATATATAGAAAAAATTAGCTGGGCATGGTGGCGCATGCCTGTAGTCCCAGCTACTTGGGAGGCTGAGGCAGCAGGATTGCTTGAGCCCAAGAATTTGAGGTTGCTGTGAGCTAGGTTGATGCCATGGCACTCACTCTAGCCTGGGCAGCAAAGTGAGACTCTGTCTCAAAAAAAAAAAAAAAAAAAAAAAAAGAACTCTGGAAGTATGAAGAATCAAAGTAAAAAGACACCCCCAAAAGGGAACACCGGCTCTCTAGCAATGGATACCAACCAAAATCAGATCATTGAAATGACAGATGAAGAATTTAAAACATGGATTGTAAGGAAGCTCAGTGAAATGCAAGCTAAAATGGAAACCCAACACAAAGGAACCATAAAATACACAAGGGTTAGATAAACTATTTGAGTATCTAATGGAGGAAAATTTCCCTGGCCTTCCTAGAAATCTAGATATCCAGGTACAAGAAGCTCAAAGGACTTATGGGAGATTTATCACAAAGAGGAAAACACTATGACACAGTCATCACACTGGATAAAATAAACATGAAAGAGGTCCTCCTTTGAACCATAAAGCCAAAAGCAGCAAGTAACTTACAAAGGAAAACCCATCAGACTAACTGCAGACTTTTCAACTGGGACTATACAAGCTAGAAGGGACTTGGGCCCCATTCTCAGTCTTCTCAAACAGACTAATGCCTAGCCTCGAATTTTGAAGCCTGCAAAACCAAGTTTCATATATGAAGGGGAAATAAAGTCTTTCTCAGACAAGCAAACACTGAGGGAATTTCTCAAAACAAGATCTGTCCTGCAGGAAGTACTCAGAATTGCATTACACATGGTTAAGCACAATAGACACTCACCAGTGTAAAATTATACAAAAGCTAAAGGTCAAAGGCCAGATACCACAATGGCTCAAGACATAAAACAAAGCAACAAAGTTCTACTCAACAGGATGAAGAGAAATCCATCCCACTTATCAATTCTTTCAATAAATGTGAATGGCTTGAACTACCCACTGAAGAGACATAGGCTGGCCAAATGAATAAATATATACAAGCCAAGTATCTGCTGTCTTCAGGAATCACATCTAACCACAAGGATTCATTCAGACTCAAGGTGAAGGGATGGAAAACAATATTCCATGCAAATGGAAACCAAAAGAAAGCTGGTATAGCAGTTCTAATATCAGATAACTTTGTCTTCAAATCAACAAAAGTAATGAAAGACGAAGATGGTCATTATATAATGATAAAGGGAACAATTCAACAAGAAGACATAATTCTAAATATATTTATACACTTAACACAGGTGCACCCAGACTCATAATGCAAATCCTACTTGATCTAAACAAATTGATTAACAAGAGCACTATAATAGCCAAGACTCCAACACCCCACTGACAGAACAGGACAGATCTTCCAAAAAGAAACTAAACAATGAAACAATGGACTTAAACAGAACTCTAGAACAAAAATGGGCCTACTAGATATTTATAGAACCTTATACCCAAAAAACACTGAATATACATACTTCTCATCAGTTCATGGGACATTCATTAAGACTGACCACATCTGAGGCCACAAAACTTGTCTCAACAAATTTTAAAAATCAGAAATTATGCCATGCATCTTCTCAGACCACAGTGGAATAAAACTAGAAATCAACTCCAACAGAAACACTCATTTCTACACAAAGTCATGGAAACTAAACAACCTACTACTGAACAATTATTGGGTTAAGGAGGAAATTAAGATGGAAATCAAAAGATTCTTTTTCTTTTTTTCTTAAATTTTACCCCACCTCCCACCTCCTCAAAAGATTCTTTGAACTAAATGATAAACAGGAGGGGACACAAATTATCAAAATCTGTGGGACACAGCTAAATCAGTCCTGAGAGGAAAATTCATAGCCTTAAATAACTACATCCAGAAGATAGAAAGATTACAAATCAACAATCTAATGAATCAACTAAAAAACTGGGAAAATGCTGGGCGTGGTGGCTCACGCCTGTAATCCTAGCACTCTGGGAGGCCAAGGCGGGAGGATTGCTCGAGGTCAGGAGTTTGAAACCAGCCTGAGCAAGAGTGAGACCCCGTCTCTACTATAAATAGAAAGAAATTAATTGGCCAAATAATATATATATATAAAAAAAAATTAGCGGGGCATGGTGGCGCATGCCTGTAGTCCCAGCTACTTGGGAGGCTGAGGCAGAAGGATTGCTTGAGCCAGGAGATTGAGGTTGCTGTGAGCTAGGCTGACTCCATGGCACTCACTCTAGCGTAGGCAACAAAACGAGACTCTGTCTCAAAAAAAAAAAAAAAAAAAAAAAAACTGGGAAAAAGGCTGGGTGAGGTGCTGTAATCCCAGCACTCTGGGAGGCCAAGGCGGACTGATCACTCAAGGTCAAGAGTTCGAAACCAGACTGAGCAAGAGCAAGACCCTGTTGCTACTAAAAATAGAAATTAATTGGCCAACTAAAAATATGTAAGCCGGGCGCGGTGGCTCACGCCTGTAATCCTAGCTCTCTGGGAGGCTGAGGTGGGCGGATTGCTCAAGGTCAGGAGTTCAAAACCAGCCTGAGCAAGACCCCGTCTCTACTATAAATAGAAAGAAATTAATTGCCCAACTGATTTATATATGTAAAAAATTAGCCGGGCATGGTGGCACATGCCTGTAGTCCCAGCTACTCGGGAGGCTGAGGCAGTAGGATCGCTTGAGCCCAGGAGTTTGAGGTTGCTGTGAGCTAGGCTGATGCCACGGCACTCACTCTAGCCTGGGCAACAAAGTGAGACTCTGTCTCAAAAAAAAAAAAAAAAAAAAAAAAAAGGAAAAATATGTAGAAAAAATTAGTCGGGCATGGTGGCACATGCCTGTAGTCCCAGCTACTTGGAAGGCTGACGCAGAAGGATCGCTTGAGCCCAGGAGTTTGAGGTTGCTGTGAACTAGGTTGACGCCATGGCACTCTATCCTGGGCAACAGAGTGAGACTGTGACAAAAAAACACACAAAAAGCTGGGGAAAAGATAAGCAAATCCAGCAGAAGAAAAGAAATAACCAGGATCAGAGCAGAACTAAATGAAATCAATAACAAAAGAACTATACAAAAGATTAATGAAACAGGCCAGGTGCAGTGGCTCACACCTGTAATCCTAGCACTCTGGAAGGTCAAGCCGGGTAGATTGCTCGAGGTCAGGAGTCCAAAACCAGCCTGAGCAAGAGCAAGACCCCGTCTCTACTATAAATAGAAAGAAATTAATTGGCCAATAATATATATATATAAAATTAGCCAGGCATGGTGGCGCATGCCTATAGTCCCAGCTACTCAGGAGGCTGAGGCAGGAGGATTCCTTGAGCCCAGGAATTTGAGGTTGCTGTGAGCTAGGCTGATGCCACGGCACTCACTCTAACCTGGGCAACAAAGCGAGACTCTGTCTCAAAAAAAAAAAAAAAAGATTAATGATACAAAAAGCAGATTCTTTGAAAAGATAAAATTGACATGCCTCTCACTAGATTAAGTAGAAGCAGAAAAGAAAGGACTCAAATAAACTCAATCAGGAGTGAAAAAGGAGAAATTAAACTAACACCACAGAAATACAAAATATTACACTATTATCTCTGAATACTATAAGAGCTACTTGCCATATGCAAGGGCCAATAACGAGAAAGAGGTGCAGTGAAAGGAAAGTGACTTTATTCTAGAGGAAGCAGTGGGGAAATGCCAAGGCAAACCATTTCAAAGTCTTGGGCTAACGGTAGGGGTTTATAAAGAGAATTTGACACAAAGAGCATGCAGGAATGCCAAGGATGTGTGGTCAGCTTGACTTGTCTTTTTTTTTTTTGAGACAGAGTCTCATTTTGTTGCCCGGGCTACAGTGCCTTGGTGTCAGCTTAGCTGACAGCAACCTCAAACTCCTGGGCTCAAGCAATCCTACTGCCTCAGCCTCCTGAGTAGCTGGGACTTCAGGCACATGCCACCATGCCTGGCTAATTTTTTCTACATATTTTTAGTTGGCTAATTAATTTCTTTCTATTTTTAATAGAGACGGGGTCTCACTCTTGCTCAGGCTAGTTTTGAACTCTTGACCTTAAGCGATCTGCCTGCCTCAGCCTCCCAGGTGCCAGCTTGACTTGTCTTAATGACTATCTTGAATTATTGCTCTACCTAGTGAATGGGGGAGCATTATTATGAAGGCTATTTAACCATAGATTAACTTGGACCAGTTATCTATTCCAGTTCTGAATCTATTCCAGTTCTGATTACTATAAAAATCTCTGTGCACATAACATGAAAATGTGGAAGAAATGGACAAATTATTAGAAACACACAGCCTCTCCAGGCTCAATCAGGAAGAAATAGAACTCCTGAACAGACCAATATCAAGTACCAAAATGAAGCTGTGATAAAAAAATCTTCCGAAAAAAATAGTCCCATAGGCCGGGCGCGATGGTTCACACCTGTAATCCTAGCATTCTGGGAGGCCGAGGCGGGCGGATTGCTGGAGGTCAGGAGTTGGAAACCAGCCTGACCAAGAGCAAGACCCATCTCTACTATAAATAGAAATAAATTAATTGGCCAACTAATATATATAGGAAAAATTAGCTGGACATGGTGGTGCATGCCTATAGTCCCAGCTACTCGGGAGGCTGAGGCAGAGGGATTGCTTGAGCCCAGGAGTTTGAGGTTGCTGTGGGCTAGGCTGACTCCATGGCACTCACTCTAGCCTGGGCAACAAAGCGAGACTCTGTCTCAAAAAAAAAAATCCCATAGATTTCAGTTTCTTGAGCAAAAAAGAAAAAGAGTAAAGGAAAAAAGAAAATATAATAAAAATGTATTTAAAAAGATAAAAAAGGCCGGGCACAGTGGCTCACGCCTGTAATCCTAGCTCTCTGGGAGGCCAAGGCGGGTGGATCACTCAAGGTCAGGAGTTCGAAACCAGCCTGAGCAAGAGTGAGACCCCGTCTCTACTATAAATAGAAAGAAATTAATTGGCCAACTGATTATATATATATATATATATATATATATATATATAAAGTTAGCCGGGTATGGTGGTGCATGCCTGTAGTCCCAGCTACTCGGGAGGCTGAGACAGAAGGATTGCTTGAGCCCAGGAGTCTGAGGTTGTTGTGAGCTAGGCTGACGCCACAGCACTCACCAGATCGCTTCACTCCTGAATTCTACCAGACCTACAAAGAAGAACTGATGCCTATCCTGAAGAAATTATTCTACAATATAGAGAAAGAAGGAATCCTCCCCAACACATTTTACGAAGCCAACATCACAATGAAACCAAAACCAGGAAAGGACACAACAAAAATGAAAACTACAAACCAATATCCCATATGAAGACAGATACAAAAATTCTCAATAAAATCCTGGCAAATCAAATTCAGCTGCTCATCAAAAAATAATCCATCACAACCAAGTGGGCTTCATCCCAGAAATCCAGGGATGGTTCAACATATCCACATCTATAAATGTAATCGCCACATAAACAGAAGTAAAAACAAAGACCATATGATCCTCTCATTTGCAGAAAAAGCATTAGACAAAATTCAGCACCCTTTTATGATAAGAAAGCTTAACAAATAGACATAGACAGGACTTACCTCAAAATAATAAAAGCCATTTACCACAAACCCACAGCCAACATCATACTGAACAGGGAAAAAATGAAAGTAGTTTCACTTAAAACTAGAACCAGACAAGGTTGTTCTCTATCACCACTTCTATTCAACATAGTGCTGGAAGTCCTAGCAAGAGCAATCAGAAAAGAAAAGGAAATCAAGGACATCCAAACGGGGACAGAAGAGGTCAAACTATCGTTCTTTGCTGACAATATGATCTTATATCTGGAAAACCCCAAAGATTCTGCCAAGAGACTACTGGAATTGACAAATTAGTTCAGCAAAGTCTCAGGTCATAAAATCAATACACAACTCAGTAGCATTCATATATGCCAACAACAGTCAAACTGAGAACCAAATCAAAGACTCAATTCCTTTCATGATAGCAACAAAGAAAATAAAATACTACGAATATATTTACTAAGGAGAGATGAAAAACCTCTACAGAAAGAACTACAAAACACTGAGGAAGGAAATAGCAGAGAACATAAACAGGTGGAAAACCATACCATGCTCATGGATCGGCAGAATCAACATTGTTAAAATATCTATACTACCCAAAGTGATCTTCAGATTCAATGCAATCCCTATTAAAATACTAACCTTAGTTTTTGCAGAGCTAGAAAAAATAATTTTATATTTCATATGAAACCAGAGAAACACCAGGATAGCTAAAGCAACCTTAAGCAAAAAGAAAATATTGGGAGGCATCAACTTACGAGACTTCAAGCTATACTACAAGGCTATAGTAAACAAAATAACACAGTACTGGAACAAGAACAAAGACAGACCAATGGAACAGGACTGAAGACCCAGATATAAGACCATCCTCATATAGCCATCTAATCTTTGACAAAGCAAACAAAAACATACACTGGGGAAAAGAATCCTTATTCAATAAATGGTGCTGGGAGAATTGGATAGCCACATGTAGAAGACTGAAACAGAATCCATACCTCTTAGCTCTCACAAATACAACTCATAATGGATAACAGACTTAAACTTAAGGCCATAAGAATGAAACCATAGGAATTCTAGAAGAAAACGTTGGAAAAACTTTTATAGACAATGGCCTATGCAAACAATTTATGAAGAAGACCCTAAAAGCAATCACAGCATCAACAAAAATAAATGGGATCTGATCAAATTTAAAAGCTTCTGCACAACCAAAGAAACTATCGATAGAGTGAATAGGCAACCTACAAAATGGGAGAAAATATTTGCATACTATGCAAATATATGATAAAGGCCTGGTAACTAGAATATATATATAGAACTCAGGAAAATCAGCAAGAGAAAATCAAACAACCCCCATTAAAAAGTGGGCAAAGGACATGAACAGAAATTCTTCAAAAGAAGATAGACTAATAGCCAAGAAACCTATGAAAAAATCCTCAACATCTCTAATCATCAAGGAAATGCAAATGAAAACCACAACAAGATATCGCCTAACTCTAGTGAGAATGGCTTTCATCAAAAAGTCCCAAAACAAGAGATGTTGGGATGGATGCAGAGAGATAGGAACACTCATACACTGCTAGTGGGACCACAAATTAGTACAACCTCTATGGAAAGTAATATGGAGATACCTCAAAGAACTGAAAGTAGAACTATCATTTGATCCAGCAATCCCACAACTAGGTATTTACACAGAGGGGAAAAAAGATATTTTATAATAAAGACATTTGCACTCAAATGTTTATAGCAGCACAATTCACAATTTCAAAGATGTGGAAACAACCCAAGTGCCCATCAGTACATGAGTGGATTAATAAAATGTGACATATGTATACCATTGAGTACTACTCAGGCACAAAAAACAATGGTGAACTAACACCTCTTGCATTATCCTGGATGGAGCTGGAGCCCATTCTCCTAAGTGAAGTATCACAAGAATGGAAAAACTAGCACTACCTATACAGCCTGGGCAAGTGTACGTAGCAGCTTGGTACCTTCTGCACTTCTCTTATTTATACTACTGACTTTGTTAGATAGATAGCGAGGGATTCTGGGTCTCCTAGTGATGAAAGTGGGCCCCCAGTCCTGGTGATGCCCCACCTAAATCCTGTCCCAAGTGACTGCCATACCTAAGGGAGGAGGGAATACCCTATGAATCTGCCAATCAGAATTCAGTGCACCAACTGCAAAAGAATGCAGAGGACTCTAGCTCACAGGCCAAGCAGCATAGGTAAAATAGAGTCTGGAAAGTGACCTAGAACAGCCAGCTTTCAGAGAGGCTTATGGGAGATCCACATGTGTAGTAAAACTCAGGGCATGTAACTCCCAAATGTCCAATCAAAGTGGTTCCATGGTGACATCAGAGCCATGAGGGAGGTCCCAATCTGGACACTATAAAACAAGAGGCAGACCATAACCAGGCTCTCTCTTTTGCTATGACAAGGGGCCCGGTCATCATCTTTGGCATATGTATCACATTCTGTGACCCTATATCTTTCTCTCCTCAATAAACCTCATTTTCATTCTTGTCTTACTTTGGTGCATCTGGTCATTCTTTGGCCATGAGCATGCGAAGAACCAACATTTCAGACCCTAAAACCCAGCAACTTCAGTTCCCTATCCTCTGCAGATTCTTCCCAAAACGTAATGGGCAGTCTCTGCCTTACACCATTGGAAAATACAGTGGGGCAGTCCAGATCACCTACCCACCCATCCTTGCAAGAGTCTCTGTGCCTCTCAGTACACAAAAGCACCAGCAGGACAAAGGCAATGGATATATTTTGACACCATCAATGTACTACTCCATGAATAAAAAGTCCTTTCACTAAATGGTCTCTCTGGTTCTGATCAATGTCTGTAAAGTTTCTGGATTTAGTTACAAGCAATGTGGAAGTTTCTTACAACTCTAAAAGTTATGATAGATTTTGTGTGTCAGGCTGGGTAGGCAAATTATTTCATTCAATCCTCACAGCAATGTATGAAGAGACATTACCATACTTATCTGTCTAAAGTTCATAGAGGTAATGTGATCTAAGGTCACAGTTAATAACTGGCAGAAGTGGAACTTGGACCAGGTCCATTGAACTTCAAAGCCCATGTGCTTCCTGCTCTATAAACTGACTTCCAATATCACCTAGCCCTGTGCTGAGTACAGGACGATATTAATTAAAACTAACATTTGTATTTCAATATACAGTTTTTTTTAAAAAACTCTTTCCTAGGCACAATTTCACTTAATGCTTATAATAATCCTGAGAGGTAGATAGTAGTGTTATCCCTAGATATAGATATAAAAACTGAAAATCAAAGATGATAAAATGACAAATGGATAAAAAGGAAAACTCAGGATCTAAATGCAAGTCTTTTCTCAGTAGTACATTTTCTGCTCCATGCTCTGCTTCACTAAATGTTTGGTATAGAACACGTGAGCTAGTAATGCAAGTTCTTCAACTTATTAAAAAAACAAAAACAGGCCGGGCCCATTAATCCTAGCACTCTGGGAGGCTGAGGCGGGCGGATTGCTGGAGGTCAGGAGTTTGAAACCAGCCTGAGCAAGAGTGAAACCTGTCTCTACTATACATAGAAAGAAATTAATTGGCCAACTAATACATATAGAAAAAAGTAGCTGGGCATGGTGGCGCATGCCTGTAGTCCCAGCTACTCGGGAGGCTTGAGGCAGAAGGATTGCTTGAGCCCAGGAGTTTGAGGTTGCTGTGAGCTAGGCTGACACCATGGCACTCAAGCCCGGGCAACAAAGCGAGACTTTGTCTCAAAAAAACAAAAAGCAAACACGAGAGCGAGAGCTGGGGCTGAAGTGGTAGGATAATGCTTTTTTCATTTTTGCCTCTGATAGCCTGTAACCCAGTAGGCTAAGTATTTGTTCACTTGTGCAGTAAATATTTATTGAGCACCTAGTACTCCAGTACTGAAAACACAGCTGTGAACAAAGGCTGTCTCAGTTCCTTAACTCTTGGAGTTTCCACTCTGGTGGAGGAGACAAAGAGAGAATTTCAGACAGTGATAAGTGCTCTGGGGAGATGTGGTAGGAAATAAAGGGGAGGTAAATTTAGATAGAGTGGTCGGAGAAGGTATTTCGGAGAAGGTAACATTAATCGAATAAATAAATGCACGAAGAGCAACTTGCAGACAGATTTACTATTCATACCAGAGTCATCAAGTGTGTGTCGACTATTTTACCGTTATGACTCTGATGCTGAATACCTTTTGAAACCTTATGTTGATGATGGCCAAACGGCAAGTGCAGACGTGAAGCATAACGAATAATCCCTTCCAATTCTTTTCATTCCTCTGACCTTGCCTTTGCCGTCAGGGTCACCCGACCCCACCACTCCCATTCTTCCGTCTCCAGACACTTCCGGCCTGCGCATGCGCAAGAGAAACTGTCTTTGCAGAGGGCGCGGATCCCAGTACAAGACGCATGCGCCCCTGGCCCGTAAGCCCCGCCCCTACCCCGGCGCCCGCTCGCGAGCGCCTGCCGTTTCACGGGGCGGGGCTGTGGGCAGGGACGGGGCGGGGCGGCAGCGCCTGCGCGTGCGTGTGCGCGCGCCGCGGGCGAGCCAGTGAAGCCGGCGGCCCTGGCACGTGATCCGGGACCGACTCGCTTGGTGGCTGGGTGGCTCGGTCTGTCTGTCCGTCCGCGGGTGCCATCATGGCGGACGCGGCCAGTCAGGTGCTCCTGGGCTCCGGTCTCACCATCCTGTCCCAGCCTCTCATGTACGTGAAAGTGCTCATCCAGGTACGAGTCGTCGCCGTTCCCTTCCCCGCCCGGTACCGTGTTCAGTCGCCGCTGCCGGTGGCGCCTGGAGATTGGCTCCAGCCTTGCGGGCCCTTCAGTCTCCCAAGATGCTGCTTCTTCTCCGCAGCTCTCTCCTTCCCCGCAGGGACAACTTCCACCGTCCCGCGGCCCCTCGCGTGGGCCTCCCCGAGGTCTCGCCTCCCGCCCAGCGTTGCAGGCCTTCTCCTTCTCCAGTACCCAACTGCCACCCTGCCCTGCCCTGCCCAGGGGCTCCTCTGAACTTTGTTTTATCTTCCCTGAGGTTGACCCTGGCCGGTCGCCACTGAGGGCTTCCTAACCCTCTCCTCTTGCCCCTCTGAAATTAGCATTCGCCTTTCCCTCCCCCACTTCAAAAACAAAATATCTCAAACACAATACATGAAATATTCAGTTGAAGACAACATTTGAAATTAGAGAGGTGCCAACATTTTATTTTTTATTCCCTTTACTTCTTTCTTTGCTACTGTTATTACTGCTTTTCCGTTCCGAGATTTTAGCACCAGATAACTCACAGAGCACCAGAAAAACACAAGGAGCTCATTCAGAAGTGACACTGAAGTGGCTGCTCTGGCAAATTTCTGAGCGCTTTCCAGCAGCAGCCCATGTGGCTTATGACAATGAAACTCACATTTGTCTTAGCTGGAAATCAGTTAAGCTGAAAGTTAGTTTTAGAGAGCTTAAACATAGGTGTTAGTGTCTTATCTACTGTAAAATAATTCTTAAATGATATTTTATATTCACAAGCCTGTTGGCCAGATGATAGACTTAGGAAGTATTTTCAGTTGCTTTTCTAAATTTCAGTGTTCTGGGCAGGTGATTCATTTAAAAAAATCTTTATTGAGTTTTGACACATTGAGTGTTACATTGTCCCAGGGAATAGAGTGATTTTCAGAACCCCTGTCCGTCCTCACCATCTTTCTGTAAAAAATATGCAAGATATTAGGGAGGACCACATTTCTTATTCTTGAGTTGTTGCTAATCCAAATTATTTGTTGCTGAGTTAACCTACATGGATTCATATTCCATATGTAAAAGGCTATTGTAAAATAAATTATTTGAACTTCAGAGCAGAGACTTTGATTGAATGTGCTATGACATCTAAAACAGAATTGGCTTATTTGGGGCTAAGCATCTGAGGTGACAGTATTTTGCAATACATTTAGTATGAACCCACTGCTCCATGAGACAGTTTTCTAGTGTCATTCAGAGCTCTTGCCTCAAAAACTTGAATATCCTTACTTCTGATTTCACAACATCTATGTGTTGCTAAGTATCTCAGGGGTTTTGGTGAAATTCCCAAATAACTTTGTTTTAAAAGTACTTCCATAGTAACACTTTCAGGGAGCTCAGACAGGTGTTATTTGATAGGACAGATTAAGAATCACAGCAGCAGAGTCAAAACTATGTCCTACAGAGTTCACTCTCTCAAATATCCTTTTATTATAGATCCTGACTATATAACAAAAATGATAATCATTAACTTTATAAAATGGACTTCATTATGACAGTCTGTTCATTTAACATGAACTTAACATGTAATTATTTCCTAAGTGAATTATCCAGCTATATCTGCATTTGCCTTTTGAGTATTTTATCTAGCTAGCCAAAATATGCAGTTTATGCTGTTTAGTGTAAGCCTTCTCATTTTTTTCAAATATAAAAAGGCTCTAGGTTTTCTTTAGGAAATATTGTTGTGCTTCCTTGGTACCATAGCTTCCCTAATAAAAATTCCCTTATTTTATTTTCAGTTTGGTATTAGTCTATCTCTGCCTCATAATTTACTTCATAGACTTTGAACCAAAGGAAAGTTGGAGTTTATTGAACCCAGTCTTATCAATTGACAGAACAAAAAACTGACAAAAATGATACTTCTTCATTGCATTGGAAAACTTAACTGCATTTGTACTTGTATTAAAAATTATAACTCTAATTTTGTTCTTTATTCAAGACCTTGAAAGCAAGGCATTTTTGGAAATATTGCTTAATATATTAAGCAACATAATATATTAAGCAATATTGATAAATTCTCTTTCTTAAAGGTGGGATATGAGCCTCTTTCTCCGACAATAGGACGAAATATTTTTGGGCGGCAAGTGTGTCAACTTCCTGGTCTCTTTTGTTATGGTAAGTGTCTTTGGTTTATTTGGGCTTGTATGACATTGAGGACTGTGATAGGCAGGAGTTTTTACCGAAAGAAAATATATAGAAGGCATATTTCTTTTGAAATTTCTGTGTCCACTTTTTAAAATTTAAATCTCTGACTTGTGTTCTTAGCTCAGCACATTGCCAGCATCGATGGGAAGCGTGGTTTGTTCACAGGCTTAACTCCAAGACTGTGTTCAGGAGTCCTTGGGACTGTGGTCCATGGTAAAGTACTACAGGTGAGAGGAAAATCAATTCATGTTCCCACAGATTTTGCTTACCTTTTGTGCAGTTTGTTCTACTGATCAAGAGGAATTTCAACAATATTGATAACCCTGGCCTTTTTTGAGGCCAGGGTGAAAAACATTTTCTTAAAATATATCTATTTTTTGCTGGGAAGCAAGGGGAATGAATTTGTGCAGAATTAAGTAATTGTTTTGATCTACACCACCTTCTTCCTCAGAACCAGTCATTCTGAGCAGAAATTTAAATGCATTCATTTATTTGAGCCACCTGTATAGCTTAGTTTATTTCTTTGAAGGGAAAAAGAGCTGGCTAAATCATACTTTTTTTTTTTTTCTAAAGTTATTTTCCTCTTATTTCTAGTGTTACTCTAGTATAATGTTTTCTACTAAAAACTTACTTTAGGCTGAGCAGGGTAGCACACACTTGTAATCCCAGAAACTTGGGAGGCTAAGGCAGGCGGATTGCTTGATCCCAGGAGTTCAAGACCAGCCGGGGCAAGATCACAAGACCCCCATCTCCCTCCCCTGAAAAAAAAAAAAATATATATATATATATATATAAATGCTTATTTTTTTAAAAATAACAAAGTAAAGTATTTAAAAAGCCTCTTCAAATTGTACATCAAGATAAGGTAGTAGTTAACTTTTGGGAAGGGGAAGGGATGAGAAGTGGAACTTCAACTCTATCTGTGACATTTTATTTTAAGAAGGCAAGAAATCTTAAGCCAAAAAATGGCAAAATGTTAACATCTGTTTAGCTTCAGTCTGTCCCGGATGCATCAGTGAATTAATTTTATTAATGTTTCTGTATACTTGAGATGTTACATAAAATGTTTTTTAAAACATCAGAGTTACATTTGTTTCTCTCTTAGTGCTCCTTTTGTTTTGCCAGCTTATTTTTACTTCTAATGCTTAAGCTTATAATTTTGATTGTACTGGTTTCTCAGTGGCACCTGTTACAATGTCAGTCAAACTGAATTAATCTTTAAGACAATCTTAGTACTTAGAAAGTGCTTCAGCAGACGGAATTTCCCTGTGCTGTATTTATAAAGGTGTTATAAGAATTCTGTACCATTGAAAATACTCCAAGGGAATGTTGTGCAGCATGAATATAGTTGAGAATGTAAAACTAATGGGTTTTCTAGCTCATTCATCTGTCTCCTGCTGGCACCAAGGATATGTTATCCTTTATGCTGTAACTTTTTTTTTTTTTGAGACAGAGTCTCACTCTGTTGCCCAGGCTAGAGTGCCGTGGCATCAGCCTAGCTGACAGCAATCTCAAACTCCTAGGCTCAAGCAATCCTTCTGCCTCAGCCTCCTGAGTAGCTGGGACTACAGGCATGTGCCACCATACCTGGCTAATTTTTTATATTTATTTATTTATTTATTTATTTATTTATTTATAAATAGGGCAATTAATTTCTATTTTTAGTAGAGACGGGGTCTAGCTCTTATTTTTTTTTTTTTTTTTTTTTTTGACTGCCCTATGCAATGGTATAGGGGTCTAGCTCTTGCTCAGGCTGGTTTTAAACTCCTGACCTTGAGCAATCCACCTGCCTTGGCCTCCCAGAGTGCTAGGATTACAGGCGTGAGCCACTGTTATGTGCTGTAACTCTTAAAAAATATTGGAGTGCATGCTAACCATCTAGATAATATTTTCAGCCTATACGATATAGCAGATGTGTTAAATTTTAAATATTTCCTAAGTGCTCATTTAAACAGTACTTCATAACCACCCTCTGTGTACTTTTTAAGCCTTTAACATAGCCCCCAATTCTAATGTTTTAACATCTAACATCTGATGAACAAATCATGATTTTTTTAAATCTTCTGCTCTATTCCAGCAAAAGTCATGATTTTGTTAAACAATTTCATGACCTAATTGTCTTGGTTTTTAGATTCCCTTCAGCCTTCATTGATGTAAATTGGAGAGGTTTTTCAGCCAGCTCTTCCATTGGAAGCTATGTCTCCCATCAGTTATTTTGTTATTCTTTTTTTATTGAGACAGTCTCACTGTGTTGCTCAGGCTAGAGTGCCATGGCATCAGCCTAGCTCACAGCAACCTCAAACTCCTGGGCTCAAGTAATCCTATCTTAGCCTCCCAAGTAGTTGAGACTACAGGCATGCGCCACCATGCCTGGCTAATTTTTTCTATATATGTTAGTTGGCCAATTAATTTCTTTTTATTTTATTTTTTATTTATTTTATTTTATTTTTTTTTGAGACAGAGTCTCGCTTTGTTGTCCAGGCTAGAGTGAGTGCCGTGGCATCAGCCTAGCTCACAGCAACCTCAAACTCCTGGGCTCGAGTGATCCTTCTGCCTCAGCCTCCCAAGTAGCTGGGACTACAGGCATGCGCCACCATGCCCGGCTAATTTTTTATATATATATATCAGTTGGCCAATTGATTTCTTTCTATTTATAGTAGAGACGGGGTCTCGCTCTTGCTCAGGCTGGTTTTGAACTCCTGACCTTGAGCAATCCGCCCGCCTCAGCCTCCCAAGAGCTAGGATTACAGGCGTGAGCCACAGCGCCCGGCCCAATTTCTTTTTATTTATAGTAGAGACGGGGGTCTTGCTCTTGCTCAGGCTGGTTTCGAACTCCTGACCTTGAGCAATCCGCCCGCCTCGGCCTCCCAGAGTGCTAAGATTACAGGCGTGAGCCACCGCGCCCGGCCATGAGTGAGAATTTTTAAAGAGGCCTGAAACTAGTAGAATTAGTTCTCGCCAAGGACCTGGAATTTGGCTAAAAGGCATCAGTTTGCTTAATCTTTATTAATTTAATTTTTTAAAAGATGGGGCAAGGTTTCACTGTGTTGCCCAGGCTGGTCTCATACTCCTGGATTTAAGCAATCCTCCTGCGTCAGCCTCCCAAGTGACTAGGATAACAGGCATGAGTTACTGTACTTGGCCACTTTGCTTAATTTTGACATTTGTTTTCTTGCCTGTGATTTTTTTTTTAATAAAGCATAATTCATTTTACAAAAGAAAGTGTTGTCTATTTTTTAAATTTGGTATAGCTAAAAATAATAAAACTGATTGTTAGCAGTAAGTAGCTCAGTTGTCTGATTCTTTTATTTTCACCTAGTCCACATTCTGTTTCTAAAATATCATGCAAATAATATATCTTCCAGTATAGTCTGGGCTTCAGCAGTATTCATGTTCTCTTCTCTAGGGGAGAAACAAAAATCTTTTCTCTTGCTTGTTTTAGAAACAGATACAAAAGGAAAAGTGAGGCGATTTCAGCTGTTCAGGCGTAACACCAGTTCTTTTGTTTTATGCAGTGAAGAAGAGAGTCTTGTCCTAATTTGGTATTGGTTCTGCTTTTTTCATGCAAAGAGTAGGAACCTTAGGCTATATCTGTACTAACATATTTTCTGTTAAATGTGTTTAGTAAATTATGTTCTTAGATTTTCTTTTTTGTTTTCCTTTTCGTTTCTTTTTTTTTTTTTTTTTGAGACAGAGTCTCGCTTTGTTGCCTAGGCTAGAGTGAGTGCCATGGCGTCAGCCTAGCTCACAGCAACCTCAATCTCCTGGCTCAAGCAATCCTTCTGCCTCAGCCTCCCAAGTAGCTGGGACTACAGGCATGCGCCACCATGCCCCGCTAATTTTTTATATATATATATTAGTTGGCCAATTAATTTCTTTCTATTTATAGTAGAGACGAGGTCTGGCTCTTGCTCAGGCTGGTTTCGAACTCCTGACCTCCAGCAATCCGCCCGCCTCGGCCTCCCAGAGAGCTAGGATTACAGGCGTGAGCCACCACGCCCGGCCTGTTTTCCTTTTCTTTCTTTCTTTCTTTCTTTCTTTATTTATTTTTTGAGACAGAGTCTCACTCTGTTGCCCATGCTAGAGTGAGTGCCGTGGCATCAGCCTAGCTCACAGCAACCTTAAACTCCTAGGCTCAAGCGATCCTCTTGCCTCAGCCTCCCAAGTAGCTGGGACTACAGGCATGTGCCACCATGCCTGGCTAATTTGTTCTATATATTTTTAGTTGGCCAATTAATTTCTTTCTGTTTTTAGTAGAGCCAGGGTCTCGTTCTTGCTCAGGCTGGTTTTGAACTCCTGACCTTTAGGGATCCACCCACCTCAGCCTCCCAGAGTGCTAGGATTACAGGCATGAGCCACCACACCGGCCTCCTTTTCTTTTTTTAAATAGGTTTTCATGGCCGGGCGCTGTGGCTCACGCCTGTAATCCTAGCTCTTGGGAGGCCGAGGCGGGCGGATTGCTCAAGGTCAGGAGTTCAAAACCAGCCTGAGCGAGACCCCGTCTCTACTATAAAATAGAAAGAAATTAATTGGCCAACTGATATATATATAAAAAATTAGCCGGGCATGGTGGCGCATGCCTGTAGTCCCAGCTACTCGGGAGGCTGAGGCAGAAGGATCACTCGAGCCCAGGAGTTTGAGGTTGCTGTGAGCTAGGCTGACGCCACGGCACTCACTCTAGCCTGGGCAACAAAGCGAGACTCTGTCTCAAAAAAAAAAAAAAAAAAAAAAAAAATAAATAAATAAATAGGTTTTCATGAGCATTTGCTTGTTCCTCTGGCTGACCAATACGTGAAACTTAGCAACAGGGTCATCTTGGAGACACTTATTTTCCAGTTGATTAATTAGGAATAGAAGTTAACGGAGATTTGCAGGGGAAAAAAGCTAAAGTTATTTTAATTTTACTCTGCCTGTAGAGTTTTCATTTTATGTCTTCTCTCACATGACATCTCACAATCATTCTTTTTGTTTTCTTCTGTAGCAATGCCAGGAGTCTGACAAGGATGAGGTACGTTGGAGCTGATTTCTAAGCATGAGTGCCTTTCGCTTGTAAGTTATTATTATTTGGACCTCTTTAGGAGCAAAGCCAAGCAATCAGTTTCCCTTTCATCTCAGTGAGTGTTGGCATGTGAGTTAGCCACAAGTTTGGACCATTCTATTTAAAACCATCAGGATTTCTGTCTTCTTTGATTTTGATTTCCAGGATTTAGGATCTGGAAATGTACAGAAAGAAGTCTCATCTTGCTTTGACCGGGTTATCAAGGAGGTAAGAGATGAATTATATCCTGCACTATTTCCCTAGCTCAGCCTGTCTGCCATGTGGTGACTAGAGTCAGGATCATCAGGCCTATGTGTTCAGTGTCTGTCCCCAAATGAAATTAAACCTTCAGTTTAATTTGGGCTTTACTTAATGTTAAGAATAGATAGATTTCAAGGAAACTTATTTTGGCCACTCTATCTTTAAAATTGAAGATGTTTCTACTAGAAATCTTTGAATAGTATTGAAAACCTCGGGCACAAAAGTAGTAAAATAGCAACCACAGGCCCTTTTTATGTTGGATATTATCTATCCAGAAATGCTTTTACGACATTATTCTAACACTGAAATATTCTTCATCACCCATTTCCCACCCCATCTTCTGCCATTGGCATTTCTTTTGTTCCTAGCCTTTTTTTTTTTTTTTTGAGACAGAGTCTTGCTTTGTTGCCCAAGCTAGAGTGAGTGCCGTGGTGTCAGCCTAGCTCACAGCAACCTCAAACTCCTGGGCTCAGGCAATCCTCCTGCCTCAGCCTCCCGAGTAGCTGGGACTACAGGCATGTGCTACCGTGCTCGGCTAATTTTTTTCCATATATTTTTAGTTGGCCAATTAATTTCTTTCTATTTATAGTAGAGACGGGGTCTGGCTCTTGCTCAGGCTGGTTTCGAACTCCTGACCTCGAGCAATCTGCCCGCCTCGGCCTCCCAGAGTGCTAGGATTACAGGCGTGAGCCACTGCGCCCAGCCTGTGCCTAGCATTTAGAACTGCTATTTTATTTCTTAGTCTTCACGTTGTCTAATTGTCAGTAATGAAGTCACAATTTTTCAGTAAATGCTACCTTCTAAAATATATATTCCAAAATAAATATTACTAAGGCACCAGATAAATTAGCTCTATTTACTATAAATTTCATGAAGTAAGTTTGTTTAAAAGTAGGGATACCTTTATTAATATGCATTTAGCATTTTCTTAACTTCAGTGAGCCCATCTTATCCCATAGGATCTTCTTAGAACTACCATTGGAGGAGGGTTGAGGGGTGTCTTCATTCAGTGACTGAAGATAATGTTTAAATGCAAAAGCAAATAACAGACCTATATTTACAACCCCAGGAACTGTCTTCCAAGATTGTAATTAAATTTGCTTTATTACTTCCTTATAGAGTTCTAGATTAGAAAGATAAATTAGGATAAACACAGTAGCTTTAGGATACCACACAGTTACTGGGTTGTGTTTGCAAAATAAATCAAATTTGTTCTGTTCTTCCTGAGATGTTGGTATAGTTTAAATGGAACCTGACATTTGTCTAGCGCAGATATCAGTCTCTCTTCAAAATTACTCATAATAAGAGAGCAATTTTATAATCTCAATACAGGCTTCATAGTTTCATTTCAACTTAGTGACAATTTGTTGGGTTTCCCTCCCTGTTTCCTTGCGGCTTTTTTTCTCTTATCTGTAAAATTGAGAAAAAAACAGAAATCTGCTTTGCAGAGAAATTTTGAGAAGTGACTACAACAGAACATTGAAATCTGTGAGTGAAAGGGATGATAGAAGGACAGTGTATTATTTCATATCCCCCTCAAGCTACTCTTCCTGACTCCAGGGCAGGAGTGCTGTGTTGTTCACTTGCTTATACTATAACACAGTATCCACCCACATTCCTTGTCATAGGAGTTTGAGTGTCATTTATTTAGATTTCAGAAGTGTGTGTTGATTGTTTCTAGACAACTCGAGAGATGATTGCTCGGTCTGCTGCTACCCTCATCACACATCCCTTCCACGGTATGTTTGCAGTTGATAACTGAAATCTGATTTCTTATCTTTCTTTTATGACTTGATCTCTCTTGACCACTTAGATAGGTTGATTTGGAAGTTGACTAAAGTGCCTTGCCTGCATGATTTTTGTTTGTTTTATTGTTTTGCTTTTATCAAATAGATTTGATAAAATCTTTTTTGGTCAAGACTATCAAAATCTATCTCAACATAGTGTGGTGTTTGTTTGTTTGAGACAGGGTCCTGCTCTGTTGCCAGGGCTAGAGTGCAGTAGCATCATCATAGCTCACTGCAGCTTCAAACTCCTGGGCTCAAGCGATCCTTCTGCCTCAGCCTCTCAAGTAGCTGGGGCTACAGGGAAATGCCACCACTCCCGGCTAAGTTTATTTTATATTTTGTAGATACAGGATCTTGCTATTGCCCAGGCTGGCCTCAATTTCCTGGGCTCAAGCAGTCCTCCCACCTCAGCCTCCCAAAGTACTAGAATGATAGTCATGAGCCACCGTGCCTGGCCTCAACATAGTTCTAAAAGTTTTTTCTCTGTATTCCACAGTAATCACTCTGAGATCTATGGTACAATTCATTGGCAGAGAATCCAAGTACTGGTAAGTGTTTTTGTTTTTGTTTTCAAGTACTTAAGATCTGTTGAAGTTAAAGTATTAGAGTAATACTGCTTTATATTTTCATGATACTTTAGGATTTATAGAACATGTATATAAATTCATATACTTTTTATCATTTAATCAACACAAAAATCAATAACATGGGAGAAGACAGACCCAGGCAGGTTTAGGAGCCTACCCAGGATCTCAGAGTAAGTTGCAGAGACACTGAAGCCAAATTCACCCTGACTGCAGATTACTGCATCCTTTATTTCTAACTCCAAGTTGAACTATCTTTGCTGAAAGAGAGGGTGCTAGACGAATGTGAGGGAAGGGAGTTATAAATTTGACCTCGTTCAAAGTGGTAATTAAAATTATTTTGTTTATAGCTGCAAAACAATCTTAATTTATTTTACCTTTCCTTCTTGTGTACCTAGTGGACTTTGTGACTCCATAGTAACCATCTATCGGGAAGAGGGCATCCTAGGATTTTTTGCGTGAGTAAATGTTGATTTGTGTGTAAGGGATATTAGTGTGAGTAAAAAACTTTCCTGAAAATAAGGACAGCAAATCTTTGTTTAATCCCTGAGGAAAATGTATTCCCTGGGTTTGTTTCTCATTAAGCTCTATTTAGGCTTGAACTCTCTTGTAAAGATCCTGAACTTTTGCTTCTAGTTATTTAAAACATTTGAAATGAGGAATTTGTTTTTTTAACAGATACATTAATTCTAAATTTAGATCTACCCTTGTAGTAAGTGCCCAATTATATACAGTTAATAAACTGAGGAAAATTAATTTTTGAAAAATAGTAAAATCATCTTTTTTTTTTTGAGACAGAGTCTCACTCTTGCCCGGGCTAGAGTGCCGTGGCGTCAGCCTAGCTCACAGCAACCTCAAACTCCTGGGCTCAAGCAATACTCCTTCCTCAGGCTCCGAGTAGCTGGGACTATAGGCATGTACTACCATGCCCGGCTAATTTTTTTTCCTATATATATTAGTTGGCCAATTAATTTCTTTCTATATTTAGTAGAGATTGGGTCTTGCTCTTGCTCAGGCTGGTCTCGAACTCCTGAGCTCAAACAATCCACCCACCTCAGCCTCCCAGAGTGCTAGGATTACAGGCGTGAGCCACAAAATCATCTTTTTTTTTAAGAGACAAAGTCTTACTTTCTCCCTCTAGGCTGGAGTGCAGTAACATGGTCATAGCTGACTATAGCCTTGAATTCCTGGGCTCAAGCTATCTTCTTGCCTCAGCCTTCTGCCTAGTCCTAGCTATTTGGCTACTACCTGCCTAGAAGCTGAGAAGCTAGGACTATAGGTGTGTACCACAATGCCTGGCTTTTTATTTATTTATTTATTTTTTTTTTGTGGTAAATGTGGAGTATCTTTGTTGCTCAGGCTGGTCTCAAACTCCTGGCCCCAAGCAGTCTTGCCTCCTCTGCCTGTACTGGGATTACAGGCATGAGCCACCACACCTAGCCAGGAAAATCTTTTTTTTTTCTTTTTTTGTTTGAGACAGAGTCTCACTCTGTTACCCGAGCTAGAGTGCCGTGGCGTCATCTCAGCTCACAGCAACTTCAAACTCCTGGGCTCAGGCAGTCCTCCTGCCTCAGCCTCCCGAGTAGCTGGGACTACAGGCATGCACCACCATGCCCAGCTAAATTTTTCCATATATTTTTAGTTGGCCAATTAATTTGTTTCTACTTATAGTAGAGATGGGGTCTTCCTCTTGCTCAGGCTGGATTCGAATTCCTGGCCTTGAGTGATCCACCCGCCTCAGCCTCCCTGAATGCTAGGATTAGAGGCGTGAGCCACCACGCCCGGCCAGGGAAATCTTTTTAACGTGTATTTTACTTATCCAGAGGATAAGTTTTTGCAAGGATTGAATTTATTTTGCAAGAGCTCATTCTGTTAACAAAAATTTTGTGTTAAGTAAATGGTCCCTTTTAATTTTCAGAGTGCTTCCACACACTTTTTTGTTTTTGTTTTTTTTGAGACAGAGTCTCACTCTGTTGCCCTGGCTAGAGTGCCATGATGTCAGCCTAGCTCATAGCAACCTCAAACTCTTGGGCTCAGGTGATCCTCCTGCCTCAGCCTCCCAAGTAGCTGGAACTACAGGCGTGTGCGACCATGCCCGGCTAAATTTTTCCATATATTTTTAGTTGGCCAATTAATTTGTTTCTACTTACAGTAGAGACGGCGTCTCGCTCTTGCTCAGGCTGATTTCGAACTCCTGACCTTGAGCGATCCACCCGCCTCAGCCTCCCAGAGTGCTAGGATTACAGGCGTGAGCTACCTCGCCCAGCCCACTTTTTTGTTTTTAAACACTAAGATAAGCCCTAAGAGCACAAGGCCTCAAAAAATTGGTCAAAGACTCAGAATTGTTCTTTTCCATGGAAATTTTTAGTAAAATGCAAAAGATTTATATGATCTGAAGAGAAACCAGAGCATTATTTCCACATACTTGATTTTGAGTATCATAGGTACACTTGGAGAACAAGGCACACTAGTGCAAACCTGTAGTCCCAGTTACTTGGGAGGCTGATGCAGGAGGATCGCTTGATGCCAGGAGTTTGAGGCTGTAGTGCACTAGGATCACACCTGTGAATAGCCACTGCTTTCTAGCCTGGACATCAGGGTTTTTTAGAGACTGCATTTCTCAAAATAAACAAGTAAATACTCTGGGGAATAGATAGGCTGGACAGAGCTATTGTCAGTCTCTAAAATTTTAGACATAAAAAACAGTGATGCTTAGGGATATTCATTTGCTACATCTCACGTAGCTGACGAATGATGGAGTTGGCATTTGAACCCTAGTCTTCAGTCTGTGGGGTAATGTTCTTCCCTGTTACCTAGGTCACTCACATCCTGGGACCATGTTTTTGGTGCTTCTCATCTGTATCATGCTTGGACCATTCTAACTTTGTAGTTTTTCTCATCTTTTGCCCTGCCAAATTTGAATACTAGATAGTTGAACAAAACCATAGTTCTTTTTTCCAAGGTGCCACATAAACATTTTGCCTCCCTGTTTATAGTTATTAATAAGATGAGGCATGGGCTCACAGGGGTATATGCAGGTTGACCTGCGTTTTAGGTGACAAAAGTCATTAGAGAGCAGCCTAAAGTACAGCCATGTTAACTAGAAAGAACTAGGTATGAGGCCTAGACTCTGGTGTTTGGGATCTCTTTCAGTTCCCTAGAATGTTTTGAAATCTCTAATTCTTTGAAAAGTATTTGCACTGAGTAGATTATCTTTTTACTGATTGCCTTTTTTTTGTTCTTATTTTTATTGTTTCTTCATGTAGGGGTCTTGTTCCTCGCCTCCTAGGTGACATCATTTCTTTGTGGCTCTGTAACTCACTGGCCTACCTCGTCAATACCTATGCACTGGACAGCGGGGTAGGTTGTGACCTTGGTGAGATGTGCTGGTGCTGGCTTTTTATATTCACCGGGCTGCTAGGTTAGCATTAAAGTAAAATGACAGTTTGCTACATGCCCGATTGAACATTACGCAGTTAAAAATTACCAGTTGAATTTTCAAAGGCTAATGGAATGATCCATATTGTTTACTATAGAGAGATGCTCCCAAAGAGTCCCTAAGATGTGATAGAGTATACCCAAGAGGTTTAGCCATGTCACTGTTCAGGGCATTAAGGAGATCACTTCTTTGTTGATAACTAGTTTTAGAGGACATGATAAAGCAGAAGGACAGCTTTATGGTATATTTGAGGCTTTTCTTCTAATCTGGAGTATTAAGGAGACTCCCGTATTGGGCTTTTCAGAAACCTCAGCCTGAGAGGTTTTGAGAATCCACCTTATCTAGAAGTTGTCTCTCCTGTCTTAGCAGTTGTGGAGCCTCTTTGTACATAGATAGCTCCATAGCATGGTGAAAAATTGAACACACGGAGAGGTATGTGACTGAATCCACTAAATCTTGAGTATAGAGGTGGATCTTCTCCGAAGCATCTGGTACAAAGCTAGCTGTATACAGAGGTAGTGAATTGTCCCTTGGATATATTGCAAATATAGTTTTCCAGGGATTATATTTCTAAGACATGGGAAAATTTACCAATTTCATTTTCTTTTGTTTTTGAAATCCTGAGACCATTACATTTGTTCCTCATATTAGACTTGTCTAATATGAATTTGTATATTAATGTTGAATCAGGTTGATCATTTTGATGACTGCCTTTTTATTCTCATAATCAGTATTTTTTATGATTTTATCCTCAGCTAATTTTTAAGCTGTCAAATAAACTGATAATTTACCAATAGAATATATTAAATAGTTATAGACAATTAACTTAAGGCTCTTTTCCTGTTTTAGGTTTCTACCATGAATGAAATGAAGAGTTATTCCCAAGCTGTCACAGGAGTGAGTTTTTTTTAATCCTTTTAACCTCCTAGGAATAGTTGTGTCTTGTTTTGTTGTTCTTTCAAATCTGGCCTGTGTTATCACTGCTTTAAGAGAACCAGATATCTCACTTGGAAATCTCTCTCAAATGTGTTAATGTTTGTCAAAGGTAAGAATGATGCAGAGCTACTGCCTCAAAGCAGCAGTAATAACAGCCCATGTGGTTTGGTGCTAGTCAGCTTTTAAAGGGGTGTACTTTTTTCCTGAATAACGTAGTTCAGTTTGATTTCAGTGATGACTGGGTCACAAGGTAAGAGAAGTCTTTAGACATTTTGTTACAATGTTGGATGTAGTGGTATGTTAGGAGGAAGGAGTGTTTCCAAGCTCAAAAATGTATAACTTAGTCTTTCCAGGGGTACTGAGAAAGCAAGACCAGTGTTGGAGTATTTGACCACAGTGGCGCTAGGCCTTTAAGGGGGAGGAAAGAAGAGAATAAAGAAGACTAGGTATGACCTAACAACTTAGATATCTTTTTTACCATTTTACAGTTTTTTGCCAGTATGTTGACCTATCCCTTTGTGCTTGTCTCTAATCTTATGGCTGTCAACAACTGTGGGTAAGTACTTTGCATTTCTTATTCTAGATGTTGGCTGCCTATATGTCTGGCAGGCAGAGCAGTCTTGGTAGAAATTTGGGAAAAAAAGATATAGTAGATCCTACTGTTAGGTTCCTAAAAACCTGGCCATAGCTGTAATCCTACCACCTTGGAAGACTGAGATGGGAGGATTGCTTGAAGCCAGAAGTTTGAGACCAGCCTGAGCAACATAGTGAGATCTTGTCTCTACAAAAATAGATTCCTAATTTTTTTCTCTATATGCCATATGTAGCAGCAGCCTCCATTTTTATTTATTTATTTATTTACTTTTGAGACAGAGTCTCACTTTGTTGCCCAGGCTAGAGTGAGTGCTGTGGCATCAGTCTAGCTCACAGCAACCTCAAATTCCTGGGCTCAAGCAATCCTGCTGCCTCAGCCTCCCAAGTAGCTGGGACTACAGGCATGCACCACCATGCCCGGCTAATTTTTTTTCCTACATATATTAGTTGGCCAATTAATTTCTTTCTATTTATAGTAGAGACGGGGTCTCGCTCTTGCTCAGGCTGATTTCGAACTCCTGACCTTGAGCAGTCTGCCTGCCTCAGCCTCCCAGAGTGCTAGGATTACAGGTGTGAGCCACTGCGCCCAGCCTCCATTTGTATTTATAAGGAGCCACCTCATACTCTTTTTTGGAATAGAGAAGGTCATAAATAACATTTCTTAAGTAGTTATAATTAATACATACTTGCTAATAGTACAGTCCTATCCTCTAAAAAAAGGTAAGATACCCCATGCATTCATACAAATAAAAAAATGAAAATAATAAAAAAATAATAAAGGTTCTTTAAAGGGGGTAAGATAATTATCAAAATATTCTATTTTCACATCTTTTATAAAATCTTTATCCTCTTTTCTATGAAATTAATAAAAGGTATGTTCTGGATTAAATGACAGTCTGTCCCTGTTTTTCCTAGGGGCTTCATGGAGAAAGTGAGTTTTAAAGATAGAGAAATAGGAAATTTAGTCTATGGAAAGTTTCTTTCAACATCATTGACACTATTATGTATTTAATTATTTGTCACCATGGTGTTGACAGCTTTCCCTGAACTGAATTGGATGGGCAGGTGGTAGTGTGGTGGTAGACACCATTGATCTCCAACTTCTAATTTTTTTAAAAAGTAGAGATGGTGTCTTGCTCTTGCTCAGGCTGGTCTTGAACTCTTGAGCTCAAGTGATCATCCTACCTTGGTCTCCCAGAGTGCTAGAATTACAGGCATGAGCCATCGCACCTGGCCTGCTCTCCAACTTAGATGCCTGGTGACTCTGCTGAGTTGGGAAGAAGTTTTGCCTTTTGATTTGATTCAAAATTTATCTCCCTATGGTACCTGACATAATATATCATTAGACATGTTGTCACTATATAGAGTTTTCAACATGTTACATTCTGTTTTCTGATTTGTGGAGCAGCTGTCATGTTTTAGCTCAGAGCATCCTTGAAGGATAAGTTAAATGTCTTATATTCCTTACAGTTTTTCAAAAGGAATTGATTGGCCGGGCGTGGTGGCTCACACCTATAATCCTAGCACTCTGGGAAGCCAAGGCAGGGAGATTGCTCAATGTCAGGAGTTCAAGACCAGCCTGAGCAAGAGCGAGACCCCGTCTGTACTATTAATAGAAAGAAATTAATTGGCCAACTAATATATATAGAAAAAATTAACTGGGCGTGGTGGCGCATGCCTATAGTCCCAGCTACCTGGGAGGCTGAGGCAGTAGGATTGCTTGAGATCAGGAGTTTGAGGTTGCTATGAGCTAGGCTGACTCCGTGGCACTCACTCTAGCCTGGACAACAAAGTGAAACCCTGTCTCAAAGAAAAACAAAAACAAAAGGAATTGATTATGGGTTATACCAGAATAGGAGCATGTAGTCACCACTGTTCATATCCGTTGTCACATATAGGTTCTTTGTGAATACCAGTTAGTTTTTAACTTCCTTTTCCCTACTCTTTAATTGTATACTTGATATCTAGAGTTTCATCTGTTCACAAATGAAAAACATAAATGGGCTGGGCGAGGTGGCTTACGCCTGTAATCCTAGCACTCTGGGAGGCTAAGGCGGGCAGATTTCTCAAGATGAAGAGTTTGAAACCAGCCTGGGCAAGAGTAAGACCCCGTCTCTACTATAAATAGAAAGAAATTAATTGGCCAACTAATATATATAGAAAAAATTAGCCAGGCATGGTGGTGCATACCTGTAGTCCCAGCTACTCGGGAGGCTGAGGCAGCAGTATTGCTTGAGCCCAGGAGTTTGAGGTTGCTGTGAGCTAGGCTGACACCACGGCACTCACTCTAGCCTGGGCAACAAAGTGAGACTCTGTCTCAAAAAAAAAGGAAAAACATAAGTGTTTTAGAAAATAAAATTGAACTTTATTTCTTGATTGAAACCTAAATACAGGGGAGGAAATCCCTTTTGGATACTTGATCTTTCCCTTGCTCCCGTATAATTTGTTTCATTAAAACTAAAATTGCCTCTGGGAGAACCTTCTATATGGGAGGCTATTTTTATGAATGTTTATCAAACTCTTGAGAAAATGTTTTATAAATAATTAGCATGAATAGCTAATCTTTTCTATTTCAGGCTTGCTGGTGGGTCTCCTCCTTACGCCCCAATATATACTTCCTGGCTAGATTGTTGGTGCATCCTACAAAAGGAGGTATTTCTCTCTCTCTCTCTCTCATTCGATTTGGTTTTGGTTATTTGTTTCTTAAATGTCTCTGGAATCCCATGTTAACTCTTGTAAAATGCGATGCTTAGAAATCATCAGCAGGGATGATGAAGAACCTTAGTGTGGTGGTCTAGAAGTCAGTTTCATGATCACATTCAAGTTACAAATAGAGTCCAGGTAGATAATTACCCTGGTTGTTAAAATCATGGCCTTCATTTCAGACTTTCTTTTCCCAAACTTACTATTTTAAACTCAGAATCTCCTTGTATATTCAAGTGTTTCCCCATTCTATAGATGAGGAAATTGAAAAATGACAAATTATTTATTTATAACAAATTATTTGTCACAGTGGTGTTGACAGTGCTGGTCTCGTACTTCTAGAACAGGCGTCCTCAAACTTTTTAAACAGGGCCAATTTAAAAAAAGCTATGAACAAATTCCTATGCACACTGCATATATCTTATTTTGAAGTGAAAAAACAAACGGGCAAAAACACCCGCATGTGACCCGTGGGCTGTAGTTTGATGATGCCTGTTCTAGAGTCTTATTAGTGGATGACTTTGTCCAAACTGCAGCTTGTTTGTTGCAGCTTGTATGGTTTCTTACTGCTGTGAGGTGTATAACTTGCAGCCACAAATTCTCGATCTAGACAAAGTTTTATTAGAAAAGAAAATAATGGCCAGGTGCAATGGCACGCACCTATAGTCCCAACTACTTGGGAGGCCGAGGCAGGAAGATCACTTGAGCCCAGGAATTTGAGGCCAGCCTGGGCAACATAGCGAGACTCGTATCTTACCCCATCTCCCAAGGAAAAAGGAAAAAAAGGATGGGCTGTGGGCTGAATTTAGCACAAGATCACTTAAAATGGCCATCAGTTTAAAGCTGTTTTTGAGTGAAAACCACTTTTTAGAGGATTGCAGGAAAAAGTGTATAAAGAAGCTCTTTGTTGTGTTATTTTATAGCAATAGTGATACATATGAGAAAGACCTTTGTTCACAGAGTTCAGGCTCCCGTAGTCTGAACTCAGAATGAAAAGGTCTAAGTGTCACTTGTGTTTGCTTTTGTGTACATGCATGCCCAACAAGCCCCTCTGCAAATCCAAGCTAGAACACTGGGAAGATTTAATTTCGGTACAGACCTGCCGTGAACATTCTGGGTTTCGTTCTGAGTTTTACACTCTTTATTGAACATCCTCCTAGTGTGATCCCTGTTTAAAAGGAAAAACAACCTTTCCTTCTCTACTTTCTAACTAACTCCCTGTTATAGGAAGAAAGCAGACAAAAAATGGGTTGGGGCCGGGCGCTGTGGCTCACGCCTGTAATCCTAGCTCTTGGGAGGCCGAGGCGGGCGGATTGCTCAAGGTCAGGAGTTCAAAACCAGCCTGAGCAAGAGCGAGACCCTGTCTCTACTATAAATAGAAAGAAATTAATTGGCCAACTGATATATATATATAAAATTAGCCGGGCATGGTGGCGCATGCCTGTAGTCCCAGCTACTCGGGAGGCTGAGGCAGAAGGATCACTCGAGCCCAGGAGTTTGAGGTTGCTGTGAGCTAGGCTGACGCCACGGCACTCACTCTAGCCTGGGCAACAAAGCGAGACTCTGTCTCAAAAAAAAAAAAAAAAAAAAATGGGTTGGATGTTAAACATACCTTACCTATGGAATAGTTGATCCTGTAGGTCCTTAAGACAACAGCAAATCTTGATTGGTCATCTGCTGTATACCAGACGTGGTATTAAGAGATTTCCAGGCCGGGCGGGGTGGCTCACGCCTGTAATCCTAGCACTCTGGGAGGCCAAGGCAGGTGGATTGCTCTAGGTCAGGAGTTCGAAACCAGCCTGAGCGAGAGCGAGACCCCGTCTCTACTATAAATAGAAAGAAATTAATTGGCCAACTAATGTATATAGAAAAAATTAGCCGGGCATGGTGGTGCATGCCTGTAGTCCCAGCTACTCGGGAGGCTGAGGCAGCAGGATTGCTTGAGCCCAGGAGTTTGAGGTTGCTGTGAGCTAAGCTGACACCATGGCACTCACTCTAGCCTGGGCGACAAAGTGAGACCCTGTCTCAAAAAAAAAAAGAGAGATTTTCATGTGTCAGCTCATATAGTTCTCAAAATAACTAAATAAGGATAGGTACTATTCTTTATTATCCCATTTCACAATCAAAGAAACTGAGGCTTAGAGCAGTTTAGTGCCAGTTATGTAACCCAAGGTCACACAGGCTATATTTGGGATAGGTGAGACTTATACTTCAAAGTATATTCAATTATTACTTTAATTGTAAGATTTTGTAGGTACTCCTTGGAAAACCTGATCATTTCATTAAACGATAAATAAAAGCTAGCACTTAGTGAATGTTAGGCACTGTTCTAAGTGCTTTACATATATTGACTCATTGGATAATCCAGCTAGAAAGTAGCAAAGCCAGATTCCAAATTGGGCATTCTATCTGTATGAGTAAAGAAATTCTTGCCTTATTGAGGAGAAGTTGCAGTAATTTAGTTCCGAAGTAGCTCAGCCTGTCAGAGAATATACCGTATTCTGAAGGGATCATCCCAGTTTTGTCCTGGTCATTTAGATGTGTCTCCCAGAAACATGTCCAATTGGATCTCTCTGCTGATTTGGATTGGCTGACCTCATCTTCACTCTAGACTTTATTTGTGTTTATTTTTCTTTCCAGGGAAATATGAGCCGAGGAAATAGCTTGTTTTTCCGGAAGGTCCCCTTTGGGAAGACTTACTGTTGTGACCTGAGAATGTTAATTTGAAGATGTGGGGCAGGGACAGTGACATTTCTATAGTCCCAGAGGCACAGAATTATGGGAGAGAATGTTGATTTCTATACAGTGTGGCGCGCTTTTTTAATAATCATTTAATCTTGGGAAAATGGAGGTATTTGGTGTCTGCCTTTTTTTGTTCTTTTTTCAGCACAACATAATTTACCACTGCTATTTCCCCTTTGGTTATTCTGAGATGGGATGGTTTTCCTACAGATTCTTACTGTACTAAAAAGAAGACAGTTATATTTTGCTAAAGGTAGAGGCAGGTTGTCATGTGATTTGAGTCTCAATTTAAGGCTTTGTAAAATAAAGAGTAGAATCCCAAGAAGAAAGAAATAATTTTGTAAAACTTGAGAAAATTAATAAGGCAAACTATATGGGAGGTTATGAATGACCTTTTCTTGAGTAGACCCTAGAAATTCAGCAGCGTCCACCAGAGTCTGCCTCCTGTTAAATGTTTCTAAGCACGCTTGATTAACTGTCTCTCATGCTTCAAAAAAGGACAATATGTTGCCAAATTACCCTAGAAAATCTATGAGAGATCCACACCTTCAGTCTATTACTACGAAGTAATAAAGTGTCACCAACAACAAAGAAAAAGGACAATAGTAGAAAATAAGCAAGATTTGGAAAGGAAATGTGTAATGGCTTATTTTTTCCCCAGAAGTTCTTGTTTTCACCTAAAGTATGAGAAGCAAATACTGCAGCAGTAGTCCCCTTCTCGGAGAGCTAAGTCTTTACCAATCTCTAAATTACATCATTATACAGTTCTAATTGTATATAACCTTTTGTTCTTCAGTTTTTCATTTTTTTACCTTTTTGTTATTGCGGAAGGTGAGTAGTTTGTTTTTCATTCCTGATGACAGCCTTGGAAAATGTATTTGTAACTCCATATCTGGTAATGTGGACTTATGTCCAGAGAAGTCTTAGGGTATTGACCACCTCGCATGTCATACTGTCAGGCATATTAACAAACATTTATAGGAGGAAAAAAATCACTTTAGAAGGAAATAAAATTCAATTCAAGCATAAAGCTCCTATTTACTCAGGCCTATTAAAAGCAGGTTAAAACGCTCTAAAATGAGAAAGCCTATGGTTTCACTTACTTAAATAACCCACTGGGATGTTGCCAAATGAATAAGCACTTAATTTGCTGTTTCTGAGACTTCTCTGTCAAAGCAGCAGCACCTATAATATTAGAATGAGCATGCAGGGTTCTCCTCCCTCCCCCAGGGTTTGGGAATATAGCCTGAAGCTCATGAATAGCTTAGCTTGAACTGTCTTTGATGTCTCTTGTCTTAAAAAGTAATGTAAATTTTATATACTATTCAATATTATCTGCATTTGTTTTAATATAAAAATGTTTTGCATTGCCTACTTTTTTCTCCCAAAAAATCTTCAAGTAAAGATGATCTAGGAAAACATGCCATGTTTATCCTGTGGCTTCTGTGCACATAATGCGTGCCTGTTCCCAGTTGAGAAGCGTATCTGACTGTGATAACCAGTCTACCACCAGAGGGCGCCAAGGCTTCGGTTTTGCCAGTGGAAGTTGGGCTGCGGAGAAATTTCACCAAGGCCTGGGATTGCTCACAAGTACTAGTCCAGCCATTTCAGTCTTGCTGCAGCCAAGTTTATAGTTCCAGTAGGGGTCCTCTACATATGGTTCTCCATAAAATTTTTATTATAAACTTTTAACATAAAAATCTGAAGTTTATTCAGGGTCTAGTAAATGCAGGTAGGTACCCTTAACACATTAACTACCATGTGAGTTGTATTTAACTCACGCTGATTTTGAGGCCAGGCTTCCTGAAGCAGATGTAACTTACATGTCTCCTCACCTTGGGAGCCACAGATCTATTTTTCGAGTTGCATATAACTCATGCACAAAAAACAATAAAAAATAACAAATTTTTCATTGAATTAGGAAGGATGATTTTGTTTTTTTGTTCTGTTTTTGTAATAAAACATCCTGGGCCCAAGGAAAACATCATTTTCTTTTCTAGTGTGGCAGTCAGTGTGTTAAGAAACACATGCAAGAAATAGTGAACTGACTCAGTGAATAATATAAACTTAGATAATAGGTATCCAGTAAGCCGCACCTGTGAAACTGGGCAAACACTTTCTGCCTTGGTGGTACCAAGCTAAGTTGCATCACCCTAGGTAGTGTGATGACCATTGAAACCTTGATTAAGAAGAAAAGAATATGGGGTTTCCTGGAACTTTTAGGGTGATTGTTAAAATGCCTGGGTAAAAAAGCAACCTTAGGATGAAAGAAACTTTAAACATAAGCCTTATCCTCCATCTTCTCACTGTTACTAAACGTACTTTGGCTTTGCTGTAATTTCCTATTGTACGAGTGTCCTCCTTTCCCTCTTCTGATTGAACTGTTTCCTATACTATAAGATTCAGCTCTGTCTAGCACCATCTTTTTCTGAAGTCCTCCCAACTGGAGGAGGGCTTTGCCTTCAGTCTCCCCCTCCCTTATAGCATGTTAATTATAGTCCAGACTCAACCGACAAACTACATCCAACACCGAGGTCAAGTTTTACACAGCAGTGGCATTACCTCTCTCTGATTTGAAAATCTGTGGAAAAAGAAAAGTGTGTGTATATATATATTTAGCCCTTTAAAAGAGGTCCCGTAGGGTGAGGCAGTGACACTAGTCTGTAATCCCAGCACTTTGGTAGGCCCAGGCAGGAGGATGGCTTAAAGCCAGGAGTTTGAAACCAGCCTGAGCAACATAGTGAGACCTCTTCTCTGTGAAGAAAAATTTTTTTAATTATCCAGGTATGGTGGCATGCACCTGTACGCCCAGCTACTCAAGAGGCTGAATCAGAAAGATCACCTGAGTCCAGGAGTTTGAGGCCGCATTGAGTTATGGTTCTACTGCTGTGCTTTAGCCTAGGTGGCAGAGCAAGACCTTGTCTTAAAAAAGATAAAAATCAGCTGGCCAAGTAGTGGTAAATGAAGGTGGTTGGCCAGGTGGCTCACGCCTATAATCTTAGCACTTCGGGAAGCCGTGGTGGGAGAATCACTTGAGTCCAGGAGTCCAAGGCCAGCCTGAGCAACATAATGAGACCCTGTCTTTACAAAAAAAAAATTTTTTTTAAAGTTAGCTGGGTGCCATGCTCATCTGTAGTCCCAGCTACTCGGGAGGCTGAATGAGAGCTGTACCTACTCTGGCTTCCCGTCCAGTCTGGGGTCCTGTCCTCCTGGCATCACAGAGACTGTTGAGAGTGTCCTTTAGCTAGAAACAAAAGAGAAGGGTAAAGTCAGAAAACAGCTGAACCACCCCTCGTTTCAGACTGCTCCCCTCTCATTGGGATTCAGTGTCTCATGCCTTTCTTCCCCCTGAGGGGCCTGAGGCAGGAGCATCACTTGAGCCTAGGAGTTCAAAGCTGCAGTGAGCTATGATTGTGCCACTGCACTGCAGCCTGGGTGCCAGAGTGAGACCCTGTTTCTAAAAAATATGGTTGTCAGTTTAAGGTACTGTAGCAAATGAAGGAGCAAGAAGCAGAAATCACTGCTGTGCTTGTCATGGAAGTTCTAACTTGCATAATTTTTGGCAGAGTAGGCATCCTCACTTTAGAAATGAGATTAAGTAACTCAAAATCATATAGCCAATAAATTTCAGGGCTAGATCAAAACCCAGGTCTGTCAAAGTCCAAGGCACGCTTATTGCTTCATGGAGACTATAAAATGCTAAGAAAAAAGTAGCTAGTAAACCAAATGGTATATAATTCCTCCATCTGAGGAAAAAGGCCCTGTATTTGTAGCCAAAGCAGTGAACGAAAGAACTAGGCTTCCAATAGAATAGAATTGCCTTAAATCAAGAAAGACGTAGCTTGTGCCTCTGCAGAATGATAAATAGGTGAAGTGGCTGAAAATAGAAATGATCACCGTTGTTTTCCTAAGCTATTAATGATTATGCAGGTAAAAAGCTAAGTGAGGCCGGGCGCAGTGCCTCACGCCTGTAATCCTAACACTCTGGAAAGCTGAGGTGGGCAGATCGTTTGAGCTCAGGAGTTTGAAACCAGCCTGAACAAGAGCGAGACCTCGTCTCTACTATAAATAGAAAGAAATTAATTGACCAACTAATATATATAGAAAAAATTAGCCAGGCATGGTGGTGCATGCTGTAGTCCCAGCTACTCAGGAGGCTGAGGCAGCAGGATTGCTTGAGCCCAGGAGTTTGAGGTTGCTGTGAGCTAGGTTGACGCTACGGCACTCACTCTAGCCTGGGCAACAGAGTGAGACTCTGTCTCAAAAAAAAAAAAAAAAAAAAGCTAAGTGACCATATGACATATTTCGTCCTAGAAGGACCATTAGTTCAATGTATTTGGACTCCTAATACATTTGGAAGGTAGTGTTTCTTAAAAGTGATCTATGTATCAGGCCGGGTGCAGTGGCTCAGTGAGGCCTGTAATCCTAGCACTCTGGGAGGCCGAGGTGGGTGGATTGCTCAAGGTCAGGAGTTCAAGACCAGCCTGAGCAAGAGCAAGACCCCATCTCTACTAAAAATAGAAATTAGCTGGACAACTATATATATATACACACACACATTATCCGGGCATGGTGGCACGTGCCTGTAGTCCCAACTACTCGGGAGGCTGAGGCAGTAGGATTGCTTGAGCCCACGAGTTTGAGGTTGCTGTGAGCTAAGCTGACAGCACTCTAGCCTGGGCAACAAAGTGAGACTCTGTCTCCAAAAAAAAAAAAGTGATATATGTGTCAGCACCTCTAATGGGTTCATCTAAAACATCCTTGCAGATTAGATGGGTTCATTAAAACTGCCAAAGTGCCCTGGTAGTTTCTATTTTGGCATTTTTTGCTTTTTAGATGAAGATACATGATTTATCTCGTTTTCAGAGATTTTAGGCTTTCCTAAAGTCACATGTGATATCTGATTTTATTTTTTCCCCTTCTATTGATTCCTCATCTTATTTTCTCTTTAGACTTAAGGAGAGTCAGAATCTTTACCTCTGATTTTTGTCCTGGAGGGAAAGTTGCAAGTGAGAGGTTCTCTTGCCACCAACCAAAATATAGGAATGTCTTAGGTGGAGACAGGGATTGATTTTCTAAAGCAAATAGGATTGTTTTCCTTCCAACTGACTTTGTCCATACAACAGCTTCGTCATCCATTTGCTGCCTAGAGAGATGTCTTGGGGAGTCCCCCAACAGTGCTTGAGTAGTCTGCCATCATCCGTGGCCGTGAGATGAAACTGAGAAGAGCTGGTATGCCTTGGTCTCATGAGTGGATTCCTCTGCATTCTGGGCACCAAATCTCTTGTCTGGGACCAATTGGGCAGATTTTGTATTAAAACCACAATTGTTCTGGAACCAACTTATTGCAACCCAGAAGAAGAATGTTTTCAAGTAGATTCTGATCAGTACCACACACCAAAATATGGCTAGAGGATGGCACTTGAGAGCACAGAAGCAGGAGAGGCACGAAACCAGTGTGACCTGGAGGTGCCCTTCAGGACTCACCAGTTTCCTGAGAGGCAGCAAATAAGGAAACAACCTTGCCCAAGTCTCCAAGGTGACACATGGGTGAGAAAATTTTGTAGCACTGATTCTGCCTCACTAAGGCAGTCAAAAGAATGGACCATTCCCTTGTAATGCCACATGTCCATGGAAAACCTATTAGTTATTGCATTTATTTCCAAGCAGAGTAGAATAAAGAGCCAGAGGTTAAATAAGGACAATAACCAGATTTATACCTACTCTGGCTTTTTATCCAGTCTGGGGCCCTGCCCTCCTGGCATCACAAAGACTGGCAAGAGTGTCCTTTGGCTAGAAACAAAAAAGGAGGGTAAAAACAGAAACAGCAGAACCACCCCTCGTTTCAGACGGCTGGCTCCCCTCCCACAGACTTCAATATATCATGCCTTTCTTCCCCCCTCGGAGCCTGCATTGAGAGTTTATAAATGCAGCTGTCATTAAGCGCGTAGTTTAGGCAAAGTCCCGTGCTAGGGGGCAGTGGAGGATGCAATGGCCCATAATAAATCTCCCTGTCCTCCATGGCGCTTAAGCTGAGAGAGGGAGACAGAATGACAAAAACAAACTAGCAGCGTTGCAAGGATTAAGTGAAACCTTATGTAAGCGGCAAGGCCTGGTACACTAAAAGAAGGTGCTCATCAAAGCTCTTTTAAACACTCTGATGACTTGTGCAAAGCTGTATCCACCAAGAGAAGTCAGAAGCAAGCACCATGGGGTCAACTGGAGTGAAAGCTCATATCAGGCTAGGGAGGTCAGGGTGTAATGAAGGAGTGGCGTTGAGTTGGGTTTTGTAAGGATTGTGAGGATGCTGGAAGGCAGGATGGTGGAATGGGAGCAGTTGCTAGCTCTGTCACCAACTGCAAGACCTTGGGCAAGTAACTCAGTCATTTTAAGCCCGAGGACCCTCACCTCTAAAATGAGACGTTATACTTCTCTTACTGGAATACTGAGTACTCTTGAGCTCTTACATCGGGGCACTATAAAAAACTAAAACTAATTTAGTGCAGTGCCTGACATGGAATTAATATTCGGTCTGGGGTAGCTATTTGTATTGTTAGAATTTTAAGAATTAGAAGGGGAGAGGATCTTATAAGTATAGACGATGGTATGGGCCAAGTCATGGAGTTGGTAAAGGCTAAAGCAGGTGAGGGCGAGTGGAATCGCATCTCTAACTGCCCTAACCTTTCTTCAAAGCAGTATTTCTGCCGTATAATGAACACCTAGAACAGTGACTAGCACACAGTAGATACTGAACAAATGTTTGTTGAGCAAATGTCCAACTGCCTCCTAGATGTAGCCACCTACATGTCCTTCAGGATCCCCCAATTGAGTGACATCTCAACCACCCTTCCCAAGCCTGCAGTGGCACATGCATTCTCAAGCTCTGTTAAACACCCTATTTCCCGAGATAGAAACTCTGGAGATGACTTTGAGTCCTCTCTAGCCCTCCCTCTGCTTCTAAAAAGTCATTGCCAGGTTCTCAGAAATGCCTTTTGGACTTGTCATCTTCCTTCCATCCCACTGCCTTGACGCATCATCTCTGCCCAGCTGCTGCCTCGGCTTCTATCTCATCTTCCTGCTGCCAGCATGGGGCAGCAGGCAGTAGATAAAAGCTGGAGCTTTGCCAGCTTTGACCAGCGTATACAGGATGGCCACAGCCCTCCTGCCTACCTGGGCTTCTGGCAAAGGATAAATGCTTCTCTCTGACCCAAGTTTCTTGGGGTCTCTTGACCTAGCATCCTTTATCCTTACACCAGAACCCAAGCCAGACAGTCCCAGTCCTACAGCCTCCCCTGCTCGGCACATTCATACAGCCTCAGCAGCTGCTATCTGTGTCTGTTATCTTCCACCGAAGCCTTGTGCGGGAGGAGCCGAGCTGAGAGACAGGGCTATTTATAAATAGGAAGTGGGTGTAAAGTTCTGCAGTCACAAATGTTTTAAACAAGGCTAATTCCATCTCTCTTCCATTTGAGCTTTGAAATTTCTGTCCACCCCCTCATCTTCCATCTTTTCCCAAAGCCTGTAAGTTCCTGCCCTCTCCTTGATCAAAGCCACAAGAAGCCTGGATACCACGGTGGCTAAGAGATGTGACACTGAACGAAGTGTGGGAATTACATGGATTCAGTGACTATACACAGTCAGCTCCTGAGATAACAGGAATGTTCCTCCCACCTAATAATAGAATATTTATTGATGGTTCACTATGTGCCCTGCCCATATAGCCATTAACTCCAACCCATTAACAACCATATAAGCAAATTTTGCCCCCATTTTGGTGGTAGAAAAGTGAAGCTCAGAAGGTGACTGATTTGCCCAAGACTGGTAAATGGCAAAGCCAGAATTCAGTCTGGGGTTTCTGCTATGCCTTGCATGTGTATTGAGTCTAAGTATTTCTGCATAATGACTGGAGAACAGATTGCAACAGGGAGTTAAATATGAAACTTAATGAGAGGAGGGAACTTGTGATTTTATTAAAACAATGCAGGGGTCAACATTGTATGTTACAGTTGCCTACTCAGAAGCCCAACTAAACTGGCTTAATTAAGAAGAGAAATTTATTGGCTCAATAAATTTCTGGTTATTCCACTGGTTTATAAAAGGGCACAGGACTCTCACTCTCCCCATCCCTTGGATCTGCCCTCCTCTGCCTGGTTTCCCTCTCAGACATGCTCTCTCCACATGGCAATAAGATGCCAACTGGCTTCTTCAAGCTTGTAATTCCAGAGAAAAAGCAAATATGTTTTCCAAAAGTTCCGGCAAAAATCCCTAGGAGAACTCTGGCTTGAAACACACCCCCATCTGTAAAACATTTGGTGTGTCTGGGAGATGCTGGCCAAGCTTGAGTCACGGGCCCATCCTGAAAGGGTTGGGGACCAGGGTCAACCCCAGTAGAAGCGTATATATTGGACAAGACTGTTTCCTAACGTGGAGGGGCATGGCTCATCACAGGAAAACTCACTGGGCAAAGACATAACATGACATTCTGTCCACAAGAAATTGCTTGAATAGAAAGGGAAAGAAAACAGCAGTTCACCAAGAACATGTAACATGTGAGAATCCATGAACCTAACTAAGATGGGCACAGGAGTTAGTGTGTTTGAAACCTTCTATGTACAGATATATACATATATTAGCTTGGTCACCCCTGAGCCACAGAATATCCCTTTTTTCAAGTGAGAAAAATGGAAGCTCAGAGATTTAAGCAATTTGCTAGTAGGTGGCAAAGGTAGAACTCAAGCCTCAGTATGTTTGACTCCAAACCCTGCAAGCTTGGCCGGGCGCAGTGGCTCACGCGTGTAATCCTAGCACTCAGGGAGGCCAAGGCGGGCGGATTGCTCAAGGTCAGGAGTTCAAAACCAGCCTGAGCAAGAGTGATACCCGGTCTCTACTAAAAATAGAAAGAAATTAATTGGCCAACTAAAAATATATATAAAAAAAATTAGCCGGGCATGGTGGCACAAGCCTGTAGTCCCAGCTACTCAGGAGGCTGAGGTAGGAGGATCTCCTGAGCCCGAGAGTTTGAGGTTGCTGTGAAGAAGGCTAATGCCACGGCACTGTAGCCCAGGCAACAGAGTGAGACTCTGTTTCAAAAAAAAAAAAAAAAAAAGCCCTGCAAGCTTTACACCACAGCACACTGCCAGTCCGGGAGGAGCCAGACACGAGAGTGAGAGTGATGGGAGAGGGCCTGGAATCCCTGTCATGTTGGGGGGTGGGGGGTACACTTCTGCCCGACACTCTGAGAGCAGCATACACTGGGCTGAGAGACTCTCCCGCCCGTTCACAGTAACCAGCTGAACAGCTGATAACTCTTCACACAGCATCCTCTCTCAGTGGGAGAAAACTTGCCAGAGAACTGCTCTTCCAGCCTTACTTCTCACCATGAGTAAGAATCGCTCGGTGCTGTCGGTGAGACAGGAACCACAGGAGAAAGGTGGATTGAGAAGGAAGAGCATGTTGGAATGAATCCTGGAATGAATGGGTAATTGAATAGATGGTCCTAGAAAAATGATTGGAAAAGTTATGACCCCAAGTTTAGAGACAAGATAGGAATATGGCACAAGGGGGATAGGAAATTGGGACATCCTGTTTGTGGAAGAATCCCTGTGCACAAAAAGGGGGGGAGCTAAAGAAACCAGCGTGGCTCTGTAGAGAGCTTTCTGACAAGCTCAGAATTGAAAAGGTAAGGTACAAGAGATGGAAGAGTGGAGTTCTTGATAAATTGGTACTTCGAAAAGGTGCAAACAATAAAAGACATCGTTGGGTATGGTCAGAGCAATAAAGGACAAGATGGGGTTCCACTGAGAGACAGACGTGTCAGGTTGGCAGCTGTCAGAGAAAGCAGAATACTCGACCCTGAGTTTCTTCTTTCTCCCCTGAGGAAAAGCATTTCCAAACTGGGAAGGATAAAGCAAAACACAGTTCAGAGGAAATTGAAACCTGAAATAGCAGAAAAGATAAGAGAAAACCTAAGCACCTACCCATTCAAAATGAGTTGCAAATCCCCAAGTGTTGAAAAATTTCTGCAAATATGATCTTGGGGCCCTTGCCAATGTGTCTGAGAAGGCCATGGCGAAGGACAGGGACACAATGGGGGACAGCTGCGAATGACCCGACGTACATAAAAGAATAAAAAGTAGGCCAGGCATGGTGGCTCACGCCTATAATCCTTGCACTCTGGGAGGCCAAAGTGGGAGGCTCACTGGAGCTCAGGAATTCCAGACAAGCCTGAGCAAGAGCAAGACCCCACCTCTACAAAAAATAGAAAAACTAGCCAGGCATGGTGATGCACATCTGTAGTCCCAGCTACTTGGGAGGCTGAGGCAGGGGATCACTTGAGCCCAGGAGTTTGAAGTTACTGTGAGCTATGATGGCACCACTACATTCTACCCAGGGTGACAGAGCAAGACTCTATCTCAAAAACTAAATGAATAAATAAAAAATCCATAAACTATGACCAGGCGCGGTGGCTCACGCCTGTAATCCTAGCACTCTGGGAGGCCGAGGCAGGTGGATTGCTCGAGGTCAGGAGTTCAATACCAACCTGAGCAAGAGTGAGACCCCGTCTCTACTATAAATAGAAATTGGCCAATTAATACATATATAGAAAAAATTAGCCGGGCATGGTGGCACATGCCTGTAGTCCCAGCTACTTGGGAGGCTGAGGCAGCAGGATTGCTTGAGCCCAGGAGTTTGAGGTTGCTGTGAGCTAGACTGATGCCACAGCACTCACTCTAGCCTGGGCAACAAAGTGAGACTCTGTCTAAAAAAAAAAAAAAAAAATCCGGAAACTAGGTGGGCACATTTGAGGTGAATTCCCTCACAATTTATTCTAGAATATAGTACTAAATTGTGCTTGAGAACACCTAGAAAAAGAATTGGTAACTTGTCAAAGAACGAGATAGGGTGAAAATAATTTATTATTTGTCTGGACGGCCAATAGGAAAATTTCTTGGATCGCAATGTTCCTTGTTTCCAGTTAGATACTGAATGCCTCGAGATTGAGGAGGAGACAGTTAGGAAAATAATGATCTCAGAGATTGCTCAGTAGGGTGGATTTATGTAACAACTAAGCCCCTTCACCCCAGTTGGTTATTTAATTGATGCAGCTCTGGGAGAAGACTCTAGTTCCATGTTACTAGACTCTGGTCGGCTCAGTAGTGACTGGTGTCCACCACACCACACTCACCAAATTTGCAGACAGCACCAATGTTGGCAGGAAAAGCTAATATTTGGATGTCAGAATCAATAGCCTAAAATAACTTGAAACAGGCTGAAACCAGCAGGATGAAATATCAAATAAATCAGTGGAAAGACCTGCATTTAGATTTTTTTTTTCTAAAAAATCAGCTGCACAAGCACAGGAGGAAGGAAGTCCAGCTTGCCAGTGGTGCATGAGAAAAAGACTGAAGGCTTTCAGCTGACCTCAGGTTAAATAGAAACCAGTAAAAATGAAGCAGCTGCTTAAAAAGATAAGTGGTTCTCCCCACCCATTTTTATTTTGGATACAAAGGGGAGAAACAGTGAAAAGTATGTCTCCCAAACCATTCCCCTTCCCAGAAGGCAACCGCTGTTAATGGCTTCTAGTATTAATAGATCCTCTCCGAGGTTTTCTGTGCACGTTTAAGCAAATGCATACTTTTTCTTTTTTCACATGAGTGTTAGCATATCATATACCTTGTGTTTTTTTTTTACTTAACTAACAATATATCTTAGAGGTTATTTCATATCAGCATACAAAATGATTCTTTGTTCTTTTACAGAGGGTGCAATAGTATTCTATGGTATATTTGTATAATAATTTATTGAATTGGTCCTCTGTTGATTAGACTGTTTCCAGTATTTTGCTGTTACAAACAATTCTGCAATGAATAACATGCCATTTGCTATTACAGTTTGCTATTACAAACCATACTAAAATTAATAACATATAAGTTCAAATACTTGGGCATGTATCTGAAGAACGTCTTTTTAAGAAGTGGAATCACTGAGTTAAAGAACATGCACATTTTTTAATTTGGTAGATGTTGTTCAATTGCCCAATTGTATCAATTTACCCTCCCACTAACAATGTATGAATGTCTGTTTCTCCACATTCTCACCAATAGAATGTGTTGTCAAGTCTTACTGATCATTGACAATTTGAGAAGTAAAAAAATAACAATAATGGCATCCTACTGTAATTTTCTTATTCTGATTATTTGTATTTTTTATTAAGTAGTTATTTATATCCTTTGCCCATTTTTCTATTGAGTTTCTTACTTAGAGTGCATTATAAAAAAAAATTGCTCATTATGATATGAGTTACAAATATGTTTTTTAGTTTGCTTTTTTTTTTTTTTGAGACAGAGTCTCACTTTGTTGCCCAGGCTAGAGTGAGTGCCATGGCATCAGCCTAGCTCACAGCAACCTCAAACTCCTGGGCTCAAGCAATCCTGCTGCCTCAGCCTCCCAAGTATCTGGGACTACAGGCATGCACCACCATGCCCAGCTAATTTTTTCTATATATATTAGTTGGCCAATTAATTTATTTCTACTTATAATAGAGATGGGGTCTCGCTCTTGCTCAGGCTGGTTTCGAACTCCTGACCTCAAGCAGTCCGCCCTCCTCGGCCTCCCACAGTGCTAGGATTACAGGCGTGAGCCACTGTGCCTGGCCTCCATCAGTTTTTTTATGACTTCTGAATTTTGTCATACTTCAGAGTCCTTCCTTACTGTGAAATTTCTTTTAAAGCACCAAATTTCTTTTAGTGCTATTTTTGGGTTTTATTTATACATTTAAATATTTGATCCATTCATCCAGATTTTTGTATAAGGTGAGATGTATGGATATATTTTTTCCAGATAGCTACTTAGTTGTTCCCATACAATTTATCAAATTGAATATCATTTCTCTTCGGATTTAACATCCCACTTTTACAATATTCTAATTCCATATGTATTTGAATCTAATACTTAATTTTATATTCTGCCCATTGATCTACTGAAAACATATACAGAGAAAATAAATATCATCCCTGAACCTATCATAAATAATCTACTGAATATTTCAGTGTTTACTCATCCAGTCGTTTTCTATGTAATTTTTTCTTTTTGAGACAAGGATTGCTTTGTTCCTAGGGCTAGAGTTCAGTGGTGTCATCATAGCTCACTGCAACCTCAAAGTATCCTCTCACCTCAGCCTCCCAAGTAGCTGAGACTACAGGTGTGCACCACCACACCTGACTAATCTTTCTGTTTATTGTAAAGATGGGGTCTTGCTATGTTGCCCAAGCTAGTCTCAAACTCCTGGCGTCAAGCGATCCTCCTATCTCAGCCTCCTGAAGTGCTAGGAGTATAGGCATGAGCCACACCACTCAGCCTATAATTATATTTTTTACCCAATAAGATGATATTATGTAAGTCAATTTTTCCATCCCCCAAATCTAGTATGATCTAAATGTCCAAAGCAGAACTAGTCCTATTTTTACCCAGAATTAGTCCACTCCTCCCTCATCCTCCTCCCAGATACCCAGCACAAGAGGTGGAGTCAGTCTTGAATCGTGCAACTTCTTCACTGCCCTCCTCATTCATAGTCACCAAGTTCTCCACATTTTCCCTCTAGTGACTCACAGGCCCCTACATGTGAAATCCTCTCAATATACAGATGAAGAAACCAAGACCCAGAAAGGGGAAATAACTTGTAAAAATTAAGAGTGCTTTTAACTACAAGAAACAGAGGCCCCAACTCAATGGCTTCCCCAAGGAAGGGGGTTTACCGTCTCCCATAATGAGAGGTCCATAGAGAGGATAAAGCAAGGGCTGGTTAACTGGGTGGCTCATTGATATCATCAAAGACTCTGATTCTTGCCGTCTTTCCATCCTGCCATCCCCAGGGTGTTGCCTTTTGTCCTCACATTTTCCCTACATGGTCACAAGACAGTGACAGTAGCTCCAACTATCATCTGCTCCCATAATATTACCTCGTGGCCAGAATGAGTGTGTTCCTTTCTAATTCCATAAATCCATAGTGCCCAAATTGGGAGGCAGGGGGTAGTTGGGAAATGTGGGAGGGTAGGAGGGTATTTTTGGTTATCACAATGATTGGGGACACTACTGACATTTAGTGGGCAGGGGTCAGGGATGCTAGATGTCCTGTAACGTTTAGGATGCCAGTTAAATGAAGTATTAGCTTAAATGAAACATTAGAATGTCTCACAACATTCATGTAGGTGGAAAACCAGAACCTAACACTATTTTGACATACAAACTAATTTTTTGTAAGGCTTTCATATACACTACATTTTTCAGGAATGTAATTTCCATATAAATTGAAGAAAAATTGTAATTTGTTTTGTTTGGAACTTCACTAGGAGTCATTCACCATTTTAGACATCTAGGTCTTTTTTTTTCCCACACAAAGTCATAATGATCCAAGAAGTTAGCTGTGACAGGATTGGCATCCCACTGGCTTCCAGAATAAAGTCTAGATGGTGTAGCCTGGCACTTAAAATTCTTCAGGATCGGATCAACCGTGTTTTTCTTGACCTCTCACCTATCAACATCTACAAATTTCATACTTCAGCCACACCAATACTATTGTTCATTTTTCAAACACCCCAAGAGGTGTTTGTTTACCAGTCAACACAAATTGAATGCTTACAACATGTGAGGCTCTGTGCTAACTGCTCTATATCAAGTATGTCTTTTTTCCTTTTTTTTTTTTTGAGACAGAGTCTCACTCTGTTCCCCTGGCTAGAGCGCCATGGCGTCAGCCTAGCTCACAGCAACCTCAAACTCCTGGGCTCAAGTGATTCTACTGCATGAGCCTCCCGGGTAGCTGAGACTACAGGCATGTGCCACCATGCCCAGATAATATATATATATATATATATATATATATATATATATATATATATATATTTTAGTTGTCCAGCTAATTTCTTTCTATTTTTTTTAGTAGAGACAGGGTCTCGCTCTTGCTCAGGCTGGTCAAGTATGTCTTTAATGCTCGCAACAATGAAGCATAGATACTTTTATTATCCTCATTTTACAGCTGGGGAAACTGAGCTCATGCAATTAATGATGGAGCTGGGATTCAAACCAAAGCAGACACGGTCCTGAGCTGCCTGCTTAAGAGTGTTCCTTTGTGCTCCTTGGTCCCTTCTCCCGGAATGCTATTCTCATCTATTTTTTACTCGTCAAAGTCCAGTGCAGCCTTCACAACTTTACTTTGTTTAGTGTCACCTCTTTCATTAAGCCTCGCTGGACCCCTCCAGTTAGAATTAATTTCTTTTCCTAGTGTTCCCATTGCACTTTATCTGTGGTTTTTATTTATGGCTACTCTTTTAAAATCTGAGGGGCAATGATAGATCACCATGTGCCTTGTATGCCTGTCCCTGCCCCTTCCCTCTGGCTGTAGCGGCTGCTCAGTTGGGTTGTGGGTGACGCTTACATCCCAGGCTCTCTCTGCAGTCACTCTGGCACTGCACTGCGGTGAGGTGAACACAGGCAGAGCAATTCAACCCCTGCCCCCAACCACCAGTCAGAATCAGAATGCAATGCCTCTGTCATCAAAGAGTGTGGGCGCCCTTCATTGTCAGAAACAGGGATCAAAATGCCACACGAGCCACAGGGATTCTCTCTCCTTTACCTACCTGGGCAGGACATATCCTTCCTTCTTCTCTCCCTTTCTCTTTTCCAGGGACTGTCACTCCCTGAGGCTCCCACAAGCCATGGAGACCTAACCATTGTCTCCTGCCAGGGCCAAAACCACCAGTTTCAGCTCACAGAAGAATGGGTCTCCTCCCAGCCTTCCCCAGTTGAAAAACTTGACTTTTGCCCCCAAGGATGTATGGATTATGGTGGCAGCATGCAGCATCCCATGGCCAGACATACAGGATTTGGGTCTCCTGACAGTCTGGAGTTACTTATGCCTCCATGGTCTTCTGCTAACATGGGTCAAGGGGAACTTGCAACAACAGCTCTGGGAATGAGCCTGGGTATGGGGAGAGACCAAAACTTACTGGTTTAAAACAACGATCATTTTTATTCCTTGTGGGTCTGGCAGTGCACTGGGTTCAGCTAGGCCATTCTTGTTCAGGGTCTCTCATACAGTAGCAGTCAGGCGGTGGCTGGGCCTGGAGTCTTCTCGAAGGCTTCCTCGCTCATGTTGCCAGCAGTTGGTGCTGGGACCTCAGCTGGAGCCAGGGCCAGCTCTGCACAAGGCACTTCACTATGCTTGGTTTGATGCTCTGTTGTCACCATCTAAATTCCTTTTTTGAACAATAGGCTCCACATTTTCATTTTGCACTAGACTCTGCAAATGATGTAGCTGGTCCTGACTGGGACTGTTGGCCACAGTATTTACACATGACCTTTCCATGTGACCTGAACTTCCTCACAGCATGATGGCTGGGCTCCAAGTTTGAGAGTTTCAAAAGAGAGATCCAAGCAGAAGCAGCATCACTTTTTTTTTTTTTTTTTTTTTTGAGACAGAATCTCACTCTGTTGCCCCAGCTAGAATGCAGTGGCTCCATCATAGTTCACAGTAATCTCAAACTCCTGGGTTCCAGTGATCCTCCTGCCTCAGCCTCCTGAGTAGCTGGGACTACAGGCATGCGCCACCACACCTGGCTAATTTTTCTATTTTAAGTAGAGACAGGATCTAGCTCTTGCTCAGGCTGGTCTCAAACTTCTGGGCTCAAGTGATCCTCCCACCTCAGCCTCCCAGAGTGCTAGGATTATAGGCGTGAGCCACTGTGCCCAGCCAGCATTATCTTTTATGACCCAACATAACTCTTCTTTGTCATGGGGAGTGGCAAGCTCACACTGTAAGAAGAGCAGGTGGGATGGATGATACTGTCACAATGGTCTTTGAAAAATGCAATCTGCCACATCAAGTCATGAGCATGTCGCCTCTCCATTCATCTGCAAAAGGGGCTTGGAGATTCAGTTCTGACTTTTATGAAGGATTGTCTTGGGACCTTTGAGCCCTGCTGGGAAAAGGGCCAAGGGAGAGATGGGAACTTGGTCCTCACAGCCACTCCTAGCTTCCTGCTTCCAAAGATCATGTACCATATGCTCAGAGGAATTAGAACCAGGGTAATGGGGCAGGATTCTGACCCAGGAGCCCTAAACTCTGCCTCCCTCCAGGGAAGACTGGGACTCAGCTCCCCGACATCTGTTTTTCCTGCCAGCATCTCTGCTTGACTAACATTCCTCCTCTTTCATTTCTCCCTGGGGCGTGTTGTTGTCTTTCTCATTAACTTTCCCTCAACTCCCAGCAAGGTCCCTAGACTCTGAGCTCTGCTAATTCCCCTGTAATCCACTGGCAGAGCAGGAAGCTAATTAAATTGTAAGCTTGGGTGCTCACTTCTCTCTGTCATTGTCTGACTCTCTTTGCTTAGTCCCTCGCCCATCTGTCTCTTCCTTTCTTTTCCTTTTGTATTGCCCCTGCATAGTTCACATTCATCTAGACACTTTCAGTATTCTCTCGCCCATCTGCCTGCCTCTCCTCTCTTCTTCTGTCTCCTTTCAGTCTGCAACCAGAGTAATCTTTAACATACAGCTCTAAGCACGCCTTCCCCCCCCTTCTGCTGCAAGATAAAAGCTCCTTAGCTCGGCATTTAAGCCCCACACACCTTACCTGCCTCAGCTTCCCTTGACAAACCCTTCCGTGCTCAATCTAGCCCTCCCCAAGCCTCCTCTCTGCCACCTCCACACCTTTGTTCACATTCTTTTTTTTTTTTTTTTTGAGATAGAGTCTCACTTTGTTGTCCAGGCTAGAGTGAGTGTCATGGTGTCAGCCTAGCTCACAGCAACCTCAAACTCCTGGGCTCAAGCAATCCTCCTGCCTCAGCCTCCCAAGTAGCTGGGACTACAGGCATGCACCACCATGCTTGGCTAATTTTTTCTATATATATATTAGTTGGTCAATTAATTTCTTTCTAATTTTATAGTAGAGATGGGGTCTCGCTCTTGCTCAGGCTGGTTTCGAACTCCTGACCTCAAGCAATCCGCCCGCCTCGGCCTCCCAGAGTGCTACTTTGTTCACATTCTTACCTTTGGCTGGATCCTACCCTCTCACTCCTCCGTCTCTGCTTCCATCTCACTATTATTTAGAAATAGCCAGCTTTGTGACAGTCTCCCTGATCCCCACCCCCAGCTGGAATTCCTTCCTGGAGCTCCCATAGCACTGGGTGGCTCTCTCCTGGCACTGTTCTCTTTCCAGGCTTCTTTATGTCCACATCCTGCCACCCCCCATTACATGATTAGCTCCTTGAGGGTGGGGTCACGGTCTTGTTCATCTCAGTTTCCTACCTAGCACTGTGCCTTAGAATACTTCATTGTTGTCTCTTGGCCAGAAGTGGCAACTGGAGCTTCAGCCTTCGAATCCACACTCCCAGAAGAGGGAAGAGAGGTAAAAAATGTGGGCCTCCCAGCCGAGATGGTCCCTTTAAAGCATTTTCTCTCCCAGTGACTTCTGCTTATATCTCATTGGCAATGTTAACTTCAGGAGGAACTGGGTACATTGCCTCCTTTCAAAGTCAAGTGGTCATCTCTTATTTTACAGATGAAAAAATAAGGCCCAGAGAGGATCAGACAAAGGGAGATTGCAGAGCATGGTGGGTTAAGGACTAGATTTTGGAGCCAGACAGACCTGGATTTGAATCCTACCCGTGCATCAACCTCTTTATCCTCATTTGTAAAATTGGGTTAATGATACCTACTTCAGGGAGTGTTAAGAAAATTAAATAAGGTAATGGATGTGAAAAAGCACTTGGAACAACACCAAGCACACAGTGTTGTTAAGTGTCTCAGTTTGGGTTCCCCCCAAAGCAGACTTTGAGGCAAGGATTGCAGTGCAAGTAGTTTATTTGGGAGGTGATCCAAGAAGCAGGCTGAGTGAGCGAGACAAGGAAGAGAGAAAGGAAAATAAAGTGTTCAGATCTGAGTGGGTTTTCACCATGGAAAACCTATTCAGTTCCGCCAGAGTCTGAGACTGGAACATGCCTTGGACTTGGGAATCCGGAATTTTCCTGCCGAAGGCCGGGAGCTGTGGTGCGGGCCTGTAATGCCAGCTATTTGGGAGGGTGAGATGGAAGGATCACTTGAACCCAGGGGTTTGAGACCAGCCTGGGCAATACAGTGAGACCCATTTCTAAGAAAAGAAAAAGGTATGGTCCACTGAAGGACCAGAAAGCTGGGGCATTTATCCTCTAGCTCTGGACCTCATTGGCTGAGACTTGCTCTGGGGGTGTTAGGTCCTCAGCACTCTGGCCTGCCCCACACTCACTTCCACAACTGAAGGAGGGACACAGGAAGTACAGGCCTGGTCAGGAACTGTCTACAGGTGCCCTCCAGGTAGGCCTGGGTGTGGGCAGTGCCCTGACAGCATCTGCTCCACTTAGTGAAAGGAGCTTGCTATTCAACTTATTGTGGTTGCAGGGTGAGCAGAGACTACAGCCTAGCTAAGGCTCTTTTCTGAACCCTGCTGCCACCTCCTCCTAACTCCCATTCTGGTGTACCCCTCACCCTCCACCCCACTCTGCCCTGCCCACCACCGAGTCACTTTCTCCCTGTCCCCTGAGGCAAACCCTGCTGTCGTGTGCTCCAGCCACCTTTCTCTACCCCGACCCTGACTTCTCTGGTGAGAAGTCCTTGTAGATCCAGGGAGAGTGTCAAATGGTTCCCAGCCTGAGCCAGACCCCAACTGGGATTTAATTATCTCACTTTTGCCTCTCCCCTCCTTCACACCATCGCACCTTCAAGAGGGCAGCCCCACTGTTCTGGCCCTGAAGGAGTGCAATGCATTAAAAATGCAGGGACTGCACAGCAGATCTGTGGCACAGAAAGGACTAGAGCCCAAGTCTCTGGAGTCAACCAGGGACAGGTGGGGAACACCCAACTCCTGGTGGCTGAAAGCAGGGCTCACTCACCGTAGTGGGCAGAAGGCAGGTCTTCACCTCCATAGCTGTCACGGGAGAGAACAGCAGCACAGAGGAACTGAGTCCTAGCTCCCTGCCCGCATCATAGGATCCAAGCCCAGAGTGGAGGCCATTGGAAGGGCCTCTGGCCAATGTTAAGGTGGGAAGACGGCTGTTCCCAGCCCTGGTGCCCTGTTGGACTCCTGCTAGCCTGGCCTCAGCTAGGCAGGGCATGTATCAGTGTCCCACTCCAAACAGAGGTCCCTCTAGCCCTCCCATTGCCCTTCTCAACCCTGTCTCTCCCCACAGGCACAAGCTTTCCAGCAGAAAATTCAATTCTGCCCCAAGGACTCTCCTCCTTACTCACCCCCTCCCCAGGGGGAGCCGGGCTGACCCTCTGTGGCCTGCAGACTTGGTGTCCCTTCTTTCTTCCTAACAGACTATGGGCATTTCCTGATTTGCGGGAGGGGTGGAAAAACTAGGTCATTTTAAGCTCTTCCTTCACTGGCAACATTGACCCATTTATACTTCTCTTCCCTCAGCCCCTTCCCCCAAGGCCACTCAGCCTGGACATCTGTCCCAGCCAAAATCTCACCTTCCACTGTCCTTGCAGTCCAAAGGCTAGTCCAGTCTCTGTGTCCTGCGCCAGTCTTCTCTCCCTAAACCAGGGAGGAAGTTGGTCTGTAGAGCGGCCCACCCCTAGTTTGGCCTCTGCCCCGGGCCTCAGTTTCCCCATCTGCTAACCTGGATTAGTGACGCCTGCTCTATAGACCCAGAGGACGAATATCTCTACGGAGGTAGGTCACGGACTGACGAGGAAGGGTCCAGCGCTCGGCGCAGGCTCCGTGCGGTGCCCCCAGCCCCGCTGCTCGGCTGCCCCTCCTCCGCGCGCCCCTCCCTCTCCCTGCTCCTCTCCTCTCCCCTTCCCGCTTCGCCCCTGCCTCTCCCGCCTCTGCGCTCGCTCGCTGGGCTCCCTCCTTAGCTGACCTTCCCTCTCCTCACGCCCCGTCCCGGGCCCCCAGCACCCTGCCCGCCGCCGCCTCCGAGCCTGGAGGAGCGGCCCGAGCCCCCGCCGCCCCCGCCAGGCCCGGCCCCGCCGCAGCGCGGGCGGTCAGTGCGCAGCCCCGGCGCCCGCGCGGAGCCCGCAGCCCGGAGCCCGCAGCCGGATCGCGGGCTCGAACCGAACCCGACCCGCCCGCCGCCCCCGCCAGGTGAGGACAGATCCGGGGAGGGGCGAGCCAAGGTTCCCCTTTTATTGGAAGCGGGGGGCCGGGGAAGACACGGGGAAATTGGGTCTTTTTTCCTTGAAAGGAGGACCTGGGAGCCTTTTCATGAAAGAGGCACAAGGGCTTTCACGCCGAAGGAATAGATGGAGGGAAGGTCTGGGTAGAGAGGTTTGGGGTACCCCTTTCTTGGTGATTTTTTTTCTTTTCATGAGAAAGGATTGATTGGCTTCTGTGAAAGTGGGATTTACCTTCTTGGGAGGATGAAGGGCTTTCAAGGTAGGTGGATAAGGTGGTTCTGGCTGGGCTGGAGGGAGGGGTTACCTAGAGAGTGGTGGGGAGGAGGGCTCTGAGGTCCCCTCAACCTGACATCGCTGCACCTCACCGTTGGTTCGGGGCTTTGGGTCAGCCCAGTTCTCTGTGTCCCAGTTTTTCTCTCTGAAGATGACTATTTTAGAGCCCCACCTGGACAGAGCTAGGACAGCCATTTCCATCCCTGGAGCTATGACGCCCACCTGCCACCCCCCCACCTCTGACCTGCTCAGTGAAGGGGCTTCAAGGGAGGATGGAGACCCAGGGACCTGGGAAATGGGCACTGGAGGGTGAAACGGAGGCTGGGTGCCAGGCACACAGGAAGACACCTTGGCACTGGTGGGGTGCACTAGACATGGCAGGGAGGTTGCTGGGGGTAGAGTGGGCAGGCGCTTCTGGGCCATGACCTGCTAGGAAAGTATCAGAGTCAGGAAGAGTTGAGCTGTTCTCAGTGCTCCCAGAAGACAAAACACTGGAGGGGTTTTTGTATGCTTGCTTTTGTTTGGTTTTGCTTTGTTTCTCCTTTCCCCTGAATCCCAAGGCTTATTCCCCTTCTCTCCTCTCCTATTTTTTTGCAAAAGTGGAAACTGAGGCAGAGGACAAGTTAGCTGGAGATACCTGTGTCTGTGAGGGAAAGGTGATAGGGAGGCAAGCACATCGAATTTGGAGTAAAAAAACCTCAGCTCAAGGCTTGCCACATTGCTCCCTGAGTGACTTAGGGCCAAAATGCTTCTGCTTTTGGGGGCCTCAGCCTCCTCAGCTACAATATGGGAGAGGTCCTGCCTATCTCGCAGGTTTGCTGAGACCAGATGCATGGAAAAGAGCTTTGTAGAAGAGAATGCACTGGACACTTCTGAGGTGCAGTCTTCACCACTGTAGATGGGCTCCTTCCCTCCTCCTTGCCCTCACCAGGGTATTGCTAACCCATCGGGTGTCTTTGTGAGAATTAGAAAAAGTACCTCTTGTGGAAGGAGACAGTGTTTGGCCGGGCTAGCGATTTGTGGTCTTAATTATGAGAATTATTAGAAGGCACACTTTACCCCGGATGCCCCTCCAGCAGCTGCACAAGTGGAATGTGGGCTAGATTCCAGCTCCCTCTGACCCTCAGGCGAGCACCCTTGTGCAGGACACCTCTGCACAGCTGTACTTGTCAACCCTTCTCAGGAGGACCCCAGTGTCTTTAAGAGATACAAAGCTACACACACTCCCAGGGTATTTTCTGAAGAAGCCCACATGCCAGGCTGCTTGCAGCTCATTCTTTCCTGCTTTGTCTCCACTTCAGGGCCTTTGGGTATCAAGCCCCAAAGCCTCTGCCCTACTTGAGAGCAGGCTGGAATCCCACCCTCAGAGAGTGACTCCTTTGAGTTAAGCAGTGCCTTCATCCAGGTCTCTGCAGGAGGAGTTACTGAGTCCCTAACCTCTCATGTGAAGAGCTGTATCAGTTTGCTTTTCTCAGGGCCAAGAACAGAAGAAGCCTCTGCACACCTGTGTAGCACTGCTGTTTGCAAACTATGTGCACACCTGCTATCTCAGAGCATCCTCGCAGCAAGCTTGTGAGGCAGGTCTCCTACCCATTTACACGGAGGGAGCCATGCCCAGAGAAGTTAAGGAACTTGCCCAAGGTTTCACAGCGTGTGAGTGGTAGAGCCAGGACCCAAGCCCAGATCTAGCTGTCTGCCCTCTCCACTCCACCACTATGGAGGAACAGAGTTGCTGACTTCACAGCCTTGCCAAACGCCTGCTGGAATTGTTGTTCTCTCTCCTTAACCCCAGCAGCCCCTGGCTCTTTCCTTCCCGTCAGTGAGCAGCCCCCAAGCAGAGAGGAAGGAGACACCTTCTCTTTTACTCTGATTTCATGGGGGAGGGAGCTACCACAAAGCACAACTGTTGTGGCCTCCCAGTGCAGGAAGGGCCCCTCAGTGCAGAGGCCCAAGGTCTAGTGTGAGAGCTGACCCCTGTGTGAGGGGCAGACGAAGGAGCATAAAATAGCCGCAGGAAATTGCAGCCAACTGGAGGCTGAAACTCAGAGACCCCTGCACACCTGCTGTGTTACCAGGGGCCCTGGGGAGGGACAGGGGTGACCCTAGCCAGAACATTTCTGCTGGTTTGTGTGCATGCATGTGAGCTTTCACTTGAGAAAAGGGTTTCAGTGCGTGCGCACGCGCTTGGAAAATCATAGCCTAATCCAATGGCTCCCAATGTCTGGTCCCCAGCCCAGCAGCATCAGCATTACCGGGAATTTGTTAGAAATGCAAATTATTAGGCCCTATCCCAGACCTACTGAATAAACTCTGGGGGTGGAGCCAAACTACGTGTTTAATAAGCCCTCCCAGTGACACTGAGGCACGCTAGAGTTTGAGAAGCAGTGACCTAGTTCAAGTATGTAAAAAAACCGAGACCTAGTTGTGGGTCAAGGGGAGGGCTGGGAAGAGAACCCAAGTTTTCCAGTCCCAAAGGGCCAGACGCTTGGAGGGGGCCGCTGCCCAACACTCCTCTCCTTCCCCTCCTCATAGGCGCCATGCTGCCGCTTCTGCTGGGCCTGCTGGGCCCGGCAGCGTGCTGGGCACTGGGCCCGGCCCCAGGCGCCGGTTCTTCCGAGTTGCGCTCGGCCTTCTCGGCGGCGCGCACCACCCCCCTGGAGGGCACGTCGGAGATGGCGGTGACCTTCGACAAGGTGTACGTGAACATCGGGGACGACTTCGACGCGGCCACTGGCCAGTTCCGCTGCCGCGTGCCCGGCGCCTACTTCTTCTCCTTCACGGCTGGCAAGGCCCCGCACAAGAGCCTGTCGGTGATGCTGGTGCGCAACCGCGACGAGGTGCAGGCGCTGGCCTTCGACGAGCAGCGGCGGCCCGGCGCGCGCCGCGCGGCCAGCCAGAGCGCCATGCTGCAGCTCGACTACGGCGACACGGTGTGGCTGCGGCTGCACGGCGCCCCGCAGTACGCGCTCGGCGCGCCGGGCGCCACCTTCAGCGGCTACCTGGTGTACGCCGACGCCGACGCGCCTGCGCGCGGGCCGCCCGCGCCCCCCGAGCCGCGCTCGGCCTTCTCGGCGGCGCGCACGCGCAGCCTGGTGGGCTCGGACGCGGGCCCCGGGCCGCGGCACCGGCCGCTCGCCTTCGACACGGAGCTCGTCAACATCGGCGGCGACTTCGACGCGGCGGCCGGGGTGTTCCGCTGCCGCCTGCCGGGCGCCTACTTCTTCTCCTTCACGCTGGGCAAGCTGCCGCGCAAGACGCTGTCGGTGAAGCTGATGAAGAACCGCGACGAGGTGCAGGCCATGATTTACGACGACGGCGCGTCGCGGCGCCGCGAGATGCAGAGCCAGAGCGTGATGCTGCCGTTGCAGCGCGGCGACGCCGTGTGGCTGCTCAGCCACGACCACGACGGCTACGGCGCCTACAGCAACCATGGCAAGTACATCACCTTCTCTGGCTTCCTCGTGTATCCCGACCTCACGCCCGCTGGCCCACCGGGCCTCAGGCCCCCGGAGCTCTGAGCCCTCGCCCGGAGAGGAGCACCGGAGGGCCAGGGGACATGGGGGCTTGCATGCAGAGCGGGGGCCGCCGCCCGATCGGCCCGCGGGCGCGAGCGCGACTGCCTGCCTCCCCAGCGCGCTGGACTCTGCCAATAAAGTGGGCCTCCGCGGCGCTGTCAGCCCAGCGTCCTGCCTCTGTGTTGACTCCTTTGCTCCGGCGCAGGGAGGGCACTGACTACTGCAGACCCACAGGCCCGAGATGGGGGTCGGAAGTCAGAGGGCAGGATTGGGTCAGGCCCTGGGAGGACGAGGAGATGAATTTGATTAAACCATATTCGCTTAGTCTGTTGCGGGCCTCCCCTTCATGTCCCTGTCCAGTCCTTCCCTCTGTCCGACTCCTCACCGTTGACCTAGGACCTCATTCTTAGCCCCGGGCTGATTCCTTTCTGTAACAGCACCCCGCTACCCCACGGGCCATGAGATTCAAGGAAATGACTTATTACTTTCTCCAGCAGAGCGTGGGAGTGGGATGAGGAGTCGATACCTGGTTGCCCTGACCTCTGCCCTCCCAGGATGGGGACAGTCGTTTGCTAAGGGCAGGGGTTAGATGCCTTACTCTAACATAGAATGACACAGGCTCCAGGAGGCCAGAACAGAACATTTTATGGGAAGAACTACAGAGAATCAGGGCTACACCTGCCCCAGCCCACCTCAGTTTGTTTCTCTCTCCATTGGTCTTCTCCCAACCTCACTCCTTCCCCTCTGAGGTGTTCATCTGAAGCTTGTTGAGATGGACCAAGACAGTTTTTTCCTCCCTCCTCCAAAAGAGGTAATGTTCCACCACCTGCTTCCCTCTACTTCTCCAACAGACAGAACTCACTAAGTCCAATCTGTTCTCTCAGCCCAGATGGGGAACTTGGAGGCTCAGAGACCCCAGAGCCTTGGTTGTGCTTAAAAGGGGTATCTAAATTAGGACTGAGTGCAGAGCATTGACAGGGTTCCTGTAAATTGTGCAGAACCTGTCACAGACTGCCAGAGTAGGAGTTGGAGGGCCAGACCCTGAGCTGGCCCTGACTTGGGGCTAACTTCCCTTTCAACATCTTTTTTTATTTTTTAATTTTTTATATAGTCATTTTCTCCTTCAGATCTTTCAGCATCTTTTTTTTTTTTTTTTTGAGACAGAGTTTCACTTTGTTGTCCAGGCTAGAGTGAGTGCTGTGGCGTCAGCCTAGCTCACAGCAACCTCAAACTCCTAGGCTCAAGCAATCTTACTGCCTCAGCCTCCCGAGTAGCTGGGACTACAGGCATGCGCCACTATGCCCGGCTAATTTTTTCTATATATATTAGTTGGCCAATTAATTTCTTTCTGTTTATAGTAGAGATGGGGTCTCACTCTTGCTTAGGCTGGTTTCGAACTCCTGACCTCGGGCAATCCGCCTGCCTCAGCCTCCCAGAGTGCTAGGATTACAGGCGTGAGCCACCATGCCCGGCCTCAGCATCTCTTAAACACGTTTCTTAACCCTGACCCCTGACTCCTGATCCCAACACACACACCCACACACCCACACCCACCCACACACACACACACACACACACACACACACACACACGGACATACGCACATACTCTGCCTACAAGTCTTGCCCTTAGCTCTGCACCTGCTCACTGGGACCCGAAGCTTGGTCTCTTAGCATATCAAGGAACAAGATGGCAGGGGTGGGGTGTGAAGGGTGCAATGCAAGCCCAGCGATCTAAACACAGTGGGAAGAACCAGGTGCCAGATGGATGCCCAGGATGGGTCTAGCTGGGAGAGATGGGGGAAATGGAGGGGGGAATGGCACATGAAGGGAAGGTTAGGGTAAGGGGTCAAGGATGGAGGCCCAGGGCTCCAGCACTGGGGGCTGCTCCTGGGGACAGAAACCTTTGCACAGGTCCCAGAGTGTTTCCTGTGCCAGGAGGGTGAAGACCTGGGTCCAACGACCCCTCTCCTCAGCCTCATTAGCTGCGTGGAGCCGGTAGACGCAGGACAGCCCTGTGAGGAGCAGATGTTCAAAGTCCCAAGGGCTAAGAGGAGGCCCCTTCCGCAGGTCCTGGAGCTGCCGTAGCTGCTGCTCAACACCCTCCAAGTCACTAGGCACGTGGTGCTGCAGGAGGAGTCTGAGTCGGCGGCCTGGATGTGTGGATGCTAGTTCCTCATCCTGGATGTGCAGCTGCCCCATGACATCCAGCTCCAGCCCAGCCCAGAGCAACTGCAAGGGGAGCCATGTAAGGGGTGAGCTGGCCTGGGGGGCCGGGCAGGGAGCAAGAGTGGGCCAGCGGGGCATAAGCAGGCAGTAGGACCCATGCTGGGTTCTCCCTCCCCCAGCAGGCCCACCCTGAGACATCCCCCTTCCCAACCCTGAGCTTAGGGACCTCTGGACATGCCCAACCCACTCCTTGTCCCAGGTTGGGAAGAAAGACCTCAAACATCACTTCCGGGGCCTCTGGCTTCTGCAGGCCACCTCCCACGCCGGCGCTGTCCATGGGCTGCCCTGGGGCAGCAGAGAAGAGTCAGGCCCCTGTAATGTTCCACTCTGAACACCCCAGCCTCCCAGAAGTGCCCCTGAGCTGTCTGGTAGGGGGCCCTAGTGGTTCATCAATCTACAAAAGGGCAGGAATGCCATCTCATGCTCCTTTCTCCCCTGCCCCACATGCACATTGACATTCACCCTCCCAGGCAGTTCTTGTGATGCCATAGCATCATCCCAGGCCCAATTACCATCTCGGCAAATGCCCAGGACTCCTCCTTTAACTTGCACAATGCTCTTGGTAAAGAGCTCCAGGCCAATGGGTCACAAGACCTGTCCCCTCCCAGTAATCATCTGGGGACAGTATGACCTAAAACAGTGCCAGTGACCCTCCCCAAAGGATGAGGACCTCGTGGGGAAGAGCCTACCTATTCTTTCCCTGCTCCTCCTCAGTAGTAGATCCTGTGCAAGGCATGAGAGCACGGCCAGGCTCAGCAGGGTATCTCTTGTACCTCCCTCCACCGTGCACCCTGGAGTGTTGCCTAACCCTTGCAATCATTGTCCCAAGCCCAAGGCAGGTCAAAAGACCCTGCTTTGGGCATCAGCTGGAAGAAGCCCAGGGCCCAACTCTAGTCCAGACCCTGCTTTGGGCATCAGCTGGAAGAGGCCCAGGGCCCAACTCTAGTCCACCTGGCTCTTTCCATTTCTGGAGGTGAGGCTCATACCATTACCCACCACTGCACACATCAAGCTGGTACTTGTCATGCCCACAGTTCCTATGCCCAGCTAGGCTCAGACCAGACTAGTACAGCAGACTATAATGCTGTCGGCTGGCAGCCTTCCTTGGCTCCTGTCCACCCACCCTGAAGCCCTGGTACCTGCATGGTGCTGGGTCGCAGTCACCCCAAGGAGACAAATGGATCCCATGAGGCAAGCCAGGAACTGCAGTGTCACAGCCATGCTCCACCACATCTTCTAAGTCTCACTCTTCTCACAGTTCTCTGCTCCCTCAACTGCCTGCCACAACCCTCGGCTCCAACTTTCCACTGCAGGCTGTTCCTGAATTCCATTACGCATGTCAGTCTTCAATGCTGAACAGGGAGGGGCTGGCTGTGGCCTTGGTCACCTCCCAGGACTCATTCCATCCCTTAGAAATGGGGAATCTTTGGTTGTTGGCACGAACCTGGCTCCCTGCTTGTCAGGCCCTCAGCCTGTTCCTCCTCAGATGGGCGGGATGCTTAGTTAATAGGAAAAAGGTGTTTGGTAGCAAACAGATCTAGCTTGGCCCTCCAAATGGGTAACAAAGAGCCCAGGCAGTAACACTACCTTACCGTCTGCCCTCACCCTCAAAACATTCTGCAACTGAGGCCAGTCCCAAACACCCAGCCCAGCCTCCAGGGAGCCCTTCAGCTGCCAAGAACATCAGCTGCAAAGGCCTGTCTTCCAACTGCATGGTGGGCTGGGTGACCAGCCCCTTGGACAGGAAGAGCCAAGTACTCCAATCTCAGGCACGCAGCCACAGGCTGAACAGACCCTAGACTGGCAGGGGTAGGGAGCATCTTCCCCCGGAAGACAGGCAAATCTGTAGCTTATGAATTTTTTGCCCCAGCCCTAGGACCTTCTTTGTTTGCTAACATTGTCAGCTCAGGCCAGAAACTGGGACAATTTCCTAAGCCTAAGAGTGATGGAAGATCAGGCTACAGGGAGGTCACAGGGCTCAAGACTTAAAAATGACTTGAGATTCTTCCTGGCTCTGACTCTTGGCTCATGGAACCCTCTGGATGTTAGGGTGGAATGAGTGGATTGGGGTTTCCTTTTTTCCACCCAGGCCCCTGGATCCATCAGCTTCCACCACTCTGATGTGGCAAAGGGCTTTCTTCAGCAGTTGTTGAGACTCCCTCCAGTTCTCATTGGAGGCCATGCCACACCTATCCTGAGCCTTGTGGACTGTAAGAACTTTCAATTACAGCTCCAGAATTCCACTCAGAAAAACATCCAGGCCTGCAGGTCACCATGTCTACCGCTGCATTATTTAGTCCCATTAAAATAGACTCCCTGGGCTGGGTGCTGTGGCTCACCCCTGTAATCCTAGCACTCTGGGAGGCTGAGGCGGGCAGATCGCTCAAGGTCAGGAGTTCGAAACCAGCCTGAGCAAGAGCAAGACCTCGTCTCTACTAAAAATAGAAATAAATTAATTGCAGAAGGATTGCTTGAGCCCAGAAGTTTGAGGTTGCTGTGAGCTAGGCTGATGACACGGCACTCTAGCCTGGGCAACAGAGTGAGACTCTGACTCAAAAAAAAAAAAAAAAAAAAAAAAAAAGACTCCCTGGTTTTGTAGGGTCTCTCTAAGTAAGTAGGGAAATATACCCCTGCCTGTATCTCCCCTCTCCTGAGTCAAAGTGTCACTTCTACCAATTATAAGCACACAGAAAGTGGTGAGCCTAAGTAGGAATTTATTTACACAAACAATTATAGATAAGGCGTTTCTAGGACCAATATGCCTTCCACGGAGCTACTTGGATTCGGGCTTCTTGGCTTCAGGCTTCTGGTCTCCAGCTTCAAGTTTGAGACTCTCAGGCGGCTGGCGATAGGCAGGGAAAGCCTCCCAGGGGCTATTCAGGTCAAACTTGCGGAACTCTTGGGACAACTCCACCGGCTCAGCCACCACCCGCTTCACCTCATCGTCATAGCGTAACTGCAGGAACAAAAGGCAAGCTTGAGCACTGAGGAAGGCCTTGTTACAGCCAGGAAGAAGCCCGTTTTCACAAGGCTAAGGATAAAACTTCTCCAGCCCCTGTCCCTATCTGTCCTTGACTCCTATTCCATCCCCTTCCCAGGCTCTGTAAATAAATCTCCATCCAGGCCGGGCATGGTGGCTCAGGCCTGTAATTCTAGCTCTCTGGGAGGCCAAGGTGGGTGGATTGCTCGAGGTCAGGAGTTCGAAACCAGCCTCAGCAAGAGTGAGACCCCGTCTCTACTATAAACAGAAAGAAATCAATTGGCCAACTAATATATATAGAAAAAATTAACCGGGCATGGTGGCACATGCCTGTAGTCCCAGCTACTCGGGAGGCTGAGGCAGAAGGATTGCTTGAGCCCAGGAGTTTGAGGTTGCTGTGAGCTAGGCTGACGCCACGGCACTCACTCTAGCCTGGGCAACAAAGCAAGACTCTGTCTCAAAAAAAAAAAAAAAAATCTCCATCCACATCTGTGTTACCTATCAGGTCATATCCCAACCAGCTAGTGCGTGGGATTCCAAAATGGCCTCTACTTCTCATGCCCTGCCAGGCCAGCACCCATCAGACTCCCTTGCCCACCACTACCACATCATGAGCTTACCCCTTCCCCAGAAGAAGTGACTCTGCTCACCCATCCACACATTCTTGTAATGATAAGCAGTCAGTGGCTGTAAAGAGTAAATCTAGGCCGGGCGCGGTGGCTCATGCCTGTAATCCTAGCACTCTGGGAGGCCAAGGCGGGCGGATTGCTCGAGGTCAGGAGTTCGAAACCCGCCTGAGCAAGAGCAAGACCCCGTCTCTACTATAAATAGAAAGAAATTACTTGGCCAACTAATATATATAGAAAAAATTAGCCGGGCATGGTGGCGCATGCCTGTAGTCCCAGCTACTTGGGAGGCTGAGGCAGGAGGATTGCTTGAGCCCAGGAGTTTGAGGTTGTTGTGAGTTAGGTTGACACCACGGCACTCACTCTAGCCTGGGTGACGAAGCGAGACTCTGTCTCAAAAAAAAAAAAAAAAAAAAGAGAGAAATCTAAACTGCACACACACCAACTTCAGGTCCTATGGCATTGGTATTTTCACTGTCAACACAGTGAAACACAGTATATCCAGTTTCTTGTTATTGAGGGAGCTGATAACTAAAATAATCAGATGCTGGGGTAAAGAGGCAATCCAGGTAAGGGAGATGGCAGGGGTGAGTAAAAGGGAGGAGAGAGGGAAGTAGCCTTTACTAGAAGTAGCTTGAGAGAAAAATGGGAGCATTCAAAGCATTAACAAAATAGGAGCGTTTGGAGACTAAAGGAGGAGGGCTAGAGTGCCACAAATCTAAATATTTCTAAAAAGTTACTTTGCTACAAAAATCACATATATGTACGTATACGATAGACTATCTTTCCGTTAATAACTTGCAGTACCACTGAAATTCTGCATAAGGTCCTTGTAGTTACTAGTCCTGTCTCAGTGGCCATTCTTGAGGACTGAACATGTAGTGTCCTCCTTGTCAACTGTCTTCCCAAAGATCCAAGACAGTGTGAAATAATCCTCACTTTCAGTTCTCGGGGACAGACTGTGTCCTCAAGGCTGACTTGATCATTACAATAATAGCTAGCATCAGCTGAACATTTATAATACACCAGGCTTTACACGCACATCATTTGATGCCTGCCACACATCTATTAAATGCTATTATTATTTTTTTAATTTTTAAAAACATTATTTCTTTCTTTTTTTTTTCCTTCTAATTTGAGAGTATCCAGAAACAGGATAAATGCTATTATTATTCCCATTTTACAGATGAGAAAACCGATTCATAGTCAAACTAAGTAAAAGGAAGCTAGGATTTGAATCCAGAAGCCATGCTCTTAAAGCACCACAATCCACAGACCATATTTCCTGCCATGCCCAGGATCCCCTAGGTTCCCTGAGAGTCCCTCTCTGAGGATGCTGCCCTAGTTCCAAGGCTCCTACCTCCACATAGCCAGATAGAGGGAAGTCTTTCCGGAAAGGATGTCCCTCGAAGCCATAATCTGTGAGGATCCTTCTTAGGTCAGGATGGTTGGTAAAAAAGACACCAAACATGTCCCAGATCTAGAAAAGAGAGGTTCTCAAGCAACCAGTCCATCAGGGCCAACAACAGGGATAAGGGGCTGCGCTGCATCCCGTAGTTTCAACCAGATCCACAAATCTGGCCCAGAGGCAGAGTCCATTGTGTCCAGTAACTCACCTCCCTCTCATACCAGTTGGCTGCCTTGAACACAGAGTAAATGGATTCAATGGGCGTCAGGTCATCTGTGTAGGTCTTCACACGGATCCGTGAGTTGAAGCGCAGAGAGAGTAGGTTGTAGACAATCTAGGGAGAACAAAGGGAGCTGCAAGACCTAGATGGCCATAGGCTGAGGGGTCTGGAATGGGAATCCCTGATTGGGAGTATCAGTGTACCAGAGGATATAGGGTGGTTCTGACCTCCACCCTGTGACCCTACCTTCTGTTTTGAAGCTCAAAACCTCAAGATGCTCCTATGCTTACAACTACTTCCAAAGACTCAGGCCACAGCTGTAGCTCAGCATGTCAGTATGCCTGTGTCAGCTCATGCTATTCCCTTTGTCTGGGGTATCTCCCTAGTCTACCCAACCCCTGCCCTCACTAGGCTTACTTTGTCTCCTGCTGATCTGTTAAGATTCACCACAAACACCCTCTCTCTTCAAAGAAGCCTCCCAGACAGGGCCAAGTGCCCCTCCTGCATTCTTAAAATATCCCTCTAACATCCCATGTAGTATATGTTACTACAGTAAGCTGTTCGTGTGTTTATGTGTCTCTCTTCCTCACTAGAGTGTGGGGGACTCCTGGATGGCAGATACTGTGTGCTATTTCTTTCTCTTTATTTTTTGAATGCTTATTTTCATTATTTCTTTCTCAATCCCAGGGTCTGGCAAATAGTAATCAGTAAATATTAATAGCTAAATATACTGAGAACTTATTGTGAGCTACCAATTTACCCATACTATCTCATTTCATCCTTACAACCACCCTAGAAGACAGAGACAACTTTATACTTATTTTGCAAATAAGAAAACTAAAGCTCAGAAAGATTAAAGAAAGTGTTTGAAGTCACACAGTCTTGTGTGGCAGAGCTAGAATTCATATTTGAGGTCTGCTTGGTTCTAAAGCCTTGGTATAACTGCTGTGTTCTATTGTTTGACCCAAACTGAAATTGAGGTTATTGTTCCCATAGGTAGCTGTCACCCTGAAACTACTCTGTTCCCTTGCATACCTGTAGCCTCCAAAGCTTCTCAAATTTCCTGACTGACCTCAAAACGGTTCTGCCGAGTTGGGATGTCCACTGCTGTCAAGTCAGCCAAGGATTTGAACTGTGCATTGGTGTGATCCCTGAGGAAAGTCAGCACTGGGATAACTCCATCAGGATGAATGCAGACCTCTAACTCATTGAAGAAGCACACCTGCAGACATGGAAGGGAAGGGAGAGGGAGCAAAGAGCTACTGAGGGGGCAGCTAACTTCAGCTGGGGTCACCTGGTTTAATGCAGAGAAAGAAGCCCAAGTTTGGGACAGAGGAGTCTGTAGTTTCTTTGAAATCAGGCTGCCCACTCCCACATTCCCTGAGAGCATGGTTCTTTCTGGAGCCAGACCCAAACAACAGTAATGAACATTACCTGAACTTGTTGGACATACTTGGGCAGGATTTCAGCCACATATTCTCCAAAAGCTGAGAGTTGTTTGCGGGCCACATCATTCTGTGGTCTGACAGTGGCTGGAAGGAAAAGGCGTATTTGACAAAGGAATGGAGAAGGTAGCAGCCAGCCCTGCTCCCTGTATAACCTTGAGAAAGATGCAGGTGCAGGGTTCCTCTCCCAGAGACGAGGAAGCAATGAAAACTTGGGAAAAATGTCACCTTGCTAGACAGTCCACAAAGACTCTTACTACTACAGCTGGGGTGTTTGCCTCTTCTTCCCACACACTGCCTGCATTTCTGCTAGAGCTCTGTCTTAGCTCTTCTATCAGACTAGGAACTCCTTGAGGATGGGAACTAGAACTTTTGCTTCTTTGTACCTCCTTAGCACTTAGGTTATTACCAGGTTCTCAAGATAAGAACTTCAGGGCTGAAAAGCCCTCACAGAATGTTTTGATAAAACTTTTTATTTATTTATTTTTGTGTCAATGAGAAAACTGAGGCCTAGAAAAGGGGATATGTCAGGTCTCCTAACTCCCACTCTGCTTATGTTGACTATAATATAACATCTCCATAGCTCATTCCTGCAACCCTAAATCACTGAGCACTCACAAGTCACAGGCTGTGGAGTAAGGGTTAAGTGTTCCCTGCTTTTGGTAGCTGGCAGGCCTTCTCTGTCAATTCACTAGGAATGTGACCCTGGGTAATTTAATTCTCAGTACTGTTTCCTGAACTACAGTGTAGAGAGTAAAATACTATCTATCTCATAAGGTTATTGTAACGACCAAATAAGATCATTCACTAAAACGCTTATCCAGGTGTCTGGCACGCAGTAAGCACTCAATTAACGTGAGCTACTATTACCACTGTGCTATGAATCCTAAAAGTTATGTTTTCTGCTCTCAAAGAGCTGACCGTTTAATCAGAGAAAAAGATCATGGAAACGTATAAGGGATAATCAGGGCCATAACAGAGAGGCCTAATGGCACAGGGAGGATTCAATTCGGCCTGTGGAGTGAAAAGCACAACCGTCAGATCTACAAGGACAACTACAGATTTGCAAGGAGGACGCAGGGAAGGGCATCCTAGGGCAAAAACAAACATCCAACTAGGAGAAAGAAGAATCCCACCCGCAGGTAGTACGGAGAAAAGCTCTTCCCCAACATACTCACGGCGCGTGTCGGCCGCGGCGCTCTCCCTCCTCACCGGCAACAGCACCCAGGGTCGCCCAGCTCCTGCACAGGGAGATAAAAGGCACAGACGCGAGCGGTGAGTCCCGAGTTCTCTGCGTTGGGTGCGCCTTTGCTCCTGAGCCCGGCCTCAGCCAGCTGCCGCCCGCTCACCCCTGGCCAGCGCCGCGGCCCCCGCAAGCCTGCGCCACCAGACCCTGGCCGCCGTCGCCGCCATGTTCCCCGGACGCACACAAGGCAGCCGAGGAACAACCCACAGGACACGGAGCACCAAGGACACGGACCGGAAGCGGAAGTGTGCAGCGGTACTTCTTCCGGGCGGACGCGGGGCCGGAAGCGGAGGTTCCGAGATCCGGGTACCGGGATGAAAGGAGGGAACGCAGGTGAGAAAGCGAGACCGACAGGTGGGGAAACCGTGAACGTAGCCCTAGGTGAACGTAGCCCTAGCTCCGTGTGGCAGAGGCTGGAGAGAAGGCGAGGACGCTGAAGAACCGGACGGGTGAGAGGAGGGGCGGGGGCGGGCGTTCTGGCTTCTACGTTCTATACCCCTCCCCCGCTTCCTGAGCCAAGCTTTTGACGAAGGCGGGCGGGTCTGAGCTGGAAGAAGTTTCCCTGGCGACCGTTTCCCAGGCGACTCCAGGTGGAGCGAGGACACTACACTGGGAGATGGGCCCCCTCATGCCCCCATCTAGAGACGACTAAGTTCTTTCTCCAGTTCTGACACTGAGCCTTGGGGAGTCATTAGGGTGAGCAGGGAAGTAGGGGAAACAAGCTCAGAAGAGACCAAATGTGGGACTGACATATCTCAGGCCAAGCCTCATATTGGAGAGTTTGGACTCCATGCGCGGGGGCAGAGGGAACCTGGCCACAAGGACGTGGGGGTCTTTTTTGTCTGGTTCTGCTGCCCCTGAGATTCACTAGTTTTATGCCCGAGTTATTTGGTTAGTAAGGTTTTTAAAATTATAAGCCTTCTCCAGTCTTTTACTTTCATATGTTGACCTAAATCCCAAGTATTTTACATCATGGAAAGGAATTGGAACTTTTTTTTGCGACAGAGTCTCGCTTTGTTGCCCAGGCTAGAGTGAGTGCCCTGGTGTCAGCCTAGCTCACAGCAACCTCAAACTCCTGGGCTCAAGCCATCCTGCTGCCTCAGCCTCCCGAGTAGCTGGGACTACAGGCATGCACCACCATGCCCGGCTAATTTTTTCTATATATATTAGTTGGCCAATTAATTTCTTTCTATTTATAGTAGAGAAGGGGTCTGCTCTTGCTCAGGCGAGTTTCGAACTCCTGACCTCGAGCAATCCGCCCACCTCAGCCTCCCAGAGTGCTAGGATTACAGGCGTGACCCACCATGCCTGGCCGGAAATTGGAACTTTTATTGATTTCATTGGGGGCAGGGGACGCCACTGCGGGAGAATGAACCTATATTTGGTTGAAGGAAAGCCTCAGGGACATTATTGGCAGTACCAGCACTAAGGTTAATCTGGACCCACTTTGCTCTAACTTTTTCCTTTAATTTCTCTGAGTTGGACAGTTGGATCCATAGACTATGGCTGTGAATTCCCCAAGTTACTCAGGTGGTGTTGCTTTGCAGACAGCTGGCAAAGAGAGAAGTTGGCTACCATGGAATCACCCGAGGAGCCTGGAGCATCCATGGATGAGAACTACTTTGTGAACTATACTTTCAAAGATCGGTCCCACTCAGGCCGCGTGGCTCAAGGCATCATGAAACTGTGTCTGGAGGAGGAGCTCTTTGCTGATGTCACCATTTCAGTGGAAGGTCGGGAGTTTCAGCTCCATCGGCTGGTTCTCTCAGCTCAGAGCTGCTTCTTCCGGTCCATGTTCACTTCCAACCTGAAGGAAGCCCACAACAGGGTGATTGTGCTGCAGGATGTCAGTGAGTCTGTTTTCCAGCTCTTGGTTGATTATATCTACCATGGGACTGTGAAACTTCGAGCTGATGAGTTGCAGGAAATTTATGAGGTGTCAGACATGTACCAGCTGACATCTCTCTTTGAGGAGTGTTCTCGGTTTTTGGCCCGCACAGTGCAAGTGGGAAATTGTCTTCAGGTGATGTGGCTGGCAGATCGGCACAGTGATCCTGAGCTCTACACTGCTGCCAAGCACTGTGCCAAGACCCACCTGGCCCAGCTGCAGAGCACAGAGGAATTTCTCCACTTGCCCCACCATCTACTCACTGATATCATCTCAGGTAAGTTTCAGAAGAGGGCATATCATATCCAGCTTCTTATTCAGTGTATGTTCTAGTTCAGGAGAAAGTAACCTTCAAGCTTCCTGGTGTTAGTTTACATTATTCCTACGTTACTACTGAGACACCTAAGAGAGACTGAGTTGAGATTCAGTGTAATTGTTGTGGGAGACAGTCCCTTACAGAGGAAGAAGCCAGTACTCACCCACAAAAGGTAGTGAGGAGCTATTTGAATTATACTCTAATCTGTGTGCCTAAGTGTTCTCATCTCTCCTATACTTTTAGGAATTTAATTACCTATTAAAATTGAAGATGAGTCAAGGTAGCTAACAAACCTGACCCTGTAAGTTAGGTATAACCATACTTTAGGATTGAGCTCTACAGCCTAGTAGGTTGTTTACTTGGCAGATGGGAACATATCAAGCCAACCATTTTGATTTTAAAAAGCAAGACAATTTTAGGCTAATTTCATGTATGTATGTATACACACATAGTGGTAGTCTAATAAAATGGTTCACATCTTTAAAGCCCCTTACTCTAAATTTCCCTTTTGGATTATCAGATTGTCATTGACCATACCTTTCCTTTGGCTCTCACAGATGGAGTTCCATGTTCCCAGAACCCAACAGAGGCAATAGAAGCCTGGATCAATTTCAACAAAGAGGAAAGAGAGGCTTTTGCAGAGTCACTCAGGACTAGCTTGAAGGTAAGGCCAATTTATTAAGAGATGGGACATCATATTCTCCATACATTGCAAGCCATCAGTTGGCCTGGCCTCTTTTTGATGGCTGTTGAGTAATTCGTCTCCAACTTGAAGTTGATATGAGCGAAGGAGAAGAATGTGTTTGTGACCCCCCCCCCAACCACCAATCTGTGAGCTTCAAACTTCATTGAGAGAACTACTTTCATCATGGAGGTAACAGTCCTAAGCACTTTGTCTGAAGCACCAGCTTAGAATAGTTTTAAAAAAGCTGTAAGGATGAGTGTAACATACTGACTCAACATAAAATGTCTCAAAGAAAGTGATTACAGGAGACTCAGGATGACATACGGTAACTAGAGGGGATTGTATTAGAGCAAGATAAAAGTGTGAGGGTCTGAACTTTAAGAATATGTGTCTTAGGCCGGGTGCGGTGGCTCACGACTGTAATCCTAGCACTCTGGGAGGCCGAGGCGGGCTGATCGCTCAAGGTCAGGAGTTTGAAACCACCCTGAGCAAGAGCGAAACCCTGTCTCTCCTATAAATAGAAAGAAATTAACTGGCCATCTGATATATATAGAAAAAATTAGCCGGGCATGGTGGCACATGCCTGTAGTCCCAGCTACTGGCGAGGCTGAGGCAGGAGGATTGCTTGAGCCCAGGAGTTTGAGGTTGTTGTGAGCGAGGCTGACGCCATGGCACTCACTCTAGCCTGGGCAACAAAGCAAGACTCTGTCACAAAAAAAAAAAAAAAAACAATATGTGTCTTAGCTGATCCTGACCCTAGAACTGATAGCTGTAATTTATCATTTTAATTTTGCCAATAGGAAATTGGGGAGAATGTGCACATTTACCTGATTGGGAAAGAGTCATCTCGTACCCATTCATTGGCTGTGTCCTTGCACTGTGCAGAAGATGACTCCATCAGTGTAAGTGGCCAAAACAGCTTGTGCCACCAGATCACTGCAGCCTGCAAGCATGGTGGAGACTTGTATGTGGTGGGAGGCTCCATACCACGACGCATGTGGAAGTGCAACAATGCCACCGTTGACTGGGAGTGGTGTGCACCTTTGCCTCGGGACCGGCTGCAGCACACCCTGGTGTCTGTGCCCGGGAAAGATGCCATATATTCATTGGGTGGCAAGACACTGCAGGATACCCTCTCCAATGCAGTCATATATTACCGGGTAGGTGATAATGTGTGGACAGAGACAACCCAGCTAGAGGTGGCTGTGTCAGGGGCTGCTGGTGCCAACCTCAATGGGATCATCTACTTACTAGGGGGGGAGGAGAATGATCTGGACTTCTTTACCAAACCTTCCCGACTCATCCAGTGCTTTGACACAGAGACAGACAAATGCCATGTGAAGCCCTACGTGCTGCCCTTTGCAGGTCGCATGCATGCAGCTGTGCATAAGGATTTGGTGTTCATCGTGGCTGAAGGGGACTCCCTGGTGTGCTACAATCCCCTGCTAGACAGTTTTACCCGGCTTTGCCTTCCTGAGGCCTGGAGCTCTGCCCCATCCCTCTGGAAGATTGCCAGCTGTAATGGAAGCATCTATGTCTTCCGGGACCGATATAAAAAGGGGGATGCCAACACCTACAAGCTTGACCCTGCCACTTCAGCTGTAACTGTCACGAGAGGCATTAAGGTGTTGCTTACCAATTTGCAGTTTGTGTTGGCCTAAGGCTGTGGGGGGAATGCAGCTGACTCTTTTGCCCTTTCCCTTTCTAGCATCTCCCTACCCAAACTCAAAGTTCCTTGGGCCCCAATTCAGAGTAATGTATTATTTTGGGGCACAGATTAGAAAGACAGCGACTGTCCTTCCCCAAATCCATAGAAGTATTCTGTTTGGGGCTCTTTAGACTGCCGCTGCTCAGCTGGCCACTTGAACTGAAAGTAGGCCAGCCTGTTCCCTGCCACTCTGTGGTAATCCTGTGCCACACTACAGATTGCTTAGAATAAGCCTCTTCTCAGACCTTAGGCACAGCCTCCCCTCTTTACCTGATCAATGTTGAATATAAGCACCCCTGATCCCAGGGCAGAAGGAAAGATGCCCAGTCATACTTTTTTTCTATAGCCTGCAAATTGGCTCGCTGATAACTTTTCCACAAAGAATTAATTACGTGTTAGAGTTTTCCTTCAGGTTTTGGTTGTGACAGTGGACTAAGATGAAGGTGTGCTTCACCAGCAAGAGTCAACTCTAGAATTCAGGACTTTGCTTCTATTGTTTTCTTGTCCGTCAGGAAATGTAATTTTGATTTTATTTTTGGCTTATTTCAAGAGGTAAGCCAGAAAGTAGAAAGGACTATTTCTGATTAATAGCAGAAACTATTCAATGCTAGGCTATAAATAAAAGGTAAAAAAAAAATAGCAGAAACTTTTTTCAAACTAAAAAATACAAGGTCTCTTCTCTTAAAGGCTCTAAGTTAAGTCAAGAGCTAGGAACTGTTCATACAAATAAAAGTTTTTGAAGGGATGTGTGTGTGTGTGTGTTGAATTCTGAAAGAGTGACTCCCTAAGGGGAATTGATTATGTGCCTACACATTTCTGAGTCAGCAGCAGTCCTAATTGCAACCCGTGCTTGCTTTTCTACGTATAGGATCACATTTTTAAAAGTGTGAAGGGAGGCCGGGCGCGGTGGCTCACGCCTGTAATCCTAGCACTCTGGGAGGCCGAGGCGGGTGGATTGCTCAAGGTCAGGAGTGCGAAACCAGCCTGAGCAAGAGCGAGACCCCGTGTCTACTATAAATAGAAAGAAATTAATTGGCCAACTGATACATACAGAAAAAATTAGCCAGGCATGGTGGCGCATGCCTGTAGTCCCTGAGGCAGCAGGATTGCTTGAGCCCAGGAGTTTGAGGTTGCTGTGAGCTAGGCTGACGCCATGGCACTCACTCTAGCCTGGGCAACAAAGCAAGACTCTGTCTCAAAAAAAAAAAAGTGTGAAGGGAGCCCCACAGGGCCAGTGAAATTGGGATTTTTTTTTTTTTAAGAGACAGGGTCTGTCACCCATACTGGAGTACAGTGGCATGATCATCACTGACTGCAGCTTTAAACTCCAGAGCTCAGGTGATCTTCCTGCATAGCTGGGACTATAGACACAGGCCACTACCTGCCTAAGTTTTTAAATTTTTAAAAATGGAAACAGGGCCAGGCGTGGTAGCTCACACCTGTAATCTTAGCACTCTGGGAAGCTCAGGCAAGAGGATCATTTGAGCTCAAGAGTTTGAGACCAGCAAGAGCAAGACTCCATCTCTAAAAAACATAGAAATTAGCTGGACAACTAAAAATATGTGTGTGGGGTGTGTATATATATATATATATATATATATATATATATATATATATATATATAATTACCCGGGTGTGGTGGAGCATGCCTGTAGTCCCAGCTACTTGGGAGGCTGAGGCAGGAGGATCGCTTGAACTCAGGAGTTTGAGGTTGCTGTACGCTAGGCTGAGGCCACAGCACTCTAGCCTGGTCAACAGAGTGAGACCCTGTCTCTAAAAAAAATGGAGATAAGGTCTCACTTTGTTGCCCAGGCTGGCCTTAAGGAATCCTCTCGCCTTGGCCTCCCAAAGTGCTGGGATTATAGGTGTGAGCCATCACACCCAGCTGAAATTGGGAATTTTTTCTTTTTTTTTGAGACAGAGTCTCACTCTGTTGCCTGGGCTAGAGTGCAGTGGCATCAGCCTAGCTCACAGCAACCTCAAACTCCTGGGTTCATGCAATCCTCCTGCCTCAGCCTCCCAAGTAGCTGGGACTACAGGAATCTGCCACCACGCCTGGGTAATTTTTTCTATTTTTGGTAGAGATAGGGTCTTGGTCTTGCTCTTGCTTAGGCTGGTCTGGAACTCCTGAGCTCAAAGGATCCTCCCGCCTCAGCCTCCCAGAGTGCTAGGATTACAGGCATGAGCCACCGTGCCCAGCTAGAAACTGGGATTTCTGACAGTGGCAAAGAGCCAGACCTGAATATTTCTTCTCTCTTTTTTCTAGTGTTTCATGTCTTTGAGTTATGGTGCTATATAACATCAGGTACAATATTAGGTACACAATAATTTTTGTTAAAATTAATAATTCCTTGGCCCTATCGGAGAAAATAAGATATCCCATGTCTATTCTCTACCCTGTAAATACAAGTTATGCTAAATCTCTTCCTCTCTGGCTATACAATGGTGTTAATTCAGAAAAATGAAACAAGGCAGAGGAAGCAAAATTACCTATTACTTAGAACATTTCTGATATGTCAAGTTTGGACCTAAGGCCCTTAGGTCCCATTAAACTTTTTTATTTTGTATCAAGCAGGGATGTCTTCCTTCTTCTTTTTCCTGACCAAGGGATTCACGTCACTTTGAGTTCTTTCTAATCCACTTAATTCATGTCTTTGATGTGTCACGTGAGTCATCCTTGGCTGCCCCTACAGTAATCTTGTGGAATTCTTTTAAAACATCCAACTGACCAGGTCTGATGTGGATGTGTGACCGGATCTCGGTGATGGCTCTTACAGCCTCTTCTGGACTCCAGTTGTGCACCTGAAGTACAGGGTTGGAAAATCAGCACACAAAGAAAGGAGCAGGTGTTAAGGTGTCCTAGACCTCTGGGCAGGTGCTAAAGGACTCTGAGAATTTCATTTCTTTCAAAACTCTATTTTGGGAGGCATTAAAAAACTGTTATAAATGGGAGAGCACTTTAACCACAGTTAAAGTGGGACTCCATAATACTATGCACCAGGCCAGGAGGACAAGTCAGTCTTTCTGCACAATTTTTGCTCTACCAAACCCTGGAGAAAAAAGGTTGCACATATGCCGCTGACATCCTGAGTTCCAGACTGCTTAAGGCCCTAGGCCTCAGTGTGCTGAGGTGGGCTTTTGGTTAGAAGTATTTCTAGGAAAGAGTATATGGTAGATATTTTTATGTAACTCATCACCATGCTGGAAAAACAAGAGTACTTTTTAATTTAACTAGGAGGGTTATCTGTGTCTTAAGGCTACTCATTGGTTTAGAACTCAACAGAATTGGCTGGGTGGGGGTGGCTCAGACCTGTAATCCTACCGCTCTGGAAGGCCAAGGTGGGAGGATTGAAGTCAGGAGTTCAAGACCAGCCTGAGCAAAAACAAGACCCTGAAGACCCTCTCTCTGCAAAAAATAGAAAAATTAGCTGGGTGTGATGGCACGTGCTTGTAGTCCCAACTACTTTCAAGGCTAAGGCAGGAAGATCACTTGTGCCCAGGAGTTGGAGGTTGCGCTCTACCCAAGGAAACAGACCAAAGCTTGCTTGCTCCATCTCAAAAAAAAAAAAACAAAAACAAAACCTCAACAGAACCAAGAAAACAGGTTTCTAGTTGGCTGGTCCAACTCTTGGCACAAAAATGCTCTTCTGAGACTTGGCTTCCAGCAAAGAGTCCTTATGACCAAAGCTTTAGTATTGTTCAGTGAGAGGCTTACCAGTGTCCACAGTAACACAATCAAGTCGAGGCTTAACTATTCACATGACTTAGAAAATTCAGGGGTCAGGCAGGTTACTAAAATGAGTCAAGCTAGGAGGGTAGAAGACAACAGGGAATGATGAAGGACTACAGGATATTTGCTTCGATTTTTTTTTTTTTTGAGACAGAGTCTAGCTTTGTTGCCCAGGCTAGAGTGAGTGCCATGGCGTCAGCCTAGCTCACAGCAACCTCAGACTCCTGGGCTCAAGCAATCCTGCTGCCTCAGCCTCCTGAGTAGCTGGGACTACAGGCATGCGCCACCATGCCTGGCTAATTTTTTCTATATATATTAGTTAGCCAATTAGTTTCTTTCTATTTATAGTAGAGATGGGGTCTCGCTCTTGCTCAGGCTGGTTTCGAACTCCTGACCTCAAGCAATCTGCCCGCCTGGGCCTCCCAGAGTGCTAGGATTACAGGCATGAGCCACCGCTCCTGGCCAGCTTCGAAATATTTTTTAAAGCATCCTACCTGCCAATCAAAACAAATTGATGGGCAAAATTCAGTTTACTTATTTTATTTATATTTATTTTTTTTAGACAGAGTCTCACTTTTTTGCCCGGGCTAGAGTGCTGTGGCATCAGCCTAGCTCACAGCAACCTCAAATTCAGGGGCTCGAGCGATCCTCCTGCCTCAACCTCCTGGGTAGCTGGGACTACAGGCATGCACCACCATGCCCAGCTAATTTTTTCTATATATTTTTAGTTAGCCAATTAATTTCTTTCTATTTATAGTAGAGACAGGGTCTCACTCAGGCTGGTTTCAAACTCCTGACCTTGAGTGATCCACCCACCTCGGCTTCCCAGACAAAATTCAGTTTAGATCTTCTGTTTCTAGAAACTAATTTCCAGAACTTATACTCTAAAATACTTGAAGAAACCTGAGTACTATAGAGCTGAAAGTGATCAGCACTATTATCTCTAGTACTAGATTTCCTGACATGCTATTTATAACAGGTGTTTTTAGCCTTTTGCTGGAGTCGGACATCCTTTGCAAGTCCATTTTTTTTGAGTGCCTGCTGTAGCCCAGTGCTTGATGTACTTTCTCAATTAAGCTTCCTAATTCATTTGAGGAAACAGCATCAGAGAGGAGAAGCCACTTTTATCTATCCCAGCTGCAAGGTGGCAGAGCCAGAGATGAACCTATCCACAAAGTTCACGTGCTTTCCACAATACCACACCACCTACCAGCAGCCTGAAATTGAGTCTATTGTTCCTTCCAATAAGGAAGGCCAATAATAGGCCATGCTATTGAAATTTTGGAAATATGCTATAAATAGGGCCAGTCCAGAAAGACCTTTCCTACCTGAATCAGATATGCTGCCACCATAGTGGCACTCCTGGAGCGCCCAGCCTTACAATGCACGTAGACACACTGGCCCAGCGACTGGTAGTGGAGAGCAAACTGGACTCCTTTCTGGAGGTTGGCCAAGGTGGGGATCCCAATCATGTCTAATGTGCTGAGCCGCAGCTGCTCAACTCCTACTTTCTTCCAATCCTGGAACCAGGTCCACCAGCATAAAAAAGAGAATGGAAAAAACCTGATGGGGGTGGGATGACAAGAGGCTCCCAAGAGGGAGCAAAATAACAAGTTTCACAGTTTACTACAATGGGAATATATTGTTTTCTGTTTTCTAAAAAAGAACCTTCTTACAGAAATGCCTTTAAAATGGCTGGTCAACATGGTTGGTCTTTGAAACAACAGCTATGCTACTGCTGATTTAGAATTATGTCTAAGATTTAAAGTGTTTTTAAGGTATAGTTTGGGTACTAGAACCTTTAGCTGCAAAATATTAGCTGTATAATTTTCAGCTGCAAAAAATTCAGCTGCAAAAGTTGCATAACTATTTTTTTTTTTTTTTTTTTGAGACAGAGTCTCGCTTTGTTGCCCAGGCTAGAGTGAGTGCTCTGGCATCAGCCTAGCTCACAGCAACCTCAAACTCCTGGGCTCAAGCAATCCTGCTGCTTCAGCCTCCCAAGTAGCTGGGACTACAGCATGCACCATCATGCCTGGCTAATTTTTTCTATATATATTAATTGGCCAATTAATTTCTTTCTATTTATAGTAGAGACGGGTCTCATTCTTGCTCAGGCTGGTATTGAACTCCTGACCTCGAGCAATCCGCCCGCCTCGACCTCCCAGAGTGCTAGGATTACAGGCGTGAGCCACCAAGCCTGGCCTCATAACTATGTTTTTATATAACCGTGGCACCTGTGCAGTGATCCATCTGGAGGGTTGGGGGTATTATATTTTGCCAGGGCTTTCTATTTCCCTGTCCAGAAGTCTCTCTCAGGTTTTGTTTGTTTGTTTCTTTGAGACAGGATCACTGTAACCCAGGCTAGAGTACAGTGGCATCATAGCTCACTGCAACCTCCAATTCCTGGGCTTAAGGGATCCTTCTGCTTCAGCCTCCCAAGTAGCTGGGACTATAGGTGTGTGCCACCACACCTGGCTAATTTTTCTATATATATATATTTTTAGAGACAGGGGTCTTGCCCTTGCTCAGGCTGGTCTTGAACTCGAGCGATCCTCCTGCCTCAGCCTCCCAAAGTGCTAGAATTACAGACTGTGAGCCATGGAGCCCAGCTGAGAAGTCTCCACTTTTTTTTTAAGGGAGTGCATGGTAGAAAATAGGGTTATCCTATAATCCCAGCATTATGGGAGGCTGACATGGGAGGATCCATTAAGGCCAGGAGTTTTACACCAGCTTGGGTAACATAGTGAGACCCTGTCTACAAAAATAATATTTTTTAAATTTGAAAAGAAAATAGGGTTATTTTTAATGCATCTACCTTTATTAGTGCAATATTATCTCTTAAAAAGGTGAAGTCTGGGGGGAGGGGGGGAAATGGGCATTTATTGAAACCTTAAAATCTGTACCCCCATAATATGCCAAAATAAAATATAATTAAAAAAAAAAAATCAAAATAAAAAAAAAAAAAAAAGGTGAAGTCATAGGAGAAATAAGGCCTTTGGCAAACTGGAAAATGATATTTTTGCTTTAAGACTTCAGATACACTCTAGCTACTCTTGTTATTGATCTCTTAATAAGTACCAGAGATTTTATGACTCTGAATGAAGGTCAATATTTAATACTGCTCATGAAATTAACAAAAAGGAAAGAATTTTACAGCATGTAGTTTATGCTTAAACTGCACCAGAAAAACCTAAATACTCATATTCCTGGGCTGCACCCTTAAGTTCCTGAATCAGAATCTCTGGGGATTGTGCGTAGGAATCTGCTATTTTAGCAAGATTGCCAGATACTTCTTAGGCATATTAAAATGTGAGAACCACTGCCTTGAGATTTCTTTAGACTAATAGGATGATATGGCTGCATCTTACAAATGTCAGTGCCTCACTCCTACAGACCAAGCATTTTCTATAGTTGCCCAGTAGTTTTGGACTCCCCTTGCTCTACAAGACTGACCACCCTAGTGAACATTTCCTATTTTAGGTAATAACATTTTTGCCTTGTGGCAAAGTATTTTGGGAAATCCAAGCAACTGTTAACTATTCTTTAAAAATGTATGCCATGGTTAATTAATACAGTTTAAATGTGAATCACAAATATATATTTTTTTTTTGATATACACATACAATGGAAACAAATATTTTTAAGATTTAAAAAAATCTTAAGGTTAAAGTGGGGCAGGGCATGGTGGTACACGGTTGTAGTGTCAGCTATTGGGGGCAGGGGCTGAGGTGGGAGGATCCTTTGAGCCCAGGAGTGTGAGTGCAGCCTGGGCAACATAGTGAGATCCCCATCTCTTGTCAAAAATCTATGGGTTAAAATACCAGCTTACTCATCAGGCTATATCAGTACCATAAATGAGAAAGATAATTGCTTAGTACTAATACATGTCAAACACTATAAAGATAGGGCAACATCTTCCATTAATAATAACCATTGTGAAAGGTTCCACAAACATTCACGTTCAATGAAAATTGTTTTAAGCCTGAACTTTGTTATGCAAGTCCTTTGGATTTCTACCATGATCTCTAACATATGAATAAAAATCCTCCCAAATCATAGTCAAATGAACCCTTTACAATTTTTCAGTGGATAGTTTTATGATCCCGTTAGGGGGCTGGGTAGAGAGGGAGAGGGGATGCCTATTATAATTGGCAGGGCCTTCATCTTGAATGCATAACTGCCTTACTCATACTTAGTGTTCAGTAAGTGTTGAATGAATGAATAAATAAAATCAGCAAGATCCAGCAAAGTTGCCTTTTTATTTTAGTTACTGAATTTAAGAATACATTTGTGCACAAAATCCTTTGTGCACAAAGGATTTAATCAGATTTTGTCAACTTTGTACTTTTAAATGTCCTGCATAGTTTCTGCTCTACCTCCAGCTGCAGCCATTTAAGCTTAGAGGCCCAGGCCCTCCTCCTGAGGAGGCAAAAAAGCCTAGGACACCTGTCTCAGGGAATGGTCCCCTCCTCCCCCGACTTCCCTAGCTGTCCCAGGCCCAGGGTGAGGCCGAGGCTGGAGGGCGCCCCTGCCCCAGCTCCTGCCTGCAGGTCCCGCCCTTCCACCGCGGCCCGGGCACCTCACCTCTGAGGAGTTGCACAGGAACCTTGTCTCATACTCCTCGTTCATGGTGATCACCCCGTGCACGTTCTCGTCCTGTACCAGCTGCCGAGGCAAAGAGGGGACTCAGCAAGGACGGCGGAGACCCCAGCAGCCCGGCGGGGCGGGCGTGGAGGCCCCGGCCTGGCTCCCCGGCTGCGGCGCTGGGCCCGGCCTCCCGGCCCGGCTCACCTGGCGCGTCATGTTCCGCAACGGCAGCGCGCCCAGCAGCACTGTGGAGTCGATGCGGTGGTACCAGGCGCGGTGCGCCCGGCCGGGCATCTTCCCGCGGAGCAACGTGTAGAGCAGCGTCGGGTAGAAGAGCACCCGGACCAGGCCGGCCTGCAGCCACGCGGCGGCCGCCATGCCGTCCCCCCCACCCACGGCCTGGCACAGCGCCGACGCGTCCGCCCCCGGGCTCGCGGTCTGCGGCCGCGAGCAGAGCTGGCAGGGCAACGAGGACGAGGACCAGGGCTGCGAGCTGCCCGAGGCCTCCCGCGAAGGCGCCGCGGTCTGCGCGGGCGCAGAGCCTCCTGGCCTGGACACCATGGCTCCGGAGGAGGGGCCGCCGACCTCAGGGGAGGTCCCTGGGACTCCTGGGCGGGAAACTGGGAACAGGCCCAGGGAGAGCACGTCCTGGGCTGGAGGCCTGTGAACCCGCCGCGTGTGAAACTGGGACCCCAGCCTGTGGCTACTGACGCCCCTCCCCTGAGGGAAGGGGCTGTGATCCCAGGTTCCTAGGTGAAGGGGGGCATGACACCCGCATGTGGAACTATGACTCTGCCAAGGCAGGAGGGGACAGTCTCCCCAACTCCCGGCCAGAAGGACGGGCAGTGACCCTAGATGAGGATGTGACACCACCACCACCCTGCCCCTCCGCCTCCCACCCCTCCATCCCCCGACAAAGGGGGACAAGACTAGGATGAGACTCTGTGGCAGTGAAGGGGAGAGTGAAGTGGCTTTGAGCTTTCCAGTAGAAGAGCTGCCTGGTGTCAGAGGGCGTATCTAGGCGAACAGGGCACCTGGGCTGATGTCTCCTTCCCACTCCCCTCCCCAGTCTCAATATATAATAGCTCAGTCCTCCTTACCAAACAGCAGTATATACATAATATGAAAAAACGGGAATATATATATTAATATACATTAATAAAATGTTATCAAAAGCTCAAATATAAAACCCACAAAGAGGTAAGGAATGGTTGTAATGCTGATTATTTACATTTCACTAGTTGTCTGAAATGGGCATCCGGTGCTTTTTTTTTTTTTTTTTTGAGACAGAGTCTCGCTTTCTTGCCTAGGCTAGAGTGAGTGCCGTGGCGTCAGCCTAGCTCACAGCAACCTCAAACTCCTGGGCTCAAGCGATCCTCCTGCCTCAGCCTCCTGAGTAGCTGGGACTATAGGCACGAGCCACCATGCCCGGCTGATTTTTATATTATATATATTAGTTGGCCAATTAATTTCTTTCTATTTTTATGGTAGAGAGGGGGGGGGGTCTCACTCAGGCTGGTTTTGAACTCCTGACCTTGAGCAATCCGCCCGCCTCGGCCTCCCAGAGTGCTAGGATTACAGGCGTGAGCCACCACGCCCGGCCCGGTGCTTTTTGAGAAGGTTTATTTTCTCCTTTTAAAAGTAATACGGGCGGGCGCGGTGGCTCACGCCGGTAATCCTAGCACTCTGGGAGGCCGAGGCAGGCGGATTGCTCGAGGTCAGGAGTTCAAAACCAGACTGAGCAAGAATGAGACCCTGTCTCTAATAAAAACAGAAAGAAATTAACTGGACAACTAATATATATATATATATATATATGTAGAAAAAATTAGCCAGGCATGGTGGCACATGCCTGTAATCCTAGCACTCTGGAAGGCCGAGGCAGGCGGATTGCTCGAGGTCAGGAGTTCAAAACCAGACTGAGCAAGAATGAGACCCTGTTTCTAATAAAAACAGAAAGAGGCCGGGCGCTGTGGCTCACGCCTGTAATCCTAGCTCTTGGGAGGCCGAGGCGGGCGGATTGCTCAAGGTCAGGAGTTCAAAACCAGCCTGAGCAAGAGCAAGACCCCGTCTCTACTATAAATAGAAAGAAATTAATTGGCCAACTGATATATATATAAAAAAAAATTAGCCGGGCATGGTGGTGCATGCCTGTAGTCCCAGCTACTCGGGAGCCTGAGGCAGAAGGATCACTCGAGCCCAGGAGTTTGAGGTTGCTGTGAGCTAGGCTGATGCCACGGCACTCACTCTAGCCTGGACAACAAAGTGAGACTCTGTCTCAAAAAAAAAAAAAAAAAAAAAAAAAACAGAAAGAAATTAACTGGCCAACTAATATATATATATATATATATGTATATATATATAGAGAGAGAGAAAAAATTAGCCGGGCATGGTGGCGCATGCCTGTAGTCCCAGCTACTTGGGAGGCTGAGGCAGGAGGATCACTCGAGCCCAGGAGTTTGAGGTTGCTGTGAGCTAGGCTGACACCATGGCACCTACTCTAGCCTGGGCAACAAAGCGAGACTCTGTCTCAAAAAAAAAAAAAAAAAAAAAAAGTAATACGAACTCATAACAACTGGAAAATACAGAAAAGTAGGACTTATTTTTCTTATTCCTTTAAAACAAATTTTAAAGCATGCTTCCCAGAAAAGTTAAAATTTACTTATCACTCATAATACCTCCTCAAATACATTTATTTTTTCCTCCATTTTCATTCCCATGTATACCCTTAAAAACAATTTATAAGCCAGGGAGTGGCAGGGCACACCTGTAGTCCCAGCTACTTGAGAGGCAGGGGTGGGAGGATTCCTGAGCCCAGGAGTTCCACGCTGGGTGAGCTATGATTGTGCGGCACTCCAGTCTGGGCCAGAGGGAGACCCCTGTGGGGTACAATGTATGTACTACAAATTCTAAATGATTTTTAGTACATACATTGAGTTGTGCAACCATCACCACAGTTAATTTAATTCAATTTAATTAAATTAATTTTTTTTTGAGACAGAGTCTCGCTTTGTTGCCCAGGCTAGAGTGAGTGCCGTGGTGTCAGCCTAGCTCACAGCAACCTCAAACTCCTAGGCTCAAGCAATCCTCCTGCCTCAGACTCCCAAGTAGCTGGGACTACAGGCATGTGCCACCATGCTTGGCTAATTTTTTCTATGTATATATTAGTTGGCCAATTAATTTCTATTTATAGTAGAGACGGGGGGTCTCGCTCTTGCTCAGGCTGGTTTCGAACTCCTGACCTTGAGGAATCTGCCCTCCTCAGCCTCCCAGAGTGCTAGGATTACAGGTGTGAGCCATCGCCCCAGCCCACAGTTAATTTTAGAACATTTTCATTGCCCTAAAAAGAAACCCTATACCCATTAGCAGTCACTCAACATTTCTTCCCACGCCCCCAGCCCTAATCTACTTTCTGTCTATATAGAATTGCATTTTGGGGACAGTTTAAATATTAATAAATGGAATTATACAATATATGACCTTTGTATCCAGCTTAAACTATTTTCAAGTTTCATTCATGTTGTAGCGTTTATGAGGACTAAAAAATATAGTATTTATTTTTATAAATATTAAATATTTATTTTTATTGCCAAATAATATTCCATTGTATGGATATAGCACATTTTGTTTCTCCATTTATCAGTTGATGGACATTTGAATTATTATTTTCTTTTTGAGACAAGTCTAACTCTGTTGCACCACCATGCCTGGCTAATTTTTTCTATATATTTTTTTAGTTGTCCAGCTAATTTCTTTCTACCTTTTTTTTTTTTTTTTTTTAGTAGAGACAGGGTCTTGCTCTTGCTCAGGCTGAGCTCAAACAATCTTCCCGCCTCAGCCTCCCAGCGTGCTAGGATTACAGGTGTGAGCCACTGTGCCTGGCCACCATCATTTCTTTAACCAGTTCCCTATTGATAGATAGCTGGGTAACTTCTACTTTTTTTTACCAATAATAAATACAGTCGAATGAGTGCAGAGGCCCTGCCCGACTTATTCATGCCTGTAATTGTCTATTCCAGTGTCTGATACAGCTAGCTAAACACTAGTTGGTTGAATGAAAGAATGCTGTAGAAAATGCCCTTGTATACACTTCATCCACTTGTGTTTCTGAAGGAAACATTTCTAGAAATACAATTGCTGTTTCAAAGGATATGAGTATCTTTTGAAGGGGGTCACAGGGAATTTTTTTTTTTTTCTTGAGACAGAGTCTCGCTCTGTAACCCAGGCTAGAGTGCAGTGGCATCAGCCTAGTTCACAGCAACCTCAATCTCCTGGGCTTAAGCAATCTTCCTGCCTCAGCCTCCTGAGTAGCTGGGACTACATGTGTGTGCCACCACGGTGTGCCACCACACCCCCCGCTGATTTCTTCTATTTTTTTGCCTGGCTGATTTCTTTGTATTTTTTAGTAGAGACGGGGGTTTTGCTCTCCTGAAGGTTTGCTGGACTCGAACTCCTTAGCTCAAGGGATCCTCCTGCCTTGGCCTCCTGGAGTGCTAGGATTACAGGTATGAGCCACCACACCCAGCCACAGGGAATTTTTTCTAGCTTTGTTGAGTATAATTGATACTAACTAAACCACACATATTTAAGATATACACTTTAATACATTTTGACATATGTATATATTTGTGAAACCACCACCACAATGAAGATAATGGAACACAATGATCATCCCAAAAGTTTTCTCAGGCCCCTGGGTAATCCCATCTTCCCACACCTATTTACCCCCTTAGCCCATTCCCTGGCAACCACTAATCCACTATTGATTAATTAGCATCTTCCAGAATAATTTCATATAAACAGATGTGAATATTTTTAACTTTAATGATTATTTTTATTTATTTGTTTTTTAAATTTAGTTGCCCAGGTAACTTTTTTTTTTATTTTTAGTAGAGATGGGGTCTCACTCTTGCTCAGGCTAGTCTGGAACTCCTACCTTCAAGGGTAGGCCTGGGCCTACCACCTGGGCCTCTCAGAGTGCTAGGATTATAGGCATCATGCCTGGCTCAATTATTATTTTTAAATTTCCCTCCAATACGACCAAATCTTTTTTTTTTTTTTTTGAGACAGAGTCTCGCTTTGTTGTCCAGGCTAGAGTGAGTGCCGTAGCGTCAGCCTAGCTCACAGCAACCTCAGACTCCTGGGCTCCAGCGATCCTTCTGCCTCAGCCTCCCGAGTAGCTGGGACTACAGGCATGTGCCACCATGCCCGGCTAATTTTTTATATATATATCAGTTGGCCAATTAATTTCTTTCTATTTATAGTAGAGACGGGGTCTCGCTCTTGCTCAGGCTGGTTTTGAACTCCTGGCCTTGAGCAATCCGCACGCCTCGGCCTCCCAAGAGCTAGGATTACAGGCGTGAGCCACCGCGCCCGGCCGACGACCAAATATTTATACACTCAGAATCCTGCTTCTCACAACTTTATCAGCCTTTTTTTTTTTTTTTGAGACAGAGTCTCACTTTGTTGCCCAGGCTAGAGTGAGTGCCGTGGCATCAGCCTAGCTCACAGCAACCTCAAACTCCTGGGCTCAAGCAATCCTTCTGCCTCAAGCCTCCCGAGTAGCTGGGACTACAGGCATGCGCCACCATGCCCGGCTAATTTTTTCTATATATATTAGTTGGCCAATTAATTTCTTTCTATTTATAGTAGAGACGCTGTTGTTCAGGCTGGTTTCGAACTCCTGAACTCAAATGATCCGCCCGCCTCGGCCTCCCAGAGAGCTAGGATTACAGGCGTGAGCCACCGCGACCGGCCTTTTATCAGCCTTTTAAATTTAGTTTTTTATTTCCCAATCTGTCAGTATTAAAAAATCACATTGGTTTAATTTGAATATCTTTAATTATTAGTGAGTTGAGATTGAGCATCTTAGGTTTAGTGGCCATTTGTATTCTTCCTATGAATTGCATGTTCATCTCCTTTGCCCATCTGTCTAATGGGTTGTTTGTTGCTATTCTTTCTAGTCATAGAAAGTGCACAAACTAAAAGTGTATGACTTGAACGAATTTTACATATTTATACACCAATGTAACCACCACGTAGATCAAAATATAAAACATTCCTGTACTCCCAAAAGCTCCCTCTGTTCTCTCCAGTCAATAATCATTTCTCCCCAGTAAAGTTAATTTTTATTATTTTCACTTGTTCTCAAATTTTAATTTAATGGACTTATACAATATATGCCCTTTCCTTTCCTTTCCTTTCCTTCCTTTCCCTTCCTTTCCCTTCCCTTCCCTTCCCTTCCCTTCCCTTCCCTTCCCTTCCCTTCCCTTCCCTTCCCTTCCCTTCCCTTCCCTTCCCTTCCCTCCCCTTCCCTCCCCTTCCCTCCCCTTCCCTCCCCTTCCCTTCCCTTCCTTTCCTTTCCTTTTCTGACAGTCTCAGTCTGTTGCCTGGGCTCGAGTGCCATGGTGTCAGCCTAGCTCACTGCAACCTCAAACTCCCAGGCTCACGCGATCCTTCTGCCTTTGGCCTCCCCGGTAGCTGGGACTACAGGCATGCACCACCATACCCAGCTAATTTTTTATAGATATATTTTTTTAGTTGTCCAGCTAATTTCTTTCTATTTTTAGTAGTGACGGGGGTCTTGCTCTTGCTCAGGCTGGTCTCAAACTCCTGAGCTCAAAAGATCCTCCTGCCTCAGGCTCCCAAAGTGCTAGGATTACAGGTGTGAGCCACTGTGCCTAGCCCTATGCTCCTTTGTTTCTGGTTTGTTTTGCTCAATATTATGTGTGTGCAATTCATCTCTGTTGCTATATGTAATAACAGTTTGTTCCTTTTCATATAAATATAATGGATTACTATATGAGTAGTACATTATGAGTATATTCCATAATTTATCATTTCCAGTGTGGGCTATTATTATTATTAATATAATAAACCTGCTACAAACCATTCTTTTGGTGGAAAGAAGTAGTACTCATTTCTGTTGGGAGTAGAATTGCTGTATCATAGCAGTCTGTTTAGCTGCTTAGGTTTAGTATAATAGATACTGTCAAAAGGGTCTTCTGCAGTGATTGTACAAATTTTCACTCCTACCATCAAAATATGGAGTTCAAAACAAAAGGCTTCACTGCAAATCTCAGTAGGGAAAAGATGGTCTCTTCAAATGGTGATGAATCAACTGGATATACAAATGAAAAGAAAGAAACCTGACCCCTATCTCATACCGTACACAAAAATTAGATACTTAGATCGAAATGTGAAAGATTAAAACAACAGAGGAGAAAATTTTCATGACCCAGGTAAACAAAAATTTCTTAAACACAACATGGAAAGTAATAACCATAATATAAGGATCGATAAATGGGATCTTATTAAAATTAAGACCTTTCATTCATTAAAAGAAACCATTAAGAGAGTAAAAAGCAAGCCACAGACTGGGAGAAGATATATGCAATACATGTATCTGACCAGGAACTTGTATGTGAAATACAGACTGGGCACCGTGGCTCATGCCTATAATCCTAACACTTTCATAGGCTGAGGCAAAGGATTGCTTAAAGGCAGGAGTGGAAAACCAGGCTGGGCAATATGGTAAGACCCGGTCGCTACAAAAAATACAAAAATTAGCCAGGAATGATGGTGTGCACCTGTAGTCCCAGCTACTTGGGAGGCTGAAGCAGAAGGATCGCTTGAGCCCAAGAGTTTGAGGTTGCACTGAGCTATGATCTCATGACTGCACTCTAGCCCAGGTAACACAGTGAGATCCTGTCTCAAACAAAACAACTCCCCCCTCCCAAATATATGAAGAACTCCTACAAACCAATATTTTTTTTTTTTTTTTGAGGCAGAGTCTCTTTGTTGCCCAGGCTAGAGTGAGTGCCATGGCGTCAGCCTAGCTCACAGCAACCTCAAACTCCTGGGCTCAAGCAATCCTAATCCTGCTGCCTCAGCCTCCCGAGTAGGTGGGACTACAGGCATGCGCCACCATGCCCGGCTAATTTTTTCTATATATATTAGTTGGCCAATTAATTTCTTTCTATTTATAGTAGAGACAGGGTCTCGCTCTAGCTCAGGCTGGTTTCGAACTCCTGACCTTGAGCAATCCGCCCTCCTCAGCCTCCCAGAGTGCTAGGAATATAGGCGTGAGCCACTGTGCCCGGCCAAACCAATAAGTTTTTAAAAAACACATTCAGTAAAAAAAAAAGCGGGTGGGGGGGAAGCCTGAGTAGGCAATTCGAAAAAGAGAATATCCAAACGGTTAATAAGCATATGTAAAAGTGATTAAAACGTCTGTTAGGGAAAAACAATTTAAAGCACAGTAAAATACCACTATACTCCTACCAACATGACTGAAATAAAAGGACTGACAATACCAAGTGAGGATGTAGAGCACTGTTTACATTTTCATATATATTGTTTTTTTCTCTTTCTGTCAACATAGTCTTTAACCCTTTGCACTCGCTTGCTTTTTTCTCATCATCCACTCAACATTATCGACACTCGACATCTGAGTGCAAAGTTAACAAAGGTTGGATCATATTATACCTATTAATTTTAAAAGATATTTTATTTACTAAGCTTGTAGCATGAACATTTTCTCGCAATTAACATTTTTCTCTATCATTATTTGAGATTATATATAATATTCTAGGCTATGGATATACTATATTTCATCAATCTCCTTTTGTATCAAATTTTATGCTATTTAAACAATGTCATAATCTCTGCCTTCCATTATCCATGAATATTTTCTTAGGATAAATTTCTAGAAAGGTATGTAAAATTTCTAATTCCTCCAGAGATATTATTTGAATTTTATCCCCCCTAGCACTTGGAGAGGGGGAATACCTGCACCTTTACCAACATTGGCTATCTTTTAAAACAAATCTTTATCTGTAAGGCAAAAAATGAAACAAAAAGCTTTACATACTCCTTTTAATCTCATATCAGGGTTTGTTTGTTTGTTTGTTTTCTATATTTGGACTGTTTACGATTTTGTCCACGCTGCTAAAATCCTTTCAAGTGACAAGACCTATTTGTGTTCTTCATGTAATTGTTCTTTCCCCCAAGTTCGGGCTAATCTGCTGTGGTCTTCCTTGATAACTAAATGCAAGAGTGACACTAGTATCTTGCAAGGATTCCTCTCCTGCAAATGGGAGGCCAAAGTCAAGAGGCAGATAAAATAAGGGAAAGTTTCTGGTTGTCTTTGAATAGATATTGATTGAGCCAGACACTGTGAAAAACACTGGAGATACAAGAGAATAATATGACAGGCGCGGTCCCTGCTCTTATTTAGCTCATGGGCAGGTTCCAGGAAGTTTCTAAAAGCTAAATGATTCATTCTCTTTCCATACCTTGCACTTAGATATGCATATTATTTAACTCAACAATATTTATTGAGCACCTAGTATGGATTAGGCATTATCCAGGCCCTGAGGATAAGCAATAAAATAAAAAAATAGACAAAACTCCTTTCCCCATAGTGTTTACCTTCTGGTGGGGGCAACTGCAAATAAAACAAGTGAAATATTAATGTACAAAATATACATACTGAGTTAGATGAAGGTAAGTGTTTTTGATAAAAACAAAGCAAGAAAGTAGGATTGGAAGCAGGGGGTGTGTGTGTCTGTGATTTTAAATACGGTGGTCAGGGAAGGGAGGGCTAAGAAGGTGACCTGAAGGAGGGAGAAAGTGAGCCATGTGGATATCTGGATAATTCTATGGAGCACAAAAGGAGACATTCTCTGCTTGAAACATTTCTATAATATATGGCAGCTGGGAGACAAATATAAAATGGTAATGTTTGTGACAATATTCTGTAAGCTATAATGGTTTATACATATAGGATGTTTTCAGTCAATTACACATAAAAGTATTAAGATCATCTATCAGCATTATTAATGTATATAAAACTACATATCACAATTAGGGAACATGATAACGTACAATGTAGGGGCTAACTGTTCTGGTCTACATGGTACTAGAAAAACTGTGGTTAGTTTTTCTTTTCCAAAGGGAGAAAGAAAGATGTGCTTCCAACCTTCCAAACATGAGAAAACTTTGAGGCTTCTGCTTGGGAGCCCTCTTTCTTTCTTTCTTTCTTTTTTTTTTTTTGTGTGATAAGGTTGTGTATAATCAGTCTTTGTGGGTAAGTTTTCTTTTCTTTGAGACAAAGTCTCGCTCTGTTGCCCAGTCTAGAGTGCAGTGGCATCATCATAGTTCACTGCAAGCTCCAACTCCTGGGCTAAAGTGATTCTCCTGCCTCAGCCTCGCAAGTATCTGGGACTATGAACACACAAGCCACCACCGCGCCTGGCTAATTCTTAAATTTTTTGTAGAGAAAGTTTCATTATGTTGCTCAGGCTGGTCTTTAACTCCTGGCCTTAAGATCCTCTCACCTGAGCCTCCCCTTAAAGTGCTGGGATTACAGGTCTGAGCCACCGTGCCAGGCCCAGAATTTTCCTTCTCAGTCTGCATTTCACTATCTCATAAACTTTAGAATCTATGTAATAAACAACGTTGGCTTAAACTACAATAACAAATCATACTGTTTGCATTCCATTTAGATCCAGGAATTCCTGAATAACTTTCAAGGAGGTCTTTAGGAATGTAACCTGGGCTGTCACAAAAAATTTTTTTTCTGGGAAAAGCATATTAGGGCTGGGCAGTCTCTTAATAGAATCCTTACGAGCTTCCCGGCGTCGCAGGGATTTTTGCCCGGTTGTGCGTACACGCAGATCATCTTGCTTGAAGGCACTCCCCTAACTCTGAAAGCTGGAAACACACATATTCCCCAGCCCAGCAAAGGGAGGCCTGGATGCTGTTGCTAGTCCGGGCCAGGGTAAAAAAAGGAGGGTGTGTCATGTGCCCAACGCTGGCCAAGTACCATTCACTCCTTCCTTCCTTCATTCATCAAATCTTTCATTATGCGCATATTCATTGCCAAGTAGGGGAACTTGCTTGCCCACCAGCGTCATCCAGAGCTCCTGTGGGTGCGGCATGCAGATTCGAGAACTTCAGATTCCCAGGCCGGGGTCTTCCCTACGGCAGAGCTCGGAGACAAAGAGATGCGCCCCAGCAGCTCCCTTGGCCCCGGGGGCTTCAGCGCGGCTGCTTCTCCACTGCCCAGCCGGAGGGGGCGCTGCAGCGCCGGGCACTCGGATCGGCGCTGCGGGCCGCGCCGCGGTGGTACGTTCCCCCTCGCCGCCCTCCTCCTCCTCGGCCCTCCCCGCCGGTGGTAGGTGCCGGAAGTGCCGCCATTTTGGGGTGTTCTGCTCTGGCGGCAGAGGCAGCGGCGGCGGGACGCGGAGGCTCCCCCGGGACTCGGCCTCAGCAGCGAGGCGGCGGCAGCGGCGGCTGCGGAGGTGCAGGCAGCAGCTGAGGCAGCGGTGGGCTCAGGTGCAGCCGCTGGTGAGTGCGGCGGCCGCAGGATAACGGGTCGAGAGAGGGAGGGAGGGAGCGAGCGAGGGAGGGAAAGGAGACAGGAGGGAGGCGCCGCGGGGCGGGTCCGGTTCGGGCGGCCGCGGGTCATAGGGCCCTCCGGGCGCGGCCGCTCCTTGTTCCCCGCGCCCCGGGGGCAGGGCCACGATCTCCTCCCGCGTGTCGGGGTCCTCGGCTTCCCGGGTCCTGCCGCGCTTGTCCGGCGCGTGCCCCTGCGCCCAGGGAGACCCGCCCTCCTCGTGGCCTTCCCCCTCTTCCCGCGCCCTTTACCTTCACCCTCTGGTCCCAGAGGGCTTCGTTTCCTGCCCAGGGGCAACTCCGTCTTACTCTTCTTTCCAGCTGCTGTGCTGGACCCAGGCTGCCTGCCTGGGACCCTGTCCCTTCCTCTGCCGCCCCACGTGTTCTTAGTGCCCACCCCTGGGGGTGCCCCGGGATCCCCGCCCCTAGAGGGCAGCGCTTCTCCGGAGCCTCGAGAGCCCCCTGTTCCTCGACCCACATCTTCTAGGGCCTTGGCTTGCCCTCCCCCCACATCAGGTGCTCACCCAGTCATGGCCTAGTAGCAGGGCTGGAATCTCGCACCGGGAGCGCGGGGAGCACATTCAAGCGCTTTCTTCTCTAGGGACCTGTCGGGTGGTGTCTTGGTTTGTGGTGGTCCTCCGGGTAGGATGTTTTAATTCTCTAAGACCATTGCACACACTCTAAGGAGCTTCTCACTGGTTTAGGCTCATCCCCACAGTTGAGGGAATGTGGTGAGATTTTATTTGGAGGCTGTTTTAGCAAAATGGAATCTCTTTCTCGCCAGCAGAGTTAATGCTGTAGGTTTATTACCCTCGAGGAAAAAGGCAGTGTAACAGTTTTAAAGAGCACGGAGTGCTTTAATAATGTCTGCAGTGTAAGAGGTTACAAATACCCAATGCATCCATTACAGGAACTTCATTCACCTTTCAAAGATCTTTTCACTGTCTTTGATTCTCTGTGAATTGGAGAGGCTTTATCAAACCTTTTCCACAAGTGTAGCTTCTTTTAGAGTGCTATGGAAGTTTCAGCTTCTCCATAAATCCTTAGTGAGAATGAAGGCATCTCTATATAGAATCACCTTTTTGTGTTTTAGTGTTAGTGGGTCCACTTGTAAAATCAAGGGGTTACAGTAACATGCACAAACTATTGCTACAGTGATCTCCCTGTGCCAACTTTTATATTCTTTTGGTTTACTTCCTAGTAAGTGATTTCTGGTCTTGAGTTAGCCAAGACTGAAGCAGTGTTGTTTGGTAAAGCAAAGCTGGAGCTTTCAGCTGTTGCCTTAAGGAGGAAGGTTATGGTTCCTCTAGTAGTTCTTTCCTCATGACTGTCCACCACCTGTTTTTATTAATAATGGCTTTTGGCTCAGAACATAGGCTTGAACTTCTCTCCAACCATTCATTCTTGCCTGTAGGGTTTTCTTCTATTAAGATAGTACCATCTAAACTTAAGATCCATTAGCAGGAAGGGTTCTCGGAGATGGAATATCTTTTCTAACCTTTTCACTTTTCACCTGAGGAAGCTGAGGATCCTAGAAGTTAAGCGACATACTTGCCCAAGGTTATATAGCAAGTACTCTTAAAAACAGTGTCACCATGAAGGGTTTTTTTTTAAAAACAATATCTGGAACAATAAATGCCAACTGCCCTTTGAGATGTGATGTAATGGCAAGGGCCCTGGGCTTGAAGTTAGAAGGCCTGGATTGTAATCCTTGCTCTATCAATTACTAGTTACACAACAGTGGCAAGCCACTCATCTGTTCTGATCAGTTTATTTTCATCTGCAAAATGAAAGAAATAGCTTCTATCTCATATGGTGCTAGTTTAGCTTCAATGCAGTAATGCGTGAAAGTACGTGTTTCACATCTTATTTTATTTTATTTTTTTTTTTTGAGACAGAGTCTCGCTTTGTTGTCCAGGCTAGAGTGAGTGCCCTGGCATCAGCCTAGCTCACAGCAACCTCAAACTCCTGGGCTCGAGTGATCCTTCTGCCTCAGCCTCCGGAGTAGCTGGGACTACAGGCATGCGCCACCATGCCCGGCTAATTATTTTATATATATATATCAGTTGGCCAATTAATTTCTTTCTATTTAGAGTAGAGACGGGGTCTCACTCTTGCTCAGGCTGGTTTTGAACTCCTGACCTTGAGCAATCCGCCCGCCTCGGCCTCCCAAGAGCTAGGATTACAGGCGTGAGCCACCGCGCCCGGCCTTGTTTCACATCTTAAATTGCCATTTACTATTTTTTTATATTTGAATTTTCTTTATTGTGGTTATAAAAACACTTAAAAATGGTTAAGATGGTAAATTTTAAGTCTGCAGTTCTGTGACATTAAGTACATTCACATTGTTGGGAAACAGATTTTCAGGCAGACAGGGAAATTTTGAGCCAGAATAAATTTGTTTGTTCTTCCAAAGATTTCCATGCACTTTTCTTTCTTTTTTTTTTTTTTAATTTGAATTAATTTATTTTTATTTTAGCGTATTATGGGGGTACAAGTGTTAAGGTTACATATATTGCCCATGCCCCCTCCCCCCATGCACTTTTCTTAATACAGAAATTAGATTCAGGCCAGCTCACGCCTGTAATCCTAGCACTCTGGGAGGCCGAGGGGGGGGCATTGCTTGAGGTCAGGAGTTCGAAACCAGCCTGAGCTAGAGCGAGACCCCCGTCTCTACTATAAATAGAAATAAATTAATTGGCTAACTAATATATATAGAAAAAAAATGAGCTGGGCATGGTGGCCCATGCCTGTAGTCCCAGCTACTTGGGAGGCTGAGACATCAGGATTGCTTGAGTTTGAGGTTGCTGTGAGCTAGGCTGATGCCATGGCACTCACTCTAGCCTGGGCAACAAAGCGAGACTCTGTCTCAAAAAAAAAAAGAAATTAGATTCATTATAAAAAATAACAGATAAGTCCAAAAAGGAAGAAACTCATCCATAGTCCTACTCCTCATGTTGTTATTCTTGTCCATCCTTTTTATATGCTCTAGAAATGTTTGGCATTTTACCAAAATAGGCTTATCCTAGTCATAGTTTTGTGATGTGTTTTTAAGATTTAATAAGAGGTGCCAGGAATGGTTTGCTTTAACAACCACATTTTAAGTGGTACTCTATTTAATAGCTTCTGCATGTATGAGGTAGGTCAGTGGATATCACAGGACAGAAGCAGAGAAGTTCCTCTTTTAAACATATGCTGAACTGGAAGAGGAGGAAGAAATGAAAATGGCAGAGACCAAACACTTTAATGTATGCCTTTCATATGATTTTTTTCTTTTTTTAATAAAGATTTAGTTTCTGCTGCTAAATGTAGAGTGAGAGTCCTGAATTCCGTGCCCCTTCTTGTGACTGTCACTGAACCTTCTCTAACTCTATTTTCTTGTGAGGCTGTACTTAATTAGGAAGATGCTGGTGGGTGGTGGTGGTCCTTGGAAAGAGAAGAGCTGTTTGTTACCTGGAGGCCATAGTGAAGTCAGAGGAAGTGGGAGCATACATTTCTTTTTGCTCAGGTCTTTGGGTACTCCCAGCAAATTGCTCTGTTTGCCTTAAACTAGTGAATGATAGGATTTGGTTAAGCTGTTTCTTCTTCCTCCTCTTCTTCTCCTTTTTCTTCTTGTTTTTTTTTTTAAACAGCTTTATTCACATTCCATACAGTTCATCCATTTAAGGTGTACAATTCAGTGATTTTTGGTATATTATTTTTAAACATTGTGACAAAATTTGCAATTTAACTATTTTTTATATTTGCATTTTTTATTGTAAAAAACACTTAAAATGGTAAAGATGGTAAATTCTGTTAAGTTTACAGTTCTATGACATTAAGTATTTGCACATTGTTGGGAATCAGATCTCCAGAAGTTTTTTATCCTGCTTATCTGAAACTCCATACCCATTAAACAACTTACCTGTTTCCCCTCCCACTCTACTTTTTTGTTGTTATTGCTAAGCTGGCCTCAAACTCCTTGGCTCAAGTGAACTTCCCACCTTAACCTCCTGAGTAGCTGGTATTACAGGTGTGAGACACTGCCTGGCCTCCTTTTGTTTCTGCGAATTTGACTATTTCAGTTACCTCCTATAAGTGGAATCTTACAGTGTTTGTCTTTTTGTGATTGACATTTGACTTAGTGTAATGTCCTCAAGGTTCATGTTGTAGCATGTGACTGGATTTCTTTTCTTTTCTTAAGGCTGAACAGTACTCCATTGTATGTACATACCATATATTTGACCACTGCATCCATTGATGGGCAGTTGGGTTGCTTCTACCTCTTGGCTATTGTGAATGGTGCACCTATGAACATGAGTGTGCAAATATCTGTTCAAGCCTCTGTTTTCAGTTCTTTTGTATGTGTAGCCAAAAGTGGGATTGCTGGATCATATGATAATTATGGTTTTTTTTTTTTTTTTTTTTTGAGACAGAGTCTCGCTTTGTTGTCCAGGCTAGAGTGAGTGCCATGGCGTTAGCCTAGCTCACAGCAACCTCAAACTCCTGGGCTCAAGTAATCCTCCTGCCTCAGCCTCCCGAGTAGCTGGGACTACAGGCATGTGCCACCATGCCCGGCTAATTTTTTCTATATATATTATTTGGCCAATTAATTTCTTTCTATTTATAGTAGAGACGGGGTCTCGCTCTTGCTCAGGCTGGTTTCGAACTCCTGACCTGGCGCAATCCGCCCTCCTCAGCCTCCCAGAGTGCTAGGATTACAGGCGTGAGCCACTGCGCCTGGCCTGATAATTATGTTTAATTTTAATTTTTTTTAGAGGGGGGTCTGGCTCTGTTGCCCAGGCTGGAGAACACTGGTGCAATCATTGTTTACTGCAGCCTTGAACTCCCGGCTCAGCCTCCTGAGTAGCTGGGACTATAGGCACATGCCACCATGCCCAGCTAATTTTTCTATTTTATTTTTTTGTAGAGTTGGGGTCTCAACTCTTGATCAGCCTGTCTCGAACTACTGGTCTCAAGCAATCCTCCCACTTAAGTTTGATGTAGTCCTACTTGTCTATTTTTGCTTTCGTTGCCTGTGCTTTTGGTGTCATATCCATGAAATCATTGCAAATCCAATGTCATAAAGTTTTTCCCCTATGTTTTCTTCTAGGAGTTTTATTGTTAGGTCTTACATTTAGGTCATTTTAACCATTTTTAAGTGTACAATTCAGTGGTATTAATTATATTCAAATGTTGTGCAATCATCAACACTGTCTTTTCAAACTTAAATCACCCCAGATAGAAACTCTGTAACTATTAAGCACTGACTCCCCATTTTCCCTCCCCACAGCCTCTGGCAATCCTTTGTCTCTATGAATTTGCCTATTATTTCATGTAACCATAATTATGCAATATTTGTCCTTTTATGTGTGGCTTATTTTACTTAGCATGTTGTTTTCAAAGTCTATGCATCATGCAATCAGGACCCGCATTACTTTTTTTTTTTTTTGAGACAGGGCCTTGCTCTGTTGCTGAGGCTGGAGTGTAGTGGTGCAGTCATAACTCACTGTGACCTTGAACTCCTGGGCTCAAGCAATCCTCCTGCCTTAACCTTCCTAGTAGCTAGGACTATAGGTTTACAACACCATGCCTGGCTAAGTTTATAAAATTTTTTGGGAGGGAGGTCTTGCTATGTTGCCCAGACTGATCTTGAACTCCTGGCCTCAAGCAGTTCTCCTGCCTTGCCTTCCCTAAGTGCTGGGATTACAGGCATGAGTCACCGTGTTTGACCCCTCATTCTTTTTTATGTTCCTCTACTTTTTGAGGTGAGGGATACCTCCTTTATTTTGTTGTCTCTCCTTCTCTTAGAGTTCTGTAGTTTCTGAATTGATTAGAATTCATGCTCTTCATATGGATTGCCAGTCACAGAGGGATGGATATCCACTGACATATTCAAACCTCTTGAAAATTCAAAGCCAGGTGTAGTGGCTCATGGCTGTAATCCCAGCACTTTTGAAGGCCAAGGTAGGAGGGTTGCTTGAAACCAGCCTGAGCAATGTAGTGAGACCCTACCTCTACAAAAAATACAAAAGTTAGCCGGATGTGGTAGCATGTATCTGTAGTACCAGTTACTCAAGAGGCTGAGGCAGAAGGATTGCTTGAGCCCAGGAGGTTGCAGTGAACTGTGACAATGCCACTCCACTCTAGCCCGGGTAACAGAGCCAGACCCTATCCTAAAACAAAAACAGGCTGGACGCAGTGGCACGCCAGTAATCCTAGCACTCTGGGAGGCCAAGGCGGGCAAATTGCTCAAGGTCAGGAGTTCGAAACCAGCCTGAGCAAGAGCGAGACCCCGTCTCTACTATAAATAGAAAGAAATTAGTTGGCCAAATAATATATATAGAAAAAATGAGCCGGGCATGGTGGTGCATGCCTGTGGTCCCCAGCTACTTGGGAGGCTGAGGCAGCAGGATTGCTTGAGCCCAGGAGTTTGAGATTGCTATGAGCTAGGCTGATGCCACGGCGCTCACTGTAGCCTGGGCAACAAAGCAAGACTCTGTCTCAAAAAAATAAAAAAAAAAAAGAAAAGAAAATTCAAACATGTCAGCATGCATAAAAGTAGTATGTAAGATAACCCAAATCACAGTTTATAGCACCACTTCTTTTTTTTTTTTTGAGACAGTCTCACTGTGTTGCTCGGGCTAGAGTGCCATGGCGTCAGCCTAGCTCACAGCAACCTCAAACTCCTAGGCTCAAGCGATCCTCCTGCCTCAGCCTCCTGAGTAGCTGGGACTACAGGCAGGAGCCACCATGCCCAGCTCATTTTTTCTATATATATTTTTTTAGTTGTCCAGCTAATTTCTTTCTATTTTTAGTAGAGATGGGGTCTCACTCTTGCTCAGGCTGGTCTCGAACTCCTGAGCTCAAACTATCCTCCTGCCTTGGCCTCCCAGAGTGCTAGGATTACAGCTGTGAGCCACCGGCACCTGGCCTAATTAGCACCACTTCTAATTTCTAATCTGGAGCTGGGGACGGTTGCGTGTGCCTGTATTCCCAGCTACTCTGGAGGCTGAGGTGGGAAGATTGCTTGAGCTCAGAAGTTTAAGACCAGCCCAGGCAACATAGCGAGAACTTGTCTTTAAAAAAAGTTTTAAAAACTATCCTGAGCCTGGCTGTGGCTCTTTTGTTAAGATTTTACTTATGTTCTTAGATATTTAGAGCTGATTTTGGTCTCCTTGATTGTCTTTTTTTTTTTTTTTTTTTTTTGAGACAGTCTCACTCTATTGCCTGGGCTAGAGTGCTGTGGCGGCAGCCTAGCTCACAGCAACCTCAAACTTCTGGGCTCAAGCAGTCCTACTGCCTCAGCCTCCTGAGTAGCTGGGACTGCAGGCATGCACCACCATGCCTGGCTAGTTTTTTCTATATTTTTTCAGTTGTCCAGCTAATTCCTTTCAAATTTTTTTTCTTTTCTTTTTTTTTTTAGTAGAGATGGAGTCTCACTTTTGCTCAGGCTGGTCTCAAACTCTTGAGCTCAGACAATCCTCCCGCCTCAGCCTCCCAGAGTGCTAGGATTACAGGCATGAGCCACACACCCAGCCTTGATTGTCTGTTTTTTCTCTTTGCTTTTTGGACCTAGCCTCCCACTCTATTTTACTCCTCTCCGGTAATAAAGGAAGTTTAATATTAATCATTGGGCATAGAAGTTTTATTCCATAAACTCTGTTGCCTCAAAGAGGTATCATAGCCTTCACAGTACTTAACACATTGGACTTTAATGACCAAGAGGACATACTTTTTTTCTAAACGACATGAATCATTCTTTTATTGAAAACTATTCTGTGATTCTTGATTATTTTTGATAATAGTTAGAAATAGAATGTATCATGGAAGTTCAAGTATTTGAGCAATATAATTTAAACCAGGAATTAACTTTCTTTGTACATTTGCTGAGCATTCTGACATCTCAAAAAGTTGATTGCTATTAATAAAATCCTGTATTTATCTGCATGTTTGCTAGAGTTGCTATGGCACACTGAAATGGTTAAAAGACAAGTAGAATAGAAACAAGAAAATTTTGATTAGAATCTGGAGAATTAAGTCTTCCCATAATTGAGTGTTGACTCTTTGATTGTGGAATCCTTAAAATGGAAATGTTTGAGAGATTGGTGTGACTCAGCTAGGGTTTGTAAGCATTGCCTGGTAAGGACAGCTGTGACAGTTCATGGCAGTGGGTTTAGGTACCACCAAACATTTCTGGGCCTGTTTTCCTGTCTCCAAAATGGAAATACCAACTCGGAATGGTAATGTGAGAATTAATTGGGATAACTTATGCTAGGCACTGAACAGTGTTTATAATGCTATTTCCTTTTCCATCTGTAAAAATGGGGCCTACTCCTTATCTCAGGGGTCAGTAATCCAGTTTAAACAAATGAATAACACAGGTAAAATGCCTAGCAATGCCATACATAGAAAAGCAGTAGCTACTAAATCAGTGTTCCTTTTATTTCCTCTTTTGAGTGTATTTTATGTTGCCTTTTTCTGTGTCTCTTATGGCTTAAGGGATAAGGCTTAAGGATTTATGCATCTGAAAAGCATCTGAAATATTGTGCATTCTTCCCTATAGAATTTTTTTTACCTCATTGTTCCTTGTGGAATACTTGGGTAATGTGGTTTCCTGGATTCATCTTCACTGTCTCTACTTCATGTAAAAGTCTGTTGACAGGAGGCTTCTGTGTTCAAAGAAACTGAAGAATACAAATGAATATATTGGTTTTCTATAGGGGACACCTGGCTCTCTTTAATTGGGCAACTAGAATTAGGAGTAGAGGGAAAGGAAGGCTCTAATATTTAGAGTTATGATATAGAAGAAAGATTTACTCAATTTTAGCTATTTACTTTTTTTTTTTTTTTTTTTTTTTTGAGACAGAGTCTCACTTTGTTGTCCAGGCTAGAGTGAGTGCCGTGGCATCAGCCTAGCTCACAGCAACCTCAATCTCCTGGGCTTGAGTGATCCTTCTGCCTCAGCCTCCCGAGTAGCTGGGACTACAGGCATGCGCCACCATGCCCGGCTAATTTTTTTTATATATATATCAGTTGGCCAATTAATTTCTTTCTATTTATAGTAGAGACGGGGTCTCGCTCTTGCTCAGGCTGGTTTTGAACTCCTGACCTTGAGCAATCCGCCTGCCTCGGCCTCCCAAGAGCTAGGATTACAGGCGTGAGCCACAGCGCCCGGCCAGCTATTTACTTTTTAAACTGTATTGAATCAAAAATTCTTATCTGAGTTTGGTAATTTACTGAAGACATTTTCTTGATGAGATATTAGTAATTTGTAATGAGAATTTTGTCCTTGTCATAAAATTGGCTGATAGAATCTTTTTAAAGTACAGATTTCCTTAAGAAATTATATAATTCTATAGTTACTTTTTAATCTCTGCTGCTCTATGCAATAGAGGCCACAAGCGTGTATTTGTTTATTTTAAACTTTGCTGAGTTCCAGGTTTGTAAAGTTTTTTCAGGAGTGTTTTGTGTCCATCGTAAATTCTGTATTGGCTTTCCATATTCTTTCTGCAAGGGAACTCTTTAAGTCTCCAAAAACCTTTTTTTATTTTTTTTTAAGAGACAGGGTCTCAGTCTGTCCTGAGGCTGGAGTGCAGTGGTGTGATCATGGCTCACTCCAGCTCTGAACGTTAGGGCTCAGGTGAGCCTCCTGCCTCAGCCTCCTAGATAGCTAGGCCTGCAGGAGCAGATGGATTTACAGGTGAGAGCCACTGTGCTTGGCTCTCCTGAAAACTTTATCTCACAGGCTGGAAGGATAAATACCAAATTTTCCTCTGAGTACTGGTATATGGGTGATTTTGTTCCTTCATATATTTATTATTTTCTAATTTTTATATAGAGAACATGAATCTTATAAAAATGAAAAGTTATATTAAAATGATACTTTTTTCCCTCAAGGGATGAGAAAACTTAGTTAAGGGATTCTGTATGAGTATAACTTATTTTAATATCTTAAATGATTTAAAGCATTTTAACTCTTTAAAATATGGTACTGAATCAGCTGACCTTTTCCCCACCTTCCAAGAAATTAACTCATTTTCAAAACAGATTTTGGTTTATAACACTTTGATTTTTCTTTTTTTTTCAGACAGAGTTTCACTTTGTTGCCCAGGTTAGAGTGAGTGCCATGGCATCAGCCTAGCTCACAGTAACCTCAGTTTCCTGGGCTCAAGTGATCCTCTTGCCTCAGCCTCCAGAGTAGGTGGGACTACAGGCATGCGCCACCATGCCCAGCTCATTTTTTGTATATATATTTTTAGTTGGTCAATTAATTTCTTTCTAATTTTAGTAGAGACAGGGTCTCGCTCAGGCTGGTTTCGACCTCCTGACCTTGAGCGATCCGCCCACCTCGGCCTCCCAGACTGCTAGGATTACAGGCGTGAGCCACCATGCCCGGCCTGATTTTTCTCTTCACTTAGAAAATATGAAAAGGAATGGTGAGTTCTTCAGTGATTGCATTGAGATCTGACAGATCTAACTTAATTGGTTTTAATGTGCCACATGGGGATGTATTCATAGGTGCATAGTGTGGCATTAGAAAGAACTGTTCACTTCGTTTGTGAGCTCCAGCTCCTCTTTTTACAGCAATGTTCAGCTTTGACAAAATGGAGTTGAATAATTTTACTTTTTCCCCCAAGTTAAAACTCCATTGAGATTATTTTTGAGGGGAAATGTCTTCAGTTTGGGGATTATACAAAATTAGGTTTTGTGGTTCCAGAGATGTTTAATTTTATAGTGTTATACTTTTTTTTTTTTTTTTTTTTGAGACAGAGTCTCACTTTTGTTGCCCTGGCTAGAGTGAGTGCCGTGGCGTCAGCCTAGCTCACAGCAACCTCAGACTCCTCCTGGGCTCAAGCAATCCTACTGCCTCAGCCTCCCAAGTAGCTGGGACTACAGGCATGCACCACCATGCCCGGCTAATTTTTTGTGTATATATTTTTAGTTGGTCAATTAATTTCTTTCTATTTTTAGTAGAGACGGGGTCTCGCTCAGGCTGGTTTCGAACTCCCGACCTCGAGCAATCCGCCCGCCTCGGCCTCCCAGAGTGCTAGGATTACAGGCGTGAGCCACCGCGCCCGGCCTTATAGTGTTATACTTTTAATTTTGTAAGGTCAGTAGTTCCATTTACATAACATTGCTGCTCTTCAGTGGGAGAATCATTAAATTAGAAACTGTCACCACTTTCTCATTGTTCTTTTACCTTTTTGTTTCCTGTGAGATTGAAGTAAGCTCTTGCAGAGACTGGGAATATGTGTGATATTTGGTCATAATGTGGGGTAACTAATAGTCTACTGTGAATAGACTGTCTTTTTTAACCCAATATTATTTGCACATCTGTTAAGTTTTTCCTGGTTTCTGTTTTGTATAGATAATTTACTGTAGGCTTTTTCTAGTTTCTTTGTGCTTCTAGCTTTTGTGTGGGAAACGTTCTTTTCTGCTCCAGTCCCCTTTCCCCACTCTGCAGGCATATAGCTCAGCTAGTGTTGTTCTCCTGGATGAATTTTGTCTTGCTGATGCTGCTAACTTACCATGCTAGGTTGGGTGGGATATTACCAGGGAGAAACACCTGTGCCGTTTATGGGCTGCTTGCCTGATTCTGAGTGCTGTCTGAGCAAGAGTCTTGGGACCAGGGGGTGAAAGGAAGTCAGGGTGGTGGTGACAGCTTGAAAAATCGTAACTATTTGACATTTGTCAGTTAGCTGGTGAGGAAGCAGTACTGCTTTGTTGTGGTCATTTTAAGCTTTATAGCATGCTTTCCACAAGGATATTGCACTGGAAGCTGTTTATATGGTACTAGACTATTTATTCCTTAGGTCCATAATTCTTAGATGGCCAGAGCAAGAGGCGCAGGCATCACATTTTGTATTTGGGAATATTCTTCAGCCCCTCCTTGCTTATGATTCAATTCCTATTTATCTTTTAGTGCACAGCTAACCTTTTTCATGAAGCTCTTTCTGTCCACTCGTTCCAGTATCAGATTAATAGGATATGATTTAGTATTTTATTCATGATATTTTTCATAATTTCACCAAGATTGTGAGCCTTTTAAAGATGGTAACTGGCTCGTTGCTTAATATATTGCATATCCTTTTCAGACATGTATTCTCTACCCTAATTATACCCTGTGACCCCGCTCTACTAGTTGGACCAGGAGTGGACATCTGGCCAAAGCTGGGTAAATCAGTTTCCTCTAGGAATTTGAGATTGGAACAGAAATTCACATCTTTATGGAACAAACAGGTCACCCAAATTCAGAGAACTCTCAACATATAAACTCAGATGCTGGCAAGCAGCCAAGTTCTGGTTCATACATGTTTCCACATAGTGGATGGCAATCCATGTAGTGAATGCCAATCTTTAGAGAGAGAGAAGAGAAGTTGACTCATTTATAAAGAAGCATAAATGACCGGGCATGGTGACTCACACCTATAATCTTAGCACTCTAGGAGCCCAAGGTGAGCGGATCGCTCGAGGTCAGGAGTTTGAAACCAGCCTGAGTAAGAGTGAGACCCCGTCTCTACTATAAATAGAAAGAAATTAATTGGCCAACTAATATATATATAGAAAAAATCAGCCGGGCATGGTGGCGCATGCCTGTAGTCCCAGCTACTTGGGAGGCTGAGACAGGAGGATTGCTTGAGCCCAGGAGTTTGAGGTTGCTGTGAGCTAGGCTGATGCCATGGCACTCACTCTAGCCTGGGCACAAAGTGAAACTCTGTCTCAAAAAAAAAAAAAAAAAAAAGAAGCATAGATGAAGACGGGCGAGGTGTCTCACACCTGTAATCCTAACACTTTGGGAGGCCGAGGTGGGAAGATTGCTCTGGGTCAGGAGTTCGAGACCAGCCTGAGCAAGAGCAAGACTCCATCTCTACTAAAAAATAGAAAGAAATTATCTGGATAACTGAAAATATATAGTTAAAATTAGCCGGGCATGGTGGTGCATACCTGTAGTCCCAGATACTAGGTAGGCTGAGGCAGCAGGATTGCTTGAGCCCAGGAGTTTGAGGTTGCTGTGTGCTAGGCTGACGCCATGGCACTCTAGCCCAGGCAGCAGAGTAAGACTCTGTCTCAAAAAAAAACCAAAACAAAACAGAAGCATAGATGAGAAATGCAGCTCTGGGAAGAGGGTAGCCATCCTCATGCAAGGTAGAAACCTGGATGTCTTAAGGCTTTCAAGGTGTCCTGTTTGAGGTTTCTTGAGATGCTCTAGTATCCTTTCAGTTAATTCCACATTTTTCATAAGCCAGTTTGAAGGTGGTTTCTGTTATTTACAGCCAAAAGAGCATTGGTTAAGACTTAGTACAGAGATCTGCATAGCACTTGTATAATTTATTTGAAATTTAGAATAGGTCAAGAATCACAGCTCTTTGGAAAATTGCCCTTTTTTTCCCCCAGCAGCCTCCTCAACCCCAGGAAAAAGACTGCTGGGGGTCTTAGCTCCTTCTGCAGTAAAAACATTTGCTTATGTTGTTGCCTTTGGTGTATAGAATGCTTCTCTTTGGCGCTTTGGCAGATCAAGATTATGAGGTTTTTGTTTTCTTTTTTTAAAGCATGTTTTTAATGATTATTTGTCTGTAACTAGTGTTTTTAGGCAAACAAGACTGATACAATAATACTGCTGTTTCACATAGGAAACTTAAAGTGAGCCATCATTTTTTAAAGAATTTTTGTTTTTGAGGCATATGGATTCAGTCTTTTCTTCATTTCTAGTTAAGTAACACATTTGTTTTAGTTTCCTGATTGTTTCCTCTTTAACAAAAATGTTGATAGACTTGAGTGGAACACAATAATGTGGGTTGAATGGCAGTTGAGACTTTAAACAAAGGGTAATGGTGAGTGGCTGTGTGCCCAGTTGATGGAGTCTGTCTGGTCCCAGCTGAGTTAGTAACTTCATGAATGATCTGTAATAGGAGCATCACAGTGGTGTTTTTCTCTTTGAGAAATGTTAATGAGGGAGAGGGGGAAGCTCTAAGAAAGACAGTTCAGTACTTCTAATTTGATTTTTTTTTTCCTCCTGTGATCTTTTGGGTTTTGTTCGGTTGAAAAACTTTATTCCAGAGAAATATAAAAATTCCCTTAATACTAATGAGCAGGAATTAAAAAAAGACAAGACCTAGCTTTGAGATTTAGGTTTGTATATAACCAGGAAGGAATAGATTTGTAGGGTAGAAAAGGCTAGGAGACATTATTTGACACCAGAGGCCAAACAGTGATTGCAAATATGTATGTAAACAATATTATGCCTTCATGTAGTATGTGTATAGTATTAAACTGACTGCTGTGCATAGAGGAAATTTTATAGTCTATAGCGTTTACTAAGATTTGGGTCCTTGTATGAAGCAGATACTCCATGTCTGGTCAAATGGCATTTTATGTTTAGAAACAGTTCAGTATTAAGGACTAGTAATAGGAAGAAAACTTAAATAGAAATTCTATGAATTTGTGTAAGTCATTGTCTTCTGAAGATAGAGTACTTTAGACCTCCAAGGAGTTTTCTGGAAAAAATGTAAGCAGCTTTCCATCAAAAGACATTATGTTGGTTAAGATTTGTTGTAAAAGCCTTTCTGGAGCTTTGTGATCCTGAAACCTCATATTGTATATTGCCTGAGCAAAGTCAGAAGGCTCCTAGGCAACCCTGATTTGGCTCTGTTTTCCATAGCTTCAGAGAATAAGAAAAGGAGAATCTGATACTGCTGGCGTTCTGTGCTCTTTTGCCTTTCTGGGCCAAGACAGGCTTTCCCAAATAAAATCAAGGAAATTGTAAACCAGTAGTAAAAATGAATAAAGCACCAGGAGTTTGCCTCCTCTCATGTCCTGTGGCCTCTGTCTCTCCTTTTTTCTCTAGACTGATAGTAAACTAATGCGGCCAAACTATCCTCTGGGCTTGTCTTTCCTACTTCCCCTTTCAAGTTTATGGTAAATAATCGTGGAAAGACACCATGTTTATTATATATTCATTGTTTTTATTGTATGCTATTTCTGTTTAATAGCCTCAGGGTACATTTACAAGTGCAATTAAATAAAAAGCTTGCAAACTTCTTTCCTGAGCTAATTTGGGTTATAGATGGAGTTGGAAAACTATTTTAAAACAAACCCTTGTGGACCTACAGGAAGGCTCAGGTGGGTAAATACAGCAAAACTAGATAGAATATTTTTGTGGAATATGTTGATGCGCATTGCCTACATTTAGTTAACAGTATATCCTATCTCCTTAGAGCCATTTTTTACCTTTTGACATGTGAATTTGAGATTTCTGTTTTACTTTTTTATAAAATGGTTGTGAATTTGGTTTTCCACATTTTATTTAAGTGGCATTTATATTTAGGACTTTGCAATAATTTTTAATTTGTGATCAGTGGAAGGCTTTTAAAATGAATATAGGGGCACTTCTTGAGCTTTGTTCCAGGTACTTTCTAGTTTTCAAGTTTTGTGGATCAGGCCTAGGATAGCTGAAGTTCTAGATTATTACTATGAAATCAAATACTATTTTTATTTGTGTTCATTTGGTGTGACTTTGCTCTGGGCTAAGCCAGATGTATAGAAAGACTTCACCCTGTTCCATGAAGCTTACAACTTAAAATAAATGTTTTCTTTTGAATTCTTACAGTTCTACTTCTCTGAACAAACCAGATCCACAGATGACTTGTAAATAATCTGTTTTCTTAAGATATCTTCTAACAGAACTAGTCTCCAGGGAGCTGAGTGGCAGGCAGCACACAGCTGGGAGTGGCAGTTCATCTCCCCGAATTACATCACCTTTGTCAGTAATTTCAGAGGCAGACCTAGAGTTTGAATTTAGACTTCTTTATTCCAGTCCAATTTTTTTTTTTTTTTTTTTTTTTTTTGAGACAGTCTCACTGTGTTGCTCGGGCTAGAGTATCCTGGCATCAGCCTAGCTCACAGCAACCTCAAACTTTCTGGGCTCAAGTGATCCTCCTGCCTCAGCCTCCTGAGTAGCTGGGACTACAGGCATGCACCACCATGCCCGGCTAATTTTTATATTTATTTATATATTTATATATATATTTTTTTTTAGTTGGCCAAAATTAATTGATTTCTATTTTTAGTAGAGATGGGTTCTCGCTCTTGCTCGGGCTGGTCTCGAACTCTTGAGCTCAAATGATCTTGGCCTCCCAGAGTGCTAGGATTACAGGCGTGAGCCACCGTGCCTGGCCTCCAGTTTTTTTTTTTTTGTTTTTTTTTTTATTTTATTTTTTTTTGAGACAGAGTCTCACTTTTGTTGCCCAGGCTAGAGTGAGTGCCATGGCGTCAGCCTAGCTCACAGCAACCTCAAACTCCTGGGCTCAAACGATCCTCCTGCCTCAGCCTCCCAAGTAGCTGGGACTACAGGCATGTGCCACCATGCCCGGCTAGTTTTTTTTTTTTTGTATATATATTTTTAGTTGGTCAATTAATTTCTTTCTATTTTTAGTAGAGACGGGGTCTCGCTCAGGATGGTTTCGAACTCCCAACCTCGAGCAATCCGCCCGCCTCGGCCTCCCAGAGTGCTAGGATTACAGGCGTGAGCCACCGCGCCCGGCCCCAGTTTTTTTATTATCATAATTTTGTATATGGTATGTGGTATGTTTCTAACATAATCATGTAGAGAAGCTGAAATTAATTGAACTGAAGAATTTTGAATCTTGATAGGAAAAATACTAATAATTTACACAGTATGGTGATCTGGAAAGAAATAATACTGTTCATAGGCCGTTGACACTTTAGTTGAGTTTGTATTTATGTAATTGTTTTTATGAATAGAGACGGGAAAGAATAAGACTGGAATTAATTTATTTTACCCTACTCTCAAGCTAAGACCTGAATATATTTCTTTTATAGGAGAGAGTCACTAAAACAGTTAATATTTCTTCAGAAATATATACTAAATGGTAATATTTCTTGGAGGCAGCTTGCTGAAGAAAAATTAAATCAACCTTCTAAATTGCCAGATCCAGAACATCAAAAAATGCTTTGACCAAAAAATAAAAAACTTGAGGGATCCACCCCCAGGAATCCTAGTGGGTCCCCATGGTAACAAGCTCCTTGCTTACAACTTGTCACCGTGTAACTGTCACTGGGGTTCAAAGAAAAACCAGCATATCAAGAACTGTGTGGCATTAACTACTCCTTGATAAAATGCTGTTGCACATTTGCAATGAGCCAGAAATAGAAAAGAAAGTTTAAGGTTTTAATTTATGTGTTCCATTAATTAGAAGCTTTAAAAAGCTGCCTAATTATGGTAAGGTGCAGCAGTGGGAAGGTAGTGGGTGGCCAAGGCAGGCATAGGAGGAAGAGGAAGTAAGCCATAGGCTCAGAATGTTAGAAGTTTCAGAGGTTTTTCTTCTCTAATCCCTTCATTTTGCAAATGAGGGAATTGAAATGCCTTAAGTTCACATAGTGTCAGAAGCAGGATTCCAGTCCAGGCCTTTTAATTTTCTCAGCAGTCATTTCTGTTGTCTCTACCCATATGTTGGATTTACCTTGCCTCTGCTTTTCATAGTGAAATCTCAGTTTCTGGGGTTAGGAAAAGACCTTAGAAGTCATGCAGGGAAACTTTCAGTCCAGTGAAGGAATCCCTTCTAAAGCTTCCTGGGCAAGCAGCCTCTGCCTCTTCCCTCTGGTGGAGGTTACTTGTCTAATTGGTAAAAGCCCTACTGCTGGAGTTCAAAGAGAAGATAGTTTTACATGGATTTCTCATTTTAAAGCTATACACATTATTTTTCTCCCCTTATAAAAGAGCAGTTGTAAATCAGAATAATTTGAATGTTTTTCATTAGCCTTTTATCTTCATTTAAGTCATGCTTGTCAGTCATGACATGACAGATAATTCTGTAAAGGAATTATGTCATGCCTAAACTCTAGAACTTTGAAAAGATAATGCCATATTTGGAACAAGCTAGTCCTTTAACAGGTGGGAGGTAAGAAATGATGATAAATGCTATATTGAGCTTAAAGTACTTTATAATGTGCTTAATAAGTTGAGATGATTGTGAGCTAAAGAGTATCAAAAGAGGCCTCAAATATTTTTAAAGCAAAATCAAAAGTCATATAAGCAAGTTATTTAGTGTTTTTCTGGTATGTTTGTGAATGCTTTTGTTATTTAGAGTAGGTACACTTACACAAAAGTGAGTATGGGTTCAAAACCAACCTTTTTAGTGGTTATTATATACACACACCAAAAAGATTTTTTTTTTTTTTTTTTTTTTTTGAGACAGAGTCTCACTCTGTTGCCCAGCCTAGAGTGCTGTGGCATCAGCTTAGCTCACAGCAACCTCAAACTCCTGGGCTTAAGCAATCCTTCTGCCTCAGCCTCCTGAGTAGCTGGGCCTACAGGCACAAGCCATCGTGCCCAGCTAATTTTTTCTGTATATATATTTTTAGTTGGCCATTTTCTTTCTTTTTCTTTTTTTTTCTTTTTTAGAAGATTGAATACTTTAGATAATTTCTATTTTTAGTAGAGATGGGGTCTTGCTCTTGCTCAGGCTGGTTTAGAATTTCTGACTTTGAGCGATCCTCCCTCCTCGGCCTCCCAGAGTGCTAGGATTACAAGTGTGAGCCACTGAGCCCCGCCCAAAAAAGGATTTTTAGGTCTGTTTTTTGTATGTCACATTGTTCAGTGTGCCAGTCATTTAATACCCTTTTCAGTGGGTGCTTGAACTTTTATTTCATGTTTATCTTTCAGAACTGCTTGAAAGGTAGTAGTAGGTAACCATTTAAGGTTATTAGCTCAAGTTTTTTTATACCTTTTAACTTAAGCAAAGCACAGATGTGTATTTTCTAGTAAGATATACATAAATGTTTTCAGTTTCTTACAACATAACCACAGATTTTTTTTTCCTCAAAGAAATTGCCATACTTCAAAATGGAGATGTTGGCTTCAATATTATTATTATTATTATTTTTTTTTTTGGTCTTACCAGAAAATCAAAGTGGAAATACTGTTGGCAGTTTTTTGCTGTCTTGACTACAACTCAGTAGAGAATGCAATAATAAAAATGTAACTGAGTTTTTAATATTCTGGACTTTGATGACCACTAGCACTTCTTGTACAGCCAAGGTAATTAAAGTGACCAAATATTTTAGTCATTAGCAGGCATGCCATGGTTCTGAAACAAATCTCTAATCCTAGCCCCATCTATAGTTCCCTTTTCCCCTCATTTTCTCTTCTTTTCTTTTTTTTTTTTTTGAGACAGAGTCTCGCTTTGTTGTCTAGGCTAGAATGAGTGCCATGGCGTCAGCCTAGCTCACAGCAACCTCAAACTCCTGGGCTCGAGCGATCCTTCTGCCTCAGCCTCCCAAGTAGCTGGGACTACAGGCATGAGCCACCATGCCTGGCTAATTTTTTATACATATATCAGTTGGCCAATTAATTTCTTTCTATTTATAGTAGAGACGGGGTCTCGCTCTTGCTCAGGCTGGTTTCGAACTCCTGACCTTGAGCAATCCGCCCCGCCTCGGCCTCCCAAGAGCTAGGATTACAGGCGTGAGCCACCGCGCCCGGCCCTCATTTTCTTTAAACATATATTATTTAGTTGCTTTTCTGGTTCTTACTCTGACCAATGAATTTTTACATAAAAAATGTATAAAAATTGATAAGAAAGTAAGTTAAAGTGTAATGAAAGGAACTAGCTCTGCTCTGTTGGACTTTACATTGCTTGGGGTGATGGAAGGTGCTGCACTGCTACCATTTTACAGACAAGGAAGCTTCAGGTTAGGAACCTCAGGATAGTAACTTACTTGGGGCATCCATCTATTAAGTGGTAAACTAGGACTGGGCTACCAGTCATCTCACTTCAAAGGTATCTTTTTTAAAATTTAATTTTCTTTTTATTTTTTTAATTAGTTGTTTTGTTTTATTTATTTATTTTTAGAAACAGGTATCATTCTCTTGCCTAGGCTGGAGAATGGTGGCATGCAATCCTCCCACCTCAGCTTCCTAAGTAGCTAGGACTATAGGTGTGTGTCACCACCCTTGGCTAATTTTTTATTTTTTGTAGAGGTAGGGTCTTGCTATGTTGCCCAGGCTGGTCTCAAACTTCTGGCCTCAAGAGATCTTCCCAAAGTGCTGGGATTACAGGCATGAGCCACCACATCTGCCTCTTTTCTTGTATCTACCTTGGTTATTGACACTCAGACACTCTTAGACAGTAATTAAATAATTTTTGTAACCACTTCTTTTCATGTGGTAGTATAAATTTTTATTTTTTTTTGAAACAAGTCTCGCTTTGTTGCCCAGGCTAGAGTGGGTGCTGTGGCGTCAGCCTAGCTCACAGCAACCTCAAATTCCTGGGCTCAAGCAATCCTGCTACCTCAGCCTCCCGAGTAGCTGGGACTACAGGCATGTGCCATCATGCCTGGCTAATTTTTTCTATATATATTAGTTGGCCAATTAATTTATTTCTATTTATAGTAGAGACGGGGTCTCGCTCTAGCTCAGGCTGGTTTTGAACTCCTGACCTCGAGCAATCCACCCGCCTAGGCCTCCCAGAGTGCTAGGATTTACAGGCATGAGCCACCATGCCCAGCCCCAACTTTTAACTATTAATCTGCAATGTAAACTCTCTTATTCCAGAAGTATTTACCTTTGAGAGAGTTAGGAAGATAGGCATATCTGTTAATTGTACTGAAAAACATTGTTTGTGTACTTCATCTGTTTACTTGTTTTTTATTAAAAAGTAGGACTAATTTAACCCTAACAGAAGTGGCATGAAAGTGTGATTTTAAGGTAGGTAGCATTCATAACATCTTCATCTTTCAAAAGACATGCATGGATCATAATGGAGTTCCTATGGGCAGATAGTTGGAGATGTCCTCCCACATGTCATTTAGTAGATATGAAAATTGGATGTTGTATTTTTATTTGCTTCACGAGGCATGATGTAACATAAAAGACTGCCATCTCCTGACTCCTAGGTTTGTGATCCTTATTGTTTTTTTTCTTCTCAGTCTAGTTCCCCTTTCCCAATTCTCATGCCCCGCAGCCATTGTTTTGGCTCTGATATTGTTTCTTAATTCTCAATAGCCATATTCCGTGAGCTCCTAGAAAAGAGAAAGAAAACACCATCCTCTTTAGACTGCCTTGGTGTCAGTGCCACATTACCAAACTGTTTGGTCTGTGACCATGTCCTCTTTTGACTGGGCCCACATTAAAGAGTGTCCCAAATGCTATCTTGATATATGTCCTTACTAGCAGTCTTGTTTTTTAAGTCTCCATTTACAGGCTGATTCACAGTGAGAGAGCCATGTTCAGAAATTTTTTCTGATAGCGTTAATTTTCTTATCTTTCATCTCTTTGCTTCTATTTATGTTCTTTGTACCTCTTCCTTGAGCTTGCACCTTCTGCATAGTTGACTCTATTATATCATCTTTGGGGCTGCAAAATAAAATTTGGAAGATTTTGAAGTTAAGGTTCCCAGAATAATGTTGTCGCCCACATTGCACATATGTCACATTTTGAGTTTACTAGTTAAGCCTCTAAATATGCACTTTCTATACAGTATGTGCAGTGTGATGACTTAGGTTGCCATGAGAACCTAAAAATTTTAAGCTTAAATGTTTCAGTAACAGACATTTTATTTTATTTTTTAATTTTTTAAAATTTATTTTAAGAGACAGGGTCACTCACTCTGCTACCTAGGCTGTAGTACAGTGGTACTCTCATAGCTAGAGACAGGGTCTTGCTCTTGCTCAAGGTGGCCTCAAACTCCTGACCTCAAGTGATCCTCCAGCCTTGGCCTCCCAGAGTGTTAGGATTACAAGCGTGCACCACTGCATCTGGCCAGCTTTTATAGAGTAGGGTTTCTGTGTTACTCAGACTGCTCATGAACTCCTGGACACAAGTAATCCTCCTGCCTCAGCCTCACAGAATGTTGGGATTACAGGTGTGAGCCACCATGCCTCGCTAACAGACACTTTTAAAAATTGTTTTAGATGAGGGCTAACTTTTTCTTTCACCTGATACACTTTTTGCAAACAGACATAAAGCAGCGGCCATTCCCATAGTGCCTCTTGCTGACGGGATGTGTAGGCTTTGTTTGCCTGCCTGTTCTTCCCCTTCATTCCAGTCTTCCATGCTTTAGTGGTTTTTTTCCCCTGTGTATCTGTCTCCTACTTTCTTTGCTGTAAAGTAGCATTAGAAGTAGGAAATTGGAACCTTTACCTTTTTTTAAGAAGTAAATGTGCTAAGAGAAGAACTCTTAGTGAGGTATTCCTCAGCACACCTAAGGAATTCTCTCATGTAAGCTCCCTGAGATGTGCTATAGTGGTAACTCAAAAGCTAAAATTTTCTTGAGAACCTTTTTTATAAAACATTGTGAAGTTAATTATCCTGTTATCTAAAAACAGTTCTGGTTCAGTTTTGGAATATACTTGGTCAGGGGGCCTTGTTTATGATTTACTGACTAGGTTTAGTCATGAAAATTATCTTCTTTATGCACCAGGATACAAGAGGAGATGTTAGGATGTTAGAGATGGAATAACTGTGTATTGTTTTGTCTTGGGTCTTTATTTATTTATTTGTTTGTTCATTTATTTATTTATTGAGACAGAGTCTCGCTTTGTTGCCCAGGCTAGAGTGAGTGCTGTGGCGTCAGCCTAGCTCACAGCAACCTCAAACTCCTGGGCTCAAGCAATCCTGCTGCTTCAGCCTCCCAAGTAGCTGGGACTACAGGCATGCACCACCATGCCCAGCTCATTTTATTTATTTATTTATATATATATATATATATATATACACACACACACACACACACTAGTTGGCCAATTAATTTCTTTCTATTTATAGTAGAGACAGGGTCTTACTCTTGCTCAGGCTGGTTTCGAACTCCTGACCTTGAGCAGTTCGCCCACCTCGGCCTCCCAAAGTGCTAGGATTACAGGCGTGAGCCACCGCGACCGGCCTGTCTTGGGTTCTTAAACTTATTTTGGATCATGGATCCGTTCTGACAATCTGGCAAAAGCTATAGGTCCACTTTACTATAAATTCTTGTATATGGATCGGTAGTGGTGGCTCACACCTGTAATCCAGCACTTTGGGAAGCCGAGATGGAAGAAGGATCAGTGGAATGAGGAGTTCAAGACCACCCTGTCTCTACAAAAAAATAAAAATAAATGCATATATATGTAAAATTTTACACATAATATTAAAGAGTTTTTGAAAATTATGAAATGTCTGTGGATTCCATAGGTCTGTGGACTGTAGATATGGACCCCTGATCTGGTCCATCCCATTTTTCTTTCTCTGTCTTTTTCTTTTTTGCCTCCAAACATACCAGAGTTTCAAGTCCCATTTTTTCTTTTCTTTTTATTTTTTTTGGGGGGGGGGACAGAGTCTCACTCTCTTGCCTGAGTTAGAGTTCCGTGGTGTCAGCCTAGCTCACGTCAACCTCAAACTCCTGGACTCAAGGGATCCTGATTCCTCAGTTTCCCAGCTAGCTAGGACTACAGGCATGGGCCACCGTGCCCGTCTAATTTTTTTCTATTTTTAGTTGTTTGACTAATTTTTCTATTTATAGTAGAGATGGGGTCTCGCTCTTGCTCAGGCTGGTCTCGAACTCCTGAGCTCAAGCAGTCCACCCACAGTGCTGGGATTATAGGCGTGAGCCACCATAACAGGCCTCAAGTCTCATTTTTCACTTGAGGAAACAGACGGAGGAGGAGAAATGACTTGCCAAAGACCATACTCTAGGTTTTTATAGCCATTTTGATTTAAGGTTTATTTGATTTTGATTTAAATTAATCACCCTTGATGTATATAATTGTGGTCTTTTGCTTTGTGTTCATTTTTACTTAGTTGCCTTCACATAAGTAATCTTAGTGAGGTACATATAGGTAATTAAAGCTGTGATCTTATACAAAAAATAGTGTATTAATCCACTATAAGCTACTCTGGGAAATCAAATTTGCTATGACAGGGCTGCTCAGATTCTTAAAATTTTAAATACATAAGCCGCTATGTACAGTTAAGAGGCTTTTAATAACATGTTGAATACTTGCATGTCTGTTTTGTGGGACATGAATGTGCCTGGATTATTGGAATCCTGCTGTTTTTTTCCAGCACATCAGGGTGTAGACACAACTTTGCCTTGTATTAGGAGATCTTAGTAATGGGATTGAGAATTCAAGTCTGCTATCATTTAGTAATATTTGCTTATTATTAACCACATTACCTACAAGAGGCAAAGAGAAAATTTCAAAATTCCAAATGGTTAATTTTGCTGATATAATAATTAAAGTAAGCTGGGTGTGGTGGCTCACATCTGTAATCCTAGCACTCTGGGAGGCTGAGGCAGGAGGATTGCTCAAGCTCAGGAGACCAGCCTGAGCAAGAGTGAGACCCTGTCTTTACTAAAAAGAGTAAAAATTAGTCAGGTGTGGTGATGCACGCTCGAGGTCCCAGCTACTGGGGAGGCTGAGGCAAGAGGATCACTTGAGCCCAGGAGTTTGCGGTTGCTGTGAGCTAGGCTGGATGCCATGGCACTGTAGCCTGGGCAACACAGTGAGACTCTGTCTCAAAAAAAGAAATCTGTATGTATATATTTTTAAAGTAAGTACTTATGGTAGACCACTTATATCTTAAGAATTTGGTGTGTAGGGTTTTTTTTTGGTTCTTTAAGCTTTACGGAAAGTGTGTTGCTGGAGAGCTACCTAGTTTATTTTTGTATTTATGGCCCATCAACTCAAAATTGCATGCACATATCCACCAGACAATTCAGAGATGGGTAGGAGCTGGGCAATGCTTTTCTCTGGAGCTCCTTTTGATGACTAGATAACTAATTTAGCAGTGTTTTGTAATCAAGGATCTCAGAGAACATCAGAATAAACATTTCTAGTCCCACCATTTTGTTTCCTGTGACAGGTTGTTTTTTTTTTTTTTTTTTGATAGTGGTTTAAAATTATTCAAAAGGCTAGCCAGAAATGTCTGAGATGGAAGAATATTTTCATGAAAGTGTTATGTGAGAGATGTTAGAGAGTAGATGCTGAGTTATGGTCTGAATTTATTTTTATCTTTCTTTAGAATATATTTTCTCTAAAATAGGCAAAAACTATAATTTTGCTTCCATAAGTAGTGTGGTATTAATCACATACTACTGAGAAACATTTTAGGTTGGAATTGCAGACTCAAAAGAATTTTAGAAATGGAGGGACCTTGGGGATCATTTAGTCCAAATCCTGTATTCTCTCATTTAAGATATTATAGCATTTTTTGTGCGAGTGCTGGTAAATGGGACCCATACAAGAAGTTCTAGGTCTATCTTTCTTCAGTCTCTTGTCTCTTAATGTGCATAGCATTTATATTTTGTGTCTCACACCTTAGCTCAGTCATCATGTTCTATCAATCTTTATTATCTCATGTGTGTATCTTATCTAGGAACTAGACTGGAGGTTAGTGATAGTATGGTTTTTGTTTGTGCTACAGTCTCTATGATACTGAATAAATACATAAACAGTGCACACTGAGTACTTGGTTGATCCAATAAGAGCTGAAAAATAAAATCATTTAAGCCAATCAAGCATGCATTTTTAATCATTGGAGAATTCACTCTGGTCAGAAATTAGCTTTTCATGTACTTGACATTGATATGAATCTGAATGAATTATTTTAAGTAAAATAATTTTTGGAACATAAATACTTGGCTTTTGCTTATATAACCCAGCACCAGCCAGGCGTGGTGGCTCACGCCTGTAATCCTAGCACTCTGGGAGGCAGAGGTGGGAGGATCGCTCAAGGTCGGGAGTTTGAAACCAGCCTAAGCAAGAGCAAGACCTCATCTCTACTAAAAAAATAGAAAGAAATTAATTAGCCAACTAAAAATACGTAGAAAAAAACATGAGCCGGGCATGGTGGCGTATGCCTATAGTCCCAGCTACTTGGGAGGCTGAGGCAGGAGGATTGCCTGAGCCTAGGAGTTTGAGGTTGCTGTGAGCTAGGCTGACGCCATGGCACTCTAGGTTGGGCAACAGGGTGAGACTCTCTCTGTCTCAAAAAAAAAAAGACCAGCACCATGGGAAATATATTTTAAAAATTACATCAGAATTTATTTTAACTTGTGTCAGCTGGGGGGGAAAAAAACCCTAAAACATAGTCTGAGAGTTCTGCAAAGACCAAAGGGCCAGGGTAGGTTTGGATTATTCACACAAATGAAGGATAACCTTTTTTGCATGTTAAATTTTAGGATTTAAATGATAAACTGAGCCTTATTGCTACTGCTGATCTGGTAAGAATCTGACCTAGTAAAGATTTTTACAGTGTCTTTCCATTTCCTATGGTGGAGGTATTCTTGGTGTAAGTGACTGAAATTATTGGGAAGTTCCTTGACTGAAATAGAATCTCTTAAACCTTACTTCAAGTATCAGCCTGTGTATTTCTGTTTTTTTTTTTGTCTGGAGCATGTGAACAGAATGCATGTGTGTGAGATAATTGGGCTTTCACTAATGGCCCCCTTTCAGCAACCATGTATGGGTAAAGCTGTTCAGTTCCCTGCTCCTCCCTCTCTGAGCACCGAGCAGAATCTGTTCTGCTGAAGCTGCTGTTCCACTTTTCAGCTTTCTATATTTGTACAGCAACAGCAGGAGCGGCCCACTGGCCAGGCCGTGTGGCTGCCCTGCGTACCCACACGGGCTCAGACCTGCTCAGGACTCAGCCAGGGCTTGCAGTTTGTGTTCTTACGTGCGTCCATCTGTCTGTCTGTGTACATTTCTGTGGAGGACTGAGGTTTTCAAGTGAAAGAGGTGACCTGTTTGTCTTTTTTGTTTGCTTTGTTTAGGTTTGTCATTTGTAAATTGTAGAGAATGCTTCAGAATCTCAAGGATAGGGTGAGGAGACAAGATTTTTATTGTTTAACAAAATAACATTTTGAGGGGATGGTGCCAAACTGATAAACATAATGTCAGAAATGGTCGTTGGGTTCCCTTCAAAACATATCTCATTGAAGCAGTAGTGGTTTTCCCCCCCCTTTGTTTTTGTTTTTATGTTTTATGGTTTTTTGTTTTTTTTATAGGTCACAAAGATCAGCTCTCAGGGGTGGAACAGAATTCCTTTTCTGGCACATAAATTTCCTGGGATAAAATTTGAGTAGAAGATGATGAGAGACACCCCCCCACACACACACCTTAAGAAATTATTTAGTGCACATCTTTTTGGAAGAAGTTGCAGTAGGGGTTAAGCCTGTTGACTTGACTGATTGCTGGGAAGGGAATCAATCTTTTTTTGCTTTTGCTTTGGGCTTCTCAGCAACCTGTGTTATGTTTGCGCTGATTCAGAGTGCTTTGTAAAGTTTGGCCTTACAGAGGCCTTGTAATGCCTTTTGGTGTCATGTCTATTTAAGGAATAGTAGGGGACATGACATGTAGATGGATTTCAGGCTATTTTCAAAAGATACTGGGTTTGTTACTGTATTTTTCAAAGGATTCCTTTCTTGGTTTGTTATGAGATAATTCTGATTAAAAACACATGAATTCCTCACTCTTGATCAATTTAAGTCTAAATTCAAGTTTGTTTCTTTGTTTTACAGTTTCCCTTTACTCCCCTCCCCCACTTCCCCATGAGTCATAAGCATGCAGAGTTGGGAATAGAACTTGTCAGCTGAGTTGGGAATGAGACAGTTAGCTGCACATACTATTTGTAACTATGGCCGATGAGGGGAGGAAGAGACTTTAAATGCTGAAGAAACACCTCTGAGGCAGCTTCTTCCTGTGGCTCTGTGGTGTGGATGCAGAGTTCTGTGTCACCGTTTGCCGATGCATTCTGGCTCTGAATCACCTTAGGAATCTGTTCTGCAACTTATCCAATGTTAGCTTTGAATGTATGTGTTTGTTTAGGGTTTAGGACCTGGTGCTGAGTATCTCATGGAGCCTGCATACTTTAATGACTTTCTAAAATTCCATGAGTGTGGCATTATATCAGCTTCCCCTTCCCCTCCTTGACTATTCTTAGGTGCCCAGGACAGAATTTTACTGTCCTGCTAATGTTTTCCCCTTTATACTATGAAACGTTGTGCACCTTACGTACGGGCATTTGGAGATTAAAATTGGTGGCAGCTCTTTTATTTTATAGCTCAGCCTTGGTAAATGACACTGTGGTTAGCACATCTGTATTGAAGTTTTCCCTTTGTTCTTGACCTTTTTAAAAATTTATAATTTCCTGGTCTCAGTGGTTTATATTTTTACATTGTATACATTTTGAAAGCTTCCACAAATCCTTTCTTACAGTGATGAGGTGAATAAATAAATATTTTTAGAATAAGTGGTTCAGTATTCCTTAGTGAAGAGGGTACCTATACTGGACATTGACAGGCCTGTTGGAGTTTGAAGATCTGTTAGTCTGTCACTGCCTTCTTACCTACTCCTCTTTCCTGCCTTCTAATGGGAAACATTCCCGTTTGTAATCTCAGGTACCCCATTTAGAAGAGATATAATCATTGTGTCAAAGACTAAAACTTTTTAGGGCTCATCCTCTCCCACCATAGGCACCAAGCTTAGTGCCTGGAATAATAATAGCAAATACTTTCTGTGTGCCAGGCACTGTTCTAATGTTTTATAGATATAAATCCTTTAATCCTAACAAATACTCTGTAAGGTGTATACTGTTTTTGTAACCATTCCTCACATGAGGAAACAGAGATAAGTATAAAGAAGTTAAATAGGCCAGGCGTGATGGCTCATGCATGTAATCCTAGCACTCTGGGAGGCCGAGGCAGGCAGATTTCTCGAGATCAGGAGTTCGAAACCAGCCTGAGCGAGACTGCGTCTCTACTAAAAATAGAAAGTTAATTGACCAACTAAAAATATATATACAAAAAATTAGCCGGGCATGGTGGCGCATGCCTGTAGTCCCAGCTACTCGGGAGGCTGAGGCAGGAGGATTGCTTGAGCCCAGGAGATTGAAGTTGCTGTGAGCTAGGCTGATGCCACGGCACTCACTCTAGCCTGAGCAACAAAGTGAGACTCTGTCTCAAAAAAAAAGAAAAACAGTTTGCCCAAAGTTACTTGGCTTATAAGTGGCAGAGTCTGGGCATGAGGTATATCATAGGCTTGCAGTAAATATTTGTCTTTTTGTTTTTTTTTTTTTGTTTTTTGTTTTGTATTTGTTTTTTTTTTTTTTTTTTAAATATTTGCCTATATTATTAACACTCTTTTTTTTGAAAGAGTCTCACTTTGTTGCCCGGGCTAGTGAGTGCCGTGGCGTCAGCCTGGCTCACAGCAACCTCAATCTCCAGGGCTCAGCGATCCTACTGCCTCAGCCTCCCGAGTAGCTGGGACTACAGGCATGCGCCACCATGCCCAGCTAATTTTTTTTTTTGTATATATATTTTTAGTTGGTCAATTAATTTATTTCTATTTTTGGTAGAGACGGGGTCTCGCTCAGGCTGGTTTCGAACTCCTGACCTTGAGCGATCCGCCCGCCTCGGCCTCCCAAGGTGCTAGGATTACAGGCGTGAGCCACCACGCCTGGCTTATTAACACTCTTAAAATATTATTTGGGATTAGTGAATTACAAATCAGTCTAACCTAGTTTCATTTTAGAATTTCCTTATGAAAATGACTATTATTTTGGTTTTGTAGGTCACCATCGACTGTATTAGTTCATTTATTGATGATAAAGAGCAGCAAGCCAAATAATAAGTATGGGACATGCCCAAAATGACTAGTTTATCTTTGTTAGTACCAGGCTATTTACTGAAGATATCAAGAGCAGAATTAATTTTAGCTTCTTTAACTATTGTTTCCTGCACCCCACACCTGGAGATGCCTTCACAGGGGGAACATGAGAGGGGAGAGCCAGCAGGTTTTGCCTTATCCATAAATGATAAACTGTGTGAATGTAACAGGAAAATAGGGTTGAAAAGAAGTGATAACGAGAGAATTATTCGTCAGTGGAGGGTAGCAAAAATATTCTGTCACAGACACTCTGATTAAATAGCACAGAAATTTGATTTAGAAAAAAAGAATCAGCTCTTCCTGAGATTTTTCTGTCTCTCAAATGGAAACACTTTCCCTTGGATATGTGCTGTTCCATGATTTTATTTTATGTTATGTTATTTTTTTTATTTGTTTATTTTTGAGACAGAGTTTCGCTTTGTTGTCCCAGTTAGAGTGCCGTGGCATCTTCATAGCTCATTCCAACCTCAAACTTCTGGACTCAAGCAATCCTCTTGCCTCAGCCTCCCATGTGGCTGGGACTACAGATCCACACCACCACATCCGGCTAATTTATCTATTTTTAGTAGAGATGAGGTTGTGCTCTTGCTCAGGCTGGTCTCAAACACCTGAGCTCAAATGATCCTGCTGCCTCCCACAGTGCTAGGATTACGGGCATGAGCCAATGTGCCCAGCCTGTTTCATGTTTTTTTTTGTTTCTAGTGCAAGTCATATTTTCTGAACAAAACCATAAGCTCTTCCTCAAGAACAGGGATTGGGCCTTTAAAAAAATATCCTCTTTAGTTCTGTTCTGGATGTATAGTAGATGTTCTCTAAAAATGGATGGTTTTTGATTGATAGATCTCCCATTTTCTGAAGAGCCTGTTTTTGTAAAAATGAAATCAAAGCACTGACAAGTTTAATTTTGTGGAACAGTTAAGATTTTTTTAAGGAGTGATTTGAAGGAGGTGACAGATTATTTAAGTAGATATTTAAATGTAAGAAGCAGGCTGAGTGCGGTGGCTCACGCCTGTAATCCTAGCACTCTGGGAGGCCGAGGCAGGCGGATTGCTTGAGGTCAGGAATTCGAAACCAGCCTGAACAAGAGCGAGACACCGTCTCTACTATAAAATAGAAAGGAATTAATTGGCCAAGTAATATATATAGAAAAAATTAGCTGGGCATGGTGGCGCATGCCTGTAGTCCCAGCTACTCGGGAGGCTGAGGCAATAGGATTGCTTGAGCCCAGGAGTTTGAGGTTGCTGTGAGCTAGGCTGATGCCACGGCACTTGCTCTAGCCTAGGCAACAAAGTGAGACTCTGTCTCAAAAAAAAAAAAGTGTAAGAAGCCCTTTTAGGAGTGCAATTGGAGAGTAACGAAAGCATGATAATTGAAGTCCCCCCCCCCTTTTTTTTGAGATAGGGTCTTGCTCTGGTACCCGGGCTAGAATGCAGTGGTGTCACCATGGTTCACTGCAACCTCAAACTCCTGCGCTCAAGGGATTCTCCTGCCTCAGCCTCTCAAGTAGCTGGAAGTACAAATGTGTGCTGGCTAATTTTTCTGTTTTTTGTAGAGACAGGGAATTTGCTATGTTGCTCAGGCTGTTTTCAAACTCCTGGCCCCAAGCAGTCCTCCCATTTTCACCTCCCAAAGTATTGGGATTACAGGTGTGAGCCACTGCACCTGGCCTGAAATCACTTTTTTAAAAAGTGATAAAATACAAAGACATCTTTAGAATTTGTCCCAGTGCTGTGCACCCTTTGGGGCCATGCAGGCTTCACCAAAATACTCCCTGACTAGCTGAAGCAGAGGTGTAATTTTTGTACTTTCTGACATATAACTTGTCTCAGTAAGTGTCTTCACAGAAAGGTTTTTGTTTCTGGTTTTGTAGAATTAAGAAATTAAGAACAGAAAGAGACTGAATAAAGTTTCCTACTTCTCTACAGAACAGGACAAAGCTCCTGAGACAAGACCATATGGAAGTATCCTGCTTGAGTGCCCATGTGTTTTGGGGTGAGGTTGGGGCAGATGGTACAGGCAGGGTTCTTGGCTGCTGGATCAAGTATTTTGGAGATGATAGAAGTTAAATGCTAGGTGCTATGGAAGGACTGTTGTATATTTTGTGTGTTGGTCAACCTCAGTGAGAGGAAAGATACTGATGTGTTGGGTCATGTGAAGGTAAGATAAGGGAAGAGGCAGGGGAGATGCGGGTTTGGAATGATAAAGCCTTCAATTGGATCTAAACCTCCCTCTGAGATTAGGGAAAGGGAGAAAAGATACAGCGTAAGAAACAAGATTCCAGATCCCTGGCCTCTTCTGTTCTCTAGAGCCTTTAAGTAAGATACTGCAGGACTATAGGGTTTTCTGTTTAAGCTTGAAGCTGTTTTGATTCCATTTTGCGATACTAGGCCAAAAGCTGTATTTATAGAACTTGTTTTGACATATTATCTCACCCTGTCCCTTGCCTTTCTTACTGGAATCCAGCTAATGTTGCACTCTGCCTTGGCAGGAAAGGTTGATTGAAGAAAATGTACACATAGATATATACTTGAGTGATTGAAAATAGCTCCAAACTTTGTAAATAGGCTATCCATAAGGTTTGCAGTCCAAGCTGCATGAATGTCAGTTGAGTTCCTGGGATAATTTCAAATGGTGTGATGAACAAGCTCACATGTGATATACTGCTGGTTCTCCTGGAAAATGGCAGTTTCTACACAAAAGTTTCAGGCAAAGCAGGAAAAGAAAATACAAAAACTAAATATTTGTTTTGGAACAGAGCATTAAGTTGAGATTAAGAGTTTTCTTTTAAAAAATTTCTGTAGAATAGCTAACATCCACATGTAAACAATTCAGCTACCACTCCATCTCTACATCTGTTTGTTTGTAATTATTTCTTTATCCTTCCAGAGATAAATTCTGTTTACATACAAGCCATGTGTAAATCCTTTTTTATATGTCTGGATCAGTCAGCTGCCTTATTCTCTTTATTAGTAACAGTATTCTGTTGTATGGATATATTATAATTTATTTAACTAGTCTCCAGTTGATGGGCATGTTTTCAGATTTTGCTGTTGTAGGCAATGTTCTTATGAATGCCCCCTTTGCATATGAGGTCATGTGAAATTTTCAACAATGATGAGATACAATCCCTTTTTATATTTTGTAAATGATTGGATCTATTGAAGAATATTATTAGTGAGAGGCAAACTACAATTATGCAATAGCAGTCAAACTACCACCCTAAACAGTTACCAGAATGAACATGGGACCTGAAATACCTGGAAGATTTAAGAAGCCTTCTTTTTTTTTTTTTTTTTTTTTTTTTTTTTTTTTTTGAGACAGAGTCTCGCTTTGTTGTCCAGGCTAGAGTGAGTGCCGTGGCGTCAGCCTAGCTCACAGCAACCTCAAACTCCTGGGCTCGAGCAATCCTTCTGCCTCAGCCTCCCGAGTAGCTGGGACTACAGGCGTGCGTCACCATGCCCGGCTAATTTTTTTTTTTTCTATATATATCAGTTGGCCAATTAATTTCTTTCTATTTATAGTAGAGACGGGGTCTCGCTCTTGCTCAGGCTGGTTTTGAACTCCTGACCTTGAGCAATCCGCCCGCCTCGGCCTCCCAAGAGCTAGGATTACAGGCGTGAGCCACCGCGCCCGGCCTGAGAAGCCTTCTTTTTTTTTTTTTGAGACAGAGTCTCGCTTTGTTGCCCAGGCTAGAGTGAGTGCCGTAGCGTCAGCCTAGCTCACAGCAACCTCAAACTCCTGGCTCAAGCAATCCTCCTGCCTCAGCCTCCCAAGTAGCTGGGACTACAGGCATTCGCCACCATGCCCGGCTAATTTTTTTTTTTTTTTCCAAACAAGTCAGTTGTCTGACCGGCTAATTTTTTGTATATATTAGTTGGCCAATTAATTTCTTTCTATTTATAGTGGAGACGGGGTCTCGCTCTTGCTCAGGCTGGTTTCGAACTCCTGACCTCGAGCAATCCGCCCGCCTCGGCCTCCCAGAGAGCTAGGATTACAGGCGTGAGCCACCGCGCCCGGCCTAAGAAGCCTTCTTGAGATGAGCTTAGTGATCAAATCTAGCAACTATTAATATCAGAGAAGAGGCAAGTTGCCTAGAAGAGGTAGGAGCAAGCTGCCTTTCCTTTTTTTAAAATAACTTTTGGGGAATTTGGTGGTGGTAGGTGAATCTGCAGCACATCCCTCCTTACTCTTTTTTTTTTTTTTTTGAGACAGAGGCTTACTCTCTTGCCCAGGCTAGAGTGCCGTGGCATCAGCCTAGCTCACAGCAATCTCAAACTCCTGGGCTTGAGCGATCCTCCTGCCTCAGCCTCCCCGGTAGCTGGGACTATAGGCACATGCCGTCTTTACTCTTGAAGTATTAGTTTCACTAATTTATGATCTCTACCAATTAGAAAAACATGTGATCCATGGCCCATTCAGTCCTCTTCTCTTAAAGCTACTTAGATGAATATCATGAGACCATCTGATCGGCAGAATTAGTCTATAAATTCCAGGTAGTTGTGATATCTAAAGTTTATTAATCACCTTAAAAAATAAAAGCAAAATAATATTTGAATTTCCCAATAAAAAGCATTTTACAAATTGTGCCTTATTTTACCAGCCATAACACTGTGATTTAAGAAAGTTCAAGTCCCACTCTCTCTTTGCCCTTCCTTTGGCTTTCTCTTTGCTGCAACAGTGGGTCCAGTCATCATCTGTGGCATATACACCATGCTCTGTAAACCTATGTCTTGTTCTTGCCCTATAATTCTACCTTTCTCTCCTTAATAAACCTCATTTTCGTGCTTGCAGAAAAAAAAAGTCCCAATGGCTGGTTGTGGAACCCGGGTCACTTAATCTATTCTCTTCACTTTAGTTCCCTTATCTGAAAAATGGGAGTAAAAACTCTGAAGAATCTCCTTTGAGCACTCAGAAAAATAATCACAAAGTCATTTCCAGAAGGTTATGTATTATAATGACTCTTCAGAGACATCAAGATTATAAGGTAATTTTAAAAGTAACTCCAACAGTGTTGTAGAAAAAATTAGTCACATTCTGCCTACATGGTACTAACATATGGTGCAGCCCTGATGAGCTGCACAAGTGGGCTGAAATCAAAATGCAATTGGAGAGAGCAGTAGTGACTCACTAGATGAGACAGATTTGGCCTTATGGCAGGGAAGTGAAACTAAGGAGGAACTGGTGGCCTTCGAATATGCCAAATTTGAGCAAGTGACACATGAATATTATGGAAAGGTCAAAACATTGAGCACTTGTGTTTGGATTAGGTACTTTGTCTGGTGTCACAGTCCCTGGTCCCCTTCTGTGGTTTGAGCCTCCACTTCTTCCACAGTGGGGAACCTGCCTCTGACTTCTGTGAAAGATCATTCTCTCTCTCTCTCTCTCTCATTTTTTTTTTTTTTTTTTTTTTGAGACAGAGTCTCACTTTGTTGTCTGGGCTAGAGTGCTGTGGTGTCAGCCTAGCTCACAGCAACCTTGAACTCCTGGGCTCACGTGATCCTTCTGCCTCAGCCTCCTGAGTAGCTGGGACTACAGGAATGCACCACCATGCCCGGCTAATTTTTTCTATTTTTTTTTGTTTTGTTGTGGTTGGTAGAGACAGGGTCTCACTCTTCCTCAGTTTTTTTTTTTTTTTTTTTTTTTGAGACAGAGTCTCACTTTGTTGCCCAGGCTAGAGTGAGTGCCATGGCGTCAGCCTGGCTCACAGCAACCTCAAACTCCTGGGCTCAGTGATCCTACTGCCTCAGCCTTCCGAGTAGCTGGGACTACAGGCATGCGCCACCATGCCCGGCTAATTTTTTTGTATATATATTTTTAGTTGGTCAATTAATTTATTTCTATTTTTGGTAGAGACGGGGTCTCGCTCAGGCTGGTTTCGAACTCCTGACCTCGAGCAATCCGCCCGCCTCGGCCTCCCAAAGTGCTAGGATTACAGGCGTGAGCCACCACGCCCGGCCTTTTTTTTTTTTTTTTTTTTTTTGAGACAGAGTCTCACTTTGTTGCCCAGGCTAGAGTGAGTGCCGTGGCATTAGCCTCGCTCACAGCAACCTCAATCTCCGGGGCTCAGCGATCCTACTGCCTCAGCCTCCCGAGTAGCTGGGACTACAGGCATGCGCCACCATGCCCGGCTAATTTTTTTGTATATATATTTTTAGTTGGTCAATTAATTTATTTCTATTTTTGGTAGAGACGGGATCTCGATCAGGCTGGTTTCGAACTCCTGACCTTGAGCAATCCGCCCGCCTCGGCCTCCCAAAGTGCTAGGATTACAGGCGTGAGCCACCACGCCCGGCCTCTTCCTCAGTTTTGCTCAGGCTGGTCTCGCACTCTTGAGCTCAAAGGAGCCGCCCACCTCGGCCTCCCAGAGTGCTAGGATTATAGGCGTGAGCCACTGCATTGGCTGGAAAGCTCATTGTCTATATCTTTGAAGGAAGAAGGCACCAGGCAAATACTTCATGCCTGGAACATTTTGTTCAACCTAGAATGATAGGTAGAAGTCTTAGTAATTCTGTTCAGAGAAAGCTGCACATTACGTTAGCTACCATATGTAAATTGCTCCTGCTACATCCAGCAATTTTTTGCCCAGTACTGACAGTGTTACCATGGGAAGGAAACAGGAGGAGCTGTGGAAAGAATGGGATTCCTGCCTCACCCCCAACCCCCACCCCAGGAAAGTGTATGGGGTTGGGAAGAGGAATATTTAATGGGGATTTGAGAATTACTTTGGAAGTATGGGCATTTGGGGAGGAAGTAGGAAAAGAGATTTTTAAAAATGGATTTTTTTTTTTTTTTTTTTTTTTTTGAGACAGAGTCTCGCTTTGTTGCCCAGGCTAGAGTGAGTGCCGTGGCGTCAGCCTAGCTCACAGCAACCTCAAACTCCTGGGCTCGAGCGATCCTTCTGTCTTAGCCTCCCAAGTAGCTGGGACTACAGGCATGCGCCACCATGCCCGGCTAATTTTTTTATATATATATCAGTTGGCCAATTAGTTTCTTTCTATTTAGAGTAGAGACGGGGTCTCGCTCTTGCTCAGGCTGGTTTTGAACTCCTGACCTTGAGCAATCCGCCCGCCTCGGCCTCCCAGAGAGCTAGGATTACAGGCGTGAGCCACCGCGCCCGGCCTTAAAAATGGATTTTGCATTCCTTTTCTGCCTCCTCTGAGCACCTCCAAAATAGGGTGCCTCTCAGTTTAGATGACCTCTTATTTAGGTGCAGTTGCAGTCTTGGAACTGCAACTTGGATCATATAACTATATAGGACACGGTGAGGTGACAGATTAGAGAGGAAGTAGAATAAAGAGCCAAACTTACCCATTCCAACTCAACTTTTGTGTACTACTATTTTTTTTCCTTTTTGAGCCGGAGTCTTACTCTGTTGCCCTGGCTAGAGTGCCGTGGCATCAGCCTAGCTCACAGCAACCTCAAACTCCTGGGCTCAAGCCATCCTTCTGCCTCAGCCTCCCGAGTAGCTAGGACTACAGGCATGTGCCACCATGCTCAGCTGATTTTTTTCTATATATTTTTAGTTGGCCAATGAATTTCTTTCTATCTTTAGTAGAGACAGGGTCTCGCTCTTGCCAGGCTGGTTTTGAACTCCTGACCTTGAATGATCCTCCCGCCTTGGCCTCCCAGAGTGTTAGGATTACAGGCATGAGCCACTACTCTCAGCCTGTGTACTACTTTTTTGTAAAATTTTTTTGTATATTTTTTTTCTCTTAAGAGGTCAAAAACAGCAACTTAAAAATTTTTTAGATTATTTTTTGAGATGGGATTTGTCTATGTTGCCCAGGCCTGTTAAGTGATCCTCTGGCTTTAGCATCCTAGGTAGCTGGGGCTATTGGTATGTGCCACTGTGCCTGGATAAATAGATGATTCTGACATATAGGCAAGGATGCTATTGGCAGAGTCAGGCTTTTAAAAAGGCCAATTGCAACTTTGATCCTTAAATAGGCTGCTCAAAAGAAAATGTTTATAGTTATTAGGTGAAAAAAGGTTATATGATAATTGTATAATACAGTACAATACTGAATTTGATAATTCTGTATATCTGAGTGTGTATATGCATAGAAAAATTTTGGTAGAAAACAAACCAAAATATGTAAAAATAAAAAATTTAAATTGACGAAGTAGAAAATTAAAGGAGATTGAATACTTAATTAATAAATACTACTTCTGTGAAAAAGAAGGAGCTGTTTACCATGTTGCTTTTACCCAAGTATCCACAATATCAAGGGGATAAAAACCTTTTTTTAAAACCAGAAAGTATAAATTTTTATGTGTACATGTGTCTCAATTGAAAAAAATGTTCATGGAGTCCGGATTTGGTGACTCATGCTTGTAATCCTAGAATTCTGGGAGGCTGAGGCTGGAGGATTGCCGGAGCTCAGAAGTTGAAGACCAGCCTGAGCAAGAGCAAGACCCCATCTCTACTAAAAATAGAAAATTTAGCTTGGCATGGTGATATGTGCCTATAGTTCCAGCTGCTTAGGAGGGTGAGGCAGGAGGATCACTTGAACCCACAAGTTTGAGGTTGTAGTAAGCTATCATGATACCACAGCACTACCCGGGATAACAGAGCAAGACTCTGTCTCCAAAAAAAGAAAGAAAAAATGTTCATGGAAACTTTACAAATTACTGTAGATAAACGGGAATTCAGTTAAACATTTGAAAGTCTGATAATGTGTTATCTTTGTTCCAGGTGTTCTGGGGATATGAGTATAAATGAGAAGGAAGGACTTACTAATTTACAAAATGACAATGGTTGAAATATATTTCATTAACAAAAATTTAGAAATGAGGTTAAAATTAAGTTTCTCCCAAGTGTATCATATATGGAGTAAGGACTGAACTGGATAACTGCTTAAAATCTGTTTGGAGAAAATATACTTTTAGATGATTTAGTGGTAGTCTAGATTAATCTAGTCTTTTACTCAGGGGGAAGTATAGTAAGTCAAAGGGGACCATTATAAATATGATTGTGAGCCCCTTAGAGAATCTCATGAAAGCTGGGGATTCTCTCCTCAGGAAACCTCACATGTCCATCTTCACACAGTTTAGCATAAGGTAGTATAGGGTTCATAAACCTCGCAACTCTGAAGAGGTCTTAAGGATATGAAGTTAAGATGCTGATGGGAAAGGAAAGTTTTAAAAATTATTGGCACGTTGCACTTAACACTATATACAGTTCAGTAAATTCTGTTATACGCTTTTTACCACAGTGTGAAACAAAAAGCTGGGAAGAAAATGGTTGCCACTATAGAAAGGATGAGTATACTGGCCAGTGTGGGGAAGATGAGATTAAGATCCCAGATTAAGATGAGATTAAGATTTATAAAGTTCTCCTCTAGGGTCATGGGAAGGACACACATAGATGACTTATTAGAAGCCCCAGACTTAAGCCTATTCATGGAAATAGATTAGCCGAGTAGCCAAAATGCAAGTGTCACAGAGAAACTGTTAAATCTTATCCATGCTGACCATCCTGCAGGCATGGTGATAGAGAAAGGTGGAGATAACATTAATAGAAGTAGATGTCTATATTGCTCCAAGGAAATACAGTACAAATGTAGTTGAGACTTCCTCACAGAACTTGTGCGCTTTGGTTCCCCACAGAAATGAAAGATGTAAAAAACTCATACCTAAAGCTTTTAATATCCATTCAGCTTTCCTCTCTCCCCGAAGCATTTCTGTTTTCTCACAGAAAGGCAGCAGAATGTATTAATAGGAAAAGCAAAACTAGGAAGACAAAGCTTTTAAAGAAAATACCTTCTTGTATGTTGGACTACCCATTGTCCTCCAGGTGACAAGGGCCTGTGTGGAGGAGTACCGTGTTGTTTAGTGTGTGTGTGTGTGTGTGTGTGTGTGTGTGTGTGTGTGTGTGTGTGTGTGTGTGTGTGTTTGAAAAATCTTTGGGCGGCTTAGGAGTAGGATGATTAATATCCTGTTTATGTAGGTTTTCTTTTTAAAAGGAATTCATTTTTGTCTTTCTCTTGGCTAGGCATTATGGTGTTCTTGCTGCCTGCCCCCCTCCCCTCAGGGCTGCTGTGTTCTCTGTGACCTAGATATGTATCCCTTACTCTTTCATATATTGGTCTTTCTCAACAACCCCAGGCCTTCCTTTTGCTCTGTCTTGGAGATTGCCTTACTCTAGCTAGCATGCAATCTGAGTCTGGTCTCACAGGGTAGAAATGAGTACTGTAAAAACCAGTCACGTAATAGCACTGTTTCTCAAATTCTGTTCCTTGCAACATTTTGGGAAACCTGGTTCCCTGGTTGTATCTTTGCCCTTTACATCTTCCAGAATAACAAGTAGAAATTTAACTTGCTTCCTACTCTCCAAGGTAACTACTCCAGAGCCCTCTCAAGACACAACACCTCAATTAAAGTTGGGTACTTCCTAGAAGATTATGGTCACATTTCTCAAGAGAGACATACCTAGAGGCCACGTACAGATTATCTTCCTAAACATCTGCATCTTTAGAGTAGTGCCTACCTAATATGGTTATAATGATATAGGATTGAATGAGTATTGTAGACTTAGTAAATGGAAGTTCCTGTCCTCTTAGTAACTTTTGTTTTTTGAGAGAGAGAGAGAGAGAGTGTGTGTGTGTGTGTGTGTGTCAGTCTCACTCTGTTGCCTAGCTCACAGCAACCTCAAACTCCTGGGCTCAAGCAATCTTTCTGCCTCAGCCTCCCAAGTAACTAGGACTACAGGCATGTACCACCATGCCCTGCTAATTTTTTCTAGTTGTCCAGCTAATTTCTTTCTATTTTTAGTAGAGATGGGGTCTCGCTCTTTGCTCAGGCTGGTCTGGAACTCCTGAGCTCAAACAACCTGCCCGCCTCGGCCTACCAGAGTGCTAGGATTATAGGCATGAGCCACCGCATCCGGCCTCCTCTTAGTAACTTTTGATGGTATAGGCAAGTCCTAGTAAATCATTCAGAAATTTTTTTTGGTAGTATAGACTTTGCTTTCTTTAAAATTATTGGAAGTACCACTATATCATTAGCAAAATTAGGAACTAATTAGGTCCATATGAAAAGTCAAATACTGGCCGGGCGCTGTGGCTCACGCCTGTAATCCTAGCTCTTGGGAGGCCGAGGCGGGCGGATTGCTCAAGGTCAGGAGTTCAAAACCAGCCTGAGCAAGAGCGAGACCCCGTCTCTACTATAAATAGAAAGAAATTAATTGGCCAACTGATATATATATAAAAAATTAGCCGGGCATGGTGGCGCATGCCTGTAGTCCCAGCTACTCGGGAGGCTGAGGCAGAAGGATCACTCGAGCCCAGGAGTTTGAGGTTGCTGTGAGCTAGGCTGACGCCACGGCACTCACTCTAGCCTGGGCAACAAAGCGAGACTCTGTCTCAAAAAAAAAAAAAAAATGAAAAAGAAAAAAAAGAAAAGTCAAATACTTGAGCATTATTTTTGTTTTGTTTTTTAGACAACCTTGCTCTGTCTCCCCGGGTAGTACCGTGGCATGATCACAGCAACCTCAAACTCCTGGGATCAAGTGATCATCTGCCTCCGCCTCCCAAGTAGCTGGGACTATAGGCATGCACCATTGTGCCCGGCTACTTTTTCTATTTTTGATAGAGACCCGTGGCAGGGGGTTCTCACGCTTGCTTAGGGTGGTCTCGAACTCTTGAGCTCAAGCGATCTCCCACCTCAGCCTCCCAGAGTGCTAGGATTATAGGTTTGAGCCACTGTGCCCACAGCCTTGAGCACCAATTTTGTGCCAGTTAAGAAATATCTTTGTCTTTAGGGAACATAGGATGGTGTGGTGTCTCATACGTTAGTTCTGGGTCTGGCTTTGTCTTTCAGAATCTTATAATTTCCAACGTAGACATTGTCCTTTATGACTTTGAACAGTTCTTTGTCTATAGCTAGGGCCAGACAAAAGTACAGCTGGCAGGAGTTGTAAATGGAAGTTTGCAGGAATTTGGGCATCTTTATAGAATCAATCTTTACTTGCAAGATTGCTCAATAAAGTTCAAAAATAAAACAAATTGGTTTTGTGGTTCCTCTGTTTGCTTTTACCTTCAGTTAACGTCCCCATTTTCTGATTTTTTGGTTTCAGTGGTTCACCACCACCCTGAGCCATCAAGATGCATTTGCAGAGGCAGGAACTTGGTTGCCTTTGAGGAGTTTCTTGCCAGGCACCCACCTGTTCAGGAAGGTTGCTTTGGGGAAATAGTGTGGTTGCTTCTCCACATTAATAACATGATCCTTAATTGCTAGAAGAATTATACAGCCTTTAGCTTTTTTTGTAGTCTCCTCTCCAAAAGCAGATGTTAAAAAATGATTGCTTTGGTCACCTGGTACTGAAATTCAACCTCATAAATCCTAGTCATTGTTTTGCTATTTTTTGTAACATTTGAGGGTAAGTCTCTTTTCAGCTTTTCAGTTTTTACTTCTCTGTCTTTTAGGTTGATGGGTTTTTGTTTTGTTTTGTTTTTTTGAGATAGAGTCTCACTTTGTTGCCCAGGCTAGAGTGAGTGCTGTGGTGTCAGCCTAGCTCATAGCAACCTCAAACTCCTGGGCTCAAGTAATCCTCCTGAGTAGCTGGGACTACAGGCATGCACCACCATGCCCGGCTCATTTTTTTTTTCTATATCTATTAGTTGACCAATTAATTTCTTTCTATTTATAGTAGAGACGGGGTCTCGCTCTTGCTCAGGCTAGTTTCGAACTCCTGACCTCGAGCAATCCACCCACCTCGGCCTCCCAGAGAGCTAGGATTACAGGTGTGAGCCACCACGCCCGGCCTTGATGGTGTTTTAAAATTAGCTTTGAGCTATTAAATGCAATTTATCTTTAAGATATTGTGTAAAAAAATGGAAGGAGGAGGAGTACTTTTGTATTTTCATCTTCTGCCATGGTGACACAGGGCCTTTTCTTTGGAAAGAGACCACATATCTGAAGTCATGAGAAGTGTAGTAGGCATGCCCCACTTATTTTTCTTTCCTTGGTTTTTTAGAGTGAAGACATAGTCCAGAGAGGGAGGTGTAAAGCTACAGGTATGGGCTAACTGCTGGATGGGTGTGCTCCTTGGCCATCTTTTTAACCTTCTTGCATGAGGCCTGCTGTGCAGATATGAAAAAGTTGCTTTAAGAAAGGGGATGGCTTATTTTCTATGTTATGGGATAAAATTTGCAAAATGTCACTAGGGAGCTAGAAATATTTTCTTGCTCTCTTTCCTGACTCTTTCTAAACCTTAGTTATTTCCCAGGGCAGACTTACCTCCTACTAGAACTAGCTGCTGCCTAGTTCTTACAGCTGTGGGGATGACTGTGTGTGTGTTTGTGTGTTGTGTGTTGGGGGAGTGGTTGGGAGCAGTACCCTACACACAGCAGCTACCTAGTTAACTTTCTCTCATTCCACCTCACAGTTGGGAGACCCCAACTAAACTAGAACAAATTTGAGGACAGAACTTAGTGGATTCCACATGGATAATATTACTCTCCTGGAAGCAGAATTTATTCAACATAGTGATTTTTAAATCAGCACTGGAGCTTAAATAAAGTGTAAACTTACAGTATGTAGTTACCAACTAAGAATCACACTTAAGTTCCAGAACTAGTTTGGGATCTGAAAATGTAACGTGATTGGAAGGGTGGTCACAATTTGACAGGACTTTTTGTTAGGTCAGGGTTAATCACAGAAACTCCAGGGGAGGCTCAGAGCTTATATTTTTGCTGAGAACACTAATCACAGAAGAGGGTGTTTCTGTTCATCATTATCTTTGACACTGATTGAGGGGAGAGATGGCAGTGATTAAGGATGGGGGGAAATGGAAAACTTTTTAGCTTTCAAATGTGTTGATTTTCCTTCCTTCAGCCTTGTCATAACCTCTCAATGTACCTACCATATGTGATGATTTCACAGCCAGTGCAATTTGTACACAAAAAATTGTTAAACTTAGTGCCTTTTAGATTTGAAATTGAAAAGATTTTTGGCAGTATTTTTTCTTTAAGCCCTACCGCCTTCCCCAGCCCAAGTTCAGAAATTTTTACATTGTCTAGACTCTTATTGAAAACTCACAAAGATTTTTTTGTTTAAGTTATTCTTAACTGCCACATTTTGTAACAGCAACAAAGAACTCCCACAAAGGGAGATGCCACAGAGATGCTTACCAATTTATATCAGCATATTTTGCTTATGCAATTTACTGGGTTAGGAGCTCTAGGAGACCCACTATTTATATTAGAAGCACTCAATTTTAAAAGTGAAATTTAGATCCATAAAGGTTTTAAAGTAAATTTTTAAGTTACTATGGTTGGTTATTTTCAAGTGTTGTCAGTTACTCACTACTTTTCTATATCCCTGATATCCTCTCATTGCCAGCAGCCCCGGAAGGGGTAGGGGGAATATACTCAATCCATTTAGTAGTTTGAGGTTATGACTATTCCCTAGATTTTTGTACTTTTTGTTTTCTTATATAGACCAATGGTAATTTTTAATGACATGGGTTCTCTTTTATAATTCATTAGTAGTCTCTGACCTCTTATGTGTCCATATAACCAGACTTCACATTATTACTCTTTCAAACACACTTAGATTATTGAGGTGGAAGTACAAAATCTGTTTACCGTCACCAAATTCCCTGGCTGTATTGGTCAAGATAGATGTTTACACATGCTACCTTAGGTATTTTTTGTTCAACTATGCTTTTCTTTGCTCTCTCTCTCTTTTGGCAAAACAAATACTGTGATTTCTAACATTTCTCCTATCTTGTTTTACATGTTCTTATTAAGTTTATTCCATTCCTATATTCTAAATGCAGTGTATGCTATTCTTTTGAGTGTTTTCATCTATATTGATCATTTTTAATGATTTGGGTTTGTGATGTTATAGCAGGCTCCTAATAGAGGATACTTTGAATTGTTGCCCTCACATAATTAGACTTTGAATTATTGCCCTTAAAAAAGAAGTAGAGAATATTCAAGACAAAGAAAACTGAGACAACCAGAGAAAGAAGAGGAAACCGTGAAATTAAATTCAGAGTAAAAGGAATAGGTGATAAAAAGAGACTGAGGGAAAGTTAAGGCTTTTACAGTGAACTCTTGGTTATAACCCTCCTGCCATTTCTTTATGTCTAATGCATTTTTGTGGAAAAAGCCTGGAATGCATATCTAATTTAAGACATTAAAAAATGTTACGGATTTTTTTTGTGAATAACTGGTTTTTAATTCTGCTTTTTAATTTCCCTTAATATCTGCATTTTTGTATGCCCATAATTGTTTTTGTTATCTGTTAACTTTATAACCCTTTTCTAAAATTGAGTGACTTGTGATTAATTTCTGTGCTTTCTTTTCCCAAAGCATGTAGATGTAATTATACTGAGATAACTATTGTGACCTACCTAAAGAGAAGTGCCCCTTTTCATGTAATAACATTTCCATCTTGTAGGTTTTTAAAGCATTGTTGCTTTATAAATCATAAAATGGATCTTAATGACAGTGTAAACACAGAATTACTTGTGGGCCCTCTACTCCCTGCTTTTTAAAAATTATTATTTTATAAATTGGGCTTCTAGAAACTTATTTTAAATAAAAGTTCTGTAAATGAGAAAAAATTGGCTTTAAGGTATTACTCTAAATCAGTGTTTCCTAGTTTTTGGCAAAAATTACTATAAGGAGTGTACATCCTTTTACATATTCTTTGTAAATTTGCAAAGCCTGGATACTCAGTAAAGTCTCCATTTAAGTACTCTTTTGTTATTTATGTGATTCTGATTTAGAGATATAATTAGAATTAATGTATTTTTAGTGAATATTATAAACACAATAACCGGTGAGATTCTTTGAAATTTGCTGATTCCTAATTTTTTTATTGTTTTTTTCACCTGAGACATTGTTGCTCTGTTGCTAGAGTGCAGCAGCATTGTCATAGCTCCCTGCAACCTCAAACTCCTGGGCTCAAGTGATCCTCCTACTTAAGCCTCCCAAGTAGCTTGGACTATAGTCACACACCACCATCTCTGGCCATTTTAAAAATTTTTTTTGTAGATATGGGTTTTCACTGTGTTCCCCAGGATGGTCTTGAACTCCTGGCCTCAAGCGATTCCCCACCCTTGACCTTCTAAAGTGCCAGAATTACAGGCATGAGCTGCGTACCTGGCCTGGTTCCTAATTTTTAAAGGAATTCTTGAACTGAAAGATCTAATTTAGTTGACTCACAGATTTACTCTTGGTCCAGGCAGCTTTCTATAGGAAGAGCTCCTGCTCCCGTGTACATAGGAGAAACTAGGACAAATGTAACCAGTAACCTAACCAGTCTCATCAAGGGTTACTGTCTTTTGCTTGTCTGACCATCAGGGTGGGGTGAACTGGGTACTATGTGTCAGTTGCACAGTCTCCTCTCACTTGCAGCTTGTTTTTGCTGCTCCCTTTAATGGATGGGAAAGAGCTCCTGCTACTTCTACCTCCAAAGTAGTAGATCAGGTGAGCTGGAGTCTTTGGCAAAATAGAAGAAGCAATTAGCTGCCATTATACTTCTAGATTTTGGGTGCTTGTGTCTGAACATTGGACACAAAACAGCTTCTACTTTCCTGGGTCAGATGCAGACAGTGTCAGTCATTGCTACATAGAATAGAATTTTTTAGGCCTATGCCATCACATATTGCCTTTCGTTATTATTATTATTATTTTAAAAGTAACTCTATGTTTAGGAGTTCATTCGTTTACTTCTTTACAGGCTGAACATAACTTCTTTTTTTCAAAGTTCCCTGTGTTGTGAACTGAGCTTGGGTGAAGTGAAATCTTTGAGGTAAGGCAACCCTAATTATAAAAATGGAAAGAAAGCCTGTGAAATTCGGAAGCCGTTAGAGATATAGTTTTAGAGTCACTGCCTAAATATTGAAATGTCACCATTTGTTGTTTGGAGGGATATGGAGCTAAATTGAGAATGGGAGCACACATCTGCCTTGACTGCTAAGTATATCTGTCTTACTGCTCACCCATAATAGAATTTTTATGTGTGCATTCATTAGTCTTGGTTTTAGCAACAGTTTGAAGGAGGAAAGAGAAGGAAGAGACTTAGTTTGCAGTTCTCAGTTCTTCCCTTATATGTTTGAGTGTTTGTCCCAGGTAGGCCCAAGTTCTTTTTTTATCATCACTGTGGTAGCTTTTGTTTGCTTTGTTTTTTGTTTCTTGTTTCTTCATAAAGGGTAACTGAAAAGACATTATTTCCTAGTATGCTATCAGAAGGCAGAATATTACTATTAGGTCATTAAATATGAAATGTCTGATTTCAAATCAAAAGTGTAGTTTATTATATCTCAAGAAGCAAACAATTAAAGTGTGCACCTAAACTATTGACACAGTTTTGTCATCTTTTTTGTTTGTTTGTTTTTTTGAGACAGAGTCTCACTCTGTTCCTCGGGCTAGAGTGCCATGGCATCAGCCTAGCTCACAGCAACCTCAAACTCCTGGGCTCAAGCAATCCTTCTGCCTCAGCCTCCCGAGCAGCTGAGACTACAGGCATGCGCCACCATGCCTGGCTATTTTTTTCTATATATTTTTAGTTGGCCAATTAATTTCTATTTTTAGTAGAGACAGGGTCTCACTCTTGCTCAGGCTGGTTTTGAACTCCTGACCTTGAGCGATCCTCCCACCTCGGCCTCCCAGAGTGTTGCTAGGATTACAGGCCTGAGTCAATTGCCGTCTTTTTTTTTTTCTTTTCTTTTTTTCAAAGTGTGTTATATGTACACAGTTTTGCCATCTTAATGGTAGCTTGTTTAAAACAGTAGTGAAGAAGCCTGGTGAGTGAGTGGCGATGAAATCACAAGAAGCATTTTCTACAGCTTGTTGAGAATTGAATAGTTTTTCTTGCTAGAAGTGGTCCAAAGACTGAAAGCAGTGGTAGTCAGTTGGTGCAAGGTCTGGTGAATATGGTGGATGACAGAGTTTCCAAGTCCAGCCTCATAGTTGGAGCAGTGTTTTTTTTGTTTTGTTTTTTTGAGACAGAGTCTTGCTTTGTTGCCCAGGCTAGAGTGAGTGCCCTGGCGTCAGCCTAGCTTACAGCAACCTCAAACTCCTGGGCTCAAGCAATCCTTCTGCCTCAGCCTCTCGAGTAGCTGGGACTACAGGCATGCGCCACCATGCCCGGCTAATTTTTTCTATATATATTAGTTGGCCAATTAATTTGTTTCTATTTATAGTAGAGACGGGGTCTCGCTCTTGCTCAGGCTGGTTTCGAACTCCTGACCTCAAGCAGTCCGCCTGCCTTGGCCTCCCAGAGTGCTAGGATTACAGGCGTGAGCCACTGCGCCCGGCCAAGCAGTGTTGTTTGTGCAACATGTGGTCCAGTGTTGTCTTGCAAAAGGATTGGTCTGTCTCTATTGACTAGTCTTGGCTGCTTAATCACAAGCATCTTCGTCATTTTGTCCAATTGGCTGCAATAGACATCCACTGTAATTGATTGACCAGGGTTCATGAAACTATAGTGGATAATACCAGCACTGGACCACCAAATAGACACCATTAACTTTTTTGGATGAATAATCAGTTTTGGACTGTTTCAGCACTTTATCTTTAGCCATTATGCTGAATGCTTGCAATTGTCAAAAAGAATCCTTTTTTTATCACACGTAACAATACAGTTGTAGAAATAGTTTGTCTTATGTTGTGACAGCAAAGAAAGGCAAGCTTCAAGACAGTTTCTCTTCTGAAGCTTGTTTAATTCATGCAGTGCCCGTCTATCCAACTTTTTTTTTTTTTTTTCTTTTTTGAGACAGTCTCGCTTTGTTGCCCAGGCTACAGTGAGTGACATGGCCTCAGCCTCGCTCACAGCAACCTCAATCTCCTGGGCTCAAGCAATCCTGCTGCCTCAGCCTCCCGAGTAGCTGGGACTACAGGCATGTACCACCATGCCTGGCTAATTTTTTCTATATATATTAGTTGGCCAATTAATTTCTTTCTATTTATAGTAGAAACGGGGTCTTGCTCAGGATGGTTTCAAACTCCTGACCTCGAGCAATCCGCCTGCCTCGGCCTCCCACATTGCTAGGATTACAGGCATGAGCCACCGTGCCCGGCCTCTATCCAGCTGCTTTACCTTGCTGAATTGTTTCAAATGGTACGATATTGTTGGAACAGTAACATCAGACCTTGCTGCTAATTCATGTGTAGGTTGAGATGGGTTTGCTTCTACTATAGCTTTCAGCTCATCATTGTCCACCTTGGTCTCAGGTCACCCATGTGGCTCATTTTCAAGATTAAAATCAACAGAATGGAACTTCTAGAACCATTGATGTACTATGCGTTCATTTGCCACATCCTTTCCTAACGCTTTGCTGATATTTTGAGCTGTCTGCACAGCATTGGTTCCTCGATGGAATTCTTTAAAAAATAACATGAATTTTTGACTTATCCATGGTTTCACAAAAATTGCTCTAAAATTTTTTGGAAAGATAATCACAAGCCGAAAACCATGCATTTGAAAGAATGAGGATGTACCTTCACGATAAAAATAAAACAAAAAGCATCAAAGTGAAAATGTCAGAGATGTCGACTATCAAACTTAATACTTAAGGAAATCGGACATTTCATACTTAATGACATAATATCCCATTTTTATTTTCTGGCAAATTAAGATTCAGAGTTAGTAAAGAAATTTTTAATGTGCCACCTAATGAGTGTTATTGAACCCAAGATTTTTAAAGTCCTTCACCCTGGTGAGGAACCATTAGATAACACACCTTGCTCTCTATATCAAGAAAGCAGGGTGTGTCCAGTATAGGTAGTAGTGTGTGAGTGGTAAGTTTCTGGTGGCCAGTTATTCAACCAGCTTGCCCCTGGCCTGCCTTCTGATGGTCTTAACCATTCCTCCTTTTGTGACTGTTCTGAGGTTAGTTTGGACCCAAGCACTGTGCTCATTGCTGTCTTTGGCTCGTGGAAACTAAGTTTAAAACCAAGGCTAACAACCCAGTTCTTTCAAAACATTTTCAGACCACAGGAGTGAGCTTTTTCTTTTTTTTAAACTTCAGGTCAGGCTTTGGGGGACCTCAAAAACTGATTTTCAGGGAGGAGTTTGGAGGATGTGAAACAAGTCTGTGTTTCTTCTGCTCTGTTAGCCACTGCTATCTTCATGGATCTGACACTCTATTTATCTGACAGTGCACTTAGTACTGCTTCGCCAGGGAAAATCACACAAAACAAGCCTGGCGCATCAGCACTTTCATTGTGTGCTGGGCTGAGCCTCCCTTCACATGGTCACATCCCCATTTTAATCCAGTACTCCCTTTCCCTGCCCCTTCCCCAGTCCTGCCTCTTTTCTGTGGCACTTATTGCTGGCTTCCCTGAGCTCCTGTTTCCACTTTGTGTTTTTTGTGGGGCCCAGGAAGCTAAAGCTGTGTGTATTTGTGGATCAGACAAGTGCAGCAAGTTAATATCATTGGCTTCTGAAGGGGAGAGTGAGGTGATGGCTGCGTTTAAGTTGGATTTCCTTCCAGAAATGATGGTGGATCATTGCTCTTTGAATTCCAGTCCCGTGTAAGTATTTTTGTTGTCTAATTTTTATCATAAGCAGAGGAACTAGACTGTTTTCTTTGTTATTTGATGAAACTGGTTCCTTTCCTTAGGAGGGGCAAGAACAAATTGGGCAAGGAAACAAAAATCCAAATTCTCTAATGCTATATTATTTCCTATTATAGTCTAATTCTATCTCATTAATCTTGATTTCCTCAAGGCTCTAACTAAGTTCTTTACATAAAGGTGCAGTTCATATAAAACCAGCAACATCATGCCTGGTGTGCTGGCTCCAGTCCCTTTAAGCTGTATTGTTTTTCCATGTGACAGATTCCAAAGCATTTTTTAAAAAACTGTAGCTTTATTGCTTTGGGAAGGGTATGCAATTTAAAATGATCTTCTGGGGAATATTTTTATTATTTTTAATTATCAAATTCTTAGACTCCTATCACAGAGAAGACTGCTAGCTAGAGTGTATTTAGTATTGTCTACACAGCATTCTGTGTTGACGTGCAAAGTGTAATCCTGGATCTTGATTTCCAGCCGTCCCCCTAATCTAATTGAGAATGCAGCTCAGCACATGATTTCAGGAACATCAGATTGTCCTCCACCCTCCAAAAAAAGAGTAAAATTGGATCAGTCTTGATTAACAGTTTGCCCAAGTAAATTATGGGAATGAGAAACTTTGTTAGCTTATAATAGTAAGAACTGCTATTGTACACAGCTGAAATACTAACCTGGCCCTGAGTTGTTGCTGCAGGGAACTTGAATTCTGGATTTCCAACCTCTGATTTCTGTGGCTTTAATCAGGCTTTAAAAGTATCTTGGAACCTCAAGCAGATGATTCTTAGGCTATTCAAAACCAAGAATGTTAAATGGTAGAATATTCTCTAGATCTGTGGTTCCTAACCCCTAGGCCACGGCCCATTACCTGTTCGTGGCCTGTTAGGAAACAGGCCATGCACCACTGCTTGAGTTCAGTACCCCACCCCCACACCCCCAGTCCGTGGAAAAATTGTCTTCCATGAAACCGATCCCTGGTGCCAAAAAAGGTTGGGGACTGCTACTTTAGATAACAGGTGTTAGTGCAAGTCTGAGGTTAGGCCTCTATGTGCAAATCAGTCTACCCTGGGATTTAGGTGTAACAGGTGTGGCTAATAGTAGCTGCTGAACGGTTTTTTGTTGACTAAATAGGGATGGGGTGTGCTGGCTCAGAGTTACCCATCTTGCTCTTTTGAAGTGGATCCTGTGCCTTTTCTGTAGTCTCCAAAATAGTAGTAAATTAAATGTGTCTTTTAAAAGTAGAATTGCTTACTACTAAAATATTATTTTAGCAGTAGCATAAAGGTTTAATACATAATAAAGGTATTTCCATGTCCCAGGATATATGATCCCTACAGAAGTAGGACTTTGTGCCAAAAATTATCTTTCTTTCACTGTAACATGAAAGTATTATGCTTTGCCACTGCCTAATGCTGAACCCAGGATTTGCACAGCATTTTTCTTAACCTTTTTTCTCATCTTTTAAGAGGTTGGACTCATGCAGTATTTTGTGAAGTCTGGACCATGGACCACTGCATGGAAGTCATTTGCAACTTAAATATCTAGATATTCTTATGCTAGAGTAGAGCCCAAGACTTTGTATCCTGTGTAGTTTTCATGCATACTAAAGTTTGAGAGTGAATGTACTTAATGCAGGTCATTCTGAGTTAAAGTTAATCAAGGAGTGGGTTTTCATATCTTTTTTTCCAAGTGCATGTGTATCTGTTTTAGTCATTCATCTTCACTGGAGCTTTGTGAGGTTAACTGGGCATAGGCTTTTTGCCACTGTTTTACAAATGAGAGACCCAGTTGAAAGAGGATATAGCTGACTTACCTGAGGACAGTTGTTGTCAACCTTTGGTCTAAAATACTAATTTAATGATACTTTCTTTTTATTTTTGCCCACTAGACCAGATTGCTGCAGGTGTCCATGATCAGTTATGCATCATATCTTTCCATTGTTGCACATTCCTTGGGTTACTCCCATAGGCACCTCCAAAACACCACAGGGACAATAAGGAACTGAGAAGAAGATAATTCTTGAGAACTTTCTTGTTGTGTGCTTGCCACTGCTTTCTTAGATTCTCAGTCCTCCTTTCCATTCTTCAGTGAAGCACTACTTTAGCAGGAGGCTTAACATCGGTGGTTTTCTTGCTGAAGTGATTTTGCCTGAGTGTGATCTAATGGTATATTTTATTTCAAAATTTTTTTACAACAAGGAAGTGGTAGAAGAGCTCTGGAAGGGCTGGGGGATCTGGGCCCTAGTTTCTATTCTTGTAATCAGTGTCCTTGATTCTATTTTGATCACTTTTGCACCTCCACTGGTTCTTCTTACTTTGCTTGTATCCTAGGATATGGGTGTTCTTCAATGGTTGTGTCCCAGGCCTTTTTCTTATCCCTCTCCCATTGCTTAAGGGGACACTGATGTGCTTTTGTTACTCTCAGATCTCTATATCTGTTTCTCAAACATCTTCTGAGCTCTATGACTTTATTTTTAAAACTGCCATTTGGTCACCTGTATCTGGAAGCTTCCCCCACAAAAAACATTTCCCTATATTGTTTACACTAAAACCCAAGCATTAATTGGTAACTTATTCCCCTTCCTCACCTCCTTGGAGTTCAGGTGTGAACTCCAAGTCCTAGTGGATCCTGACCTGAAATTTCTCAGTATTGTCTGAGACTGAGCCCTAATCTTAGTTGTTAGTTTATTCAAGAGCCTTCTGATCTCCATGTTTCTCTACCTTATTTCATCCATCTAGATTATTGTCAGGTATCTTTGAAAAAGACAAATCTGATCACACTCTCTTATTCTGATCACACTCTCTTATTCCAAAATCTTGGGATAAAGTCCAGGCCTGTCTCAGAGAGCAATCCTATGATTTAAAAAAAAAAAAAAAAAAGAGGGAAAGTCCAAGTCTGTCAGAATAGCATGGAAAACCATTCAGTGGTGTCTCTAACCTACCTCTTTGTTCTAGTTGATTTTCTAATGTGTTCTCTCTTTTTTCTGTTTCTATACTTTTGTCACACTTTCTCAGGTTCTGTTTTCTCCCTTTAATGTTATCGTGTTCTCCCCTCTCTTCTCAGTCCTTACTGTTTTTCTTCTTTACCCTAGGCTTCATTCCTCCATGCCATGTAGCACTTTTTCTAGTTGCCTGGTCCATTCAGCTTAAATCTCTGCCCCCTCCAGATAATGTAAAACTGTATTAGCCACTTCTTTCACGTAACTTTTATGCGTATGCTAAAGGATTTGTAGAGCGTTATAGATGTCCTTCCACGTTTTCGATGTCATTGTCTCCAGGGCAGGTATTGCTCAGTCTTTTAAAGAGCCCTATAGTGTGCATCATAGTAAAAGCTTGGGAAATACAGTTGAATGAATAATATGCTCTTGGAGGGGTTTTTTTTTTTTTGGTAATTAAAGATGATTGTAGAGGTAAGGTTTCCAGATATTAACTCCATTCCTCAGGGAAGAAGGCTGAAAATCTTCAAAAGCAAATTGTTAGCTGTTCTATTGTTAGTTGGTGGCTTTAAAAGCATTACTGATAGCTTATTCTAGTACCTAATACTCCACATGTAAGAATGATTTCCCTTTATCCAAATGAAAATTATTTCCTTACAGCATAGACATACTCTGTCTTATTCTCTCTAGAAAGTAGCTGGTAAGTAACTCAGGCCAGTGTTTCTGCGCCCTTTTTATTCTCATGCACTTCTGTTCCAGTTTTTCCACAGCACAATATGTAAGCCAGAGGGACCTTATAAGGGTGGGTGGTGGCTGAAGTTTGGAATGCAAGTATTTATGCCTGCTGGGGAGGTGGAGGGATGGGTAAGTATCTGAAAAAATTTTTTATAATGATCAAAGGGAAGTCAACAGGTAATGAGAAGGGGAGAGAATGAAAAAACGAATAATGAAAGGTTTCAGAAGTGCTTCATTTATTTTAGAGACAGGGTCTTGCTCTGTTGCCCAGGCTAGAGTGCAATGGCACGATCATAGATCAGTGCAGCCTCAAACTCCTGGGCTCAAATGATCCTCTAGCTCCAGCCTCTTGAGGAGCTAGGACTACAGGCACGTGCTGCCATACTTGGCTAATTTAAAAAGTTTTTTGTAGAGACAGGATCTTGCTATGTTGGTCAGGTTGGTCTTGAACTCCTGGCCTCCCAGAGTGCTGGGATTACAATGTGAGCCACCATGCCTAGTCAGAAATGATTTTTAAACATGTGTGAAGGTCATGTTTGCCAGGCTGTTTGGCTGTAGGGAGGAGATACCCACTCAAGCTGGCATATATGAAACTGCTTTTTTACAAGGACACATGTGGGCTAGACTATAATGTAATGAGGAGCTCTGAAGCTGGAAGACCTGGAAACTCCATCTTTCTGACCCCAGGATACACATTCTGCTCTCTCTGCTTGTGCCTTCTTGTCTGCTCTCAACTACCTTATAAATTTGGTTGCAGCATGGCTTGGCTTTGCCACTATTCTTCCAGCCTGTGTCTTCTGATCCCCTCTCCCATTGAGATATAATTCACACACCATAATTTTTACCCCTTTAAAGTTTGTAATTCAGTGTTTTTAGTATATTCACAAAGTTGTGTAACCATCACCACTATTTAATTCCAGAACATTTTCATCACCCTATAAAGAAACTCTGTACACATTAGCAACTATTCTGCCCCCTTCACCCTACCCCTTCCACCTCCATTCCTAGATAAGCACTAACCTACTTTCTGTTATAGATTGGCCTATTCTGGACATTTTTTATAAATGGAATCGTGCACCATGTGGCCTTTTGTGACTGGCTTTTGTCACTTTGCATAATGTTTTCAAGGTCCATCTATGACTCGTTATCTCTTGCTGTAGCCCTTTGAGCTTGTCTACTTACTCATGCTATATCTAGTTGCACCTTTTCCATTTCTGACTTCACTACTGTCTGTTTCTGTTAATCAGTTTCAGATTCTATAGAGCAGTGCTGTCCAACAGAACTTTCTGATGGAAATGTTCTATATCTCCACTGCCTGATACAGTAGCCACTAGTGCTCACTACAGTTGGTTGGCCAGGCCTTTCTTTGTGGGATTTTGAGGGGGGAAATTTTGAGACAGTCTTGCTCTGTTGCCCAGGCTGGGGTTTTTTGGCGTGATCATAGCTCACTGTGGCCTTAAACTCCAGGGCTCCAGCCATCCTCCCACTTCAGCCTCTTGAGTAGCTGGGACTACAGGCTGCTGCCACCATAGCCGGCTAATTGTTTGTTTGTTTGTTTTGTTAGAGACAGGGTCTCCTTGTGTTGCCCAGGATGGTCTCAAATTCTTACACTAAAGCCATCCTCTGGCCTTAGCCTCACAGAGTGCTGGGATAACAGGGATTATCCATCACACCTGGGCCCTTATCTTTCTGTTTTAAAGCACAGATCAAGGATCTTAAGTTTCTGGCCAGCCACTGGGATAAAACCTACCTCTGGTCTAATCAGCTGGGGCCAGGGAATAGGGGAAAAAGTAGGATAGAACATTTATGCTCTCCCCGAGATGGGCCCCTGGGGTAGGAAAGTTTTAAAAGGAGAAAAGATAGGAGAAAGAAAAGAAAGAGTTCAAGAATTTTGAGTAAATGTGTGCCCCTTATGTGCCTCTCTTCCCAATTGGGTTCTGTTTTGCCTTTTTCTTCTTCTTCTTCTTCTGAGATGGGATCTCACTGAGAATTCTTCTGGCCATGGCCTCAAGCCATCCTCCCACCTCAGTAGCCTCCTAAGTAATTGGGATTACAGGCTCAAACCACCGAACCCAACTTGTGGCACATTTCATTAAGAATCAAGGTAGACAAGGTAGCCTCTGGTCCTGATTTTTTGTAGTTGCTCATCTTAATGGTATACGTCTTCAGGTGGTTGCTTTCTTTATTATTTCTGCTGATAGAAGTGTAAAAATATAAAAGGTGAGTCTATACCATGCCTTTGCCCTAAAACACTTGTTACTTTCTCATCTCCCTCCACCCACTGTTGCAGGCCCTTATTTTCCTAAACTCTTCCATCATACTCCCAGGTCAGGAAGTATTGCCACAGAATATGAGAATTTGTTTTATTTTTTATTTGTTTTTGGGACAGTCTCACTCTGTTGCTTGGGGTAAAGTGCCGTGGTGTCAGCTTAGCTCACAGCAACCTCAAACTCCTGGACTCAAGCAATCCTTCTGCCTCAGCTTCCTGAGTAGCTGTGACTACAGGCATGCACCACCATTGCCTGGTTAATTTTTTTTTTTTGAGACAGAGTCTCACTTTGTTGCCCAGGCTAGAGTGAGTGCCATGGCATCAGCCTAGCTCACAGCAACCTCAAACTCCTGGGCTCAAGCAATCCTCCTGCCTCAGCCTCCTGAGTAGCTGGGACTACAGGCATGCGCCACCATGCCCGGCTAATTTTTTCTATATATATTAGTTGGCCAATTAATTTGTTTCTATTTATAGTAGAGACGGGGTCTCACTCTTGCTCAGGGTGGTTTTGAACTCCTGACCTTGAGCAATCTGCCCGCCTCGGCCTCCCAGAGTGCTAAGATTACAGGTGTGAGCCACTGCACCCAGCCAATTTTTTAATATATATATATATTTTTTTAGTTGTCCAGCTAATTTCTATTTTTAGTAGAGATGGGGTCTCACTCTTGCCTCAGGCTAGTCTCGAACTCCTGAGCTCAAACGATCCTCCTGCCTTGGCCTCCCAGAGTGCTAGGATTACAGGTGTGAGCCACCGTGCCTGGCTGAGATTTTCTAGTAGACTTGCCTCTTAAGAATGACGAGGGTACTATAGATACTTCATCAGGCTGCTGAATTCTCTGGTACTTGAATGGACATAATAAATACACAAAATTCATGACCACTGACCCTGAGGAGCTAGCTCTCTATAGAGCAGGGAGGTAAGGCACAGATTTGAGAATGTATTTAGTAATATATAGGATAGTTGGATTATGTAGGATCCTGGGTATGTCACACTGGATGTCTTGTTCCCAGGTGTCTTTTTTATGCAGTGGTTACTTGTAACCTTCAGAACAAACATGCATATTAGAAGTATATGTGAAAGAGGGAGGATGGAAAAGCATTGTTGCACATCTCTCCAGACATAATAGCAGTTGAGAAAGTTAGTGACTGCTTGTTACACATAAATGGATATACATGTGGTTCTTGCTGTGTCTGAGCAGTGCTTCTCAGACTGTGGGCAAAGGACCATTTATTTCCTTACCCCTGACTCCCTTGTGCAATGCAATAAAAATTAAGTAATTATGCTAGTCTAGCTGCTTAAAAAAAAAAAAATTAAGTATTAATAGAAAAATGAAGTATGAGCTTACATTTTACGTTTATTATTACTATCATTATTAGATTGGGTAAATATAAAATTCTCAGCCTAATTTCTGTAAAAATTTCTAAAAAGTTAAATTTGAAGATTGCCCCTGGTCCTTGGGCAAAACTTTGAATAGCACTGTTGTAAGGTATTCTCCTGGCTATTGAATTGGTATATGAAGGGGGGAAAGGTGGCCCATGGAATGAAGGTAGACATGAAGAAAGAGAAAAAGATTTGGAGAGTCAAAGACAGGAAAAGGAAGACATTTGTCTAGAAGCCTGCGTGTCTACTGAACTTTTGGAGAAACTGTAATTAACACTTAAGTGTTTATGCTTTTGCGCTGAACAGTATATACTGTGTTTCCCCGAAAATAAGACAGGTTCTTATATTTATTTTTCCTCAAGAAGACCCTAGGGCTTACTTTCAGGGAATGTGTTATTTTTTTTAAGTACAGTACAACAATCTACATTTATTGAAATATAGTTAAGTTGTCATCTTCTGGAACATCATCATAACTCTCCAAACCCTGAATTCCATCCTGAATTTCTTACGACTCTATTTCCTTTAGAACCAATGCCCCAGTCTCTCATGTTGAGCAATAGAGCTCTTACTCTGCTACAGAATGCCATGGCTTGTGCAGATAGGCTATGTAGCCACGCCCATCACTAGGTCTTATTTTCGGGGTAGGGCTTATATTGTGCAAATGCTTAGAAATCCTGCTAGGGCTTATTTTATGGGAAGGTCTTATTTTCGGGGAAACATGGTAGAAAGTTTAGAAATGGCACACAGCAGAAGAAAGGGCAAACTGGAGGAGCAGTTGCCTCCAATGTCATACAAACGAATAAACCCTTGCCTCTTTTCAGAAATATTTAATACTTCTCAGCTTCCATATTATCATAATATATATATTCTGTGCACCACTGGGGTTCTGTGTTAACCCTCCCTAGAATTGAAATATGAAAAATTAGCAACATTTCAATGAAATGCTATTAATACTGATATGCTATTAATACTGAATTAAAGTTTTTGGGTGCAGGTTGTAGGGAATGACACCTATTATTTCCCTAGTCATAGGGCTTTGATCATCATGGTAGCTGGTGTCTATTAGGTTAGGATTACGCTTTTAAAAGCAATTACATTTTTGCAACAACCTGCCACACATAGTTTTAAATTAACAGATTAAAGGAAAACCAATAAAATGAAGCATTTCAAATCCTTAAAAGAAAAAAAGGGCAGATTGATTCTGTGGCAATCAAATAATCATAGATAATAGCTGTTCTTAAATTTGAGAGCCCTCTTTGCACAACATTTTATCTGGACTAATTGCTTAAATAGGGGGAATTGTTGAGACTATTAAGAAGAAATTCCTCCCATCCCACATTTGAGTGCTTACTTTGAACCTTGTGATACCAGGTATGGTTACAAAAATGAATAGGAGGTAGTTTCTGCCTTCAGGGAGCTGTCAGTCTAATTGGGAGAGGTAGATACAACCAGATTATGTTAAAAGCTGTTAAATACTAACAATATAATGAATGTGCAAATTTAGTACTGTTGGAGTCCTGGGGTATGTGGCTGACTAGTTAACCTAGAAAAATATGGGGAACCTTAACAGAATTGGTCTTATATGCCATTTGTCTTATAGCTTTGATAGTTAGTGCTAGATTAATCAAAGGTGGCATGAGAATGGCTTCTGTTCAATTATAAGAGATTTGGGAATTAAAAGATAGAGGCTGGCCGGCGCCTCATGCCTGTAATCCTAGCACTCTGGGAGGCTGTGGGGGGCGGATTGCTTGAGGTCAGGAGTTCGAAAGCAGCCTAAGCAAGAGCGAGACTCCGTCTCTACTGTAAGTATAAAGAAATTAATTGGCCAACTAATATATATAGAAAAAATTAGCCGGGCATGGTGGTGCATGCCTGTAGTCCCAGCTACTCGGGAGGCTGAAGCAGAGGGATTGCTTGAGCCCGGGAGTTTGAGGTTGCTGTGAGCTAGGCTGACGCCACGGCACTCACTCTAGCCTGGACAACAAAGTGAGACTCTGTCTCAAAAAAAAAAAAAAAAAAAAAAAGATAGAGGCTGAACTCTTTTCACAGATTCAGCATTCAGAAGATACCAGTGGTGGAATTTTTGTTTGTTTGTTTTGAGACAAAGTCTTATTCTGTCTCCTTGGCTAGAGTGCAGTGATGTCATCATAGCTCACCGCAACCTCAAACTTCTGGCCTCTAGCCATCCTCCTGCCTCAGCCTCCCAAATGGCTGGGACTATAGGCGCACACCACCACATGCAGCTAATGTTTCTATTTTTAATAGAGACAGGATCTTACACTTGGTCAGACTGGTCTCAAACTCCTGGCCTCAGGTGATCCTCCTATGTTAGCCTTCCAAAGTGGCCTAAGCCATCACACCTGGCCTATTTTTTGTTTAAAGAAAACTAGCATTTTATTTAGGGTTGGATTTTAGAACCTGGAAATTTTTAATATGATATGGTTTCTGGATTAAGCAACAAATACTAATATGAAAGCTAACCAACCATTCTAATTGTTGGAATTTAAGTTATTTATAGTTTAGGTAAATACTAAGAGTTAGGTCTTGAAACAGTAGTAGGAGAAGGACTTTGAAAGAGGTGTGTATGTTCTCAATAAAAACAGTGTAAGAGTCCCTCCTAGGTTCTTAACAGTGGCAGGGTAGGAAAGAGGCATTTAAATATGAACAATACAAATTTGGTGTGGTAGGACTGGAGGAATTTGTGGACATTTAAATGGTTTCAGTCGTTAGGAAATCAACTTGGTAAAGTCTTGGAGAAATAGCAGTAAATTGGGTGACCTAGAAACAAACAAAAAAACTACAACATTGTATATATTTATGGCACAGTCACTTAGAAATTTAAGATGCAGAGCTTTGTTTTGGTCTGGAGACCTGACTCAAGAACACTGGAATCATGAATGAGACAGCCACATTCAAAGGCCAGCATTCTAATCAGTTCTTAGTTTAGGCCTTGGAAATCAAGTGCTTCTGTTCTAACATCTGAAAGGAAACTTCACCTGTCATTGTATACATTGAAGAGTACTTACCTGTGATCAATAGTCCTTTGTTATTTTATGGACATTTAAAAACTGTTTTGTTAACTATGCTTAAAAATTATTAAAACTGGGTTGGGTGTGGTGGCTCACCCCTATAATCCTAGCACTCTGGGAGTCCTAGGCAGGAGGATCGCTTGGGGTCAGGAGTTCAAGACCAGCCTGAGCAAGAGTGAGACCCTGTCTCTACTACAAATAGAAAAATTAGCCAGGCGTGTGGCGCACACCTGTAGTCCCAGCTACTTGGGAGGCTGAGGCAGGAGAATCGCTTGAGCCCAGGAGTTTGAGGTTGCTGTGAGCTAGGTTGACACGATAACCCTCTAGCCCAGGTGACAGAGTGAGACTCCATCTACAAAAAAAAAATTAAAACTTGATCTTGCTTTGGGAGCTTTACCCGTTAAGTTCCTCTGAGAATTCTCATGATTTCTCCAAGAAATGAGTGACATTGTCAGTTCCTCAGTTAAAACTTGTAATGTCCCAATCAGAATGCTTACTTTAGTTTTACATCTAATGGAATGGGTGGCCATGGCAAGAGAGGACTGGGAAACTCTGGTAAATCAAATTGAAATAATGAAAGAAGTAGAATTTTTTTCCTCTACTTTTTTTAGAAGGTAATTGAGATCTTTTTTTTTTTTTTTTTTGAGACAGAGTCTCACTTTGTTGCTCAGGCTAGAGTGAGTGCCGTGGCGTCAGCCTAGCTCACAGCAACCTCAAACTCCTGGGCTCAAGTGATCCTCCTGCCTCAGCTTCATGAGTAGCTGGGACTACAGGCATGCACCACCATGTCCAGCTAATTTTGTGTGTGTATATATATATATTTTAGTTGGTCAATTAATTTCTTTCTATTTTTAGTAGAGGCAGGGTCTCGCTCAGGCTGGTTTCGAACTCCTGACCTCAAGCAATCTGCCTGCCTCGGCCTCCCAGAGTGTTAGGATTACAGGTGTGAGCCACCACGCCCAGATGCCCGGCCTAATTGAGATCTTTTTTTTTTTTTTTTTTTTTTTTGAGACAAGAGTCTCACTTTGTTGCCCAGGCTAGAGTGAGTGCCGTGGTGTCAGCCTAGCTCACAGCAGCCTCAAACTCCTGGGCTCAAGCAATCCTCCTGCCTCAGCCTCCCAAGTAGCTGGGACTACAGGCGTGTGCCACCATGCCCGGCTAATTTTTTCTATATATATTAGTTGGCCAATTAATTTCTTTCTATTTATTGTAGAGACGGGATCTCGCTCTTGCTCAGGATGGTTTCGAACTCCTGACCTCTAGTGATCCGCCTGCCTCGGCCTCCCAGAGTGCTAGGATTACAGACATGAGCCACCACGCCCGGCCTAATTGAGATCTTTAAAGAAAATAAACTCCCTCTGGAAAGCAGCATGAATATATAATAGAGGTTTTATTTTATCTTATGCAGCTCAAAGAAAATGAACGGCACCCTGGACCACCCAGACCAACCAGATCTGGATGCCATCAAGATGTTTGTGGGCCAGGTTCCGAGAACCTGGTCTGAAAAGGACTTGCGGGAACTCTTCGAACAGTATGGTGCTGTCTACGAAATCAACGTCCTAAGGGATAGGAGCCAGAACCCTCCTCAGAGCAAAGGTCAGGACTTTGGTTTTTTATATGTAATTTTAGCCGTGTGTATTCTGTCACTCATAGCCAGAATTTTCCTAAGTCATAGGGGGAAATGTCTGTCTTTTTATAGTAGCTGTATCTTCTAATACAGACATATCTAATGACATAAAAATGAAAAGTTAAGGTGACGACATGAGGATAATTTGTAAATTGGATCTTGGGCAGTCCTTTGTGATAGCTTTAAATTCAGTAGACCATACCCATGTGAATGTCACATTTGGTCTTGGGAATGGAATGAAATAAATAAAATGGAAGTAAACCAGCCACCTAAGGTTTTCTTCAGTGCTTTGACTAGGGTAAACTAAAAGAGAAAGATCTGCATACCCTGGATTTTTTGTTAGTATTACAGAGACCTTTCAGGAAGGACTTGTTTAGGCAACTTATTTGTTGTAGCCTACTAAATGAACAGGAGAAGAAAGACTGAGCTACTTCCAGAAATATCTATTTCACAAGACTGGCTGTAGATAGGTGTTAGCTTCGCCACATCTACACACAGACATGTTCTTGTTTTCCAGTTGACCAATTTCAAAATAATTTTCTGTAGAGGGTGTTCTACAATACAAATGTGAAAAACATAATTATAAATTTGCGAACAGGTTAATAGCAAAGTATCTAGAAGGAGACAAATTATTTTCTTTTTGTGGCATAAATAACTTAAAATATAAAGTATCATAGTTTCTGAAAATGACTAGCAAAATAACACTCAGTAATTTAAAATCCTAACTCCAGCATGATTTTGGAAGAAATCTATTTTGTATCTCTTGGGAATATGGGTGCTTCAGAACATTGAAGCCCAGGATTTAGAAGATATACTTCCTTCCTCCTATTCCACATAAAGATATAATGCACAAAATCTGCAGATCTGAGGCAACACTATGTGTTGTTAGAAGTTTTATATTTATATTTATATTTGATGAGAACCAAGAGTCCAAAAAAAGATGTTAAGAGGTTCTTGCTCTTAAATAATTTTATAATTTAATAAGTGATAATTATGTTTGAAGCAAGTGGTAGAACTTGGCTATGCTGTAGGGAGTGGTTTGTTATAGAGAGCACAAAAAGAAAGAGTTCCTGGTAGACTACAAGCTTCAAGAGTACAGAGCCCTATCTGTCTTGTTTACAGCTAAGACTTCTTACCTAGCACACTACGTGGCGCTCCAAGTGGGTGGAGTGAATGGAATGGCACATGACCGCTGTAAGGGAAGTCATCTTTTCCTGAGATTTATATGAGCAGCTAAAGAGGACTTTTAATATAACTAGGAGAATAAAGTAATAAAGAAAATACATATTCATCCTCTTCCCTCATGACGGTTTTAATAAACCCAGCCCTTTAAGTTCCAACATGGCCATGGAGGAAGGAGTGCTCTTGGAATTGTCTGTTTTCAAAGTTTGGTTTTGTGAAATCTGTTTATTGCAGGGTGCTGTTTTGTTACATTTTACACCCGTAAAGCTGCATTAGAAGCGCAGAATGCTCTTCACAACATGAAGGTCCTCCCAGGGGTAAGAAAGCTCCTATTAGTAAATGGGACTGTGGTAGTTTTGATGCATGGGATATACTTATTCATATTAGATGCACACTGAAAGCCATTTTAGGAAAAAGGTAACTGTAAGAAGGAATTGATGTAAAAGGGAGCATTTCAAAAAAAGATAGGCTGAAAGTTTTCTCTAAGCCAGGTGTCTTGGATATTTTGACTTCTTTTTATTTTATTTATTTATTTATTATTTATTTATTTTGAGACAGAGTCTCACTCTGTTGCCCAGGCTAGAGTGCCAACGCGTCAGCCCAGCTCACAGCAACCTCAAACTCCTGGGCTCAAGCCATCCTTCTGCCTCAGCCTTCCGAGTAGCTTGGACTCCAGGCATGTGCTACCACATGTGGCTAATTTGTATTTTGACTTCTTGACTCCCATTCTATCTATTACATTTTGTGGGTAAAGATCATGAGGCAGACATGAGTTTAGAGAGAACTCTGGCCAGGCGTGGTGGCTCATGGCTGTAATCCTGGCACTCTGGGAGGCCTAGGCGGGCGGATCACTCGAGGTCAGGAGTACGAAACCAGCTGGAACAAGAGTAAGACCCCATCTGTACTAAAAAATAGAAAGAAATTAATTGATCAACTAAAAATGTGTACAAAAAATTAGCTGAGCATGATGGCGTATGCCTGTAGTCCCAGTTACTCGGGAGGCTGAGGCAGAAGGATTGCTTGAGCCCAGGAATTTGAGGTTGCTGTGAGTGAGGCTGACACTATGGCACTCTAGCCCGGGCAACAGAGTGAGACTCTGTCTCAGAAAAAAAAAGAGAACTCTTAAGGCTCTGGTTTTGATATTTGTTTTAGAGTCCTCATTTAAATTTTTGAGTGCCATCAACATATACAGTGATAATACTCATGTGTTTTCCTTTGTAGATGCATCATCCTATACAGATGAAACCTGCTGACAGTGAGAAGAACAATGGTAAGCAAGCATGTGAACTCTTCTCCTTATAAGATTTCTTCCTAGTTTGCTGTCTAGATTGAATTGTGCTCTAAGTAATCTCTCCTTTAAATTGTCTCAGTTTTTTTAAAAATGAGTATCATAAATGGGGAAAATAGAATTGACAGGGAAACATTACAAGAACATTTTAGAAAGAGCTGAGGGGAAAAATGAACAAGTTAGAAAAGAGAACTTAGTATTCAAGAAAACAGAAAAGGAAAATAGTTACATTCACTAAAAGGTGTGTTCTTTTCCTGTTGTCATATCAAATAAGTGTGAAAACCTCTTCCTCTTTCTTCTTTGGAAGTATTGCTAGTAAGAGCAAATAATACTAAGTACTAAGCAAGATGCTAAGCACTTTTCATTTAATACCTACTGCTAGCCTTTGAAGCAAACCTAGTTATCCCTATTAATTAGATGAGGAAACAGGCACAGAATGCTTAAGTAACTTTCACAAGATCACAAAACTACCATATTTCATCTAAATGCTTCCAATTATAATTTTTAAGATACCGTTGGTTGTAAGAGGAGATGCAAAATTATGGGGGAAAAATGTGTGTCTTGGAATCCATGATATACAATATGAAGGCACAGAGCCATGATTCAAACTCAGGCGGTCTGGCTCCCAAGTCTGTGCTACCCTGACTCTTCTAGTAGGAATGTTCAAGCCTTTTGTGTTTTACTCTCTTAGCAGTGGAAGACAGGAAGCTGTTTATTGGTATGATTTCCAAGAAGTGCACTGAAAATGACATCCGAGTCATGTTCTCTTCATTTGGACAGATTGAAGAGTGCCGGATATTGCGGGGACCTGATGGCCTGAGCCGAGGTAGAGACAATTTAAATTTTAAGGATACTTGCTTTAAATTTGGAATCTCTTTCATTTTTGACCAGTGATCCCTAGCCAACATGGCCTTGTCACATTGGAAAGATTGGGCCTATTCCTCCCTGCTGTATATGTAGGGTCCCGTTTCAGTGACTCCTACCAGTTGATTCCTTTTTTATTCTCTCAACTGCTCTACTTAGTCTACATTCTGCACATCAGTGTTGTGCATTAAAATTTTCACTTTTTGTGCTTGGAGAAGTTCTTGATGGCAAAATGGAAACACTTCTTTCTCCTAGTTTATTTTCTTTTCAAGAGGAACTAGAGGGCCAGTTGCTCTGGCTCACTCCTGTAATCCTAGCACTTTGGGAGTCTGAGGCAGGAGAATTGCTTTAGCCCAGGAGTTTGAGGTTACAGTAAGATAATCATACCACTGCACTCCAGCCTGGGTGACAGATTTAAACACTGCCTCTTTAAAAAAAAAAAAAAAAAAAAGAGGAACTAGAGGATATGATTCTTCTTTTCTCCTTCAAGCACTTTCTTTCTTTTCTGTAGGTCTTTGGTTTTTCATTATAGCACTTATCACTCTATTGTAACATCTGTCTCTTCTACCAGCTCATGAACTCCTGAAAATAGGGACACTGTCTGGTCTGGTATGGTAGTCAGCACATAGTAGGTACTCAGTATATCTGTCAGATAAATAAGTGAATGGATGAGTTATTGATTCTTCTCTTACCAGGTTGTGCATTTGTGACTTTTACAACAAGAGCCATGGCACAGACGGCTATCAAGGCAATGCACCAAGCACAGACCATGGAGGTAGGGAGTAGATAGATGAAATGGGGAAATTCCTTAGCTTCAGAATATTAGGACAATTGGCCATCAAAGTCCAGCAGTATGTATAGCATCTAATTGTCCAGAAATTTAAAAAGCCAGTCTCTCTTAAAGTTAAAACCCAATGCTTTCTTTTAAAATAACATAAAGAAAATAGTTACTCTTTTATTAAGAAATTGTCCCTTGTCACTCATGTCATTTGGCAATGAGTGAAATTAGATTGCAGCCTGCATGTCACCAAAAAGGAGGATATTTCCTTCACCCAGAAGAGGGAATTTGACCCTTTGGTTTTGGTGTTTTCATAGGGTTGCTCATCACCCATGGTTGTAAAATTTGCTGATACACAGAAGGACAAAGAACAGAAGAGAATGGCCCAGCAGCTCCAGCAACAGATGCAGCAAATCAGCGCAGCATCTGTGTGGGGAAACCTTGCTGGTCTAAATACTCTTGGACCCCAGTATTTAGCAGTGAGTCTTTGTGGTTTGCTTTCTGCAAATTGTGCAAGCTCCCAGCCTGTTTCTTCTTCTGCTGTCCCTAGCTAACAGATACAGTGGCATTTACAACTTGTGGCATACAGAAATTTTACATAAATATTCATACAATGCTATGTTCTTTAAGTCATGTTAGTATGTATCTCTCTCTCTCTCTCTCTGTATATATATATATATATCCTGAGGCCATTGCTATGATTTAAGTGAAATTCTAGTATTTCCTTCTTTTGGATATAAAGGGCAGTGTTAAATCCTGTTGAGTCTTTCCTAAAGAATATGATAAATGTTTCTTTCAGTGGACTGAGAGATCAAGAGATTAACATGGACATTATTAAATTATAATTACAGGTATATATTCCATTTCACTACATTGTTAATAGTCTTCCTTTAATTTGGTCTCTCTATTGTTGCGTGTGAGCCATAATAGTCCAAAAGGTCTAGGTCCAGTTTGCTATTTAGATTTACTAAGACTGCAGTATGTTACAGGGGATTATTTTACTGCTTTAACCCTTGAAACAACTACAGCCAGCACAAGACACTTGAAACCATTTCGTCTGTGAGTCAAAAAGAAAAGGTCACCTCTGAAGCTATAAAATGGTAAAACCATTAGATTTATATGGATAGTTGAGAAATATCCACATGGTAATGAACAGTATAGTTATTCACTTGTCAACTTTTCAAGTATTATTCTGTATGGAAACACCAGAAAGGCAGTGGTTTCTGTCACCTAGTACTAAATTTTGGTTAATTTGATCTCCCCTGGTTTTCATATTTCTAAAATCTTAGGAAAAATTCCAGTGTATCTTAGCTAGAATTTCTCTGAAATAAAAAAAAAAAAAGAGGGTGGTTATATTTTAACAAATTAAATTGTTTCTTAGTGCTGAAAATTGCTTGTAAGTTCAGAAAATTGAGAGATTTTAGTCTTCTTCCAAAATGATAATGCTTTGAAAATGATCTCCATGATATGCATTTGCTTTTCTTAGAGAGTTTAGGAGCCTCTTTTTAGGGAAGAATCGCCTTTTTGTAGTCATTGCCACAACCAGCAAGTGCGTGATGGTATGTGTTGAGAGCTGTGGTCTCTTCATTTCAGTAAGACATGATCCCTGCCACAAGAGCTGTTCTCATTTAGGGAGGAAATGAAGGTGCCAAGTATAGTAAGCATAGTTCACCAGTTAAGACTGAATACATTGCCCAAGGTGTTTAAGATAAAAAGGAAGACACGTTTTATAAAAGGTATTTGGGGAGATATTTTATTATTTAAAAAATATTTTTAAAATATTTTATTATTTTTTTAAAATGACACAGGTGCTAATGGATTGTGTTAAGTGATAGGACATCATCATTAATAATGAGGTTCTTTCTAGAATACGTGAACTTGAACCAACTGAGAATGCTACTGGACTAGAACAATGGTTCTTAATCTTTATGAGGGGTAAACCCCTTTGAGCAGTAGTAAAAAAGTGTGTGTGTGTACATTTGTTTCCATTCTGTTTCTGGAGATTTGTGGACCTCCTTAAACCCAACCATGAACTGTAGCCTAGAAGAATTCATGACAAAGGAACCAGGTCACAGGTTTATAAGAATGAGAAGCAGGTTGTATAAAGTATCCAGTATAAGAATACCAATTTTCCATTAGGAACAGTAATTGGGTTTGAATGGAGCAAAGGTTTCCAGCAGATTGGTTAGATGAAGGTTGTGGTTTGCTGTGATACAGAGTAATGTCACAGAATTCCATAAGCTTACAAAAAGCCTTCTTATTTGTTATGAGACAACCATTGAAGGAGAACATACACTGAACCTGTTATAGACTGATCCATCAATTATTTTGTCATCTGCAACAATGAAGACCAGTTTTGGAGGGGAGGAGATAAATAGAGTTGGATAAATGTGTAGCATGGGAGCAATTGATTAGTCATGGGGTCCATTGTGACTGTAAAAGGCTGACTCCAGGAAATACCATGAAATGGTCAGATTTGATGTTTAAAATAGTTTTGTGAAGTAGAAATTGAGTATCCAGATGGAAACAATCTACAGAATAAGATGTGTGCATCTACCTTAGGAGAACTTGGGAGAGGGGAACTAGAAATGGTGGTCATCCATACAGAGACATGGATCACAGTTGCCTGTACAGCTGCCTGAGTTTAGCTTATTACCCTGCTCTACTTCTTTCTGCTACTGTGCTGTATTCTGCTGCCCAGGAACTTGAGCATGGCTCAGTACTCAGTGAACATTCTATCTTCTGGGCCAGGGCTTTAGCTATGTTGTATTGTTCTGTGCTGTCATGAGCCTCATGTTTCTGTTGTGTTGGCTTGGGTTCTTGTCTTCGACTTTCTTCTCTCTGGGGGCCTCTGCACTCTCGCTTTGCTGTGCTGTAGAGTTATCCCAGATGCAGAACCAGCCCTCACTCTCACTCTTGTTCTGTTTTTTGGTGTAATGTCTAGCTTTATTTGCAGCTCCTTCAGCAGACTGCCTCCTCTGGGAACCTCAACACCTTGAGCAGCCTCCACCCAATGGGAGGTAAGTGTTACACTGCTGCAGAGGAGCAGCAGCACCCAGGCCAACAGACCCACCTCACAACAGTCTAAGAATTTTGTGCTGTTTGTATAAAAAAAATTTTTTCCGCTCATTATGTTAACCTAAGCTAAGATGAACATCTTAAGACTCAACTGCTTTGTCTCTATAAGGCGCCTCTGTTGCTAGTTGATGCCACATTGCTCTGAGGTTGTCTGCCGCCCCTCATCATTTTAGGTTACTGTTGGGAAAGAAAATAGAAAAGAGCTTTTAGCACCTGTAGGCTGTCTGAGGCCATTCTGATAAGGAGAAAATTGCAGGAAATCTTTATTTCCACAATAAAGTGACTCTGTATAGAAACGCTATGAGTCCAAGCAGTTAGTTTACTTGTGTGTCTTATACTTGTTGTTTCTTAGAAGGATTGTTCTTGCTGTTAACATACACAGAAAACTTAATGACAAATACATCCTAGTTTATAACAAAATGGGATTCCACAGACAAACCCAAGCCAGAGGCCAGCAGAAATTCGTGGGGAATAGGGAGTGGGGCAATTCCAAAGCTGTCTGTTGCCTACACCCTCTGCAGTGGGTTATGGCTAGGCAAGAACGTTTGAGGAAGGGGTAGTTTTCAGTGAATTACATTTTGCAGGTAAAAAATTTTTGATAGTTGTTCAGTTCTAGGGAATTATAGTTGGCTATGTTTATAGAAAGTTGTTAGATTGTACTCTATATTTTTATTCTCACCTGCTCTTTCCACTTTCCCCTTACCCCCACCCCATCTACCTTTCCGTCATCTAGTAAATGTTTTGCAACATCTACAGCATCGTTCAGATATCTTACTCTTCTTTTAACTGTGTTGCCTATGTTCTACTTGGAAGTCTTTCCTTTAGTGATTTTTCTTCTCTTTTTCCAATGATTAATCTGCTATTCAAGTGATGATGTTTTCTTTATTCTTTCTCCTGTTGCTGTTCTCATATGTATTCTCATCTGTCATTCTCCTGGGCCTTCTGCATCTCAGCTACATTTTCTGCTTGTTTACCTCTATTATAGAGAGCAAATCCCCTATAAAGTGTAAGTGAGGAACTTGGATGTAATCCTGTTCTTTACCAGAGGTTTTGGCATTGTTCTCTTGGGTTCCTGGCCCCATAGTAGGCAACAGGTATGCCCCTCTTTCCTGGTTTCCTAATTGTCCATTCCTTTATTACTACTCATTTGGGATGGTGTGCTATTGGATTAGCTGTCTCTTCTCTGAGGAAATGATTTCAAGTTTCTTAATGAGTGACATGTGAATCTTTTTTGGAACCCTGTAATACTTGTAGGGCTTATCTAGAACAGTTCGTCTTTGTCTTGGACCAGCCTTCTGCCAGTGTGTGCTGTCATTGCTGGAACAGATATGAGGCCCCCTTATCTGCTGGCTGATCTCTTGCTTTGGATGTTGCAGGGTTAAATGCAATGCAGTTACAGAATTTGGCTGCACTAGCTGCTGCAGCTAGTGCAGCTCAGAACACACCAAGTGGTACCAATGCTCTCACTACATCCAGCAGTCCCCTCAGCGTGCTCACCAGTTCAGGTAAGCATGTAATAGGGGCCAGTGTGCCATTGTGTGTCTTGGGCAGATCCTATCTATTTGAAAAAAGAGCCCAAAGAGAGGCCAGGCGAGGTGGCTCACACCAGTAATCCTACTGCTCTGGAAGGCGGAGGCGTGAGGTCAAGGTCAGGAGTTCGAAACTAGCCTGAGCAACAGCAAGACTCCGTCTCTACTAAAAATAGAAAGAAATTAATTGGACAACTAAAAATATATAGAGAAAATTAGCTGGGCATGGTGGCGCATGCCTGTAGTCCCAGCCACTCAGGAGGCTGAGGCAGTAGGATCACTTGAGCCCAGGAGTTTGAGGTTGCTGTGAGCTAGGTTGATGCCACGGCATTCTATCCTGGGCAACAAAGTTAGACTCTGACTGGGGGGGAAAAAGTCATTCTGGAAAGAAGTTAATGCTGATTTCCAGAGGGGTCAGAATATGAACAACAAATTTTCAAATGTCTTCTTCTGACTTAAGGGAAATCTCAGAATTTTTAGTTTGTTTGTAGTCATTATTTGTCTGTGTCCTGCAAGGACAGTTACAAGAATTAGTAACTGAAAACCTCTCTGCAAATAGGATACTTGGATAGTGTCACACTTGTGCTTGGTTTCTGTTGACAAGAAAAGGCAAGTGATGGCTTGAGTTTAATTCCTGGGTTTCTAATAGCAGGGTCCTCACCTAGCTCCAGCAGCAGTAACTCTGTGAACCCCATAGCCTCACTTGGAGCCCTACAGACATTAGCTGGAGCAACGGCTGGCCTCAACGTTGGCTCTTTGGCAGGTAAGGCGCAGCCCCTAGTTTTCATCAGGCCATTCCTTATGCAGAAAGCACATCTAACTATGGTGAGAGCACCAGTGGAATGATTGAAGTGGCCCAATAAAGTTAGAAATAATCATGGGATTTCAAATTATACCTGAGTTAAATCCCACCCCTGCCCCTTAGCTAACTGTAACTTTAGACCACCTTTCTAAAGCCATTTTCTCATCTTTGAAGTGTGGGAGTAATAGAATACTTTAAAGGATTATTAAGAAATAAGAACAGGCCAGGCGCGGTGGCTCACGCCTGTAATCCTAGCACTCTGGGAGGCCGAGGCGGGCGGATTGCTCAAGGTCAGGAGTTCAAAACCAACCTGAGCGAGACCCCGTCTCTACCATAAAAATAGAAAGAAATTAATTGGCCAACTAATATATATATATATAAAAATCAGCCGGGCATGGTGGCTTGTGCCTGTAGTCCCAGCTACTCGGGAGGCTGAGGCAGGAGGATCACTTGAGCCCAGGAGTTGAGGTTGCTGTGAGCTAGGCTGACGCCACAGCACTCACTCTAGCCTAGGCAAGAAAGCGAGACTCTGTCTCAAAAAAAAAAAAAAAGAAATAAGAACATAAGGTGCTGATGAGTACGTTGCTTAATACGGTGCCTGGCACATAGAATGTACTCAATAAATGTTAGCTATTTTGATGGTAGGGTTTACCCACATCTTGTCATAGATCACATGTACCCCTTCAACTGCCAGCCCCAGGACTCTTCTCTTACCACATTCTAGCTCTGTATGAGAAAGTGGCAGAATAGCCAAAGAGAAAATGGAGCCAGATGAGTGAGGGGCATCACTTCTTCCATAAGCTGAAGGAAGGTAATGGGGAGCACCCCAGTTGGATGTGGCATTTTGTAATGTCCCCATTAGCAGCAAGGACTGGTGAATATCCCGAAATCTGACCAGTCAGATGGGTATTCCTCCTCAGGAAGAAACTAAGAGGGAAATGAAAGGGAGAACTTTGGCTCTTTTCCCTCTTAGATGTCCCTAAGTATACCTGTCTTTGGTATTAGTTGAGTCTTTCTAGCATATTATTCCTTCTCTTCCCCCAAACAAGGGATGGCTGCTTTAAATGGTGGCCTGGGTAGCAGTGGCCTTTCCAATGGCACCGGGAGCACCATGGAGGCCCTCACTCAGGCCTACTCGGGTATCCAGCAATATGCTGCTGCAGCGCTCCCCACTCTCTACAACCAGAATCTGTTGACACAGCAGAGTATTGGTGCTGCTGGAAGCCAGAAGGAAGGTGAGTACAAAGGGAGATTGAGGTCGGGTGGGGGTGTTACTTCACCTGTACCAGAACTGAAAGGCAGAGCAAAGGCTGAGAGAACTGTATTTAGGTGGTAAGACTAACACTCGGGGGTAGTAGACTCAGAAACTCTGTGAAGGGCGATCTGGGATGTGGCTCAGATCAGAACCTCTGTGCGCCCTCCTGGGAGAGGGCTGCAGTTTTTACCTGAAGAAAGAGACGCTGACCTTATTGTGTCTGACATCAATTTGACCAGAATCTGTTTTTGTTAGAAAGTCTTCTCTCTGGGTTACAAATCTGTCAGAAAATCTTCCATCTTCTGACAATCCAACAGTTCCTATTAGCTGTTATTTGACATTTTCTTCACTTTCTTGTCAATGTCCTAATTGAGGACAGAGTTGTGGCCCCTGGGCTGATGGAGTGGGAAGTGTGTCCTTTGACATGAATGCTGTTAAATTTAGGAGGTGCTTTCTAACCAGAAAGAGTCCTGAATGTGGTTTGTATGAATGGAAAGTCCTGCTGACACATTTGTGCTCAGATTTGACTGGGTTTTTATAACCAGAAGCTGGCATGGTTTAAGCACTAATGCAGAAAAGAAATGAGTATCCTCTTACCATAGCAGCAAGGAGTCCTGATGCCTCTTAACCTGCTCTGAATCAGATGCTTCTGTACCCTGGGGCTGTGGCAGCGGGAGAACGTCTCTCTTGAACTGATACTTCGGTGGAGACTATGGAGACAGACAGACAATTGAAAGTGTGAGGTGTTTGGGAGAGTAAACAACAGGAAAGAGGGATAGGGATTGCCAGAGGTGCTGCATTTTATATAGGATGCTCAGAGAAGTCTCTCTGAGTTGGCCTTTAAGCAGAGACCTGAAGGAAGTGAGGAAGCAAGACATGCATGTATCTAGAGGAAGAGGAGCTTTGGGGGCAGAGGAAGAGCAAGTACAAAGGCCCTGAGGCAGCAGTGTTCCTGATGTGTTTGTCAGTGGGGAAGACAGGTGGCTGGGGAAGGGCTGGACTGCAATTATAAGACTCTGGTTATAAAAATCATTGAGTGTAGGCCGGGCGTGGTGGCTCACGCCTGTAATCCTAGCACTTTGGGAGGCTGAGGCGGGCGGATTGCTCGAGGTCAGGAGTTCCAAACCAGCCTGAGCGAGACCCCGTCTCTACCAAAAATAGAAATAAATTAATTGACCAACTAAAAATATATATACAAAAAATTAGCCGGGCATGGTGGCGCATGCCTGTAGTCCCAGCTACTCGGGAGGCTGAGGCAGGAGGATCGCTGAGCCCCAGAGACTGAGGTTGCTGTGAGCCAGGCTGACGCCACGGCACTCACTCTAGCCTGGGCAACAAAGTGAGACTCTGTCTCAAAAAAATAAAAAAGAAAAAAAAAAATCATTGAGTGTAAGTGGTTGGATAAAGAAAGCATATTCTGGCCGGGCGCGGTGGCTCACGCCTGTAATCCTAGCACTCTGGGAGGCAGAGACGGGTGGATTGCTCGAGGTCAGGAGTTCGAAACCAGCTTGAGCAAGAACGAGACACCGTCTCTACTATAAATAGAAAGAAATTAATTGGCCAAGTAATACATACAGAAAAAAAAAATTAGCTGGGCATGGTGGCACATGCTGTAGTCCCAGCTACTTGGGAGCCTGAGGCAGCAGGATCGCTTGAGCCCAGGAGTTTGAGGTTGCTGTGAGCTAGGCTAACACCACGGCACTCACTCTAGCCTGGGCAACAAAGTGAGACTCTGTCTCAATAAAAAGGAAAATCTCTAGGTTTCTAGCATGAACTTTAAGAGGGCTAAAACTGTTCGGGAATCAGGTGGATCGCCTGAATTCTTTCAGCTGTCTCTAGGCAGAATTTTGAAACCTGTTTTGTTTAAAACCTCTGTCCACTCCACTCCTATGTTCTTCCTTGAACCTCCAGTCCCTGTTTTACTGTCACACATGCAAGTCCACCTGCTCCATTATTCCAGTTTTCTGCCTTCCCACAAGGCATCCTCAGTGAGGTAGAGCTTGGCTAAACATGAGGGAAGGAATGTAGTTTAGTGATTGCCCTTTGATTCTCTGCCCCATGTTTTTTGGAGAATCTGTTTAGTTCCCCAAATGTATCTCTCTTTGTTGAGATTGTGGAAGTTTTAACACAAGTAGCAATGAAAGACCACTGGTGCAGGGCAGTGAGCTTGCTTGACACTGATACTTTTCCAATCATTGGGTGTTTTGAAGGTCCAGAGGGAGCCAACCTCTTCATCTACCACCTGCCCCAGGAGTTTGGAGATCAGGACCTGCTGCAGATGTTTATGCCCTTTGGAAATGTCGTGTCTGCCAAGGTTTTCATAGACAAGCAGACAAACCTGAGCAAGTGTTTTGGTATGTTGGCCTCTCTTCTGGTGTCAGGGTGGGATTAATTATTTTACCACTAAGAGAGAAGGGGCTGATTACAGAAAGAGCTGGCTTTGAGTTTGCGCTGTTGTTTAACTCAGCCTTGGTCAGATCACATGACCTCTTTTTGAGCCTCCGTTTTCTCATTTCTATAGTGGAGATAATAATTTTTATGCACACTGTTGCTCCAGAGGGAAAAATAGTATACAGGATATGAGTTGCAAAAAAACCTTAAAGTACCATATAGGGCCGGGCACGGTGGCTCACGTCTGTAATCCTAGCACTATGGGAGGCCGGAGGCGGAAGGGGAGGATCACTCAAGGTCAGGAGTTCAAAACCAGCCTGAGCAAGAGCGAGACCTCGTCTCTACTAAAAATAGAAAGAAATTAATTGGACAACTAAATATATATAGAAAAAATTAGCCAGGCATGGTGGCACTTGCCTTTAGGTAGTCCCAGCTTCTCTCGAGGCTGAGACAGAAGGATTGCTTGAGCCCAGGAATGTAAGGTTGCTATGAGCTAGGCTGATGCCACGGCACTCTAGCCCAGGCAACAGAGTGAGACTCTGTCTCAAAAAAAAAATACCATGTAGATGTCTAGTGGTACTATGAGGAGCTTAATTTATTTCATGTGATGTGATTTCCAGATTTCTTATTCTACTGAGAATATTTGGAATTTGAAACTAAGCACATAAGGTGTCTCTTTCATAAGGAGAACTGAGAATCTCCTTGCCTCATTATGTCCCTCACCTAGGTTTCTGCTTGGACACACAGGTTTTGTAAGTTACGACAATCCTGTTTCGGCTCAAGCTGCCATCCAGTCCATGAACGGCTTTCAGATTGGCATGAAGCGGCTTAAAGTGCAGCTCAAACGTTCGAAGAATGACAGCAAGCCCTACTGAGCGTGCTCCCCTCTGAGACTGGAGTGAGAGGGTCTTCTGGTAAGTGGGGGAGGAGCACCCTTAATGATTCGAAGCCCTAAGGCTGTGGTTGACAGCCCTGGACCCTGATCCCTGCCACTCTCGCAGGCACAGCTTGCCCTGAAGACTCGGCTACTGCCTTCTGTGGGAGTTTCGCTTCGTACAGAGGACAAGTTTGTGCTTTGGTTTCCAGTGTTTTACTTTGGAGTTTAGGTGCCATATCCTGAGTTTTTTTTTTTTCCCCCCTTTATTTAAAGTTTGCTGTGTTTGTAACCAGTGTGTGTTGAGAAGGACCAACACCAAACCACCCTGGGGAAGGGGGAAACATTTAAAAAAGATGATGATCAGAATTTGCCCCAAACCACCCCAAGAGAGAGAACTGAGTGGAACAAAAAGAACTGACTCCCAGAATCTCCCTGAGTGCAAGGGTGGGTGAAATGGGAACTGACATCCAAGAGCTGTGGGAGGCAGAGTAGGTGGGGATGGCTTTGGAGAATAATGGGAATGACTAGACATGTAATGCCCTGGCAGCTGGAGACTCAAACCCCTACATAGTTTGCCTTCTGGGGAAAGAGAGTTTTGCTACCTATTTTTCAGATTCTTATCCTGGATTTCTGCCCCTCTTTCCTAAAAGGGGTTAACAATTCTCTGGAAATAACCTGTTAAATTAGCTTGACATATGCAAAAAGCAGGGATTTGTCTCCCATTACCAGCTTTCCCAGGCAGCCATTGGTATTGGATTGGCCCTGCTTGGTTGGAGGGTGTTTGGGAGGAGCAGCCAAAGAGGTCATTTTTAGTTTATTTTGACACCAAATTAGACTATGGCTCATTTCCAACAGGTCTCTTTAAAGAAGGCCTCTATGGGAAAACATTGCCTTGTGTCCTTCTTGCAGTTCACCACAGCAAGGAACATCACCTCCATTCCAAGCCACAATTTTCTCATGAGGGTGGATCCAAGAAGGGCTTGCAGTTCTAGCTAGAGAGGGTACTTCTTCTGGGCAAAGGGATCAAAAGCCATCTAGGTGGGGGAGGAGGAGCCTGCTTCTTGGTGAACCTGAATCAGAAGGTCCCCTTAAGCCAGCATGCTGCATTTGCCAGTGGCCAGAATTTAGTACTTACGAGATTCAGAAATCCGCATTTGCCTGTTTGATTGAGGTGTCCCAGATGTAGAATTCCCACAGAGGCCTGGCAGGCCCTTCCTCTAACCACTCCAGCCCCATCTTCTGTTCTTGGGGACAGAGGAGACAACAGGACGTTTACAGCCTCCGTATGGATTTAGTGTTCATTTACCTCAGTATTACTATGTTCATTTTTGTCCTCGTGCTACAAGTTAGCTCCCTGCTGCCTCCCACAGGTCTCACTCCAGCTCATGCCTGTGACCCACATAGCCTCTGGGCTCTGCCTCTGCTCCAAGAAGTGATGTGGGGGTGGAGAGCCAGGAAGGACATGCTGTTGGGAGTATACACCTGGGCAGAGGTAGCCCTTTTAGGGTATGACTATAGCCACGACCAGGGACTGGGTCCCTGGGTCCCTGGAATCTTAAACCTCACCAATAGTCCTGACCCCTAGCAGCAAAGATAAAATAAAGGGGTTGGTTTGCTATTCAGTCAGATGAGGGCTCTCTCCTTGTCATGCTGTCCCTGTGGGTAACAGACAAGGATTGACCGTCTTGCTGTTGTACAGATAGTTGGCGGTGTTGGATTATACCATTGAAGCTGGGACAACTGTTCATTCTCATAGCGATAACTTGGGTCTGTTGTCCTCTAAGAAACATGAAACATATACTTCTTAAGCTGAACCACATAAACTTGAATTCTGCACACTGGGAGAAATGTGTCCTGTGTTTCAAAGGATAAAACTGTTCTAAAGGCTTCCAGGGTCATGATGGGATTTTTTAAATAAATGCAAAAAATAAAAAGAAAAAAGAAAAAAGAAAACAAAAAAAAGAAAAATATGCTAGGTTGGGGAGGCGCTGTTCTGAATCCCAACCGGCTGGAACCAAGAATGTCGTTTCTATTTTTATAGAAGTTTTATACAGCTCCGGGGTGGAGAATATTTATTACCTAAATTATATCTCTGGAAAAGGCCAGGATTTTGTAGAATCCAGAATGTGATTGTTGTACACACAGGGTGCTGTGTATGATTGAAACTACTGACTTTCTGTGGCCCGTTTGCAGCCCAGCTAACCTGCCCAAGGGGAAGGCGTTAATGCTGTGAATTGGCAGAGGAGAGAGCTGTGCTCCACAGGGTGCTGCCGGTGCTGTGCTCCCTGACCTTCTGTTCTGTCTTCCTCCTTGGCCAGAACTCCAGTCCCTTCCCACTCCCCCCTTTCTCTTCCCTTCCACTATTCCATCATTATTTGTCCATGGATTGTCCTGGGCTTTGGGACCTTATGAAACCCCTTTCCTAATGACATAAGAGACAAGATGCAATCCACCTGCCTTCGATTCCAGACCCTGAGGCTCCATACCTGCTCATGGGTTCTCTTTTCTGAAAGGAGTGTTTGCCGCAGCAGGGTCCTGGGCTGCTTACATGGACAGCTGGTAGGACCATGCACTTCTCTATTCTCTCCTCCCCCTGCCCAGTGAGTTAGCACAGCAGCAGCACTGCCCTTGAGCACAGTTCTCTCCCCATGCCAAAGATGGTTTTGTGAAGAAGCTGCTCCCCTATAAGTCTCACATGTGAAAGGGCTCAGCTTGGAGAGTGGAGACTCGCAGTCAAGTCTTAAGCAATCCTTATCTGTTGTGTGGAGGTTTCACTTACAATGTGTTTTCTGCTGTAGTTTTGTTTCTTACTTGGGTTACATCATGAAACTGATTTGCCTTGAATGCAGCCAGACCACTGTCTGCTTGGTTCCACATGAGTGGCCAGGGCCTGCATGGAAGCTAAGAGCTTGGATTTCTGGGAACTAAGGCCATCCCCATAGGATTGAGCAGAAATCCTGGCCCTCTCCCCTAAAGAATTTTTCCTACCCCAGGCAGCATTTTCTGCTTTCCCCCTGGGTCTTGACCAGGGAGTGGGGAGAGAGCCATGGCTCTGCTCCCCTAGAGACCTTCTCTTATGAGTTGGGCAGTTCGAGGGAAATCCAAGCCTTAGGTTCCCTTCGTCTCTGGCAATTGGATGTGTTCTTGGTGTCCTCCATGTCCTTTTTGACTTTTCCCTGTGTCCATTGTTAGCATGTGCAAAAGTTCCCTGTCATTACCCAGCCCCTGCCCCGCCCTGCCTCCTCATTTCAGGGCTGTACACACAGTGAGTGTTCCTGTTCTCTCTCTCTTTGTTTGGATGTATTGCTCTGTGTAACTCAGTGGGTCTCCCTCTTTCTGGTTTGTTTTTTTTTCTAGATTCCTGCCGTTTGTTCATCGTTGTGCCTAAAGCATGTCGATGTGGCGTCAAGTACATCGTCCAAATCCCTGTCTCTTCAGCTTCTCTGATGCTTGAACTCTCACCTTTGACCTTGTGTTGACCTTTGATGCTGACGTGTATTTTTATTATGTTTGTTTCTTTCTTTGTTTTTTCTTTCCTTTTTTTTCCCTTTTGTGCTGCCAAATTGGTTTTGCTAGAACGACTGCTGAAGGGGAAATATTTAAACTTGCATTTGAATATAAAAAAATCTATTTTTCTAGAACTTCATAAGATAACCACTTGATTTTGTGATTCCAATTCTTTGTAATTGTCTTCAGAGCAGCCCTACTAGCACATACCGCGTGGTGTTTGTATTTCTGTGAACACACAGCCAGTCCGTTTCTAGGCTTTGTTTCTCTGTGTGCTTAGTTTTAAAGACAACTTTGAAGTAATGAAATAAAAGATGTCACTAAAACCTTTGAGGCTCCTGAGCACATTTTGCTGATACAGTTTGTGGGGCTTGAGGAGACCGCATGTGTTGTACTTATTTTTGTTTTTCTGAGTTCTCAACTGCAGAAAGCACCTGAACCCCCTTTCCTTTTTGATTGCAGGCTGCAGTTTGGGCCCCAGCCAGCCCTTTTTCTTTTGCTTTTTCTTTTGTGGTTCTTCCCTAGAGCGAGTCTGCGGGGAGCCTTGGATCCCTCTTGCCCTTTCCCCTCAGCCCCATGCTTGTTCCTACAGTCTCCACAGCAAAATGTGATGCTTTGATTTTTTTTGTTTTTGTTTTTGTATCGTTTTTGTGTTTTTGTTTTGGATTTTTTCCTCTCCTACTAAGATTATGCCCAGAAAAAACAAGTTTTGCATGTTTCCTGCTGTTTCTTCACACCTTCGTATATATCACCTTCACCTCTCTGTTTTCTATAGTTTGTGCAAAAACTGACCGATTTAAAGGGGTTTCAAAGAAGCTGTTTTAAATTGTTGTGGGGTTGATTATTTTTTTCAAGATTGTATTGTTTTATTTTGAAGTGGCAACTTTCTCCTCTATTGCCCTAGAGCGTTTGCCTGTGCACTTAGACTGTCACCTCGTGTGGCCTCCAGGTCTCAGTGGGCATCCAGGAGACTGGCTGCTTGCTCAGAGGGGGTGTGGAGGGCCTGGAGAGGCACGAGAAGCAGAGATAGAACCCAGAAGGTGGCCACGGGTGGGCAAGAGGCTTACTTAGCGCATAGGGGCAGTGAGCACCCAGGGAAGGAGGGTGCTCGTAACCACCTGTAGGAGGCCATCTGCACACTAGTGGCAATGTACCTGCCGGCGCTTTTGCTAGGTGACAAGCACAATTACTACAGTCTTCACACTGTTTACAGCCCTGGGCACCAGCCACCCCGCACTGGCTCTTTACCACAGCTCTGCTCTTGCTTAGCTAGTGGGGTGGGGGGAAGGGCAGGGATTTGTGTTTTTTAAATTGGGCGAAGAGCCAAACAGCTACTGTCCCTGGGTGCCAGGCAAGCCAGTTCTTTGGTTCCCTGAAGGGAACTAACCCTCTTCTCTTGTGGCACCATCCAGCCTCAGGGTCTTGGAGACTTGAGTAAGAATGTGAATGGGAGGGAGAGGCAAGGAGGTGAGAGGTCACTGAATGGATCTGTGGAGGGAAGAGTTTGCAGGGGGAGGTGATGGTAGATCCCACCCAGCCCAGAGCTGCTGGTGGGTGGGGGAGCTGGAGAGTAGGACTGTCCGGCGAAGGGTGGAGAGGTATAGCCAAGGGGCCGGGGCAGGGAAGGTAGAAGCACTGTGGAGCAGCATCCATGCTGGGATCCGTGAGAGAAGGGAGCCCCGCAGAATTTCTGCTTTGGGGCCCAGCAGGTTGCCCAGTATTATGCCTGAGGCTGCTGTTATTAGGAGGGAAGGGCAGCCAAGTGCAGGCCCAGTGTATGGTAGGCTGCTGCATTTCCTGGAAGGGGTGATTGGATGGAAAGAGGCCAGAACCCCCAGCCTGAGAGACTGCTGTGCGCCCCACAGTCTGACTGCACAGAGCCGCCTCTGTTGGCAGGAGGCGCTGAGGCTCCCCTTCCTGTGTATTGAGAAGCCGTGTTTGCCAATATATTTTGCTTTCAATTCCAAGAGGAGCTCTGGGAAAACCTGTGGATAAAACCAAATGCCAAACGTTGGACGTTGTTTCCTTTTCCTTTTCTCTCTCTGATTGTTTTAATTGTTCTGTGGTGGTTTTAATGGATTTGAGACCCTGGAGCGGCAGCTGCCTTTCTAATTTCCAGCTGCTTTTTGTGAATAATTTAAAAAGAAAAAAAAAAGAAACTTTACATTTTGGAGACAAACCTGTGTGAGTTTTTTATTGGTACAAACGTTGTATTTAACACTAGGGGTTTTGTACAGTTTTTTGCCTTTTCTACTAGAAAACAATGTAAAGTGATTTCACAATGTGAAGAGAAAAAAAATTGCCACTATGACCAAACGCACAGTCTGTTCTGCAGCAACAACGGGATTCAATCAACTCAAAGTCGTGATTCAGCCGTAGAAATGCTTTTCCTTTACCTTGTTTGAGCTTTTCCTTTCTTTCCTGTTTTGATTTGCAAAAGAAAATGTCTTTTTTGTGTGAACTTGTGTTGTACTCTGTAGAAAATTATGGATTTTACTTTAATGGTTTAAAAAAAAAAAGGCAAGAAGAGCCCTTGTCGCTTTTCTTACCTAATCACAGAGTTTGTGTAGTGGATTAAAAAAGAAAAAAAATTGTTACAAGTTTGGAGCAAGGGAGTATGTGTTTAAAAGGAATCTCCTTCCTTCCTTTTTTTTGTGTGTTTTTCCTTTTGTCCCAATGGGGAACCTAAATCTGTTTTAATTGCACAGACACACGGACAAAAAGTCATTTTGTATCTGCCAAGTGTGGTACCTTCCTTTGTTTATTTGCTATTAAACTGTTTGAGAAGAACTGATGTTGTCTCAGAGTTATTCATTGTGGGGCTGGGCTGTGGTGGTGGTCCTGAAGAAGGGGGTGAGTGCTAGTAAGATTTCTTTTTGGTGTGCCTCAAAGATATGCAACTGAACCTACCAAAAACTCCTGAAGGAAAACATAATTTCCCACTAGAAAACTGCCTTCCCCATCTTCTTGTATTCTGCAAGATGCCTGTGTATATGGAAACACCTTAAAACTTTTTTCACAGCCTTTATTTTTGTGCTTCTCCTGTTTTCAGTAATGGCTGCCACATGATAGAACTGGCCCAAACCTGCTGGTACAAGTCCCTTCCCTGGTGCTACAGAGTCCCTACTCCCTGGGAACTCGACGGCCAGCACCAAATCCCAGAGCATGGCTGGCTTCCTCTCTCCGGGCCTTTAAAGGTCCAGCCTGAAATGGTTAAGCTTCTGCTTTCGTCACTTTTACCTCATCACAGAAGGGCATGTTTCTAAGACTCCTGCTGTTTACCCTTCAATAATGCTAGATCACCTCGGGCTTCCTCTGACCCCTGGGAACGTCAGTTAGCCACTGGGCCAGGAATCTCAGGCTCTCTAGATGATATATAAGCAGCACACACTTGTCTGTTCCTTATCCACTGCCATTGCTGTCCTCGCATGGAGACACCCAGCTCCTCTTGGGAAGCTGGAGCCTGCCTGGAGGCACACACTGGCACATGGCCTGTGGGTAGGCCAGGCCTCAGCCTTCCTGTCAGTGTCTGTCTTTGTGGGGCATGTCAGGAGCGACACCTCCTAGTGGGAGTTGGCTTGAGTACTAGTCCATTATATCTTCTGTGAATTAAGGATTCTGAACACAAATAAATTTGGGAATGTTCTCCCCACTCATAGCACCTAGTAGCATACTAGCGTATTTGGGACTCTGAGAAATCAAGCAGTAAAGAAGCCTTTCAGACTTGATTTAACCCAGCATTTCCCAGACTGTGGACCCCATTTGATAATACCCACTTGCTCTCCAAGAAAAGTGGCAGTTGGGTTTAGTAGGTTTTTGTCTACCAAATTCTGCATGTATGTGCTCTTCTGCTCATTTTCCCATTTTTATTTATTGAAAATGTTTAAAATCAGAACTTTATGTAATATGCAATTATCCTAGCTAATGTTTATTGATTGTTTACCAAAATCAGATGCTATGGAACACACATAATACACAGTGTTGCAGTCTTTATATATCATCCCTAAGAAGTAGTTACTGTTCCTATCCCCAGATAATAAAGAAGTTGAAAGAAGTGGGGTTGCCTGCTAGAAAGTGGCATGCACTGAGAATCAAACTGGCCTCCTGACTCCTGAGCCCTTTCTCCTAGTCACTACTGAGTAGAAATAACTCTAGAGCCAGTTAATGTGCTTTAGTCAACCTGTATCTCATTATAGATGCTTGTATTCTCTTCTAGGCCCTAGTGAGGGGAGCTTAGCGGACCTACAACTTCTGTGGCTGCCCTAGGTGGTGACTCCTTGTAGCTCTTCCCTCCTTAAAGTGGCTGTTTGGGCATTTGAGAGGTTCATTGGTGACTGGTCGGTCAGCAAGCATCTTTCCACTCAGTTATTTACTTGATCTGGAACCAACTCAGCAAATGTTTACCTGGTGTTTTTATTTAATTTTTTTTTTTTTTAAGACTAGTCAAGTGTAGTAGTGAGAAGGGGGAAAGACTAGAACAAGGAGTTCTTGTAACATCATATCTGCCATATTCTTTTTTTTTTTTTTTTTTTTTTTTTTTTTTTGAGACAGAGTCTCACTTTGTTGCCCAGGCTAGAGTGAGTGCCGTGGCGTCAGCCTGGCTCACAGCAACCTCAATCTCCGGGGCTCAGCGATCCTACTGCCTCAGCCTCCCGAGTAGCTGGGACTACAGGCATGCGCCACCATGCCCGGCTAATTTTTTGTATATATATTTTTAGTTGGTCAATTAATTTATTTCTATTTTTGGTAGAGACGGGGTCTCGCTCAGGCTGGTTTCGAACTCCTGACCTTGAGCAATCCGCCCGCCTCGGCCTCCCAAAGTGCTAGGATTACAGGCGTGAGCCACCGCGCCCGGCCTGCCATATTCATTTTTAAGTGTATAATTTAGTGATATCAAGTACAATCACAATGTTTGTGCAACAGTCACCACCTAATGTTTAAGTGAACTTGAAATGCACTTTTTTCAACTTGACCTCATACTTGTGAAATCATGTTTCCTATCTTAATTATGTTTTAAAATGCACACTAAATTACATACCCATTAATATATAAAATGTCCATTGAGTGCCTTCTCGGTAAGTTTTGCGTTTCATACTTGGAAATTGGTGCAGTGGAGAGTCGGGGCCTTACTCCATGGACTCTCTTCCTGCAAATTACAGGTGGTTAAACCTACAGCTCTCCTGACTAGCACAGACTTGATTTCTGTGACTCAAGAGCCAGGGTGGTAGATGTCTTAAGTCTTTGCCTTAGTACTTCTGTGTTCCTGAGAGTGAACTTCATATAAAAATAGAATGTTAAATACAACTTGAGAATCTTTCAATTTAACATCATGCTTGGTAGGGCATGGGGCTCATATCTGTATTCCTAGGACTCTGGATGGCCAAGGCAGGCGGATCATTTGAGGTCAGGAGTTCGAGACCAGCCTCAGCAAGACCGAGACCCCGTCTCTACAGGAATAGAAAAAATTTAGCTGCACAGCTAAAAATATAAAAAACATTAGCCGTGTGTGGTGGTCTGCACCTGTAGTCCCAGCTACTTGGGAGGCTGAGCCAGGAGGATTGCTTGAGCAGGGGAGTTTGAGGTTGCTGTGAGCTAGGCTGACACCACAGCACTCTAGCCCCAGCAACAGAGCAAGACTGCCTCAAAAAAAAAAAATCATATTAAAGGCTGTTGCTTCTCTTACTTTAATATTGACCCACGGCCTCCTTTGGGAGGCCAAGGCAGGGAGGATTTCTTGAACCCAGGAGTTTGAGACCAGCCTAGGCAACATAGTGAGATTCTACAAAAAATAAATCAAGCATGGTATATATAGCACATGCCTGTAGTCCCAGCTATTCAGGAGACTGAGACAGGAGTATCACTTGAGCCCAGGAGGTCAAGGCTGCGAGCTATGGTTATGCCACTGCACTGCAGCCTGAGTGACAGCAAGACCCTATCTTTCTAAAGACCCCCAAATTTAACAAGCAGCCCAGGGCGGGGGGTAAAGACCCCAAAAGGGAATGCTTTTAACTTTTTTTTTTTTTTTTTTTTACAATTTAGGCTTTTGCATGTTTATAATCATAAAGCAAGTGTGTCTTAAAACACTTTCTTCCCTTTTTTTTTTTCATTGTTGTTGCCTGTGCTAGAGTGCTGTGGCATCAGCCTAGCTCACAGCAACTTCAAACTCCTGGGCTCAAGCAATCCTTCTGCCTCAGCCTCCCAAGTAGCTGGGACTACAGGCATGTGCCACCATGCCTGGCTAATTTTTTTTTCTGTATATTTTTAGGTGGCCAATTAATTTCTTTCTATTTTTAGTAGAGATGAGGTCCTGCTCTTGCTCAGGCTGGTTTCGAACTCCTGATCTTGAGCGGTCCTCCCGCCTCTGCCTCCCAGAGTGCTAGGATTATAGGCATGAGCCACCATGCCCAGCAACTTTCTCTACTTTTGAAAACCGATTTTCTTAGCGCTGACTTTCTGGGTCAGCACACAGCTTCCCTAACTCTTGGTACTCTGCTTATCTGAGCAGCTCAGTCCCTGATGAGGACAAGCCACTGGGAAGGAAATTAGAGACCAGGTTGTCCTTTCACCTCTGGGAATGTCAAACTAATGTCTGATAACATTTCCCTTCAGGAGGGATCCGATGGAGATGGCTTTTACTTGCACCTTCTGCCGTTTTCAAGCTTTTTCCTCCCCTCTTAGGAGTCCTTTCCAGTCCCCACCATCTGGTGTTTAATTTCTTTTGCATGCATTGACTTTCTCTACTGATGAAAGCTCCAGCTATAGGGAAAGCTCTTGTTTTTTTTAAAATCAGTCGGTCTCAAGGTGGGAAATGGAGTACACTCAACTGGAAGGGCAGCCAAGTCTTCAGCTGCCTCATCCCCTCTCTGGGGGATCCCAGTAAACAGGCCTCTTGAGGTTTGAGGGTTTTTTTAAACAGCTTTATTGAGATATAATTTATATACTATACAATTCAACCACTTAAAGCATACCATTCATTGGTTTTTAGAGCTGTGCAACCATCACCACAACCTAATTTTTAGAACATCTTCACCCCAAAGAGAAACCCTATACTCATTAGCAGTCACTCCCTGTCCCCTCCCTCACCGCTTTTCCCAGGCCCTGGCCACCACTAATCTACTTTATGTCTCTGTGGCTTTGTGTTTTCTGGACGTTTCATATGAATGCAGTCATACAATATGTGGCCGTCTATGTCTGACTTTCACTTAGTCTACCTCCTGAGGCATTTTCTCCTTTTTTACCTCCTACTTGAAAACTTGTGGCAGCACTGTCCTTGTACTGTGTAATGCCCCTGCCATTCCTCACCCTTCTGAGCCGCCTGCTCCCAGTCTGGACAGATTTCTGCAGCCCCTTGTCCCTTCCAGCTCTCTCACTCCTGATTGGGAGCCTACTTTAGTATCTGAATCTGGCAGGCTCCTTAGGCCTGTATTGTCCAATACAGTTACCTACCTCCTAGCCACTGTAGCTTTTGTAATTTAAATAATTAAAATTTAAATTTAGTACCTCACTTTTACAGCCACATTTCCAGTATTCAAAAGCTGTGTGTAACTACTAACTGTCATCTTGGACAGTGCTTGAAACAGACCATTTCCGTCATTGCAGACAGTCATCGGGACTGATCTTGCTTTGCTTTTGAGGAAAATAACCAACATTTTGGGGGTGGAGGTCTTCTAGTGAGGACCAGAAAACCTGCTAGACAAATTCTGAAAGAGCTGTAGCACTAACCAGCATTTATTAATCATAGCCACTGTACTTGTTCTCCCAGCAGCAGGTAGCATAGGAAGGTAAAGAGACTGAGGCTCAAGAGAAGCTGCAATTCCCCCCCCCCCCCCCCCCCCCGCTAATAAGTAGGAGAGTTGCTTTTTTGCTTTTAAAGAGAGAGATCTTAATATGTTGCCCAGGTTAGACTTCTGAGCTCAAGCATTCCTCCTGTCACAGCCTCCGGAGTAGCTGGGGCTACAGGCACACTCTACCACACCCAGCTAATTTTTAAATTGTTTATGGAGACGGGATCTCACTGTATTATCTAGGCTGGTTTCAAACTACTGGCCTCAAGGGATTCTCCCACCTCAGCCTCCCAAAGTGCTGGGATTACAGGCTTGAGCCAGCCCACTTTATTGTTTAGGAGCTACAGAATACTTCATGATTTATCAACTACCCTCCTATCCGACACAGATTATTTCTAGTGTTTTCACTGTTATAAGTGATGAGGGCCATTAAAGGGGCGCTAGTTCAATGTCTTGTTCAAGGCAAGTTATTTTATCATCACATTCAGTTTTCACAGAAAACTTGCCAGAGAGGTGATATCCTCATTTTACAATTGAGAAAACTAAATTGTTGGGAGGGAGAGAGACTCTTCCTAAGAATCCTACTGATCATGACAGAAGGAGCCTGGACTGTCCCCTCCAATTACACTTGTCATGCCTCTGGAGCAGGGGCTGCAAATGTGACGTGTGTAGGAAGGTCAGTCTAAGATAACAAGTGACACTTGTCTTCAGTGTCAAGGCAGGAAATGGGAGTTGGGGATATTCTTGGTCCCTCGGGGCCAGACACCAACCTCTTGACCGGTTGATAGGCAGAGTTACAGGCCTGGGCTTGCATGAGCTTCCAATCTTGAAGAGAAGCAGGAAATGTAGGTTTTTATATGAAATCTCCCAGATCACACGTTTTCAACTAACTCAGAAATATTCAGCCCTCTCATGCCAGACTGACTCTTGGCTTCAGGTCCAAACTTTATTTTCTACTTCTGATTATAATGCAGGGTGCTAAAATGTGAGGTGCGTAGCTGGTACCTGACAACAGAGGCTCCCAAATATCCCACCACCCAGTGAGCTTAAGTGGCCCAGAAAAGACCATTTCATTCTGTGGCTCTTCCAACTTCAGGGGCCTTTTGTCCACTGGGCATTGGTGAGTAGGTCTTGACTCTGTTTACCCTGTCCTCGATACATTTCTCCATCTCTCTCTTCCTCTCCTTTCTGGGACAGTATAATGGTTAATAATGGGCTCCCAAAATCATAACACTGCTTGGGTTCTGGTCCCAGCTGTCTCTAGGTGGAAGTGTGGTCTTGGTTGGGAGGCTGAGGCAGGAGGATCTCTTGAGGCCAGGAGTTCAAGACCAGCCTGAGCAACATAGCAAGACCCCATTTCCACAAAAAAATTTAAAAATTAGCCAGGCGTGGTGGCTCACACTTGTAGTCCCAGCTACTCTGGAGGCTGAGGCAGGAGGATCGCTTGAGCCCAGGAATTTTAGGTTGCAGTGAGCTATGAGAACACTACTGCACTCCAGCCCAGGCAACATAACTGTCTCAAAAAAAAAAAAAAAGGGTGTGGTCTTGGGAAGGTCACCTTATGTCTCCATGCCTCAGTTCCCTTACCTATAAACTGAAAAAAAAAAAATGCTTAACTCAGAAAATATTAGTTATGGCCGGGTGCTGTGGCTCACGCCTGTAATCCTAGCACTCTGGGAGGCCAAGGCGAGCGGATTGCTCAAGGTCAGGAGTTCGAAACCAGCCTGAGCAAGAGCGAGACCCCGTCTCTACTATAAATAGAAAGAAATTAATTGCCCAACTAAAAACATATATAGAAGAAATTAGCCGGGCATGGTGGCACATGCCTGTAGTCCCAGCCACTCAGAAGGCTGAGACAGCAGGATTGCTTGAGCCCAGGAGTTTGAGGTTGCTGTGATCTAGGCTGACGCCACAGCACTCTAGCCTGGGCAACAAAGTGAGACTCTATCTTAAAAAAAATGGGAGCAGCAGCCACTCGCGCGCCGAGCCGGAGCGCAGCGCAGCGGCGGGCGCTCCCCGGGTCGCTCGCGCGGGCGGCGCGCTCCTGCCCTAGCGGTGTCCCCCGGCCCCTCGCCGGCGCCACCGCCGCAGCAGCCCGCGGGCGGTCCCCGGCCGGCCGCCCCCGGCCCCAGCGCCGCTGACCCTGTCCGCCGCGGGCGGGGACGCGGGCGGAGGCGGTGCCGCCGCGGAGCCCCCGGACGCGACCATGTCGGAGGTGCTGCCCTACGGCGACGAGAAGCTGAGCCCCTACGGCGACGGCGGCGACGTGGGCCAGATCTTCTCCTGCCGCCTGCAGGACACCAACAACTTCTTCGGCGCCGGGCAGAACAAGCGGCCGCCCAAGCTGGGCCAGATCGGCCGGAGCAAGCGGGTTGTTATTGAAGATGATAGGATTGATGACGTGCTGAAAAATATGACCGACAAGGCACCTCCCGGTGTCTAACTCCCTCAAAGACAATGAGTTAAGAACGGCGATAACAGTTATTGGCAAAAAGCATGAAATGAGAAAGCACTTCGAAATTTATTACTAGCTCGCTACCCACGATGAAATCAACAACCTGTATCTGGTGTCAGGCCGGGAGTCAGACGAGGCGCGAGGAGGAGGAGGAGATGGAGGAGGCTGCGAAGGCTCTGGGCTCCTCTGCAAAAATAAAAATAAAAAAATAAATAAAATTTTAAAAATAATTAAAAAAAATCACTATATACACACATATTCAGAAATAAAAAAAGAAGTCTCAGTTGCAGCTATTTGTCAAAATTAATATCCATTTCCTTTTATATACGGTGAATATTGCGTGCGCAATTATAGATCTGGATTTTGAACCACTTAATGAAGCGGCAACACCGGGTGTTTTGAGGTGTTGGCATTCTTCGCTGATTTGGCTGTTTCCAATGTTTACATTATTTAATCTTGCAAAAATGATTCTGTGCACTTGGATGTGAAATGCTGTCCAGTTTTTTTTTAATGTTGTTATCTTTGGATGTACAAAAATTCAGAAAATGATCTCTGTAGATAATTCTGTTTTATTTTGGTCATCTTTTGAAGTTATCAGGAATGTGTTTAAAACAAGAAGAGAAGTTTTCTAAGCAATGATACCTAGAACGAATCCTTGTTTTATTTTGAAATGAATTGTGAAGCTTGTGTTTCTTTGTTGCTGCAAGCTATTTGCCCAAGTTAATGCAAATGGACACATTTTATATGTCAGAAAAAAACACACGAAAAACAAAAAGAAAAAAATGCTTGAGCTTTTTCTAACCTCCCCCTGCAGTCTGTTGTGTGAGCAGCCTGTTTTTTTTCTCTAATATTATGTCAGTTTATTCTCTTTAATGGACTGTAAAAAAAAATGTAATCACAAGAGTGCCAAATATCTTGAAATGCCAAAAGGCATTTTGGTTTCTTTTCTTTTCCCTGTGCTCTGAGTCCACGTACAGGAATGCTTGGAGTGTTTCTGTTATTTATAGGGATTCTCTTAAGGCACACCAGCTGCCTGTTTTGCATGGTATTTGCAAAAATGCCTCTTGCGTGAGGAAATCTTTTACCATTTTTTGTTTGCAACTTTGGACCTCAAGAGGTTTCCCTTCCCTTCCCTGTCCCTCTTTTCTTAATTCGATATTCTGTATGTTGCACCTTGAACCAGCACACAGGGCTATTTCTCCAATGTACAATAAAAGAACTGTTCCTGTGAAAAAAAAAAAAAAAAATGTTAGTTACAATTCTTTTGGTCTCTCACTTTGCCGGGGACTGTGCAGTTAGTTGCTAGTGGCACAAAGACGAGTAAACCATAGCCCTTGCCCTAAAGAAGCACGACCTTAACTGTGCAGTAACTGAATTCTGGAAAATGTACTCAGAAACTTTTGAAGGAAATATGAGGTAGTCTGTTTAGAACAAGCAAGTATGAACATATTTCTGTCACTGAAATAAGAGGATCAAAGAGCTGACTCTGGGCTAGAGGAAAACTTGATCCTGTTGAGCTTTCAAGTTTTTAGGTCATTTGAGTTCCGGGGTAATGAGAAGGCTGTGGTCTCAGACTCCTTTGGGGCGTAGAGATGTAGCTTCTGCTGCGAAAGACTCCATGCGAACTGTGTCTAGACTGCTCAAGCGGGGAGTCTGCTGGCCCTTCAATGCCTTCCGGGCAGGCCCGGCTTCCTTCCATCTGCAGGTTGCCTTCAACCCAGGAAGGACCCACTGAGGTGAGAGGAAGACCCCAGCCAGCTCTTCCTCCCCGCTTTCCCTGGTCCAGGCCAAAGAGCACTTTCCCCGTGGGGAGTCTCAGTGGCGTCATCTAGCGACCTGTCCCAGGGCCTGCTCCGAAATCCCTCCTACCCCTGCTGGGCCTGTGGCTTGGGCCCTGGGACATGGAACCCTGAGCTGGCTGTTCACCTCCCGACTCCCAGATACGCTGCTAGGCCTACAGCAGTTGCTCAAAATCTCAGAGTTAAACTGTCTTTCCTCCCTTTCCCCATTCAGTCATTTGACATATTTATCAAGGGGCCACTATATGTCAGGCCTTGCCCTGGGGATGTGGTCAATGAGACGAAGTCCTGCCTGCACATTTGAGTGGGGGAAAAAGACATTTGGCAAATAACATCACTAATGAATATAAAATAATAGAGATAAGCCTCGGGTCCATTTGAAGTGGAATTCTATGAGAGGATAATAATCTCATTCACCCAGAGTAGGACTTACAAGGCAGAAGGGGGTGGGGAGAAGTGAAAGAACCAAGAGGTGTGGGGCAGAAAGGGTGACAGTTCCTCAAGAAATTGAGCATACAGTCACCATATGACCCAACAGTTCCACTCCTAAGTATATACCCAAGAGCAATGAAAACATGTCCACACAAAAACTTGTATATGAATGTTTATAGCATCCATTATTCATAATAATAGCTCAAAAATGAACCAACCCAAATGTCCATCGGCCGATGAATGGATCAAATCTGATATATCCATGCAAAGAATATTAACTAATAAAAAGGAATGAAGTACTGATACATGTTAAGACATAGAGGAACCTTGAAAACATTATGCTAGGCCTGGTGTGGTGGCTCACGCCTGTAATCCTAACACTCTGGGAGGCTGCAGCAGGAGGATGGCTTGAGGTCAGGAGTTTGAGATCAGCCTGAGCAAGAGCGAGGTCTCTACTGGAAACAGGGAAAATTAGCCAGGCGCAGTGGCACGTACCTGCAGTCCCAGCTATTCGGGAGGCTGAGGCAGGAGGATTGCTTGAGCCCAGGAGTTTGAGGTTGCAGTGAGCTATAATGATGCCACGGCACTCTACCCAAGGCGACAGAGTGAGACTCTCAAAAAAAGAAAGAAAATATTAGACTAAGTGAAAGAAGCCAGTCACAAAAGGCCACATATTATTTGATTCTATTTCTGTGAAATGTCCAAAATAGACAAATCCACAGACACTGGGTGGGTTAAACAACAGAAGTTTCTTTTTCTCACAGTTTTGGATGCTAGGAGTCCAAGAGCAAGACCCCGTCTCCACTAAAAAAATAGAAAGAAATTAATTGGACAACTAAAAAAAAATTATATATATATCACAGCACTCTAGCCCAGGCTAGAGTGAGACTCTGTCTCAAAAAAAAAAAAAAAAGAAACACGCACAGTGTTTCCTGTGTGCCAGGCACTGTCTCACTCAACTAGAAAGTCATTTAGTTCTCACAGGGACCCAGTGAGCTCTTCATTTCTCAGGGCCAGATGACTTGCCCGGCGTCACACTGCCCACATGCATAAGTGGCAGAGCCAGGATTCCGGCACTGCCAGCCTGGTCTGGGGCCCACGCCGTTAATCACGCCACTGTGCCGTGTGTGAGCATCTTGAGAGCCCTGTGAGTTAAGGTTTATCATCCTATTGTTATCTTCATTTTATAGATGAGGAAACTGAGGTCTAGAGAGGTAAGTGACTTGGCTGGGGTCACACTGTGGGTTAGGAGGAAGCCAGGCTAGGAGCCGGAGAGCCTTCCCCAGCCTCTGTAGGCGGGCGTGCTGGGAATGGTGTGGGTCTGTGCACAGGTAAGTGACCAGGGTGCCCGGAGAATCACAGTGACAAAGCCAAGGGAGGGCTGGGCTGGGGGGTTTTGCTGCAGGAGAAGCAGCACAGGGCGCTTGCCCCAGCCTCCCTGACGCCTGTGTTTCCGGCCTCGTCCCTGCGTGCAGAGGCCTGGCCACCCGCTGGAGGTGGCTCCTCAGCAAGGCTGCCTGGGGGCGGCGGGGGACCGGGCCTGCCAGGACAGTCAGGGCAAGTGTGGAAGGTGCCGAAGGGACGCCCAAGAGGGGCCCAGGTGGCAGAGTGCCTGTATCCCTGGGGGAGCCCCCTCCCAGCACCGGTGGGTGTGGCAGAAGCCCGCGTGACCTTGCTGCTGACATTCCTCAGGAGCCACGTGGCCCCAACTGGCAGGGACAGCTGTGCACAGAGGCCGCACCAGCTTTGTTCCCAGGGTGGCGCCCGCTCTCCACCCAGGCCCCGCTCTGGCTCCCACCCGACACTTTCACTCCTGGTTCTTAGCGGGCAGCCGGCGCAGGGGGTCCCCCGCCATGAGCGCCTAGAGGTCTCCGGGAGTGGGGCGCAGGGCTGGGGGAGGATGGGGCAGGACCAGACGAAGCAGCAGATTGAGAAGGGGCTCCAGCTGTACCAGTCTAACCAGACAGAGAAGGCGCTGCAGGTGTGGATGAAGGTGCTGGAGAAGAGCTCGGACCTCGTGGGGCGCTTCCGCGTGCTGGGCTGCCTGGTCACGGCCCACTCGGAGATGGGCCGCTACAAGGAGATGCTAAAGGTGGGGTACCCAGCCCGGGTGGTAAGCAGAGCGAGGGTCAGGCTGGGGCTGGATTCCTCCAGCCCCCCAGCCCCCTCCCGGCCTCCGCAGGCTCCCCTGCGTCCCACAGGCTATCGCAGCTCTAAATCTGCATCTAAAGCCCTGGGTCTTAGGTGCTGGGTCTTGGCTACAGATTCAGGCCTGTGGCCTTGAATTTCGGTGTCTGAGCCTCTGAGACTCAGGTTCTCATGGTGCAGAGCTCAGGGATCTCAAGCCCGGGTCTCACCTGGGCTTCAGCCTTCCTGCGTGGGACTCTGAGTCTGAACCTGGAGGGTGTGGGCTCCAGGTTTGAGGCTTGGGGTGGAAGGGTGAGGGTTGTGAGTCTGAGCGTGGGGGGCTGAGGCTCCAGGCTGAAGCCTCTGGCTTATGCCGGGGGTGCAGAGAATGCATTTGAGGCCAGGGTGGAAGGGCTGGGTCTGTTCTTTGGGTGTGAGACTTTGGGGTGCATATGGAGCCTCTGGGTCTGAAGCTGTGTCTCAGCCCGTGGGCTGGGTGCTGGGGCCCAAGGCTCAGAGTCCAGGCTGAGAGTCACCTGCCCACTGCCTGGTGGGCAGTTTGCCGTGGTGCAGATCGACACAGCGCGGGAGCTGGAGGATGCCGATTTCCTCCTGGAGAGCTACCTGAACCTGGCGCGCAGCAATGAGAAGCTGTGCGAGTTTCACAAGACCATCTCCTACTGCAAGACCTGTCTTGGCCTGCCTGGCACCAGGGCAGGTGCCCAGCTCGGAGGCCAGGTCAGCCTGAGCATGGGCAATGCCTTCCTGGGCCTCAGTGTCTTCCAGAAGGCCCTGGAGAGCTTCGAGAAGGCCCTGCGCTATGCCCACAACAACGACGATGCCATGCTCGAGTGCCGCGTCTGCTGCAGCCTGGGCAGCTTCTACGCCCAGGTCAAGGTGGGCCTGGGTCCCAGGGGGAGGTCAGTGGAGGGCTTTAGGGCTCCCTGAGAGCCTCTCATGAACACACCTTGTCTAGCCCTCCTTATAGGAAGGAACAAGGAGCTGAGAGGTCAAGAAGGGGAAAGACTTATCCAGGAAGGTAACAACTTGGCCTGGGAGGGCAGAGCCTGGATGCAAACCTTGAAAGGATTTATTCATCAAATACTTAATGAGTGTCTGCTATATCCAGGCACCCTTGGCCGAGGGTGCAGCAGGGAGAACAGCAAAGCCCTGCCTTCACTCGGCTTGCGCTCTGGTGGGGGACAGACAATACCGCCGGAGTCAGTTACTTAGCATGTCAGAAAGTGCCTAGAAGAAAGTGAAGCAGGGCAGCGCCGGGGGTGAATGCGTCACAATTTCAAACAGGGTAGTCGGAAGGTGATGTTTGATGACTTGAAAGAGATGAAAGGATGAGCCATGCCAAAATCTGGCAAAAGTGGATTCTAGGCAAAAAAAAGAGGGAACGTAAAACAAAGCTCCACTGTTGGGAACATACCTGGAATGTTCCGGGACAGACAGAAGCCAGCATGGCCCTCAGACCTGTTTCAGATGTGTGAGGGCGTAGACGGGAGGGTGAGGCAGACTGTGAAGAGCTGACAGGGTCAGGGACCACAGGCTTCCGGTCACGAGTGCTTTTGTTCCCTTAGGCATCTGGGCTGTGCTTGGCCCACAGAGGATTTCAATGCCTGGCACATAGTAGATGCTTAATAAATCTTCCAATAAATGAGTGTGAAAATGCTGAGGATGGGAAGATGGGAAAGAGCTGGGATGGGAGGGAATGAGCAGCATAGGACGGCAGCCAGGATTTGGTTTTCAGGAACTAGACGTGAGGGAAGCCATTCATGCAATCAGATAGGACTGGGGAGGCATGGAAGTCTTTGTGAAAATCTTTTTTGTGATGAAGAAAATTAAACTTACAAGAAAGTAGAGAGAATAGTTTAATGAATCCCCATATACTCACCACTTATATTTCACAATTATTAATATTTTTGCCATGTTCGATTTATATATTTACCCGAAGTATTATAATAGAGAATTATAGACATTATGCTATTTTACCCTGAAGGAGTTCAGTATGCATCTCTAAAATTTTAAAAAAAGGAATCTTCTTATATAAAGACACTTTCTTACATAACCACAATACTGTTGTTGCATATACCAAAATTAACAGTAATCTCTGAATAGCATCTAATACCCAGTCCATATTTAAATTTCTCTACTTATCCTAAAAATATGCCTTTACCCTCGGCTTAACCCTTGAACACAAACAAGAGCTGCACATTGCAGTGGTTGTTATGTCTTATAAGTCTCTTTCAATAGAAAATTCCTCCCTGCCTCTCTATTTTTTATATTTTATTGAAGAAACCAGATTAATTGCCTTGTAGAATGTTCCATCTCCTTTTCATGTAACGTGCTGCTTTGTCTCCTTCCCTTCCTAAGAACTGGGAGTTGGACAATGACTTGGTAAGATTTAGGTCACACATCTTTGGTCTAAGTACTGTGCAGGTGATGCTACATACTTCGTGTTACATCATATCAGCATGGTTCAGGCAGTGGCAACCTAATCTATTTTCAGGTTTGCATTTCTTCTCTCATGACCAGCAGATTAACCTGTGGGATGACACTTTGCCACCCTGTGAATGAATATTCAGTTTTATAACATTTTCCATAAAGGCATTGGCTTCCCTTGATATTTGTTGCCTGAATCAATTATTTCATTTGAACTCTAATGAAATTATCATTTCCAAGTTCTATTATTCCTTCATTTATTAGCTAAGAAGTTTCAATAAGGGAGAACTTTCTCGTATCAGTTAGGATGAGTTGGTTAGTCTGAAATATAGTTCCTAATGGAAAGGCAGAATAAATACTTTTTCCCTTTCCTTTAGTTACCACTTCTCAGCCTAAGGAGTTGGTATAATAGTTGCCTTCAGGTGGCTCATGCCTGTAATCCTAGCTCTCTGGGAGGCCGAGGCGGGTGGATCGTTTGAGCTCAGGAGTTCGAGACCAGCCTGAGCAAGAGCGAGACCCCCGTCTCTACTATAAATAGAAAGAAATTAATTGGCCAACTAATATATATAGAAAAAATCAGCCAGGCATGGTGGCGCATGCCTGTAGTCCCAGCTACTTGGGAGGCTGAGGCAGGAGGATTGCTTAAGCCCAGGAGTTTGAGGTTGCTCTGAGCTAGGCTGATGCCACGGCACTCTCTCTAGCCTGGGCAATAAAGTGAGACTCTGTCTCAAATAATAATAATAATAATAATAGTTGCCTTCAGTGGTCACTCTTACTTTGCCTTCTTACTTTTTTTACTTCTTACTTTTTGCCTTTTCTTTTTGGAGTATCATGAAACTGTAGATTTTTAAATATTCAGTATTCTTTAGTCAATTGCAATCATTATTCTTTTTTTATATTCATATTATCTTTTTTGTTTGTTTTTAAGTAGAGATGGTATCTCACTATATTGCCCAGGCTGATCTCAAACTCCTGGGCTCAAGTAATCCTCCCACCTGAGCCTCCCAACATGCTGGGATTACAAGCATGAGCTACCACGCCCGGCCCACATTATCTTACCTTTCTCCAGTGGAAGTCCTTTCAGTATGGCTCCTGTGTCCCTTTGACAAGATTTCATTTTGTCTTTGAAAGCCTTCTTGTTTTCTGGTGCAATAAACTGTCTCAGTCTCATTTTGAACACCCCTGTCCCAGACCTGGAATCTACTGTTTCTCCTGGTTCTTTTTAGTAGGAAATGGTGATGGGGAGGGGCATTGCTTTTTGTTTTGAGATGGGATCTTGCTCTGTGGTCCAGGCTAGACTGCAGTGGTGTGATCATAGCTCACTGCAGCCTCGAATTCCTAGGCTCAAGTGATCCTCCTGCCTCAGTCTCCCAAGTAGCAGGGACTACAGGTGCAGGCCATGACATCCAGCTACTTTTTGTTTTTGTTTTTTTTGTAGAGACAAGGGTCTCACCATGTTGCCCAGGCTAGTCTAAAACTCCTGTCCTCAAATGAGCCTCCCACCTTGTCCTCCCAAAGTGCTGGGGTTACAAGGATTACAGATTTGAGCCACCATGCCTGGTTTTTACTATTATTTCCAATTCAAATCTAATGTTTCAAGAGTTTTCTTCAATTTATTTTAAACTTGATTCTCTTTTCTCTGGAAAACCTTTATTTCTAACAACATAATTAAATATTTACATTATCCTACAATATACATAAAATAATTCCAAATGACAAAACCAATATTACTCTAGAAAATAAAGACAACAGAATGAAGTTTAAGATTCCTTTGCCGTTCATTGTCTTTATAATATATCCCCCTATGGATAAACTATCCAAGTATTTTTTTCCTAAGGTCATTTAAAGTATTTTTTTCCTGTGTGGTTATATTATTATATGATATACAGTTAGGAGCATTTCCATTTTCTATCTTTAGGTATTGTTTTTTAAATTAGACTTAATGTCTTGAATTCGTAAATCATTTACATGGCCCCAAATGTAAAAGTACATAGTAAGTATTATTAGGAAGAGGTTTTGATTGATATTATTGAGAGGGTTTTTGTTTTTTGTTTGGAGACAGGGTCTCACTCTGTTGTCCTGGCTAGAGTGCAATAGTATGATCATAGCTCACTGTAACCTCCATCTCCCAGGCTCAAGCAATCCTCCTGGCTCAGCCTCCTGAGTAGCTGGGACTATAGGTGCATGCTGTCACACCTGGCTAATTTTTTAAATTTTTTATAGAGATGTTATTTTTTTGTTATGTTGCCTAAGCTGGTCTTGAACTCCTAGGCTCAAGAGATCCTCCTGCCTTGGCCTCCCAAAGTGCTGAGATTACAGGCATGAGCCATCACACCTGGCCTGAGAGTTCTCTTTTGATCATATTAACTTGGAGCTGCTTGTTACATATATATATTTTTTTCTTCTATATATATTAGTTGGCCAATTAATTTTTTTCTATTTATAGTAGAAACAGTGTCTTGCTCTTGCTCAGGCTGGTTTCGAACTCCTGACCTTGAGCAATCCTCCTGCCTCGGCATCCCAGAGTGCTAAGATTCTATATTTTAAATGAGATGAGAAATGCCAGAACACGTTTGTATAGGAATGGAAATGACCCTGTAGAAAGATAGAACTCGGTGGTACGGGGACAGGGGGTTGGGGGTGCGCTGGCAAGTGGGGGGCTGGCATTTGACAGGAACAGGGCGCCCTCCTCCACAGTGGGAGGAAGAGAGGCCGGGGGAGCGGGCAGAGGTGGTGAGGTGGGAGTGGGTGGAGGAGGGCGGAGAAGGGAGCTCCTCTCTGGTTTTCCTGTGATTCTCTGATGGAGGATGAGGTGAGGTCATCAGCCAACCATGGGCAGGTAGGAAAGACGTGGAGGTCTGAGGGCAAAGTATGAGAGAACAATTTCATTGCCTCCCTGTGCTGGCTGGCAGTCTGTCATTGAGTCCCCGGGTGCCGGGAGGCTGGCTCTGGTGTGGGGATCTGGCCCCCCCACCATGGGTCTATGAAACTGAGGAGCTCATTTGGGACTGGGTGAGAAGAGAAGCCAACTGTATTTTTTTTTTTTTTTTTTTTTTTTTGCCTCTTCATTCATTCACCAAATATTGTGCATCTGCCAAGTGCCTGGAACCGTGCTGGGCTCTTGGGATGCATCGGCAAACCAGGAGAAAATCCCTGCGCTCAGGGAGCCACCTTAGCTCTGCCTGGCTCCCTCTTTCCCAAGACGCCAGAATGAACAAATAAACACAGGGCTTCCCGCTGCGGAGAAGCCCTGATGTGGGGCAGCTCCTGTCACTAAGCGTGCCCCCTCCCATCCCATGTCCCCTGCAGGACTACGAGAAAGCCCTGTTCTTCCCCTGCAAGGCCGCAGAGCTCGTCAGCGACTACGGCAAGGGCTGGAGCCTCAAGTACCGGGCCATGAGCCAGTACCACATGGCCGTGGCCTATCGCCTGCTGGGCCACCTGGGCAGTGCCATGGAGTGTTGCGAGGTAGGGAAGCAGGGGAGGGGGTGGGCCAGCATCTGGAGATCTCCAGCCCAGGAAAGTGGGGATGCCTTCTTCCAGATCAGCCTCCTGAGGCCCCTAAGGCTCACCCCTGCCTCTTGCAGCTGAGCCCCTGAAGGATACATTTGTTCCCCCAGCTGCATCCCAAACCCATTCCCTTCCAGTCCATCCTCAGGGAACGGGGCCTCCCTCTGTCCCCAGCACCTGCTGTGGGGCCCTGTGAAGATGGAGAAGGCAGAGAGCCAGTCTCTGGAGTTCTACTGACCTGGGTTCAAATCCCAGCTTTGCCACTTCCTGGGTGACCTCATTCAAATCCCTTCTTCTCTCTGAGCCTCGTTTCTTCTTGTCAAACAACAGTAGCCACTTTGCCAGGTGCCATGACCACAGTGGTTTGGTGCGTGAGGCCTCAGCCCCATGATGGGTGTATTAGGCTCTGAGAACATGGGTTTCCCTGGGCTGTCCCTACAGAGGGCCCCTCTGGGTGGAGGGTGCCGCAGTGGTGGGGACAGATGGGCAGGCCGGAGAGACTGGCGCCCCTTGCAGGAGTCCATGAAGATTGCACTGCAGCATGGGGACCGGCCGCTGCAGGCGCTCTGCCTGCTCTGCTTTGCTGACATCCACCGGAGCCGTGGGGACCTGGAGGTGAGGCCATTGAGATATATGGGCAGGGACGGGTCACAGGCCTGGCCCGGCCTGATTCTGTACCCCTCCTGGCTCTACAGACGGCCTTTCCCAGGTATGACTCTGCCATGAGCATCATGACAGAGATTGGAAACCGCCTGGGGCAGGTGCAGGTGCTGCTGGGTGTGGCCAAATGCTGGGTGGCCAGGAAGGCGCTGGACAAGGTGAGGTCGGGCCCTTTCCTGCAGCCCCGGCTCTCCCCGTGCTCCACGTGGGGCCAGCCAGTCGCCAACAGTCTGCGGGTCCGGTGCTGGGCAGGGCTCTCCCAGCCACTTTCTCTGACTTTGGCTTCACCCTGGTCCTGTGAGGCCAGGACATTCCTGGCCATTTTACAGGCCCATGACTTACCCAGAGACCCACAGCTAGTAAAAGGCCTGGGCTGGGGTTTGAACCCAAGACACTGAGTAAACTGAGGCAGAAGGTCACCTGCCCACACAGTTCTTGTCTCTTCCTGTCACCTTCACACATAGGGCAGCTTCCCTGGCCCATGTCCCCTCCCCAGGCCCAGCCTCCCTACCCCATCTTTTCCTATGAGCCAAGGCCTCTGTCAGACAGCTCTGCCAGAAGCCCTGGCCTGTGCTCACCTTCCAGGCTCTGGACGCCATCGAGAGAGCCCAGGACCTGGCCGAGGAGGTGGGGAACAAGGTCAGACCTGCTTCTGTCTCCTGGGTCTAGGGTCAGGAGCCCAAGCGGGGGCTGGGGTGGGAGGGAAGGGCCCCCAAGTCTGCTCACTGCCTGAGCCCTTCCTGATCCTCTGGGAGCTGCACCGTCCCCAGTCCACCCAGAGAGCACTTCTGAAGGCAGGGCAGGAGCTTCATAGCTCGGGATAGAAGAACTCAGGGACTTCTTGAGTTCATTAGAACTCCCCACAGTGTCCTCACATCCTGAGAGCTGGGCACACACAGGCCCTTATAGGTATCGGTTCTAGTCCTCACTGTCTTCCTGCAAGGTGGGTACAGGGAGCCCCATTTTACAGATGAGAAAAGTGAGGCTCAGGTGCTCAAGATCCCACACCCACTAACTGGTCTGTCTTAACTCCAAAGTATATGTTCCTTCCATAGTGTATGTGGCCTCTCCAAATTTAATAACTATATCCCAGCCTTAAAATGTTGAAAACAGGCTTAGTCATTCCTCGGTGTCTTCTAGAAGATGTGCACGTCTCTGAGATCAGGTGCAGAGTAACCAAAATGCAAGTATGTTTGCTTTTGGCTGGATTATAGCCACTCAGGTTTGCCCAGGTTTCAGGCCAATCAGGAATGCTGATGAGCTGTTGTGTGTGTATTTCATTGATCAAAACAGGAAAGGTGGCCAGGCTCAGTGGTGCATGCCTGTAATCCTAGCACTCTGGGAGGCCAAGGCAGGAGGATTGCTTGAGCTCAGGAGTTCAAGACCAGCCTGAGCAAGAGCGAGACCCTCATTGCTACTAAAAATAGAAAAATTAGTTGGGCGTCATGATGCACTCCTATAGTCCCAGCTACTCGGGAGGCTGAGGCAGGAGGATTGTTTGAGCCCCAAATATGAGATTGCTGTGAGCTACAATGACACCACTGCACTCTAGCCAGGGTGACAGAGTGAGACTCTGTCTCAAAAAAAACACAAAAAAACAGGAAAGGAAATGAATTATTACATTCTAGATTTCGGTTTCTTGGGAAAAAAAAGAAAAAAAGAAATGAATTATTACAGAGTCAATGCAGCAGGTTTGGGCAATAAGATTCTTCAAAAACATGGGGTCCCAGGGGGTTCTGGGGTTGAAGACCTCTGATCTCACCCACTCCCTCATTCTGCATGAAGGGAAACGGAGGCTCAGAGAAGGCAGGACATTTTTCCTAGGTCCATCAGCAAGGCAGGGAAGTGGCTGGGACAGAACCCTGCCCGCACTGACTTTGGTCTCTTCTCCCACGGCTGCCCCCCGACCCCCAGCTGAGCCAGCTTAAGCTGCACTGTCTGAGCGAGGGCATCTACCGCAGCAAGGGGCTGCAGCGGGAGCTGCGCGCGCACGTCGTGCGGTTCCACGAGTGCGTGGAGGAGACAGAGCTCTACTGCGGCCTGTGCGGCGAGTCCATAGGCGAGAGGAACAGCCGGCTGCAGGCCCTGCCCTGCTCCCACATCTTCCACCTCAGGTGTGGCTCCCAGCAGGGTGGGCAGGGTCTCTCCAGGGCACTCCAGGGCCCAGCTGGCTAGTCACAGCAGTAACACACTCACAGCAAAGCCCTACCTCGTGCTTTCTGTGCCTGGGTGTGTTCTGAAAGCTTCCTGTATATTGACTCATTGAATCCTCCCAGCAGCGCACCTAGAGGAGGCCGTTCTCGTTCCCATAATCCCCAGAGAGAAGTCAGAAAGGCCCCTCACAGGTCATGGGATCTGACCCCCAGGGCCAGACCCGCCCCAGGGCCATGGCAGAGGCTGGGCCCCATCTCCACTGCCCTGGAGGTCCCTGGGGCAGAGTGGCCAAGAGGCAAGCTGGGTACAGTGGCAGCCGGGGGGACTAACGGGGGACCCTTCCCTGGCACCACTGCTGGACAGTGGCGAGGGATACTTCCCAGCCCCTACACAGGGCAGGGGAGGAAGAGAGAGAGGGTCGGGGTCCAGATGGAAGGACAGGCCTCAGGGGAGTGGACAGAGCCCTTTGCCTCCCAAGGTGCCTGCAGAACAACGGGACCCGGAGTTGCCCCAACTGCCGCCGCTCGTCCATGAAACCTGGCTTCGTGTGACTCCCAGCAGCAGTCGCAGGCTTCTGCCTTGCCTCCCGGCTCCTCTCCACCACGTGCCGGAGGCCCCTGTCCACTCCCGGGGCAGCACTGCTGCTCCGAGGGGCCTCGCTCCCCTCCCCGCCTCTTTGTACTTTGTTCTTTATAGAAAAATAAACTGTTTGTACCTGGTCCCAGTGCTTCTGACTTTCCCCGCCTGAGGGAGAGTGGGAGCTCCTCAGACACAGTGTTCCCTCTGCACACATGTCCCAGCCCTCCAGCTGCCCCTCCAGGCACTTAGGAGCAGCGACCACCCAGCATCTCAATCCTGCAGCGGTTGGGGGGGAGATAAGATAAACAGTAAAGGTAACAAACAAGCAACGTGAAAATGGTAGAATGCTATTATGGACTGAACTGTGTCTCCCCAAATTTGTATGTCACAGCCTTAGCCTGTTTGGGCGGCTATAACAAAACACCGCAGACTCAGCGGCTTATAAACGACAGACATTTACTTCTCACAGTTCTGGAGGCTGGGAAGTCCAAGATCAAGGCGCTAGTAGATTTGACGTCTGGCTCATAGATGGCGCCTTCTTACTGTGTCCTCGCCTGGTGGAAGGGCCAATGCAGGTCTCAGGGGTCCCTTTCATTATAAGGGCACTGATCCCACTCATGATCACCTCGCAAAGGCCCCACCTGCCTAATAGGGCAACCCTAGCAGACTAATCTAAAAGCAATAAATACTTAGGGACTATAAAGAGTAGAGCATGTTCCCTCTTTCTCATCTTTGCCCCCTTCCCTTCAGTCCTAAAACCATCAGGTAGGACAGAGCAAGACAAGCATCAGGGTGGAGGGGCAGCCTGGTGTGGGGCATTAGAACCCAAGCAGGGTGAGAGGGTGGGGAGTCAGAACCTGCAGGGAGAGAGGAGGCTGTCCACACATAGGGTGTGGCTCGTCCTAAGGTGTCGGAGACCAAGCTGGGAAAGGAGGGGCCACCTGGCATGGGCTGGTGGAGCCTACCCAGGGTAAGGGGGAATCCTTCAGAGCTCGGGTGGGGTGAGTAGGGCGTGCCCGTGTTTAGGGGTCCTGGCATGGGGCATTAGAACCAAGATGGAGTGAAGAGGGATCCATGCATGGAGGGGAGTGGCAATGGAAGATTGGGTGAACAGGGATTGGTCAAATATATTAAGAACAATGGAAGCCAGCTTTCTCACTATTGAAGGAGAGAATTACAAATATGGAACTAGAGAAAACCAGAAGGGACCCTGTGGTGTTGAACTGGAATTGTAGGGATCACTATGAACGCATGGACTTCAAAATACAGAGCTAGATAGAGAGATAAATATAGTTGTAAATTTGTGCTTGTGTCTATTGGCCTAGGAGCAAGGACATGCCGATAACAGGAAGCACATCCAGCACCCAGATCTTGGCTTCTAAATATCATGTACCATTAACAGAACTAAGGCTCTTTGGAGAAAGGCCTGCTTCTTGGCCTGGGCCATGGAAAGTACGAGATGAGACTGAAATATCTTGTGCCAGGAAGCAAAGGAAGCTGAAAGAATGATGAGGATAACGCAAAAGGAGACAGGTGCCCACTTGGATGGGCTCCCGCTGGCCCACTGAAATGAGTAATGATTGTCTTAGCACAGTCTGTAACAACAAAATACCACAGAACGGGGGGCTTAAACAACCTAAATTTATTATCTCACAGTTCTGGAGACTGTAAGTCCAAGATCAGGGTGCCAGAAAATTCAGGAAGCCTCTTTTCCTGCCTTGGCCTTCTTGCTGTATCCTTACATGACCTTTGCTCTGTGCTCCTGTGGATAGAACAAGATCTGTCTGTCTGTCTCTCTCTCTTTCTCTTCCTTTTGGAATAAAGGCACTAATCCCATCATGAGGGCCCCACTCTCATAACCTCATCTAGCCCTAAATACCTCCCAAAGGCCCCGTCTCCAAATACTATCACATTGGGAATTAGAGCTTCAACATATGAATTGGGGGTGGGGCATAAAGATTGAATCTATAGCAATGATGCCAACAGATTTTATTGAATAAAAATAAGAATCCATACCGATATGAAAAATAAAGGCCAGGCGCAGTGGCTCACACCTATAATCCTAGCACTTTGGAAGGCTGAGGCAGGAGGATCTCTTGAGGCCAGGAGTTCAGGACCAGCCTGGACAACATAGCCAGATCCCATCTCCACAAAAAATAGAAAAATTAGCCAGACATGATGGCATTTCCCTGAAGTCCTAGCTATTTGGGAGGCTGAGAGAGGAGGATTGCTTGAGCCCCGGAGTTTGGAGTTGCTGTGAGCTATGATAACACGATGCCACTGCACTCCAGTGTGGGCCACAGAGCAAGACCCTGTCTCAAAAAACAAATAAATATTTTATGAAGGATGGGATATTTACATAGTCCCAAAGTACTTCCCCACAAAATACTAATTTCAAAGGGACAAAAGAGTCACTTCGCAGTGGAGAAGGTTGGCAAACACCAGCTTCAACTGGGTGAGGTTATCATGTCCAGTAATGGAACAAAATGAAATCATGCACTACCTGAAAAAACGCAATGCAAAGCTCAACATCTCTGATAACGCTGCCAAAGATATATAACCCGAAACTATAATCATGAGGAAACGCCAGATGAATATAAATTTAGAAACACTCTGCGAAGTAATTAGAATCTTCAAAAGTGTCAAGGTCATGAAGGAAAGACTATGAAACTGTTCCAGATAGAGACTACGAGGCACTCCAAGTAAAGACAATGCTTGATTCTGGGCAGGATCTCTTTGCTAGAAAGGGCATGATTGGCCCAGTTGATGGAACTTGAATGGGGTGTGAGGATCAGATGGCAGAAATATTTTGATGTTTACTTCCTGACATTTCAGTTTGTGTTGTGTTTTAAGTAGGAGATTGTCTCTGATTATAGGAACTTCTCACTAAAGCAATTCAGGTGATGTATCAGGTCTGTAGTCGACTCTCAACTGGATCAAGAAAAAAGAGATATTTGTAATGTATTTGTAAGTTTTCCCTAAGTTTGAGACTGCTTTCCAAATAAAAATATATAATTAGAGGCTGGGTGCCGTGGCTTACACCTGTAATCTCAGCACTTTGGGAAGCTGGAGCAGGAGGATTCCTTGAGGCCAGGAGTTTGAGACCAGCCTGGGCAATATAGTGAGACCCAATCTCCACAAAAAAAATTTTTTTTAAATAAAATTTAAAAGGCGAGGGCCCAGTGGGTTCTTAAAGAAATATATATATGTATATATATAATTTAAAAAAAAAATGGCAGAGTGGAATAGGGAGGGTGGGGCAGCCAGGGTAGGGAGGGTGGGCTACAGTGTTGGAATGGTGGTAAGGTGGGCCTCATTGAGAAGATGCCATTTGAGCCAAGACGTGAGGGAGGTGAGGGAACTGAACTAAGCAGGAATCCTGGAAAGAGCATTCTAGAAAAAGGGACCAGGCTCCTAACACAGGAGCTTGCCTGACATGGTGAAAGAACAGCAAGGAGGCCTATTAACTGTGAGAAGAGGGAAGGAGGACCGGCTGAGGACCTGGAGAGATTGCAGGCGTGTGAACACACGTGGGCCTTGTGAAGGACTTTGGGTCTTATTCTGAGCAAGTCTGGCAGCTGCTGCAGGGTTTTGAGCTGAGGAGTGACGTGATCTGACTGGGTTTTACAAGAATTCCTCTGGTTGCTATGTTAAGAACAGACTCAATACAAGACAACTGGCCTGGATGCTTCAAAAATGTCAAGGCTGTGAAAGACCAAAAAGGGCGGGTGCCTGTTCTAGATTAAAGCAATGTGACAGCTAAATGCAAAGTGTGACCCTTGATTTGATAATCGATTTTTTTTTTTTTTTTTGAGACTGAGTTTTGCTTTGTTGCCCAGGCTAGAGTGAGTGCTGTGGCGTCAGCGTAGCTCACAGCAACCTCAAACTCCTGGGCTCAAGCAATCCTACTGCCTCAGCCTCCGGAGTAGCTGAGACTACAGGCATGCGCCACCATGCCCTGCTAATTTTTTCTATATATATTTGTTGGCCAATTAATTTCTTTCTATTTTTATAGTAGAGATGGGGTCTCACTCTCGCTCAGGCTGGTTTTGAACTCCTGACCTTGAGCAATCTGCCCGCCTCGGCCTCCCAGAGTGCTAGGATTACAGGCATGAGCCACCATGCCAGACCCGATAATGGATTCTTTAAGGCTAAGGCTATAAGGGACATTTGGGGAAAATTTGAGGAAATTTTAATATGAACTATAAATTATATGTTATTGCATCAATATTAATTCCTTGGGGATGGCAATGTATTATATTACCAGTATGTTGTAATTACATATGAGGATGTCTTTGTTCTTTGGAGACAAACTGAAATATTTAGAAGTGAAGTGTCATAAAGTCTGTAACTTTATTATTTTGAAATGGTTCAGAAAAAAAGTGTGTGTACACACACATACACACACACACACACACCCAAAGCAAATGTAGCAAAAGTTATCAGTTGGCAAATGTAGGTGAAAGGAACATGGGTGTTCATTGTCTATTCTTTCAACTTTTTTGTATGTTTGACATTTTTTAAGATAAAGGGTTTTTCAAGATAATAGATTTTAGGAAACGTCCAGAGAAACAGAACCAATAGGATCTCTTTATATGTGTGTAAAGAGACGTCATATAAAGGATTGGCTCGTGTGATTATGGAGTCTGGCAAGTCCCAAGATCCGCAGGCTGAGTTCTGCAGACCAGGAGAGCTGATGGTATAGTTCCCCTCTGAAGGCTGTCGGCTCAAGCACGGGAACAACTGATGTTTCCGTTAGCGTCCAAAGGCACAAGAAGCCTCTGTGCCTGTTTGAAGGGGTCTGGCAGCAGAACTCGCTGTGACTCAACCTTTTTGTTCTATTCAGGCCTTCCAACTGATTGAACGAGGCCCACCCATGTTAGAGCGGGGGCAATCTGCCTTACTCAGTCTCCTGATTTATATGTCACTCTCATCTGAAAACAGCCTCACAGAAACACCCAGAATGATGTTTGACCAAATATCTGGGCACCCCATGGCCCAGTCCAATTGACACATCAAATTAACCATCATGGGAGGGTTAGAGTAGAAGCTGGGAAACCAACGAAGAGGCCCCTGCGATCATCTAGGTGAGAGATGATGGTCGCTTGAACCATGGTGACAGGCCACAGAGGTGGTGAGAAGTGGCCGCATTTTGCAGTTGGGAGAAGATGGATCTTTTGCTCTGGAAATTTTTTTTTTTTTTTTTTTGAGACAGAGTCTCACTTGTTGCCCAGGCTAGAGTGAGTGCCATGGCATTAGCCTAGCTCACAGCAACCTCAATCTCCTGGGCTCAGCGATCCTACTGCCTCAGCCTCCCGAGTAGCTGGGACTACAGGCATGCGCCACCATGCCCGGCTAATTTTTTGTATATATATTTTTAGTTGGTCAATTAATTTCTTTCTATTTTTGGTAGAGAGGGGGTCTCGCTCAGGCTGGTTTCGAACTCCTGACCTTGAGCAATCCGCCCACCTCGGCCTCCCAAAGTGCTAGGATTACAGGCGTGAGCCACCGCGCCCGGCCTGGAAATTTTTAAATAGATACAAAAGTAGAGTGAGGAGTACAGTGAATCTCCATCTCAGCCTTAGCTATTCATAGTCAGCATATGGACAATCGTGTTTAGTTTGTGGTCGCCCTCCCCACCCCCAGTTCCATGCCCTCCACTAGATTATTTTCATTCAGATCTTATCATTTCCCAGTTCTGGATGTTCATGTAAGGTAGAATTGACAGGCAGACTGGATGTGGTGTGGGGAGACAGAAGTCAAGGAAGACTCCAGGGTTTTGGTCTGAGCAACAGGAAGGACCCAGAGGAAAGCCCTTTGGTGTTGTAGTTTCCCTCCCCACCAGTGACTGAGACCAGCTGGGCCTGGCCCGAGGGGGTGCTTAGGCGTTAGAGTGCGGGACTGTGGAGAAGAGATTGTCTGGTTTGTGGCTTGGGATATAATTCATTTTTTTTTTTTTTTGAGTCTCACTTTTGTTGCCCAGGCTAGAGTGAGTGCTGTGGCGTCAGCCTAGCTCACAGCAACCTCAATCTCCTGGGCTCAAGCAATCTTACTGCCTCAGCCTTCCCGAGTAGCTAGGACTACAGGCATGCGCCACCATGCCCAGCTAATTTTTGTTCTATATATAGAGAGCTAATCTATATATATTTTTAGTTGGTCAATTAATTTCTTTCTATTTTTAGTAGAGACGGGTCTCGCTCAGGTTGGTTTCGAACTCCTGACTTCGAGCAATCCGCCCGCCTCGGCCTCCCAGAGAGCTAGGATTCCAGGCGTGAGCCACCACCCGGGCTATAATTCATTTTTTTTTTTTTTGAGACAGAGTCTCGCTTTGTAGTCCAGGCTAGAGTGAGTGCCGTGGAGTCAGCCTAGCTCACAGCAACCTCAAACTCCTGAGCTCAAGCGATCCTACTGCCTCAGCCTCCCAAGTAGCTGGGACTACAGGCATGTGCCACCATGCCAGGCTAATTTTATATATATATATCAGTTGGCCAATTAATTTCTTTCCATTTATAGTAGAGATGGGGTCTCGCTCTTGCTCAGGCTGGTTTTGAACTCCTGACATCGAGCAATCCGCCCACCTCGGCCTCCCAGAGAGCTAGGATTACAGGCGTGAGCCACCGCGCCCAGCCTATAATTCATTTTTATTTGAAAATATATTTTGTGTTCCAGGCACTTTCCTAAGCCTTTGGTGATTCATGGTAAACAAATCAAACACATGTGCCATGGAGTTTATAATCCAGGGAAAGGGGAGACAAACAACAAGAATATCTGCCTAGTAAGTGCAGTGCAGGAGTGTGGGAGAAAAAGCAAGACTTGACCTGGTCTTTGGGGAGCAGGGAGGGCTTTGGAACAGACTTAAATATGAAGGAGTTCTCCAGTTTCTAGGAAGAACATGGGGTTCTGGGAAAAGCAGAAGCAAAGGCCCAGAGGCAGGAGGAGTTGGTGAGTTTGAGGAACCCAGCAACAGACAGAGGCCTAAGCATGGGGCAGGAGGGCCTGCACTGTGGCTGTGGTCAGGGCCAGACTGCAAGGACTTTGGTCTCTATCCTAAAAACAATGGAAGTCTTCAAGAGGGCTTTGTCTGTTTGTTGTTTTTGTTTTTGAGGTAGTAGGGTACCATGACCAGATCTGGTTTTAGAAAGATTTCTCTGGCTCCGTGGGGAACACGTTAGAGGCGGGTGGCTCTCACCCCTTTCTATTGCTGAGACAGAAACTACTGTTTTTCTACAGTTCAAGCTTTTCACGTCCATTTAATCTTCACCAGAACCCTGTGTGGTCTGTGTGAGGGCCTCTCCCACTTCCCACATGGAGAAACTGAGGTTCAGGGAGGAAACCAGACTTGCCCGGGGTCACATGGCAGAGCTGGCAACTCCCCCAGGAGCCCAGGGTTATAATGGGGTTGCCCAGTCCTTCCTGATTCATTCCTAGCTCCAGCCTCTCTCCATGCAGCATCCAGGACCCCCCACCCCACCCTGCTCTAGGCCTCTTCTCCTCTCTAGAGGCCCAAATGAACCAGAGGCCCCAAACTGGGCCTACTTCTTTCTCTCTTAGGACATGCTCTGCCCCAAGCACTCATCTCCCTGCTGGGACTGTCCTGTCTTCCTGGTACTTCCCTAATCTCTTTGAGCAAACTGAATCTTCATAAACTGTTCTCCTTTTCTTCCTACCTCCCTTAGGACATCCCTACTCCTGGGCTCCCAAGACAATCAATCTCTGATATTCTGGCCAGGATCAAAGAATGAGATGTCTAGTCTAGAAAGGTCCTTAAAATGGGCCAATATTTCTCTTTAACATTCCACCAGGCTGTGGTCCCATATGGCCTTCCCAGTTCCTATGATAGGGAGCTCAGTACCTTCTGGGACAGCCTCTTCTATTTCATAGCAAAGTCCATTCGTCAGTCTCCCTGAAGTCTCTGCTACTAGAGTCCTAGTTCTTCCACTTCTTGGATGCACTGAGGCCAAGTCTAGCTCTCTTCCTTAATAGCCTAGCCCATCAGACTCTGCTGATTGAGTCTGAGCACCAGGCTACTCTAGTCAGTACTACTGTTAAAGAGAAATAATGCTGGATACTAAAGGCAATAAAGACAGATTTTATCCAGTACTGTTGCACTAGGGGAAAGATATTTCAGTATAGAACTAAGCTCAATTCTGAATACAGCAAAGACAGCTGGGGATTTGTAGCCAACAAGGAGAATGAGGGGTCAGTAGATGGAAAATTATTAAGAGGAGGTATCAAGGGAAGGGGGATTTTTTTTTCTTTTTCCTTTTTTTTTTATGTGGGCCCTCCTAGAGGTGGAACAGTGGAGAAAGGATGGAAGGGGGATTCTTGCTAAAAACAGACCAAGGACTTACACATCAAAGAAGGGGGGTGAGGATCTTGATCAGATATGGGGGTGATCAGGTAGCAAGAGTGGGGGGGATTCTGTTAAACTGAGCAGAATTTTTGCAAAAACTGGGCTAGGCAGGTTAATGACCGGGGCCCAAAGACTAGGCCATGAGACCTAATCAAAAAGGTGGCTCAGAGGAGCCTACCTGAAGTGTGATCAAGGAGAGACTGCTATCACCCATCATAGGCCCAGGCTGGGAGGCTTTCTAAACATATTACAATTTTTCAGGATCCCCAAATGTAGGCCCCAAAATGGGACCCACTTGCCCCAGGTGTGATGAGGCCAGCATAGACGGGACAGTCTCTTTCCCAGCTGGGTTTCTTAACTCTTGTCAGGCAACTCTGAAAAATGGGAATTTAGCATCAGTAGTTCCACTGCTGATAGTGATTTGATGAATGACCTCTGGCAACTCACTTAACCTCTCCGAACCAACATGTGCTTGTTAAAATTGAGAATGGTAATTCAATCTGTCCACAGAGCAGGGTTGTTGAGAGAATAGAATAAATTATTGCTACCTGTGGAGGTGCCTTGTCAGCCTGTGTGAGCAGCTGCAAATGTTGTTATCCAAGGAAAAATTTCTTCCTTCAACTGCATTCCAAGAAAACCACTGCACAGATTTTCACCATGTTTAGAGAGTATCTGTGATGGTTTGACTTAAAATATAAGCAACGTGGCTTACATGAATTTCATGTGAGGGGGGCCCTGGGGCTCACCTCAAAGTGATTAGGAGGGATTTTTCAGAGTAGCAGACATAAGTACAACAAATGAGTTTCATATTATCCAAAGAGATATGCCCTGCTTACTGAGATAACTAACCATGGACGGAGAAAACAAACGATTTCAGACATGAGTCATAATGTTTTTAATTGTAGAGGCTGATTGTCAATTGAGTTCTTCCCACGTGGACAATTGTGTGGCGTCTGCTTCCGACTACGTTAGCAACAGCAGCAGCAGCAGCAGCAGCAATCTCTTTCTTAAAAACTAGTTAATGATTCTGGTAACCCTTGGTAGCCAGCTTGTATTAATAGTTAATAATTGTTAAAACTGCAGGCTGAGGTGGCATGCCTTTTTAGCCCTTTGCACACGGCCGGGGCATGTTGTTTATGGTTTGCAATGCTATTGTGCAAATCCCCTCACTCATAGCCGGGCCACGTCTAGTTTCCATGTGCCCATCACAAGCTCCCTTCTAGGTAGGGACCCAATCAAAACTATATTTCCCAAGGTCCTCGGGGATCCCGCCTTTTCTCCCTCCCCTTCCTGTTTTACACCAGGCTCCGCCCCCGACTCGCGCGCCGGCCAATAGCGGCCCCTCCTCTCGAGCCAGGCATAAACAGCACGAGGGCGGGAACGTTTCAGGCGCCGCGGGGGTGGGGCCTGTGGCCCGGGCTTGGTCTTTAGAATCGGAGAAGCAGATTCTCTGTGGCAGCGCGGCTGGAGCTAATCCGGTGAAGAGTCAGTATTTGTGGGGAGAGGTTCGCCACCAGTCTAGAGACGACGTTAAGAAAGACAGCACTGATCTCCCTCCGCAGATCCTGCCCAGCCCCTTCTTCGGCCTTTTCCTCCTGGAAATGAATCTGCCTCCGAATCATGAGAGTCCAGTGACTCGGCAGGAGAAGATGGCGACCGTGTGGGATGAGGCTGAGGTGGGCACCGGGAGAGGTGTGGATCCGCGAGTCGGGGCCAGCTGGGAGATGCATTTGGCAGGAGGGGAGGAGGTGGCTGAGGGGTCAAGTTCGGTTCGCTTGGGATGTAGGCAGGGGTCCCGACTCCTTCATTCTTGTTATTATGGGCTGAGAAACTGAAGCTGTGAGTTCGGAGAACGCGGGATGCTTGCCCCGAGTAGAAGTAAATATATATATATATATTTTTTTTTTAAACAGCAAGATGGAATTGGGGAGGAGGTGCTCAAGATGTCCACGGAAGAGATCATCCAGCGCACACGGCTGCTGGACAGTGAGATCAAGGTGGGCGCACGTCCCTGTGCAGGCCGTGGAGCCCTTGCTGGTCGGGCCCTGGCCATCCCAGTCACCTCTCCCGCTTCCTTCTCAGACACTCTGGGGGAGGCGTGGGGTTCGGGGCTTCCTCTTTGGACCAGGAAAAAAGAAAAGAAAACTAAACCTTAAAAGGGACAAGAAGAGAGACAAAGGGGTTGGAGATCAGGGCTGAGATGAGGAGTTAAGAGACTGCCTTTCTCAACAAGCACTTTAAGTATTCCTCTCAAGAATCCTTCTAGTAAATCCCCATTTTACAGCTGAGGAAACTGAGGCTCAGATTTTTTTACTGTGGTCAAGTGCTCGACCCTTACCAAGAGGCAGAACCTAAAACCTATATTTGCCTGACTCAGCGGCCTACTCTTTTCCAAATACTACAACTACTTCAACAGGAGACTTCCAGGCTGGCCTCCTGTTTTGACTTCTGCAGGATGTGGAAACAATCAGGCTCAGCTTTCAGAAAGCCTTAGAGCTAGGTGAATGGATGTAGAAGGGTCGGTCCCCTGGGCAGCTTGGACCTCACCAGTTACTGGACCCTAGCATAAGCTGAGCTAGGGCTGCACATTTGCTCATCCACTCATCTGCATTCCAGATCATGAAGAGTGAAGTGTTGCGAGTCACTCATGAACTCCAAGCCATGAAGGATAAGATCAAAGAAAACAGTGAGAAAATTAAAGTGAACAAGACTCTGCCGTACCTTGTCTCCAACGTTATCGAGGTGTGTGTGTATGTGGAGGGGAAGAGGTGATCAGTAGGGCTTGGGGACAGCCTGGGCTGGGGCCACTAGGGAAAGAATGGGTCAAGGTTTTGAGGCCAATTTGCGTGATAAAGCTACACTTCCTGAGGCCCACTCCCTAGTATGCACTTCAAGGGGGGGGGAGATAGAGGGTCTGCAAAGGCCTTAGAAGTCTCATGTCTCCTTTACTATTGGTTATTCTTCCTCTGGGGTAGATGAGCCCTGTGCAGAGAAGCAGTGACTACACAGAGATCTTACCAGTCCTCAGGTTTATCAGGCACAACTCTGCCAGGCTCAGGGCTAGTTGGAGGAGAAAGGTAGTGATGGCCAGCCCTGCAAGTGTTGGGAACCATCTAAGCCCAGGAAGCACTGGGCTTTGGGGAGTTCAAGGCATTGAGCTTTTTTCCTTCCCAGCTACTGGATGTTGACCCCAATGACCAAGAGGAGGATGGTGCCAATATTGACCTGGACTCTCAGAGGAAGGGCAAGTGTGCAGTGATCAAAACCTCTACACGACAGGTGATGGCTGACAAAATAATGGGAGAACGGAGGACAGTGAGGGGTGGATGTGGGACAGGACTAGTGAGCCTTACTGAGGACACTGAGATTGCATCTGTAATCTTTACTACAGACGTACTTCCTGCCTGTGATTGGGTTGGTGGATGCGGAAAAGCTGAAGCCGGGAGACCTGGTGGTGAGTGGGCCTGAGCCCAGGCACGGCTTTTCCAGCCAGGTTTCTTCCACCTACTAGCTGAGCCCCTGCCCTGGCCTCAGGTCACTATTGGCTCTGGATTTCAGTAGAGCAGCCCAGAGAATCTGGGATCCTGTCTGCTTGCTCTTTGTTTCTTGTGTTGCCCAGTCCTATATCCTTCCTTTCACTCTACAGACACCTGTCTCCCACCAGTTAGGTAGGCCTTGAGCTGGGACAAATCTAAAGGTCCTGTGCTGTATCCTCAGGGTGTGAACAAAGACTCCTATCTGATCCTGGAGACTCTGCCCACAGAGTATGACTCACGGGTGAAGGCTATGGAGGTGGATGAGAGGCCCACAGAGCAATACAGTGACATCGGGGGCTTGGACAAGCAGATCCAGGAGGTGAGGGAGGCCTGGCAGCTGCCAGCAGCCTCGTCAGCATTTTGGTTTCTCTACATCATTGACCAGAGCACGTCCCCCTTATCCTCTTAGCATCCTAGGGAGGTATGGAGGGGTGCCATGTGACAGTTAGGAGACTGAGGTCCAAAGAGGTTGAGTGACTTGGCCAGGGTCACAGAAAATTAGTGCCAGAGCCAGGACTGGAACTTGAGCTCCTGGTTCCTGGCCCAGTGTCTTTCTACCATATCCTACTAGTCCTGGAGAGGCCACAGCCAGCCTTGGTGGGAATGAGCGTTCTGTGTCCTCTCGACATGGGGGAAGGAGAGGGCGTGTCTCTGAACTGGAGTAGGAGGTGGGCAGATTGGGGCTGAAGCCATTAAGGGCTAGACTGTAGGAGCCCTTAGGGCTTCATCTCCTCACCCAGGACTTCTTCTCGGCAGTTGGTGGAGGCCATTGTCCTGCCAATGAACCACAAGGAGAAGTTTGAGAACTTGGGGATCCAGCCTCCAAAGGGGGTGCTGATGTACGGACCTCCGGGTACGGGGAAGACCCTGTTGGCCCGGGCTTGTGCCGCACAGACTAAGGTGAGCGCTTTGGGTGGGATGAGGGTGAAGAAGTGAGAGGTGACACTCTACCGTACAGGCTCCAAGGGTCCTCTGCCTTTGGCCTGACCCTACCCATTCCTTCCTGCCAGGCCACCTTCCTAAAGCTGGCCGGCCCCCAGCTGGTACAGATGTTCATTGGGGATGGTGCCAAGCTGGTCCGGGACGCCTTTGCTTTGGCCAAGGAGAAAGCTCCGTCTATTATTTTCATTGATGAGCTGGACGCCATCGGCACCAAGCGGTAAGGGAGTGTTGGGGGTGGGGGCAGGGTATCTCGTAGCGAGGTCCCAACTCTTTTAATTGTGCCAAATTCCAGCTCTTTTCACCCCGCCTCCTCCTCCTCCCCCTGGAACAGTGGCTTCTCTACTCTTCAGGCTCTACTTCCCTAAATTCTCTCATAACCAGCCTCCCTGCTTCTCTGGCCATTCTCCTCACAGCTGCCAACATGTTCCTTTCAAAACAAAATCTGGTCACCTCACTGGCATGTACTCACAGTCCCTTACCCAGACTGATCCTATTAAAGCCCTTCCTGGGCCTCTCTCTTGTTCCTTGGAATAAATGCCGGACTTGTCCTGACCTGCAAGACCCCTGTGTGGCAGCTTCTTCCTACCCCCACCTCCTGCTCTGGACACTCTCCACAGTATCCTCTGGTTTTTAGGCCCGTTCTGGCTCTTTCCTTGTCCTCCACTGGTTGTTTTCCCAGCCACAGTATTTTCAGCCTTCATATCTCAGCCTTAGGGGCACTTCTAGTCCATAGTTAGTGACAACATATGAGGGCCTGTAGAGCGAGCCATTTTCCTGTCTTGAACAAGTTGGGTTAGCCTTCTGGTGGGCAGAGAAGTGGAGGGCTCTGCTTAAGCTGTGGTCTCACCAGTGTCCTGGGCCTTCTGTGTGCCCCAGCTTTGACAGTGAGAAGGCCGGGGACCGGGAGGTACAGAGGACAATGCTGGAGCTTCTGAACCAGCTGGATGGCTTCCAGCCCAACACCCAAGTAAAGGTGAGTATTACTGTCACTTCCCAGATGAAGAAAATGAGGCTTAGAGGTCAGCGGACTGTCTCAGGTCACCTAGCTTGTGAGTGGTGGAGCCAGAATTAGAATTTGGTTCTGTCTGTAACATCCCTATGTCTTTACCCACACCCTGGCTGCTTCTCTACCTTTTATGACCATGACTGTGCTCGTCTATGAACGCTTGCTCCTCGATTCAAGTTGCTGCTTCTCCTCTTCCTCAGGTAATCGCAGCCACTAACAGGGTGGACATCCTGGACCCCGCTCTGCTTCGCTCAGGCCGCCTGGACCGCAAGATCGAGTTCCCAATGCCCAATGAGGAGGCCCGGGCCAGAATTATGCAGATCCACTCCCGAAAGATGAACGTCAGGTTAGCAGGACAAGGGCAAGGCACTGAGACCCAAACAGGTGGCAGAAGAGTGTCCCTGTCACTCCTCTTTGTACTGAGCTTCCCCAGCCTCCGAGTCCACCACCTCCTGCTCCCCATGCACAGGCAGTGCTGTTCCATACAGTTGCCCAATAGAGAATCCGGGTCTGGGTGCTCTGCTCCTGAGACTCCACCTGCTCTGCCCAGGCCCCCATCCCTATCCGAAGGCTTCCAGGCCAGAGGCGCTCAGATCCCCAGCCTCCCACACCCCAGCAAATGAGCACAGCCCAAGCATGGCTCAGGGAATCTAGCCAGGGGTCAGATGGATCTGTATGACTTTCAGCAGGTAGTGTAGCCTCTCTAAGCCTCAGTTTTCTGATTTGGGACTTGAGGGTGATAGCACCAACTTTAGGGTGTCATGTTGTTGAGGTAAGGATTAAATGTGATGTCACACAGTGCTCGGCACACAATGAGGACAGTGGCAGCAGTACTGTGGATTCAGGGCCACTCTGCTGGGGGAATGTGAGACCATTTTTTTGTCTCCACAAGCGCCTGCTCCCCTGCCTCAGGCTGAGCCAGTCCCTGGAGTCTCATGCAGATTTGTAGAAGGCCAGAGTTTAGGAGACTAAAATTGCCTGGTATAACCTGCTTTAACCTGCTCCTCTTCTCCTCTATCTTGTACTGAGAAAAAAAAACAGGATTTAGTTGGTAAAGGACTTGCCTCTGGTCACAGGACAAATTGACTTTGCTGCTTTATTGGGGCGTGGGTAGATAATCTGCCTGTCCTTAGCAACTGACCCTGTGGCGTCTGTCCTCTCCCCAGTCCTGATGTGAACTACGAGGAGCTGGCCCGCTGTACAGATGACTTCAATGGGGCCCAGTGCAAGGCTGTGTGTGTGGAGGCGGTGAGTGGTTAGGCGGGGTGGGTGGGTCACTTCTTGCCTTCTTATTCCTTCCCTAGACAGGACAGGAGCATTTGGCTGGTGGAGACAACTGAGAGAAAGGCTGAGAAAGCCCTTGCCTCTGGGAGCTGGGCTAGGGATGTGGGAAGGCACTTATATTCTGTCTGTCCTGGCTGCAGGGCATGATCGCACTGCGTAGGGGTGCCACGGAGCTCACCCACGAGGACTACATGGAGGGCATCCTGGAGGTGCAGGCCAAGAAGAAAGCCAACCTGCAGTACTATGCCTAGGGGTGCCGCAAGCCTGTCTCCACTCTCTTGCTGGTTAAAATGTATAATAAAAGATGGTTTGGGGTCCCTGCCATTGGCTGTGTCGCCTTTCCTAGGCTCTGGGTGTGGAGTGGGGGTTGTGCAGGAGGCCCCTTCCCCAGGTGCTACAGCCTGGAGACACATCTAGGAGATGGCCATGGGCCCCAAACCCATGTCAGGGTGAGGCCCACCTCTCTGGGGTGTGCATGGTGCTGTAGCTGTTGCCTGGGGCCTTCACACTTTGCCCAAACTGAGAGCCCCCCCTCCATATTTACTGCCCTCTGCGCTGTCAGAGGCGTATGGCCCTGCAGATCCCAAATAAAGGTCCTAAATAGAAGCTAGCCGTCCCCTTCTTTTTACAATCTTGGTGCTCTGGTGCTAGTCCCTGCCCATTATAAATAGCCAGGCTTTGGGTCTTTGGTCGTCCAAACTCCTCCCTTCTTTCCTGGCTCCTGGGCCTCCTGTTTCTCCACTTGCCCCCATTAGCTCTTTCTGCCCGTTTCTTCTGGCCGAAAAATTAGCCTTGAGCAGAATCTACTCTGAGAGCCCTTCTAGGCCTGACTTCAGTCACACTGTTCTGGCTTCCCCTTCCCCATTCTGCCATCTTGTCATCAGGCCCCACATTTTGTCACAGTTGCTTTAGAATCTCATTGGCACTCTTGTGTGCATGACCAATCTTCCAGCTCTCTAGCCTGTCACCCAGCTAGCGTGGTTGCCACTCACTGAGGGCTCAGTCTGGGCCATGTGCCATACAGGTCTTAATGTGTAATCTTACCTAGTTATCAGGATAACCACTAATAGAGTGTCCCCATTTTATAGATGCATTTAAGCAACTGAGCTGAGATCACACAACTACTAGGTGGCACAGCTGGGAGTAAAACTCAGGACTGGGAACAAAGCCAGTCTACTTTGGCCAGTCTCACAGCTGGCCTTTCAAAGTGATGGCCCTTCAGAACTCAGCTCTTGCTCATCCACTGGCAAAATTCCCTACACTGCCCCTTCCTCCTTTCCCCCTTTCTTTCCCCTCCCCACGTAGACATGAGCACAGCAAGCTACTGACCATCCTGGCCAGGCCGATTCCTTCTCAGCTCTGATTTCCTTCCCTCTCACCCCAGGGCATGGCGCTAAGCTTGGCACTCCCCCTGGCTGACTTCCCAGCCCCTGCCCCAGGTGTCCAGCAGCACAGCCCTGAAGTGCTTCTGGTTTCGTCCCCTGCTCTGGACTCAGCTACTGCCACTCTAGCGTTCCTGTTCCCTCTTCTAACCAAGTAGGGCATTCACTCTTGGCCATGACACCTGAGTTCCCCCACAGGGACCACCCTCACCCATCTTGGCTTCCTCATCTATAAAATGGGTCCCCTGCCTTACTTAGTGGACTTTGCATGATGCTTGTATGTGTTTGCCACCCAGCAGGGCTTGTTACCACGGCTAGCAGCCCTGAGCACCTGCTGAGGTGAGGAGGTGGCCAGTGGAGACAGCCCCGGGTTTGTTCCTCAGATCTCTCAAGCCCGGACTCATCAGGTCCTTAAGACAGTTCTCTTACTGGTTAGTCACACTTAGATGAAGCAGATATTCTGTCCCTTTTATATGTTTTGCTGATAGAAATACTGGAAGCCAAGCACTCCCAGCTGAGGATGTCGCCAATTTGTCTCCCTCTCACTTATCCCAGATGTCATGACGCACTTGCCCAGACTCTGGAGATCCAGGCCATGGTGCTACTGAAGGCTGTCCTGGTCAGCTAGGAGAGGAAAGGGGTGGACGAGACAAGTCCACTCCCCGCATTCTCCGGACAGCACTGGGGAGGTGGTGCCCCCTGGTGCCTGTGGTGTTATATTCAGCACATTCAGAGGAAGGGGAAGAGGAAAAGCCATGGCTTGTTGGTCTATAAAATAAAGTTTGGGTGTGATGGCTCAACACCTGTAACCCCAGCACTTTGGGAGGCTGAGGTGAAAGGATCCTTTTTTCTTTTTTAAGACAGTCTTACTCTGTTACCCAGGCTAGAGTGTTGTGGCATCAGCCTAGCTCACAGCAACCTCAAACTCCTGGGCTCAGGTTATCCTGCTTCAGCTTCCCAAGTAGCTGGGACTACAGGCATGTGCTACCATGCCTGGCTAATTTTTTCTATATATTTTTATTTTTATTTTTTTTTTATCTTTTCAATTCCTCTCATTTTATTTTTTTATTTTATTTTTTTTAATTTTTTTTTTTTATATATATATCAGTTGGCCAATTGATTTCTTTCTATTTATAGTAGAGACGGGGTCTCGCTCTTGCTCAGGCTGGTTTTGAACTCCTGACCTTGAGCAATCCGCCCGCCTCGGCCTCCCAAGAGCTAGGATTACAGGCGTGAGCCACAGCGCCCGGCCTATATATTTTTAGTTGTCCAATTAATTTCTTTCTATTTTTAGTAGAGATGAGGTCTTGCTCGCTCTTGCTCAGGCTGGTCTCAAACTCCTGAGCTCAAGCAATCCTCCTGCCTCAGCCTTCCAGAGTGCTAGGATTACAGGCGTGAGCCACCACGCCTGGCTGAGAGGATCTCTTGAAGTCAGGAGTTCAAGATCCTGTCTCTACAAAATAGGAAAATTAGCCAGGTGTGGTGGTATGCACCTGGAATCCCAGCTACTTGTGAAGCCGAGGTGGGAGAATGGCTTGAGCTGAGGAGTTTGAGGCTGTAGTGAGTAAGCTATGATCATACCACTGTATTCCAGCCTGGGTGATAGAATAAGACCCTGTCTCCAAAAACAATAAAAATAAAAAAGGACGACGTCCTTGAGGGTGGTGAGGGGCTGAAATGGCATAGGGCCAGGCTCCTGTAAGTGCTCAGCCACCATTGGGTAAGTTAAGCCAGGAACATATGAAATGTCCAGATGCACTGCAGGAGTGACAGTTCCGAGACAAGGCTCTGGCGGGGCACTGAGGAAAGCCCTGCCTGGCCATGGAATCTGGTATGCAGAACAGAAGAGCCAGTTTATGGATAATATTTATTTGTACCTTATCTATAGAACAAGTATTTACAAATACAAACGGAACCACAGCAAAATTGCTATAATATTAATAAAACCATTCAGACCCTCTTGATAGCCACTTCTCAAAACACAGTCAAGGGCAGGGCTGGAGCCTGGCTGTGGAGTGGGCCAGCTGAGTACCTGGGCGTCAGCCAAGGGAAATAGCTAGGGATTATGGCTTCAGCATTCTCCCAGAGCACATTCCTGAGCGCTGACAATGGAGCCCTCACCGCCCCTGCCTTACTCTAACCCAGTGGGAGAGGAAAGGGGCCGGGGCAGGGAAGGGCAGCCGTGGCTCCCCCTCTGCTGGCCCCCAGAGTCTCCGCCGCCCTGGTGCTGGCAGGAGCATCCCTGAGCTGGCCTGGGGCTGCTTGCTGCCCTGCAGGCTGCTGTTTGGCAGCTGGAGGTGGCAAGAGTTGCCAGTGCTGCCAAACAGGAGCTGGCCTAGGCGTGCAGCCCTGAGGAAAAGGTCTTAGAAAGCATCTCCCAGCTCAGTGCTGGGGCTGGGGGCTACAGGAGCACCTGCCTTTCCTTTCTTTGGCTTCGAGGTGGCGAAGGAAGGGCTGGGAAAAGGGACACAGCAGAGAGAAGCACCCCAACCTACATTGCCTGGGGCCTGGCTGTATGAGCAGAGGGATTTCCTCCCTCAGGCTAGAGGCCAGAGGGTGCGGGGAGCAGGAGGCAGGACAGCTTGGGAGTCCCCTGCAGCCCTGGCTCCTTGGGCTGTTCTTACTCCTTCTGGGGTCCCGGTGGGGTGAGGCCTCTGCTTGGGGCCCTTGCTTTTGTTGCTAACTGCTCACTTGGAGCGGGGGGTGCAAGAGAAAGAGTGGCAAGGAGAGATGACACAGCCTGACTGGGGCAGGCGCTGCACTGCGCCCTGGGCCCAGCGCACAAGGATCACAGTGTCGGTCTCGCACACAACCTCTGACCACGTGCACACCACACACACACACACACACACACTCCCTCCTGTCTGGTCAGAGGCTCATTCTCACAGGCACTCGCCTTTTCGGCCATACACAGTCACAGAGTGAATCCGAGTCTCTTATTGCTTTTCGGGGGGGGGGGGGGTGTCAGGATGGTTATTCAACGAAGAGCGAGAACAGCACCATCACCACGATGCCGGTGCAGAGCAGAAGCACCTGCTGCAGGGAGTGCCTGTGGGGAGAGGGGCCGGGCTCACCATGGTGGCACTGGCTGGAGGAGGGGGCAGCGGCCAGAAGCTCCTCCCTCTTGGGCCCCTAACGGCCCTGTGTGTGGCTGTCCAGTAGGTCACTCACCACGGGTCATCTTCCTCCAAGAGGTCAGGCAGCACATTCACCAGGGCAATGTAGAGAAAGCTGCCAGAGGTGAAGGGCAGGATCCAGGCCACCGTCTCCTCTGCAGTGGGAGGAGAATGCAGGGGACCATGTGTGTTCCACTGCCTCCGGCAGGGGAGACCAGGACAGACCCTGGCCCAGATACCAGCAGCAGGGCAGCCACGCCCTTGGGCTGGCTCCCCTCTGCTGACCACCACCTGCTGCCACCACCCTCCACGCCCATACCTACTCCCTTGGGGGACTGTGTACAGATGGCAAAGCAGGCCCCCAGCAGGCCCCCCAGCGCCGTCGAGAGTTGCAGCTTGGCTGCGCTCCATCGGTCAAAGCCGGCCCGGAGCAGGATGGCAAAATCGCCCACCTGAGAGGAGGTCCAGATGTTTACCCTGCACCCCAGCTAGCCCAGATCCCCTGAGCACTCCAGGTACAGACACACACACCATGCCCCCTGCCCTGCCCCTTTCCTGGGACCCCCATCCAGAGGAGGCAGGAGTGTGGCAGAGATGGCAGCTGCAGCCTGGGGGATGAGGTGCTCCAGGCCCACAGAGCCCAGCCCCCAGCCTGCCACTGCCAGGCAGGCGCACCCTAAAGCCCTCCCCAAGCTCCACACCCATGCTGACCACGGGACCCCTTTGGTCCTGGGTCCCTTGAGGCTGCCCTCTGAGCGCTCACCTCATGGGGGATCTCGTGCAGGAGGATGGCCACGGTTGTCAGGAGCCCGATCTGCAGGAAGGGGAGCCTGAATCTGCGGGGTCTGTGTCAGGACCTGGGCACCCCACTTGCCCACTCACTCATTCTACAAAGATTCACCCTGAGCTGGCTCTGGTCTGGACACTGTTGGCTACTGGAAATACAGCAGCGACTAAAGGGGACCAGGGAAAGTGTGGGTGGAAGAACATTGAAGGCAGAGGGAACTGTGAGATAGGAAAGAGCTTGGCCGGTTGAAGAGTAGGCAAACCACTGGGCCAGGGCACAGAGGACCGAGGGAGGTGGGGGGAGAAGCATCTAGAAGCCGACAGGGGCCAAGCCTAGCAGCTTGATAGAGGCATTCTAACAAGGAGTGTTGTAAACAAGAACAGACCAGTGGCTTAGGACAAAAGAAGGTGCAGGGACACCTCCTACCAGGAGGCTCTGGCAGTGTCCAGGACAGCAGCAGGGAGGATGGGGGGTGGTGCTTAGATGAGGGTGCTGGTAATGGAGGGAGCAAGAAGTAGGTAGAACCAACTCGTCAACACAGGTGCCACCAGAATCCCCTGAGCTCACCTGCCCAACCCCTCCTCACCTTCTTGCTCACAAGGAAGCTGGCAGCAACGGCCAGCCCATGAGTGAAGTTGTCAATGGTGTTGGCCAGCAGGTTGAGATAGCCACTCACCTGGGAGGAGGAGAGAGCGCCAGGCTCAGCCAGGCGGGTAGGGCTGAGCCGGGCTGGACACTAGGGGCTGTGTGGCAGCTGGGTGGTGGAGTGGGATTCCAGGGTGGGATCCGAGGAGGCCACTCACTTTGATGCTCCGGACCACCGCACCGAGGCCAGGTTCTGCAGCCGGCTGGGCCAGACAGCGGCCTCCATTGAGTGTGGCAGTGGCAGAGGCAGCAGTAGTGGGGTCTTTGGAGGCGGCCTAGGGCCAGGAGAAGGAAGGAGAAGTAACATTTGGCCCAACATCAACTGGGCCAGGCTAGACACAGAAGGGGAGTGAGAGGTGGAGAAACAGGAACACCCCTTTTATCTGGTTAGACTTTGCTGCTTGATCAGCTGGGTGCCCACAAGCTCAGCAAAGCCACCCCCACACCACAGTCATGATCAGTCTACCAGAACAAGCCATAGCAGCGGTTGATGCCATCACTCTCCAGATGGTCCCAAAGAAGTTGGCCCAGCCTCCAACAGCTCCCAGGAAAGAGCTAAGGTGAGGGCTCAACTCAGAACCTGGGCCTCCAGGTCCTGGGCACCACCACCTGGGTAGGACAGAGGCTGATGTGTCCAGGTCCTGGGGTCTGGGGCTCACCTGGCTGGTCCCTTCCCTCTCCTTGCTGTCCAGGAACATCTTCTCCAACACCAGGAAGGTCAGGATGCCAGCAATGACCCACAGCCCCAGTTGCTGTTGCTGCTGCAGGCTCTGCCCCTCACCACCTGCAGGGGGCAGCATTGATGGGCCAGGCCAATCCAGGGCCATAGGAGGGGGCCATTTGGAATGGGATCTAGTCCACTGCAGTGACAGGGGCAGGGGGCTAGGACTGGCAGGTTGGGCAGCTGGGCCCCAGGACCTCCAAAGGGGCCAGGGCAATAAGAAGACAACGATCCTTCCTCCCAGGCAAGTTCCAGCCAGACACCCAGAAGTGCTCTCCCAGTCATCCTGGCAGAGCAGGCAGGGCCCGGGTCATTCCTGGGCATGGGCACCAGCTGCCTACTCCTGCCCTCTCCCCCATGGCCTGTGGCCTCACTTACCAGGGCTGGCGCTGCATGTGTAAGCCCAGGCCTCAGGTAGCAGGTGCAGGAACACATTGCCCAAGAGTCCTCCCAAGGCAAAGCTGAGCAGCTGCTTCAGGCGCCGGGCCCCAGCTATAAGGCAGAGGTGCCAGGTCTGGGGGCTGCCCCACTGGAGCCAGACTTCTGCCCCACCGGAGCCGGACCTCTGCCCCACTCAGCTCACTGGGCTCTTTCTGTTGCCTCAACCACATTTCCAGGCTCTAGGAGGCTGGACAGGGGCTGGGTGCTCAGCAGGAATACACACCTGCCGAACGCCTAGGGCCACTTCGGCATCAGGGTTAAGAGACTGGGCTTTGGAGCCTGGCAGGTCCCAGCTCCCCAACCCACCAGCTGGTGACTTTGGGCAGATAACTTCTGAGATCCAGTTTCCCCATTTGTAAATTGGATCTTGTGGGAATTAAATGACAAGACATGTGGCAAATGTTCATTAAATGGGAATTTTTCTCTTCTCAGCCACTGTCACTCTCAGAAAAGTGGCAGAGATTTTAGAACAGATTTGCAGCATCCAGAGTTGGATATGCTTTAACAGCGTGCAGACCTTTGGTTTGATAGAGAAACTGAGGCCTGGAGGACAGAGGCAGCTGGGCATGGGGTGGGATCCCAGGGGAAGCTGCTATTTCCAGGTTGTGTGACCTTGGGCTGGTCAAAGAACCTTTCTGAGCCTGTGCTTCTCTCCTTGGAAAAAGGAACTAATGATCCAAGTGCTCCCTATGCTGACCTCAAAGGGCTGCTCTGAGGAGGGATGAGCTGAGGCACAGGCCTGACCGTGGGCCCTGACGAGGCTCCATTCGCAGCCATGGCGCCAGCTCGCAGCCCAGTGCCTGCCGCAGAGGTGTTGGGTGATGGGTGACCATCTGCTAAGGGAACGGTTCCTGAGCCTGGCAGGCAGCACACGCCTCTAGGGTGCTCATTTCTAACAGATTCATGGGCCCTGGTCCAGACCTACTGTGGCACACTCGGGTGGGGGATGGGCACCTGCATTTCTAGCAGCTCCCCATACAATCTTTTGCGTTTTTAATGACATCATATTACTTGTGAACAGGCAGTACATGCACCTGGGACAAAAGAGCAGTGGAGGAAAAGCCTTCCACCCATGCCGGGTCCTGGTCTCCCAGATCCCCTCCTCCCTTCCACCAGCTCCTTGTGGATTCACGGGAAGGCTGACCCTGCTGCTCCTGGCTGGAGAATTCTTCCACTCTGCGCAGACGCTGAAGGCAGCGCTTGCTCACTGCTGCGAACACCTAGCCCTTTCCCTGCCCTAGCACTCTCCCAAACACTTTAAGTGTGTCAGTTCCTTTAGTCTGCACAACAGTACCTATGAGGTAGATACTATTACCACTCCCAGGTGTAAGGTTGGGAGACTGAGGCAGAGTGAAGTTCAGTAACCTGCCCAGTGCTACCCAGCTGGGAAGTGGCAGAGCCAGCATTTGAACACCGGCAGGAAGCCTGGCGTCCATATTTCCAACTACCACCTATGCTGCCTCCCGGCAAATGCTTGCTGACCGAAAGGATACATGAATGGACAGATGAATGAACAAATGAACACCCGCACCCTGGCCCCACAGGACCAAGGCAAGAAATTCTATTCTATCCCCACCCTCCCTATCAGAAACACTGTGACCTGCTATGTGAGACCTGGGGTCTCCCAGAAGAGCAGCAGCATGTTTCCCACACTGCTGGCTGCCCCTGGGCGCCATCGGAGGGTCACCCACCTTCTGAGCGCAGCATGGTGCCCATCTCCAGGGGAATGACGAGCAACGGGAAGACCCCACTGAGCCCCACCATGAGAGAACCCAGGAGGGAGCAGATCCAGGTGTCCAGCCTCTCCCCACTCAGCAGGGCCCCCCAGGACTCGCTTTCCTTGTTGTCCAGGCGACAGGCTGCCGCAGCCCCCCGGTTCTGGAGGGCTGGCTGAGAACCCCCAGCCCTTCCCAGGAGCTCCAGGGCAAGGGCAGTGAGGAAGAGGAGCCTTTGGCCTGCCATGCCACAGCCAGGGCAGGGACATCCAGGCATGCCACGTACTGCAAAACACAAAGGCCACTTACGTGAGCTGCCACCCTTGGCCGCACACCTGCTTAGGAAACGTGGCACCTCCCCCTTCCCCCCAAGTAGCCATGGCATCCACTCTCCTGCTGGCTTTGCCAGGGTGTCCAAGGATCTGAATGGTGGTCACACAGCAAAGGGGCTCTGCTCCTCCAAGCTCCTACTCCCAAGGACCACACATTTTTTCCTTCTGAGACAGCTCCAGACGGTGTGTCAGCACGTCTGCCTGAGGCTAAACTTTCCCTAATGACAGGGTGAGGCACTGGCTGGGCTCTCCTCAGCCACCAGCAGGCTGGCGCAGCTAGGTGTCTCTGGCTGCCAGGGGAGGCTCTGCTGTCAGAATGTGCCCCAAAGAGGACACCTAGGGACTGAGATGGCACTGTCTAGGTTGATGGGGTGGCATTTGAAACTGAGCAGCTAAGCTAGGACAGGACCATCAAAGCTTCTTCCTAGTACATGAATCCAGTGTCCCTGGGGCATCCAAGACAGGAGGTGGCCTGATGAGAAAGGAGCCTCTAGCCAGGAGATGCTCTCAGATGCGCAGAGCGCAGGCTTAGGACGCAGGCTTAGGACGCTGCAGTTAACTTTGTGCTCTGCACTTTCAGCTGCCTGGCTGTGGGCAAGTCCCTGATGCCCCCTGTCTGAGCCTCAGTGCCCTCATCTGTGGGATGGGGATAAGCATCGCCTCTCTCACACAGCTGCGCAGATGAGATGAACTTGAGCAGGTGGACGCGCCTGGCGTGGAGGAGACATAGAGAAGCCCCTCTTATGTGGGGGAGGCCTGGGGCACTGGCAGCAGGAATGTGCCCAGCCGGGGGAATCACAGGATGTGGACGTGAGTCAACCAAGCGAGAAGTTCAATCTGGAAACTCGGACATGAAGTTTAACTGTGGTCTGCCCTGCCTCATGTTGGCTGTGACCTTGAGCTGGTGATGTCCCTGCCTCAGTTGCCTCATCTGCTGATGAAAATGGGAGGGAGAGAAAGCAGCCGCTTCTGGGTGGTGGCAAAGATGCCCACGTCTAAGATCTCCAGGCCTTAAATAGCCAGAGGGAGACCCTGATGAAATCAGCGGGACTCCACTGGGGACCAAAGGCAGGACCGAGCCAGGCCGAGACGGTCGCGCAGAGGTGAGGGGGTCACAGGCTTGGACGATGGAAAGGGTGTACCAGGAGAGTCTGGGGGGAGAGGGAAAGGTGTGAGCAAGAGAGGGGGGAGTCCAGAGAGAGCCAGGTGGGGCGTGGGAGGGGGACACGGACGCAGAGCGGGAAAGATGGGAGCGGAGTGTGGGGACAGACAGCGGGAAGAGCCCAAGACAGGCAAGTTCAACTCCCGGGCTCTGGGAGAGGGCCCAGGTCTGACTAGGACGAGCCGGGGCGGATGGGGGATCGGCCGGGTCCGTCCCGCCCGGGGCGCGGGCCCTGAGGGTCGGGCGGTCACTCACCGTGCGGCGGCGGCGGCGGCGCTCCGGGCGGCCCCGGCCATCCAGCTGCGGTGCCGCGCCCCGCCCCGGCTCTGCCCCGCCCGGCCGCCCGGCCCCCGGCCCGGAGCCGCCCCCGGCGCGCGGCCACGTCACACGGGGGTTGTCCGGAACCGGACGCGCCGCGCGCCGCTGGGCCAGGAGGAGCGGCAGCAGGGGGCGCTTCCGCCTCGTGGCCATGGGGGACCCGGGCGGAGAGCGCACTTCCGCCGGGGCCGGACCGCGGGGCGGCGGGGAGAACCGGACGGAAGTGGGAGCCCCACAGGCCCCGCGCTCAGCCAGGCTGGGCGGGGCGGAGGCGGCGGCTCTGCGGGGATCGCGATCGGTCGGGCGGCCGGGCTTGCGGGTCTGGCCGCCGCTTCCTCTCCAGAGCTGCAGTCCCGCCCGCGGCCGCACGGGGGCGCGCTCGATTGCCAGACCGCTCTGCCCCGCACCGGGCTGGGAGGATGGCCGTGGCGCTCCTACTCTGAGTCAGCCTGGCCCCGCTCCTCCATGAACAAGGGAAAGGGGAAGTGCCTGCCGCAGGGAGGGGCCTGGCCCCGGGAACCTCAGAAGAGGGAATTTTATTCTTACTCATCGAATTATTTTTATGCTTTGGTTTTTCACTGGGAACCTCAGGCCACTGTCTCCAGGACTTGTAACCCTTTGGGGTCCAATGCATGGGGTCCAGCCACCATACTGGACCCTGCTGCTCAGAACTCCAAACTTGGGGCGGTGATGACTCTGTGCATCCCTCACCTAGGGGTAGCTAGACCTGACCTTTTCTTAGTCTAGACAGCAAACAGTTGACGGCAGTTATTATTATAACTGCAATTTACTGAACACCTACTATGTTCCATTAACTCTACTTGTCATTCATCATCTCACTGAATCCTCATTTTATCCCATAGAAGTAGGTACTGTTAGCCCAGGGTCACGCAATGGCACAGACGGCAGAGCTAGGACTCAAACCTGAGTGTCCCTGACCCCAGGGTGTGAGACACCACCTCTCACTTCTAGGGCCTGAATAGCAGTGGGAATCTGGCCCAGCGATTCCTTCTCTGGGAATCAGCCAAGACAGGAGGAAATTCAGGAAGGGGCATGTGGGTACTTACCTGGGCAGAGATTGTGACTGAGTGGGGGGAGGCGGAGTCTCTGAATCTGTGACCCTCTATCAGCCCCCCCTGGCAGCTTCCTCCATTTGTTCTGCATCACTTTCCCCTCTACTGGGGGCTCTGAGGGCACACTCAGCTCTCACATGCTGCATCATGGTGCCTGTCCCACCTCATACTCCAATGTTTGCCCTTCCAAGACCCCCAACTCCTTCCAGATGGACCAGCTTGTCTTCTGAAAGCTTCCTGTCTACTTCACCACACAAGGCCCATAGATCTGCCAGAATGTCCTGTCTCCTCCCTGAGATCTGAAATGGAAGCCCTGGTTAATGGGTTAGTTACTTTGCAAAAGAAAATACTTAGGGATGCTTGCCTGGGACATTTAAAAAGCCCCCCCACATGCAAATCACTCCATCATATGCAAAGCACTTCACAATATGCAAATGATTTCACAATAACACAGTCAGCATTCCTGCCTCTGGGGGCTGAGGGCTCCTGGCCACCCAGCAAGGGGATGGGCAAGACCCAGCCAGAAATGGGAATGGGCAAGACCCAGCCAGAAATGGCACTTAATTCCCAACATCAGATGCCCTAATGCAGCAGTCCCCAACCTTTTTGGCTCCAGGGACCGATTTCATGGAAGACAATTCTTGCATGGACTGTGGAGGTGGATGGTTTCGAGATGATTCAAGCGCATTACATTTATTGTGCAGTCAAACCTCTCTGCTAATGATAATCTGTATTTGCAGCTGCTCCCCAGCGCTAGCATCACCACACCTGCTCCACGTCAGATCATCAGGCATTAGATTCTCACAAGGAACCCACAACCTAGGTCTTTCCCATGCAGTTTACAGGTTTGTGCTCCTAGGAGAATTCCACTGTTTATCTCTCAGGAGGTGGAGCCAGAGCGATGGGAAGTGGCTGTCAATACAGATGAAGCTTACTTGCTCACCTGCTGCTCACCTCCTGCTGTGACAGCTCTGTTCCTAACAGGCCGTGGGCTGGACCACTACCCCACTACCGGTCTGTGGCCTGAGGGTTGGGGACTACAGCCATAATGGGTTAAAGAAACAAGCACATTGGAGGGTGGGATGGGGCCATGAGTGAGGAGGGCCATGTGAAAAGATACGGTGGGGGGACTAATATGTGACAATTTAAAGCACTGAATGAGATCTTCCAGGGGTTTCCAGGTACATACGAGAAAAGTGAGATGCAGAAATGTTTTTTTTTTTTTTTCTTTTTTTTTTGAGACAGAGTCTCACTTTGTTGCCCAGGCTAGAGTGAGTGCCGTGGCGTCAGCCTAGCTCACAGCAACCTCAAACTCCTGGGCTCAAGCGATCCTTCTGTCTCAGCCTCCCAAGTAGCTGGGACTACAGGCATGCGCCACCATGCCCGGCTAATTTTTTCTATATATATTAGTTGGCCAATTAGTTTCTTTCTATTTATAGTAGAGACGGGGTCTCGCTCTTGCTCAGGCTGGTTTCGAACTCCTGACCTCGAGCAATCCGCCCGCCTCGGCCTCCCAGAGAGCTAGGATTACAGGCGTGAGCCACCGCGCCCGGCCCAGAAATGTTTATTTATTATGACCCATTATTTTAAAATAATGACAAAAAGAAACTTTATATATGTGTATGTGATTATAGGTATCAGTATACATAACTCCATGTATAACTATGAATAAATAAAAAATAATAGGCTGGCATGGTGGCTTATGCCTATAATCCTAGTTCTTTGGGAGACTGAGGCTAGAGGATGGCTTGGGCCCAGGAGTTCAAGACCAGCCTGGGCAACACAGTGAGATCCTGTCTCTACAAAAAAAAAAAATGTTTTTAAAAAAATTAGCCAGGCATTGTGGCACATGCCTGTAATCCTAGCTACTCAGAAGGCTGAGGTGGGAGGATTAATTGACCCCAGGAATTCGAGGTTATGGTGAGCTGGTGCCACTGTACTCTAGCCTGGGAAACAGAGGGAGACCCTATCTCTTAAAAAAACAAAACAAAAAACTCATCTCATATATATACATATGAAATCTCAATATATATATAAAATCTCTCTGTCTGTCTGTCTTTCTCTCTCTCTGGCCTAGCTTGGTGGTTAAGACAATAAGACTCTGATGCCAGACCTCCTGGGGCAAATTACTTTACACCTTGTGCCTCAGTTTCCTCGTCTATAAAATGAATTCCTGTATTGGATTGTTTTATTTTCATTTATTTATTTTTTTCTTTCTTTCTTTTTTTTTTATTTCAGCATATTATGGGGTACAGATTTTAAGGTTTCAATAAATGCCCTTTTCCCCCACTTCCCCCACAAGTCTGAGTTTCCAGCATGACTATTTTTATTTTTATTTTATTTTATTTTATTTTATTTTATTTATTTTTTTTTTGAGACAGAGTCTCGCTTTGTTGCCCAGGCTAGAGTGAGTGCCGTGGCGTCAGCCTAGCTCACAGCAACCTCAAACTCCTGGGCTCGAGCGATCCTTCTGCCTCAGCCTCCCTGGTAGCTGGGACTACAGGCATGTGCCACCATGCCCGGCTAATTTTTTATATATATATCAGTTGGCCAATTGATTTCTTTCTATTTATAGTAGAGACGGGGTCTCGCTCTTGCTCAGGCTGGTTTTGAACTCCTGACCTTGAGCAATCCGCCCGCCTCGGCCTCCCAAGAGCTAGGATTACAGGCGTGAGCCACAGCGCCCGGCCTTATTTTTATTTTTTAATTAAAAAAAATTTTTTGTAGAGACAGTCTCACTATGTTGCTCAGCCTGGTCTCGAACTCCCGGCCTCCAGTTATCCTCCCACCTCAGTTGGGATTACAAATGTGAGCCACCACATCCACCTTGTATTGGATCCTTGTTGTGAGGATTGAATGAATGAATGCGCACAAAGTACTAAGAATGATGCCTGACATATGGGCAGTTTTATATAGGGTCAGATATTAACATTATTTCCATGGTATTTGTATGGATATGTGTGTATAAAAAAATGTTAAAGCAATGAAAAGAACTGATAAATTACAGACACAGACACAGGGTAGGAGCCACCCTCTCTCTTCTTCCTCAGCACAAATGGGTGTTTTCTGACACATTTATCAGTTGGTTTGGAGGCCTCAGGCATTGAGGTGGGGGACAGACACACCTCAGCAAAGCAGGATGGGCCTGGAAACTGCTTTGCTCCCAGTGACCAGGAGGTGTCTGGGATCTGGGAGCAGCAGATCCATTTCTCTGATTTCACTCTGACAGTCCAGGGCTAGAGACTCTGGGGCTGGGGACGGGATGCTTCCAGAGTATGGCCTCAGGTGAGAAAGCAGGCTTCCCCTTGTCCAGGGCTTTCTGTGGTGGCCAACAGGCAAGCAGCAATCTTTTACAGAAGGCATCGTGGGCTCTGGGTGGTGAGCACATTACCCGAGGTCACAGCTGGAAAGAGACACAACCTGGTGCTCACCCAGGGCCACAGGCTCTGCCTCTCCCTACGGGACCTGTCCCTCTGGAATCCTGAGCCTAACCTTCTCCCAAGAAGTGCTCTCCAGAGCAGCCTTAGGTCCCTTGTGAGTTCCTGGGGTGCCTCCTCCCCTGAATCCTGAGCCCTGGCCAGACGATGCCCCAGCGACTCCTCAGGGCCTCCCCACTCTTCCTCTGCCACGCTGCAACTCTGCCATGGACGGCACCGCTTTCTGTGTAGCCTCTGTGCCGTGGCAAGCATTGTGGCCCCAAGCAGGCCTGGGATGTCCTTCCCCTTCACCATCTGTTCTCTGAAATCCCACCTGTTTACACGGCCTCCTCCTCCCCGCAGCCCTCCTGATCCATCCAGCCTGGGGTTGTTATGTCTTTGGGGCTCTTAGCCCTCTGTTCCCTGTATGCCCAGGCCTCTTCCCTGCTGGGCGTGGACTCCTGGAAAGAAGGACAAGCTTTTGCCTGTGCTCTGAATAAAAGTCTGTCCAAATCAATTTAATGTCTCCCTTTCCCCTTCTCCTATCTCAGGTGTGCAAACTGGGGTGAAATCCTCGTGTATTATGACCCTCTTTCACTTAATGTCTGTTTATTTACATATCTGCTTACTTGTTACCCCTCCCGCATCCCATCTCTCTGCCTCCTCCTTGGGGAAACCTGAATTTTGTGATGATCAGTCCTTTGCTGTGTGTTTTTTTTTTTGTTTTTTTTTTGAGATGGGGTCTTGCTTTGTTACCCAGGCTAGTCTCGAACTCCTGGGCTCAAGTGTTTCTTTCACCTTGGCCTCCCAGAGTGCTGGGATTATACAGGCTTGAGCCACCATGCCCTAGCCTGCCTTTTTTTAATAAAGATTTTTCTCACATATATATGTATGCCTAGTCAATATTCTGTTTGATTTGACTTTTACTTTCTTTTCTTTTTTTTTTTAAAGACAGGATTTCTGTCACCAGGCTGGAGTGTGGTGGTGAGATCATAGCACACTGCAGCCTTGAACTCCTGGCTCAAGTGATCCTCCTGCCTCAGCCTCCTGAGTAGCTGGGGGAACAAGTGAGCACCACCACACCTAGCTAATTTATTTTTTTATTTTTGAGACGGAGTCTCGCTTTGTTGTCCAGGCTAGAGTGAGTGCCGTGGCGTCAGCCTAGCTCACAGCAACCTCAAACTCCTGGGCTCAAGCAGTCCTGCCGCCTCAGCCTCCTGAGTAGCTGGGACTACAGGTATACGCCACCATGCCCGGCTAATTTTTTTCTATATATATTAGTTGGCCAATTAATTACTTTCTATTTATAGTAGAGACGGGGTCTTGCTCTTGCTCAGGCTGGTTTTGAACTCCTGACCTCGAGCAATTCACCTGCCTCGGCCTTCCAGAGTGCTAGGATTAGAGGTGTGAGCCACTGCGCCCGGCCTAATTTTTTTATTTTTTGTTTTTTTTTTTGTAGAGATGGGGTCTCACCATGCTGTCCAGGGTTGATTTGGCTTATTTTATTAAGGAAAAAAAAAAGTTGTTTTAAGGTTTTCTTTTACATTTAGTGAATTTTACAATGGTTTTTATAAGCGTTCTGTGTGATTGTTAACAAGTTTACTAGGTATTTTACACTTTTGTGGATATTTCGAGTAAGATATTTCCCATTACATTTTGGATGACTTATTATTATTATTTTTTTTATTTCAGCATATTATGGAGGTACAAATGTTAAGGTTACGTATATTGCCCGTGCTCCCCCGCCCCCTTGGATGACTTATGGATAAGCTTACAGGACGGCAAATTATTTTTATGTATTCCTTCAATACCTTATAAACCAACTAGCTACATTTTCCAGGTTCTAATAATTTCTCAATATATATTAATACTCTTCAATCTTTTAGGTAGGTAATCATATCATCTCCTGATAATAAAAATATTAGAAGGAAGGAAATAACATTGTTATTAGTCAAGGTATAGTTTGGCTCTTGGTTTCGAACTTCATAAGAAGGGTAGGTACAGCTGTCCCTTGGTATCTGCAAGGGGATTGGGTCCAGGACCCCCTGAGGTTACCAAAATCCTGGAGGCTCAAGTCCCTTATATAAAATGTCGTAGTATTTGCTTATAACCTATGCACATCCTCCTGTATACTTATATTACCTAATACGATGTACAATGCTATACAAAGAGTTGTTGCACTATATTGTTTAGGGAATAATGACAAGGGAAAAAAAAATCTGTACATGTTCAGTACAGACACAACCATCCATTTTTTTCCCCCAAATATTTTCGATCTGTGCTTGGTTGGATCCATGAATGTGGAACCCACGGATACGGAGGGTATTTGCCGAATGTATTTGTCTTCTGGGACCAGTTCTTGTCACTGAGCACTATGGTAGCAAGATTCCTTCATGATATCGTGAGAAACTGTGGGCCATTCGCTTGCACTGCTGCCTGATGTGCCACTGTGTGAATGAATCTAGAATAATTTACTTATCCATCCTCTTGTCCATGGGCCCTTGAATTATTTCCAGCTTTTTGCTACTGGGGACAGTGCAGCTATGAACATTCTTGTCCATGTCTCTTGGAGCACACCAGAGAGCTTCTCTTGATTTGCTGCCAAGGAGGTGTCAACGGAAAAATGCCAAACTCTGTAAAATAATTTTAAAGAGATTTACTCTGAGCCAAATCTGAGGACCATGACTCAGAGGCACTGCCAAGAGGCCTTGGGCAAATGGACTCAAGCGACTGGGTTACAGTTTGGTTTTTATGCATTTCAGGGAGGGGGGGTTTACAGGTAGTCATCAATCAATAGGTGGGAGGCATACATTGGTTTGGCCCAAAAAGGTGGGACATCTCAAAGGGGAGGGGCTTACAGGTTATAGGTGGGTTTAAAGATTTTTTGTCTTGTAATTGGTTAAAGACATGAAGCTTTGTCTAAAGGCTTGGAATGTTTTAACTTAAGGAGCTGTTATCAGAGATAAGTCACCGGACCTAGATTTGTGGTGTAAATTGAGGACCTGCAGGTTTGTCTTGCATACCCTCAGGCCTGTTAATGGGTTACAAAGGAAGTCCCCAAGAAGGGAGGAGGGCATGATGAGGCCTGTCTGACCTCCCTCCTCCTGGCAGACAATTTAATTTTAGGATATTCCTTTGGCCACGTGGGGGTCCATTCAATCAGCTGGTGTGTGTGGGGGGGTGAGCCTTAAAATTTTATTTTACTTCACAGGGGCATTTGCTGGGTTGCAGCCTCTGTCACGGTCGGCTTCATAATAAGATAAGGCCAGACTGTTCTCCCTGGTGGCTATTTGGGGCTGCGCCCTGGTAGTGACAGGCCCGAGCTCTTGCTGCTCTGCCTCTTCTCCAGCGCTTGGTGCTGTCAGGACGGTTCATTTTTGCCCTTCAAATGGTGTAAAATAGCATCTCATTGTGGTCTTAATTTGCATTTCCCTCATCACCAATGAGATTGAGCATCCTTTAGAGGGTCAGTGGACGAATGTGTTTCCTCTTCTGTAACAAGGCTGTGCATGTCTTTTTTCCCTATTGCATTATTTGGGTTTATTCTTACGGATTTGCAAGAGCTCTGTATATATTTTGAGCTATCCTTCCCCGCTTGCGCACAGCGGACGCATCCAGTTTGTGGCTTGCTTTTCACTTTCTCCAAGGTGTCTGCACTTCTGTCTTCCTCCCGCACCTGCGCCAGCGGGGGCCCACTGGCGTGGCTAGAGTGTGTGTCGGGGTTGGGGTGGGGGTCTCGTGCCCCTCAGAAGCCCGTTTAGACTGAGCCCACTGCTCCTCCTTAAAGTCCCTGGGGCTTTAAGGGACCCCTCTCCTCGTCCCTCCCAGCCCCCCCCCATTTTTCGCAGAGGCGGGCTGGTTGGGGGAGCCCCTGTCGGGCCGGGAGCCGGCATTCTGGGGCAGGGAGGGCCTCACTGCGATGGGCTCCCCCCCCAAGTGTATTTATCACTTCCGGCTGCCCACCTTGGGGGCCGGCCCGCTCTCCGCTCGGCTGGGCCGCAGCGCGCCGCGAGCGCTCCCCTGGGGGCGAAGGCCGCGGGGGAGGGGCGCTCCGGTCCAGCCCCTCCGGAGGCGGGGGCCGGGGGGGCAGGCCTGTGGCAGGGGTGCGGAGGGGGCTGCGGAAGCTGCCCGAGCAGATAAGGGCAGAGGTCTGTCCTCCGGCGAGACAGTGCGGGACGCCGCCTCCTCCCCCTCCCCCTCCGGAGCCAAAGTCGGCCTGGAGACCCCCTCCCCCCAACCCGGGGCTGGGCGTCCCGGCCGGCCGGAGACCCCAGGGAGCCGTGGGGGTGGGGCTCCAGCCTGCTCACTCTGCCTCTGGACCAGTGACAAGTGACAGCAGGGCTCCATGCCTCAGTGATCTCAGCTGGAAAATGGGGGTAGGAGCCTCATTCTCCCTCCCCCCACCCCCCCGCAGGGCTGTTGAGGATGGAACAAGCGCAGGCTGCAAAAGCCCTCTGTGGACTTGGGCTGCTTTGAATGGTGGGTCCCCGAGCTCCTTTCATGGCTTTTTGCGTCCCCACTGCAGATGGGAAAGTGGGTCTCACACCCCTACAGAGCCAGCAAGCCAGGAGCAGGCGGGGAGGGGGTGGACCTCTTTCCACTGCCCCACTCCAGGGACAGATCTAGGTTTTGTGGAACCTGAAGCTTATACAAATTGGGAGCACTCTATAAGGAAAAGATTACAAAATCATGAATACCAAATTGCTGAGGCCCCGCCCAGGGCCTTGGAAGGGGCGGAGCCGGTGGGGAAGCTCAAGTCCAGCTTTCTTAGCCTCCCAGCCCCACCCTGCAGGCCCCCTTGGGAGGGCTTATACCCCTCTTCCAAGAAAGTGGGAGACCAACCTTGTTACAGGGCAGGGTGGCCCAAGGCAATATGGCAGGGGGACTGCCTGGAGGAGGTGCTGCTGCAGCTGGTCCCCAGCCCTTTACATGCCCAGGCTGCAGTCCCCAAGCCCAACCAAGAGCAAGGGCAGGCCGGACGGTGTGGCTCAGGCCTGTAATCCTAGCACTCTGGGAGGCTGAGGCAGGAGGATTGCTCAAGGTCAGGAGTTCAAAACCAGCCTGAGCAACAGTGAGACCCCCATCTCTACTATAAATAGAAACAAATTAATTGGCCAACTAAAAATATACAGAAAAAATTAGTGGGGCATGGTGGCACATGCCTGTAGTCCCACCTACTTGGGAGGCTGAGGCGGGAGGATCGCCTGAGCCCAGGAGTTTGAGTTTGCTGGAGCTAGGCAGATGCCACAGCACTCTAGCTCAGGTGACAGAGTGAGACCCTGTTTCAAAAAAAAAACAAAACAGCAAGGGCAGTCAGGCATTTGGGGACTGTAGCCACAGCAGTGTACTGCTTGCCCCTGCAGGCTGGGATAGTAGGGAACAATTCCTAGGGGAAATGGAAGGAGGACCTGTCAAGTGCGTGGGCCTTGAGTCACACGGCCCTGGGGTTCAGCCCCTGCAGGGCTGTGTGACCTTGGGAAGTCTCCTTCCCCTTGGTTTCCTCATCTGTAAATGGGAGTCATAATAGTACCTACCGGCCAGAGCTGTTATGAGGCTTAAATGAGCCCATGCATGAAGAAGGGCTGAGACCATGGCTGTTATTAACAGAAACAAATTTCCTTTCTGTGAAATCTCCAGGCCAGGAGAGGTATATTCCTTTCCATTTGGGGGGTAAATCCTTCACTCAAGGGATGTTCTCTCAGCTGCAGAGCTGGGATTTAAATGCAGGCATGTCTGGTACCAGCTATGACCCTCAGCTCTGCCCCCCAGGGAATGCTGCCTCCTTGGGCCTGTCTCCCCAGGGAGCTGGGCCTGTCTCCCCAGGGAGCTGAGGGGGCGTCTTAGCCCAGGAGGCTGATTGCCTTTCCAGATGTCATCATCTCCCTGCTCTCACCAGCACCTGAGGCTGGAATTTTTCCAACTCTGACATCCTCCAACCTGGACCAGAGAAGCAGGAGAATTGGGGAAAAGGGAGAGGGCAGGAGGGCTGGGAAGGGGCCCTGGCCTCAGGCGTAGGGGCAGTAGTGAGACTCCACAAGTTTCCAAGTCTTTTTCCAAACAAAGAGGTGCTGCTTTGCCTCAGGGTTTGCATAGGATTTCCACTGGACTGGGCAAAGATAGGGTAGGATCTCCACTGGTATGAGAAAACTGAGTTCTGTCTCAGAGCTGCCTCTTTCTCACCAGCTGACCTTGCACCAGGCCCTCCTCCCCTCTGAGCCTCAGTTTCTTCATCTGTGACATGGGGATGAGAATACCCACAGCTGCAAGGACCACACGATGTCGTGTATATGGAGTGCCTGGTGAATGCCACCAGGTGTTCTAGCAGTCTTGGGGGGCTGAGGGTGCCATGTGAGGGCAAGGAGTGCCAGCAGAAGTGGGGAGTGCTGCCAGGGCAGCAGAGGGGCCCCCAAAGTCTCTGTCCCAGAGAGGGAGCACCTTGGGGCCAGGGCTGGGAACCCCAGCTTCAGCACTCTCCCAGATCGGGAAGGGTCAGAGCGAGGCCAGGGGCCCTGAGGGTGCTCGGAGAAGAGTGGGGAGCTGAGGTTCTCACTGGACTCAGGCAGGTGAGAGAGAGGAGGAAGTGGGGGCTTCTGGGAGGAGGGAGGAGGGCAGCTGCCGTGTGGTGCCGCCACATGATCACCCTCAGGCCCCGTTCTACAACTTCATTTGTCTCTTACTGCACACTTTCAAGGTAGGCACTTCTCCCCCATTTTCCAAATGGGGAAACTGAGGCACACTGCACATGCTCTTGGATCTGTCTGGCTTCATAGCCTGGATTCTTACAGTCACTGCCACTTTCTTTTCTTGTCTGTGTGACAAGGTTGCAAGTGAAGCAGTGTGATCCTCATCCTGCAGACGAAGATACAGAGGATCCTGTGCCCTGTCTCCCAAGAGCTCCAGCTCCAGGCTAGCAGCTGTCTGGGAGATGTCACCAGGAGACCCAGGGCTGGGCTGACAGAGAGCAGAGACCCCTGGAGTAAGGGAGTGAGCTCACCATCTCAGGAAGACTTCAAGTAGAGGTATCTGGAGTCTCCACCAATGCACCCCAACAGCTGAGAAGTAGGAAGGTCTGCTGGGCATGGGAGGCATGACTCATAGTGGCCCCCAAAACTAGCCAATATCTTTTCTGAAATTCCTTATTTTATCTTAAAAAGTTCATACAAGTTTGCATCCTTCTCTTGAGGACTTCCTCCTCCACCCCCCAGCCTTTTTTTGAGACAGTCTCTCTCTGTCACTCGTGCTAGAGTGCAGTGGCTTCAGCCTAGCTCACAGCAAACTCAAACTCCTGGGCTCAAGCGATCCTCCTGCCTCAGCCTCCCGAGTAGCTGGAACTACAGGCGTGCACCACCACGCCTGGCTAGTTTTTTCTATTTTTAGTTGCCTGGCTAATTTCTTTCTTTTTTAGTAGAGATGGGGTCTTGCTCTTACTGAGGCTGGCCTCAAACTCCTGAGCTCAAGCAATCCTCCCGCCTCGGCCTCCCAGAGTGCTGGGACTATAGGTGGTGTGAGCCACTGTGTCTGGCCTCCCCACCCCTTTTCTTTTAAGTTTTTCCTCTCAGGCTTCTACCTGAGGCCACCCTCAAGAAAGACATGCAGTGGTTAAGTGGTTTCATCCTGTGGCTGTGTATACCTTGTGCCCGCACAGGGGCTCCTCAGGCCCCACAGCCCAGGCCCCTGGGTCTGGCTGGGACAGGGCAGAGCTAAGGGCCCTGCTTGTTGTCACAGTCTGCCGCTGCCCCACCTTTGCTCCGCCCGCCTGCTGCCTTAGCCCTCTCTCCCCTCCTGTCCCGTAGAAGTTTGTTCGTCCAGCCCCAATTGTCCTGCTAGGGGTGCTCAGGATGCCTCACCCCTCCCTTTGTTCCCTGAGGGTCCTTGGTGCAGAGGGGGCATGACCCATCTTCAGCCCTGTCTGCTGGGCAGCCTGACCAGCACACAGCCCAGGGGCTTCTGTGCCCGGTGAGAGGAAACTGAGGCCCAGAGATGAGAGGGGCCTTGCCCCAGGGAACACAGCGAGGAGAGTTGTTGGATGCTGGGGTGTCTCTCAGCAGGTGGGGGTGCCTAGGCCCGAGGAGAGATCTGGGCACTGGCCAGAGAGGCAGGAGGAAGGAGGGAAGGCCTCGGGGCGCCCGGAGGCTGCTGCCTGGCAGGTCCCCGTGCCCAGGCTAGGGAAGTTTCTTATTTCTCCTGCTCTGACTTCCCCCTTTGATTTATTATAGCTATGAAATGCTCCGCTCTCTTCTCTTTTCCTTGCTGTCCCCGGGGCGGATGAGCACAGGGCTCCCAGGCACCAGGCCTCGGCCTTGCTGGACTCCCATCTCCTTCTGGCGGCTGGGCCTGGGGGGCCAGAGGCAAGAGGTGAGTCGGAGGGCAAGGTGGGCTGAGGAGGGGCCCAGGCCTCCCGAGGTGGGGAGGCAAGCCTGAGCAGGACGGCAGGTGCTGGCAGAGCCCCTGCTGGGAGGGGCTGAGGCTGGGCAGAGGGTGTGGCAGGTGTGGACTTGACAGCAGCCGGCTCCCTGGGGTCCCAGGGTGGCCGACTCTGAGCCAACGGCCTTCATGAGGCTTGGGGATCAGGCCTTGTCAAGGTCTGACGGCTGGGCACAGAATCCCCCCCATGCCAAATGCGAGGTCAGAGAAATGGCTTCTCTGTGACCCCTGACCCCATATTCTGATTGACAGGCCTGGCTCCGGCTGGGCTGGGGTTTGGGCTGAGGGCCTAGAGGAAAGCCTGAGGCTGGAGGCCTGAAAGACTCTCTGCTCCTAGAGGCCGCAGCTGGACATCACCCAGAGGCCAGGCCTGGGCCAGCGCCTGTGTCCGGCTCCTCGGCAGGCCCGGCAGCCGGAGCGTTTCTCCCAGCCACCGTGCGGTGCCTGTGGTAATGGGGCTGTTGGCGTTTTGCAATGGGCCGGGGCTGGGGAGGCGGCACACACATGCTTCCTGTGGTGACTGGGCGCTTCCTGTTTTCTCAGGCGCCGGCCTTGCTGCTGCCGATGTGGAAACAGGGGCAGCTGCAGCCGGGGAGGCTCCGGCCTGGGCGCCCCGACCCAGCCCAGAGGGCCCTAAGTGGGCTCACCTCTCCCAGGCCCCAGCCCCAGGCAGGGGCAGTGATGGCCTGAGTTCCTCCCACACCAGGCCACCAACCTTCCCATCCCCAACAGCTTCTGCCACGAAGAAGGGGTCAGGCAGGGCCGTTGCTCTGGCCATGCAGGTGTCCCGGAGGTCAGAGGTGCAGGAGCTCTAGGCTGGGGCTCAGGGCACATGGCTCTGGTCTCAGCTCTGCCCTTTGCTCATCTGGTGCTACTGACCCACTCCAGGCCTTGGCTTCCTCTTTTGTGTAGTATCACGGCATCCATGGTCTAAAATCCCTTGCCTGCTTTTGCACTGGTTGTGACAGTCATTGAGCTTTATATTCATTCTAAGAGACTAAACTTTGGGGACAGCACTGAGGCTGGGCCCCTCGGAGGTGGGACGAGGTGTAGACCATGGCAGGAATGGGAACTGGAAAGGCTGGGGGGAGCGTAGGACAGGGCATGCGGGCGAGGGCCCAGGTTGGAACAGGGCTCGGAGGTGGGAAGACCAGACCCAACGCTGGCAGACAGGGTATTGGTGGGACAGGAGGATATCTGGACAGAAGCTGAGCTGGGGGGACTCAAAAGCGGACGAAGCTTCTAGGCAACTTTTTATTCCTGTGAACCATAGGAAAGGGCCTGACACCCCTGACGTTCTTCTTCAGAAGGAAGACAAGTGGCTGTCGGCAGGGTGGGGACAGGGCTAGCCCTTCCCCACTGCCAAGGAGGTGGGTGCCCACGTGGGGTGACGTGGGAGCCTCAGGGAGACCCATGCCTCTCCCCACCTGCCGGCTTGCCTGGAGTGCCACCCTGGGGTGAGGCCTTGGGGTCGGCACTGCCCTCTTCCCGAATCTGTTTGGTTTTGAGCTGATATTGCAAGAAGGGGAGGGGAGATGACTTTGCTTCTTGTTGAGTTTGCTGACAGCATCTGACCTCTGGAGGAAGAACTTCTTTGCAGGAAGGCCAAGGCCTGAGCTCCCTGGGGAGTGACCACTGGCTGAGTTCAGCCACCCCCTTGGTCCAGGAGGTTCTGAGATGCCCGCCCCTCAAGTGTCTCCCTAGGATCCCAATGCCTGCCCATCATAGCACAGGGACTGGTCCGAGCCGAAGAGGCCTTGGGGGTCCGAAGCCCCGAGGCCCAGTCTGAGGATCCTTCAGACCAGCCACCCTGTGCCCTGCGTGGTGCCCGGGGCTGGGCTGGGTGCTGAGTTGGCAGCTCGGCAGCTGCTTCTGGCCACGGAGGCCCAGTTATAAATAAGTTCTGTGCGGCCGAGTCATCAAGTTCTGTAGCTGCTCCGGCCCAGCTGCATTACCTCAGTGACCACAGGTTGGGCTGCCCAGTGCTGGGCCCACCAGAACCCGCCTGCCCAGGGCAAAGGCTGGCCGGGCTGGGTACCTCCAGGCACCCTCAACTCCAGGGTCTGAGCATCTGCAGCATTCCAGACCTGGGCCTGCCTGGACACAGGCCACAGAAGGACAGGGCCTGTCCCGCCTGTGTGGAGCCGGCAGCTATTTACAAACCGAAACTGGGAGAAGCGAAGTGGCTGTGGCCAAAGTGGCTCCAGGCCCCGGCCCCCACTCCCGCTCCATCCCCGCAGCCCATCCCCCATCCCCATGGCTTCCTCTTTCCTTCCCCACACAGCTCCCCGACCTCCCACTGCCTGGCCAGCTCACTCCAGAGGACCTGCAAGGACCTCACGTGAACCCCAACCCCACACCTGCGCGGGGCTCCCCTTCTCTTCACCCCAGGACCCCATCTGTCTGAGCTCCTTGGAGCGGCCCCCTCCCTCTGGGCCCAGCCCACCCTGGCCTGCACAAGGCTCATTCCCACAGTTCTCAGTTCCCCTTCGTGCTTGGAAAAGCTCCAAGCCCAATGGTCGTCACGGTGCTGCTGGGCCCTGCCCGGGGGTGGCTTCTCTGGGCGCCCTGGCCCTTTGTGGCAGACAAGCGGGGCGCCAAGGCATCGGGGGTGCTGCACCTGGGGTTGTGGGGGGCACATTTCTCAGCAGGAGGCCATCAGCCATCACTCTGGAATTGTTTCCACCCCCTTGTCAGCCTGGTGAGGGTCAGGCCTTCCCGAGGTACAGACTTGAGTGGGGACAGGTGGACGCTGGACCCGCACCTGATCCCGCTAAGGAGCTGACAGGCAGGAGGCTACCGGGCAGGCTCAGGAGAGAGCCCACCCGTTGCCAGTAACAGTTTATGTCAGTCGGTTTATTCTGCCTTCACAATAAGCCTATTCTGTTACCTCCATTAAAAAGTGGAAACTGGCCGGGCTACTCAGGAGGCTGAGACAGTAGGATCGCTGAGCCCAGGAGATTGAGGTTGCTGTGAGCCAGGCTGATGCCACGGCACTCACTCTAGCCTGGGCAACAAAGTGAGACTCTGTCTCAAAAAAAAAAAAAAAAAAAGTAGAAACTGGCCGGGCGCGGTGGCTCACCCCTGTAATCCTAGCACTCTGGGAGGCCGAGGCAGGCGGATTGCTCGAGGTCAGGAATTCAAAACCAGCCTGAGCAGCAGTGAGACCCTGTCTCTAATATGAACAGAAAGAAATTAACTGGCCAACTAATATATATAGAAAAAATTAGCTGGGCATGGTGGCGCATGCCTGTAGTCCCAGCTACTCAGGAGGCTGAGGCAGCAGGATTGCTTGAGCTCAGGAGTTTGAGGTTGCTGTGAGCTAGGCTGACGCCATGGCACTCACTCTAGCCTGGGCAACAAAGTGAGACTCTGTCTCAAAAAAAAAAAAAAAAAAGTGGAAACTGAGGCTCTGAGAAGCCACGTGTCCAAGGCCAGCTAGAAAGTGCTTGGCGTGAGATTCTAGATTTCATCAGGAAAATCTAAAAACCAGTGCCCTTCTCTCTCCATCCAACTGCCCCCTGCTCTGTCTCATACCTCAGTCTCCCTCCTGGGAGGACAGATGGACGTTTCCCAGCTCCGTGACCAGGGCAGTGGCAGGGCTGGCTTGGAGCTCAAGTAGGAAGCAGGCGGGGACATTGCCTTCCTTGGCCCGGCCATCAGTGCCCGGGGGCCCCTGCATTCTCCCCTCCCCTGCCCCAGGGGAAGGATCTTCCTTCCCTATTCCTTTCCTCCTGCCAAATCCCAGCCTAGGAATAGCCTGGCCTGAGGAATAGCCTGGCCTGAGGCCCCCTCTGCCGAAGTCAGGGGCTGACAGTTCCACCTGACCACTCTGAGCTTCGGATTCCTCTTCTGTAAAATTGTCATTCCACAAATACTGAGCAGGTACTTGCCACCAGCCCTGTGCTGGTTGCAAGCTGTCTCTACAGCTAGGACACAGCCCCTGCCCTGTGGAATTCATAGTCTCATAGGGAAGGCAGGTGAGTTACAAAATCCTAAGAGGTCCAAGACAGAAGTCAAGACCTGGGACTCAGACAAGGAGCCACGAGTGCTGCCTGGGTGGGGAGAGGCATTATTTGGGATGGGCCCTGAAGGACAGGAACGAGTTCGCAAGCAAAAGCAGGCTGGATGGGCTGCCCATAGTGAGTCACACCCATGTGCCTTGGTTCCAGCAGTTCTCTTGGCCTAGAGTGCCTTTCCTTCTTCTGGGCATGGTGAACTCCTACCCATCCGTCAGGGCCCATGGACACACCATAGCATGATCAGGCCTGACCGCTCCTCACCTCCTTCTTTGTGCCCAGGGGTTGAGCAGACCTGGAGGCGAGGCCTCCTTTCTCATAACACCCTCACCAGCCCCACCCAGGCAGGCGTCTGCTCCGGGGCTCCGGCCCCCGCTGTCCCCTGCTCCGAAAAGCACCGTTTCCCTTTTCTGGGTGACCACATGCTATGCACAGGGAATTTCCATCACAGCCTGCGGAGCCTCTGATTCACTCAGGCCCCTCGCGCAGTTAACTCCTTCCAGGCCCAGGCCTGCGGCTCCTGCACCAGGGCTGGCCCCCGCCCCCGGCCGCACTCCTGGGCAGCTCCGCACTGGCCTTGGGCCCCAGAGCCTCCAGGCTGAATTCAGTCCCTCACTCACTGGCCCTCAGGGCCCACTCGCCCCCTTTACACTCCGAGCTGCGCCCAGGGGCTCACAGCGCCCACACCCAGGCGGCTTTGTGCGCAGAGCACAGGCTTGGGAGGAGGACAGCCCGGGTCCAAATCCTGCTTCTGGCCTTCGTTGCCCCTGTCGGCTGGAGGAGGTGTTGAGTGTCCGCTGTGAGCGCATTTCTCCTGTAAGATGGAGCTCATTTCTGCCGTATTGAAAGAGCCAGCCTGCTGGGCCCGTGTCGGGAGCTTAGTAACAACGACTTGTCCTTGTTTTCACAGGGCACCACTCCTCCTGTCACAGTCCCTACTCCAGAGCCAGCCCCTTCTCCTCCCAGGAGCTGGTTGCCCAGACGGGGAGGGCGAGAGACGCGTGCAGCCCTGGCGGGCAGGTGGGGGCTTGTGGGGTGGGGAGAGGACGCTGGGATGCTGCCGCCTCAGGGCTGTCCCCTGCCAGCTCCCTGGCCCCCCACACTTCTGCTTTTCCATGGTGGCTGAGGAGAGGCCCAGGTGGGCGCTCTGAGGGGCTGAGGACTTCTGAGCCCTGAGGCTGGACAGAGCCTTCCTGCCTTTGGTGGGACGCCAGGCGTGCATGTCACACAGGGACAGCACCCATGCCACCCCATTTACTCCTCGAGACCCTGTGCTGTGTGTTCTGTTAGTGTTCCCATTTTGCACATGAGGACACTGAGGCCCTGAGATGGGAGTGACTGGCCCTCAGTCACACCATGAATGAGAGGCAGGGACAGAATTCTAATCAGGGTCCCCAGAGTCACACGCCTAACCTCTACAGGGCTCAGTAAGCCTTGTGGAGGTCCATGGAGGAAACCGCATTAATTGAACCCCTACTGAATACCAGGCAAAGGCTTACACAGATATCTCCTTTAGTCCTAGAACCTTGCTGGGAAGTGGGCCTTGTTGGCCCCACTATAGAATCCAAGCATCTGAGCTCGGGACACGGGAAGGAAGTCACCCGGGGCCACACAGCTAATCCGGGGGAAAAATCTAGGGGAACCTGGAGACGGGGCATGGTGCAGGGGGCTCCGCAGAGGAGGGGCCTGGGGTGGGAAAGCAGCTCCTGTCCTCAGTGAGCGAGCAGGGGGGTGTGGTGCTGCCCGTGGTAAGCAGAAGGAAGTTGCTGTGGGTGGTGGTGGGTTTGAGGTGCCGGAGGCCTAGTGATGTGGCCAGAAGGTGAGCTCCCCAGCTGTAGGCCTGGTCAGCAGGGACGGGGGTGGGCAGGTGGCCGGGATTTGGGGCTCAGAGGAGCTCCGGCTGCTCATGGCCATTGGTGCTCGGGTGCAGGGGGCCAGGAGCTGGGTCAGAGTGGGAAGAGAGACTGAGGCAGGGCTGGGCACAGATAGGGGTCAGCTGGGAAGGAGACAGTCTAGGGAGGCAGCCTGGAGGAGGTGAGCTCTTGAAAGACAAGGCCTCAGGGCGCGGAAGGGGGTGGGCCTGTGCGCAGAGGCTGGGAGATTGAGAAAGAGGTTCTGGGCATGTGGAGCAGCGAGTGTCCTCTGGCTGGAGATGGAGGTGGGGCTGGCCCACTGGTGGCGAGGGGTGGGTGGGGTGGCTGGCCAGACTCTGGGTCAGAGGTTTGGGCTTCAGCCTGTGGACAGGCAAGAGCTAGGGAAGATTTTTAGGTAGGGCAATACCCATGGGAGAACCTGGAGGCAGGGCCAGCTGCGGAGGCACAGGCCCTAGGGCCATTCGGAGCTGTGGTCACCATCCCCACTCACCAGCCTCCCACCCTCACCTCCCCGCCTGCAGTTTTCCCGGGCTGTAGAGTGGCACTGAGGAGGCCTGCCTCGTGGGAGTGCGTGAGGGTGGAGTGAGCTAATGCAGGTAGATGCAGGGGCTCAACCAAGGCCAGCGCCTTTGCCCCTGCCTCTGTCGTGGCCACAGGCGCTGCACCCGCACCTGCTGTGGTTAGGAGCTGGGGCTAGGACGCAGGCAGGCCTGGGCGAGAGCCTCACCTACACCTGGATTGGCCAAGCCACGCTGTGCAAGTCATGGGCCACTTCGGAACTTCAGTCTCTTCATCTGTACGGGGGGATGATAACGGCACCCACTTTAGATTTGAATGAGAGAGAAGGCACCTGTGATGGCGCCCCATTTTACTCAGAGTCAAAGGCAAATTCCACACCACAGCCTGCCTGAGCCGGCCCTGTCCGACATCATGCCTGCTGCTGGCTCTGCTCCCATAGGCCTCCTCGCCCTCCACTGCGCTCCCCTCACCCAGCTGCATGTCCTCACTCCCTAGAGCACGTGTTGCCTCCCAGCATGCAGCGGGACACGCCGAGCTACTGTGTGCGTGTGGGTCTTGCCCTGCTGCAGAGCAGGCCCTGTGCGGGTGGGGGATGGAGACCCCTGCCTGCTTGGGTGGCCTGGCGCGCAGAGGCCCGGACTACATGGTTTGTGGAATGTCCCAGTGCACTAGAGGACCAGCCCCGGGCTGTGACCACAGCTTGAGGAGCTCTGAGGGGCCCAGGTGACCCAGGCTGGGGGCCAAGGAGCCTCTCCCAGTGTCTCAACTGCGAGAGGAAGTTGCAAGACAGCCATTTCTGTACACAGCCTCAGCTCTTTTTGGTCAACTTTCCCAGCTCTCGGTCTGAGGCCTATGTTTTCTCACATGCCGTGTCACGCCCTGTGGGGACCAGTTGCTAGGAAAGTGGGGGGTGCCATTTCCTCATTTTTTAGCTCTTTTGGACTGAAGTTGAGGGGTCTACAGGGTCAGGGGTCATGTTCCCCTCGATTGGCTCAGCTTCAAGGACATCTGCTCAGGTTTCCTGTTGCCTGCCTATCCTATGATTGCATTAGCACCCAGCCTCCCCCCATCGGCCACCCAGCCAGTGGGGGAGGGGGGGCAAAGGGCCTCCCCCAAACTCTGCAGGGCCCAGCCCTACAGGGTCACCCCCTTGTCCAGCAGCGCTAGGAAGCAGCACTGCCTTGTGCCGTGGGGCCCTGCAGAGTGACGGAGAGGGTAAATAGGTGCAACCTTTATTAAGAGCAATGTGACATATCTATCTTCTGTCTACCTGTCATCTATCTCAGAATTTAAAATGCAATGCCTTCCACCTGGTAGTTCAACTTTTGGGAATTTATTCGAGATAGACATTTGCATATGTGTAAATGGGCATATGTTATTGATTGCAGCATTATTTGTAATAGCAAAAACTGGAAACCCGAATGTCCATCGGTAAGGGACTGGTTGAATAGATTGTGACAATGGAGCACTCTCCAGAAGTGACAACAGACCACAGTGACAGCGACGTGCAACAACACGGCAGGAAAAAGAAGCAAGACTCAAAAGGATATAGACACTATGATTCTCTTTATGTAAAGATTAAAATCTGTTAAGATAAAAACTAAACTATCTGAGATCAAGGCACCAGAAAAAAACTAAAGCAAAACAAAACAAAACTATATTGTTAGGCATGCTTATTTAAAAAGCAAGGAAATAGCTGGGCGCGGTGGCTCACGCCTGTAATCCTAGCTCTCTGGGAGGCCGAGCCGGGCGGATCGTTTGAGTTCAGGAGTTCGAAACCAAGCTGAGCAAGAGCGAGACCCCGTCTCTACTATAAATAGAAAAATTAATTGGCCAACTAATATATATAGAAAAAATTAGCCGGGCATGGTGGTGCATGCCTGTAGTCCCAGCTACTCGGGAGGCTGAGGCAGGAGGATTGCTTGAGCCCAGGAGTTTGAGGTTGCTGTGAGCTAGGCTGACGCCATGGCACTCACTCTAGCCCGGGCAACAAAGCGAGACTCTGTCTCAAAAAAAAAAAATAAAAAAAAGCAAGGAAATAATTACTGAAAAAGTTGGGACAATGTTACTTCTAGAGAGAGGTGTGGGACATTTGGGGGGTGTTTCTGGGGTGCTGGTGATATTTCATTTCTTGACCTGGATGCTGATTACACAGGTGTCAGCTTTATAATTCTTTAAACTGTACATAAACATTGCATGTATTCTGCATGAATGATGTTTCTCATGATTTAAAAATATGACAGTATTCCCAGGTGTGATGTGTGCTGGAAAGAAAAAAAAATAATAAAAATATGACAGTATATCTAAATAGTGGAATACTATTAAGTCATTAAAAACAACAAAACAGCTCTATATATGCATGGGTGCCAAATGGATTTAGGAAAAAAAATAAAACCAGTGGGAACTACAATGTGTTTAGTATGTTACCCTCTGTGTAAAATTTTAAAAAGAATTTATCTGCCTACATGATTGTGCCAGCTCATGCCATCTCTAGACAGATACATGAGAATCAGGTAAGAGGGCGGTTGTTTGCCCGTGTGTACCTTTTGAATTTGGTATCATGTGCATGTTTTATGTATTCAAAAAATAAAATAATTAAAATGATGGGTTTTTTTCTTTCTCATTCTTTGGAGCTTCCAATTGGTTTCAAACCAATTTCCTGCTAATGAGAATGAGACAGCCCATTTGGGCATGATGCACTTGGTGATCTCTGGCAAGTTGGGGACCCTGTCTGGCCCCTGTTTACTCTGCTGCAGAAGGAGGCTGGGATTGTGCTGCTCCAAGGCCCTGTGTCCTCCAGCCACCTGCTGTCCTTGTCTCCTCCATCCCTTTCCTGTCCCCCTTGCCCCTGCCCTGCTCTCTCCTCTTTCTCCCCTTCCTAGGCCGTGCCCCCTCCTCACCTCTCCTCCTGGCTCTCACTTTCTCTGCGCCCTCCCTTATTGCTTCTCTTTCCCTCCCTCTCTCCTCCCTGCCCTTCCCACCTGCTTCCTGCCTCAGCTTCTCAGTCTCCCTTCTTTCCTCCTTCCCCTGCCTTCCCTGCCCAGTAACACCCAGCCCTTCCCAGAGCCCCAGAAGCCAAGATTCACACCCTAGCCCTCTAGCCACAAGCTGCAGACCCTGGGCCTGTCACTGGTCTCTTGGGCCTTGGTGTAGCAGGTGGTTGTAGCTGGTGTCTTGGTTACATGAGATTCTAGGGTGGAAGCCCCCAGCACCATGCCAGCCACTCAAAAGATATGTCTTGTTTTTCCTTTTTAAGGAGATGTTAATCCTGAGGTTGTGGATTACTAGACCCTTGCTGGTCATGGCATCTGGGCCCTACAATTCTCAAGAATTTGAGTTACAGCAGGTCCCTGGGGAGGTGAGGGGAAGAGGCCTCTGGTGTACTTTGGGAGGAGGGGTGGGGAGCATTTGTTAATGCACTAATGGACAGAGGCCACTGGCACTGCCCAGAGGGTGGGAGGCATTCTGCCCATTCTAGAGATTATTGGTCCTGGATCTCTTTTATGGGTTCCTGATCCAGGCCCCATGGCCTTGGCCATACTTGAAACAATGGAAGATCTTTCTTCTCCTTGGGCCCCTTGTATCTTAGGCCTCAGGAGTACACAGCCTATGGTCTCCTGGCTGCACTGACAGAGAAGGCCACACTCCCTGCCTATAGCCAGCCCAGGCTCCTCGGCGTGGCACTCAAGGCTCTTTGCCTTCCCATCCTGCTTCACTTCCTGCTACAAGGATTGTGGCTCACTGCTCCCTTGTTGCTTTCCTTTGCTCAGGCCGACTCCTCAGCCAGACTCACCCTTTCTCTTGCATGCTTTCCCCAAGCTATCCTACCCAGGACCCTGACCAACTTAATTTTCCCAAATGCACCTAGCACCTCCTCTCTTGTGCTCCTCCACAGAGCCATACTCTCTGTTTACGTGTCTCTACAGCCTGAGCTCCCAGAGTCCCCAGGCATGCCTATTCGTGTTTGTCCCCTCCCAGCACATGGAAGACATTCAATAAAAACAATTAGTGATTAAATGAATGAATGGGTAGATAGATAAGCACATAAACAAAATAAACCAAGACAATAACGGACACATGAATGAATGAATGAACACTTCAGGCAGGACCTAGTTCTTGTGGAGTAGATAACCCTTGCTTCCCCAGTCCAGTCAGCTGGGGCTTGGCCTTCTTGCTGGGGAAGTAGGGAGCAAAGGTGGAATGATGTCAAGCCAGCCTGTCTCTCCCCTCCTCTTGGGGAGGAACCTTGGTCAGGTTCCTAGGGAGCCCTGAGGACTTGTGACCTGGATGCTTTGGAGAGTCCCAAGTACAGATGCAAAATGTCAGTAAAGATGGAAGTGAAGTAGAACTAATGGTGAACTAGCTGTGAAGCCCTGGTCTTTGCTGCCAATGAAGAAACACTTGAGGACCTGGAAATCCACTGGCAAGAAGAAGGCAGGCTTGTCTCAGTGGGGAGGGAACATAAAGCAAGGGGGTAAATTACACAGGGGAGGAAACTGAGTGCTCAAGAAGTTCTTTCCCCGGCCGGGTGCAGTGGCTCACGCCTGTAATCCTAGCACTCTGGGAGGCCGAGGAGTTGCTCAAGGTCAGGAGTTTGAAACCAGCCTGAGCAAGAGCGAGACCCCCTCTCTACTAAAATAGAAAAAAATTAATTGGACAACTAAAAATATATAGAAAAAATTAGCCAGGCGTGGTGGCACATGCCTGTAGTCCCAGCTACTCAGGAAGCTGAGGCAGTAGGATTGCTTGAGCCCAGGAGTTTGAGGTTGTTGTGAGCTAAGCTGATGCCACGGCACTCACTCTAGCCTGGGCAACAAAGTGAGACTCTGTCTCAAAAAAAAAAAAAACAACGAAGTACTTTTCCAGCAGAGTGGACTCATCAGAGATCCATGGGACAAAAAATTGCCTCTACTCATCCCTCTACCCTCCAGATTAGATCAGGAGCTCTCTGAAGGCAGAGATCTTGTACAATACTTTTCTGTTTTCCCAGCACTCAGCTTAGAGTCTTGAAGTCACTTAATATTGGGAAGATGCATGGATGGATAGATGAATAGATGGGTAGATGAATGGATGAGTAGATGGATGGATGGATGGATAGGTGGTGAGAGGATGGGTGGATGAATGGAGGGATATATGGAGGAGTGGATGGATAGACAAGTGGATGAGTGGATGGGTGGTTAGGTGGATGAGTGAATGGGTGAACAGGTGGTAAGTGGATGAGTGGATGGATGGAGGGATAGATGAGTGGATAAGTGAATGGGTGAATAGGTGGATGAGTAGATGGGTGGACAGGTAGTGAGTAGATGAGTAGATGGATGGAGGGATAGATGGATGAGTGGATGGGTGGATAGGTGGATGAGCAGATGGGTGGATAGATGGTGAGTGGATGAGTGGATAGATGAAGGGATAGATGGATGAGTGGATGTAGGGATAGATGGATGAATGGATGGGTGGATGGGTGAATAGATGGAATGGATGGGTAGGTAAATGAATGGATGAGTAGATGGACAGATGAACCAATGGATGATCAGATTCCTAGATGGCTATACAGTAGATAAGCAGATGGAAATATGAAACAACGGATTGACAGCAGATGGATGGGCTTATCTATGGACACACAGATGACTAGATGGACAAGCAGATAAACAGATGGGTGGGTAGATGACTGACAAATAAATGGACAGTTGGATAAATGGATAGATAAATGTATGGTAGGCTTGATGAAGGGACAGATGGATGGGAAATCAGATGAATGGATGAACAGACAAAAAGGTTTGTAAATTAGGAAGACTAGATTGATATGCAGACCTTGGTAACGGGTGGGGAAACTGAGAAATCTGGGCTGGGAACACAGCCCTAGGGATTTGGAAGCAGCTGTGGTACTCAGGAAGCTACGAGGGGAGGGTGTGAGAACCCAGGACCCTCCTCTGGTGGAAGGGAAGCCCATGAGAGATTCAGAGGGAAGGAAGAAAGCAGCACTCTGTTGAAGACTCTACCCCTGAGCCCAGCGCCAGCCCAGGTAGAACCTAGGCAGTGGGGTGCAGGGCCCACGGGGAGAGCCAGGCCTGGCAGTCTGCTATGTCAGAGCCCTCAGCCAGCAAGGCTGACCCTAGAAATTGGAGGTCCCAAGAGGCCACCCCTCCCAGCTCTGACCCCAAGGAGGTGACTGTGGCCCCGTCGGGGTCTCAAAAAAAGCAGGCATTTGTTGCGTTAGGGGTTGGAAAGGTTCAGCAGGGCCCCGGGTGGGGGGGGCAGCAAAGCTTCCACCCTCCCTCCTCAACCCAGCCCCCAAAGCCACCCCTCTCAGTCCCAGCTTCCTCTGGGCAGGGGGCCTGGAACCCCATGGCTTCCCAGCCAGCCCCTTGAGCACCACCTGCCCCAGCCGGCCAGAGACTTCCTGTAGCGCAAGAGATTTATGCAAAAGGCTGGGGCGGTGATGTCACCCCAAGGGGACTATCTCCCAGAGGCAGGCCCTTCGATAAAATCAGGAACTTGTGCTGGCCCTGCAATGTCAAGGAAGGGGGCTCACCCAGGGCTCCTGTAGCTCAGGGGGCAGGCCTGAGCCCTGCGCCCGCCCCGTGACCGCCCAGCCCCCCAACGGGGCACCCCATCCTGAGGGGCTCTGCATTGGCCCCCACTGAGGCAGGGGATCTGACTGGCTCGGAGCTCAGCTGGATGTTACAGGCGTGCAAAATGGAAGGGTTTCCCCTCGTCCCCCCTGTGAGTACTGGGACTCCTGCGCTAGCCCAACCCGTGGCCCTCGGACGCCCGCCCGCCTGCCCAGGAACCCGCCAGCCCACCCGCTGCCCTCCCGGCTTGCTATCAGTGGGAAGTCAGTGTTTCCTCCCTGGAGCTGCTGGCCCGAGAGCCAGTAAGGGGGCCACTGGCTTGCTCTCAGTGTGCCCTGGCGGGCTGAGGGCTGGGCTTGGGCTGTGATCGGTGGGGCCTGAGATCGGTGGGGCCTGAACGGTTATTTATAGATGGGGCTTGGGTGGCAGACTGGGTTCAGGGCAGGGTGCTAGGCTGAGGGCGGCAGCAGGGAGGTGGAGGAGAAGATGGTGGGACTGGCTTGGGGGAGCCCAGTCCCCAGGACGGGAGGAGTTGAGGGCAGGAGGCAACAGGCAGAGGTCTCGGCCCATGGCCTGGGAGCTCCTGGAGACTGAGCTGATGGAACTCTGGGTCCCCAACGCCCAGTCTGGGGCTTGGCCCAGAGGACACGGCTGTTGACAAAAGGGTCTGGGCCAGGGGCCCACAGGTCCCTGGAAGGCTGGGGCTGGGGCTTGGCAGGGTTGGCGCCAGAGCTGGGGTTTGGGGAGAGGCAGGGCAGGGGATGGGGCTGGGACAAGGCTGGGACTGAGATTGGGGCTGGGGCAGGACCTGGGCTGTGCATGGGACTGGAGTTAGGGTGGGGGCTGAGTCTGGGACAAGGACAGGGAGCCCCAGGGGACCCAGGGAAGGGCAGGGCAACAGGCTGGGGATCTCCACTGCTCCTGCTCTCAGTGACAGTTGCAGCCTTAGGCAGGTGTCAGACCAGGGTCCCCCTGAGAGGACCCTTCTCCCTTTTCCCACCCATGTCCTCTCAGGGGTGGGGGGTTTAGGGGGAGCCGGGAAAGGCTTGGCAGAGCCTGCCCACCTGACTCAGCTTTCCCGGCCCAGAGGCAGCTCCCTTCCCCTGCCCCAGCCCAGACTTAGAGCCCCAGGAGGCGGCCCAGGCCTGACATCACAGGGCCTGACGTCCTATGCTGCCTGGAAACCCAGAGGGCTGGCTCAGTGCTGGGCTCCTGGCCTCCTCGCTCGGCCAGACACAGGCAGGACCAGCAGCAGCCCCCTTCAGCATCCCCACCCTGCACCCTGGCCCCTTGCCCCGGCCTGGGGGACCAGGAAGGGGGCAGTGAATGGAGGTTGTTCCAGCCAACTCTGCCTCAAGGAAGCCGCAGGCCCAGGAGCTTGGCTGCACTGTCTCTGACCCTTGACCCCTCAATCCCTGCACTCCAGATGGAGCTGCACAGAAGGTAGATCTTCTCAGGCTCCTACCCCAGACCCCTCAGCCTTTCTCTTCAGCCCCGGGGCTACTCTGAGTGTCTCCTGGGAGGGTGGGCTCCCAAGGCAACACTGGTCCCCAAGCTAAGCCCTGAGGGCCAGAGTAACTGTTGTGCAATCCTTAGGCACACACTGCGGGGGTGGGGAGAGGCCTGATGACTGTTGGGAAGGCTTTGGGTGTGCATGTCCCTGTGCCTGCTAGTGGTGAGGAGGGGGAGGAGGATGAGGAGGAGGCCAGGGAGGAGGGAAGGAGGAAGGAGAGGAGGACCAGGAGGAAGAGGAGGGGGAGGAGTGAGGAGGAGTAGGAGGAGGCAGAGTAGGAGGAGGAGTGGGGAGGAGGAGGAGGAGGCGGAGGAGGCAGAGGAGGAGTGAGGAGGAGGAGGCAGAGGAGGAGGAGGAGGAGTGAAGAGGAGGAGGAGGAGTGAGGAGGAGGAGGAGGAGTGAGGAGGAGGAGGAGGAGGAGTGAGGAGGAGGAGGAATGAGGAGGAGGAGGAGTGAGGAGGAGGAGGAGGAGGAGTGAGGAGGAGGAGGAGGAGGAGGAGGCAGAGGAGGAGGAGGCAAAGGAGGAGGAGGAGGAGGAAGAGGATGAGGGGAGGGGAGGGGAGGGGAGGGGGGAGTGAAGACAGAGGATAGAAGGGAGGGAGAAGGGGGTGTGAGAGGGGTCTTGATCCTCCAACCCTTGGCCCCCCAGGCCTTCCCAGGCGACCTCGGTATAAACCCCAGTTGGATGGTCATGGTGGTGGCCTGGCACCTGCCTGGGCCGGGGCTGGGCTGTGAGCGAGTGGAGGGCTGGCAGGCCGTGGGGGCAGGAAAACGTGTGCTGCGTGGGCGAGTGTGCCAGTGGGATGTGAGCGGCTCTGCGGGAGGCTGTGACTGTGAACATGCGTGCCGATGGCTGGAGCGTGGGGTGTGCACTCAGTGTCAGCCAGTGCGGCTCCGTGCGTGCCTACAGGGTGAGTGTGCCACGGTGCGTGCGTGTCTGTGTGAGCGTGCACCGTGTGGGTGGGCGGGGGTGGCTGTGAGAGTCCGTGCATGGGACTCTGGGTGCAGGTGTCGTGGGGAGCACGTGGACGTGGGGGTGTTGGTGCTCCAGTGTGACTGCGAGAGGGCCAGGGTGTGGGGTGGGGCCCAGCACACCGGGGTGAGTGTGGGGTGGCTGTGGGGGGTGGCCGAGCAGGGGGAGGGCCTGGACTTCTTCTGACCTCTGACCCCTCCTGGTCCCTGTGACCCCCTTTCATCTCTCCTGGGTCTCCTGCCCACCTTCTGTCCCAGTTCCAAGCAGAGAGAGGGCTGCAGGCCCGAGGCGGCCATTCGGGGAGGGTGGTGTTGACTCAACACACCGGGGACTGCAGACCCGGCCGGGTCCCCCACCTCAGTCCAGGCCCTGACACCTCCTCTCTCAGCAGCCATCGGAAGACCTGGTTCCCTACGACACGGATCTGTACCCACGCCAGTCGCACGAATATTACCCCTATCTCAGCAGTGATGGGGAGAGCCACAGCGGTGAGTACAACCATGGCCCTGCTGACATTTGGGGCCAGGTGCTTCTATATTTCGGGGGCCTGTCCATGCACTGTAGGAGGCTTGGCACCTCCCTGGCTTCCGCCCACCAGATGCCAGTAGCACTGCCAACCTTGACAACCAAAAATGTCTCCACACACTGCCAGACTCACCTGGAAGTCACATCACCCCAGGTGGGGACTGCCCGGCCAAGGGAAAGCCTCAGAGGACCCCTTGTCCAGCAGAGGCCAAGGCCCGCAGTTTGCTGGGATGGGGCTGAGGAAGAGCCCTGGGCCAGGGGATCCTTCCATCTGGGTCGCACCGTCAGGAGACAGGAAGCCTCAGCTGTCTGGGACCTGGGCAGGGGGCAGTGAGAGGTCACCTGAAGTGGATCTTGGCTTATTGATGTGGACATCCCTGAACCCAAGGCGAGGTGGCCCAGTCAGTGGGCGAGTCTTTGGTGGGGGACCCTCTCTGAGACCCAGCCAGGCCAGACACTGGGGTGCCTGCAGCCCCAGAGTGCAGAGGCGATGCAGTGGAGGAAGGTGTCACATACCTTTTGAAGGCCATACCTTGTGGCCAGTCACACCTGTAGCTCCGTTCTGCAGATGTGTCTGCGGCAGCCTCAGGCTGGTGGGCACGCCTGGGGCTGCTACAGGTGGCGAGTCCATACTTAGGGCCCTTCCACCTGGATGCCAAACCCGGGTAGCAGCGTCATGTGGAACTTGCACCTGGCAACCATTATAAGGACTGTACCTGGTAGCGCACCTGGGAGTAGGTGGTGGATACACCTCAAGGGCATGTCTGGGAACACACAGGCATCTTTCAGAACCCTAGGGCTAGAAAGGCTTTAAAATATCCTTTTCAGGCCTGTAAGACTATAGCACTCTGGGAGGCTAACGTGGGAGGATAGATTGAGCTCAGGAATTTGAGACCAGCCTGAGCAAGAGCAAGACCCTGTCTCTACTAAAACTAGAAAAAATTAGCCAGGTATGGTGGCATGCACCTGTAGTCCCAGCTACTCAGGAGGCTGAGGCAGGAGGATCGCTTGAGCCCAGGAGTTTGAGGTTGCTGGGAGCTAGGCTGATGCCATGGGACTCTAGCCCAGGTGACAAAGTGAGACTCTGTCTCAAAAAAAAAAAAATCCTTTTCATTCTTTCAAACTTATTTGTAATTATATAAGAAATACATCCTCTCTGTGGAAAATCCAGGCAACATAGAAAGTCTCCTTCATCCAACCAACATAGGCCCTGCTTGCCCCACCAGGATTAAGATCAGCATCTGTATGACCGGGTCCACACACCCACCTGTCCACCAAACAGTTCAGGGCACGAGAGGGTCCCTCTGGGCCTGAGGACTGGCGCCCCCTGGTGGCCCACGTCCCAGCAAGCAGCACAGCGGGATCCCTTCCTCCCTCAGGGATGCTTTCTCCCTGGGCCGGTCCCCTCGCCAGGTCACTGGGTTGTGCATTTCCTTTGGGTCTTGCAGCCTCAGCTTTCCTTCCTGTAATATGAGGGTGCTGTCCCCACAGCCAGAAACCAGCTAGGCCTGGGGCTGGGGCTGGCAGAGTGAGCACGTGAGCGAAAGACTGTGTTCTCCTGGCTCAGGGCCCAGGTAGGTTCTTTCTATCTGGGGTTGGGCTCTAGGAGTGACCCCTGGTAGGAGGCCTGGGCATGGACCCCAATTCCTCCAGAGACTCCTCCAGCGTCCCCAGGTGTCCTCGGCCCTGAATCATTGCCAATCTGGGCATTGGTGTTGTCCCTTTCTAAAACCTGTTGGAAGGTACTGTCTGAAGACTCAAGAATAGAGACACCCCCACATCCTTCTACCAATTCCTGCATGTCTCCACATCCACACTGTTAGGCAGTGAAGCTTAGCGCAAAGGCTTTGGGGCTGGACCTGCGTCCGGCCTTGGCTCCCTCCCTCACTGTGGCCAGTCACACCTGTAGTGCAGGTGTCTGGTGCGGGTGGCCGCTTTAACTTAAATGGGCCAGGAAGGCTGCTGAGGAGGTGGCGGTTAAGCTGCAATCTGAGCCAAGAGAAGTAATGGCACAGGTAAGGTAGGTAGGGGAAGGGTGTTCTAGGGAACGGAAAGTGCAAATGCAGGAGGGACCCTGACAGAGGACCAGAGCACTGGAGTGGGTGGGGGTGGGGGTGGGGCACAAAGTGAAGCCAGAGGGGTCAGCTATGGTGGGAGTCTGGCTTTTATCATAGCTACAATGGGAAACCACTGGTGGGTTTTCATCAGGGAAATGACATGATCCAAGTAACCTTGTGTGTGTGCATTGAATACTTAAATATATTTTAAATCTTTAATTTTTAATTATTAAAATAACAAATAGTCATTGCAAAAGCAAAAAACGCAACAGCATATCAAATAACATATTCCCCTCTTCCCAATCTCGCTTCTCACCTTAGTCTATCTTGCCAGACATGTTATTCTACACACATAATCCTGTATGTTTGTAAATACATGCACACACATGCTATTCATTTAGAAACAGAATTGCTGCATCATGCTGTTCTGCAATTTGCTATTTTTCACTTAAACTTGTCATAGACACTTCTCCATGACATGCACAGCATACTAGAGAGAGATAAAAGCTATTTCTCCAGTCTTTTTACTGCAGTGCTATGGATATGTGCAAATGAAGATGTGGAATAGATACTTAGAACATTATTCACTCACAAACATTTACTGAGTGTCCCTAGGCAGGGACAAACCAGCTTGGTTTTTCAGTGTGAGATGCTCTCTATTCATTGGTACCATGAACCATGAGAATTTGACTCCAGCCACTCGCAACATACACACACATTTCTCTACATGTCCCCAAACCATGACTCTATATGGTAACTTGTGTTAAATCGGTATTTGAATTTTCCATTATGACCATGTGAATATTACTCACAGCTGAGCCACATGGTGTCCTTAGATTACCTGTCCCCATGTTTGTGAGGGGCAGAGTAGCAAGGAGATAAGAGTCCTGCTTCTGAACCAGGTGGCTGGGGTTCATCTTCCTTCTCCCCCATTGCTATCTGGGGTGGCTGGGGGCAAGATATTCCACCTCTCTGTGCCTCAACTTCACACCAATACCTGCCTCACAGGATGGCGGTGAGGGTTGCGTGAGCTCCTGCACGTGAGAGGCTTCCAACAGCACCTGGCACGTGGGGAATGCCACCTGCATATTTGTCACCATTATCGTGGCCCAAGAAGGGCCACGTGGGAAGTACGATTTTCGTTGTTGGTCTGTGTTTTACCTTGAATTTATTCCATGCTCTCACTTAATTCATCGCAGTTTGGCTGTGCATAGAAATCTATGTGGAAAAGCATTTTTTTCCCCCTGTAGAAATTTTTTTTTTCCCCTGTAGAAATTTGAAAGCATTTCTCTACTGCCTTCTGGTTCCTAGAGTTTTTCTTAGGAAGTCTGATGCCATTTTATGTTCTCCTTTTTGTAAAAAACCTGGTTTTCATTTTCATTTGCTTATTTTTTTCCTCTTGTTTTATTTCTCTAGAAGAGTTTAGGTATCTTCTGATACCTAATGGTTTTACTGAATAAGCTTTTTGAAAGGTCACTGTGTCTCCTGGGTGCAGAATAGTTGGAAAGAAGGTGAGGGCAGGAGCTGGGTGAAAGAACACTCAGGAAACCACCGGAATAATCCAGGCAAGAGACGGTGGAGGCGTAGACAAAGGTGGTGGCAGTAAAGGCAGAAAGGACTGAACAGATTCAAGATAGATTTTGAAAGCAGGGATTATAAGATTTGCTGTTCTTTAGAATTCTTTTAAATTGTGGTAAAATACACATAACAAAACTTGCCACCTCAATGATCTTTGGGTGCACAGTTCAGTGGTATTAAACAGGCCGGGTGTGGTGGCTCAAGCCTGTAATCCTAGCTCTCTGGGAGGCCGAGGCGGGCGGATTGCTCGAGGTCAGGAGTTCGAAACCAGCCTGAGCAAGAGCGAGACCCTGTCTCTACTATAAATGGAAAATAAATTAATTGGCCAACTAATATATATAGAAAAAAATTAGCCAGGCATGGTGGCGCATGCCTGTAGTCCCAGCTACTTGGGAGGCTGAGGCAGGAGGATTGCTTGAGCCCAGGAGTTTGAGGTTGCTGTGAGCTAGACTGATACCATGGCACTCACTCTAGCCTGGGCAACAAAGTGAGACTCTGTCTCAAAAAAAAAAGTGGTATTAGATACATTCACATGTTGTGCGACCATCACCACCACTCATCTGCAGAACTCTTTTCAGCCTGCAAAACTGAAACCCTGTCCCCATGAAACTGTGACTTCCCATGCCCCTCTCCCCAGCCCCTGGCAAACACCATTCTACCTTCCATCTCTGTGAATTTGACTACTCTACGAGCCTCATGTTAGTGGAATCATACAGTATTTGGTCCTTTTATATGGGCTCATTTCACTTTGAGTATGTTCTCAAGGCTTACCCATGTGTTCACAAGTGTCAGAATTTCCTTCCTTTTTAACACTGAATAATATTCCATTGTATGTATAGACCAGATTTTGCTTATCCATTCATCTGTCAATGGATATTTGGGTTGCTTCCATCTTTTGGCTATTGTGAATAATGCTGCTATGAACATGGCTGTACAAATACCTCTTCAAGTTCTTTTGGATATATACCCCAAACTGGGATTGCTAGATTATATGGTAATTCTATTTTTAATTTTATGAGGAACTACCATACTACGTTCCATAGTGGCTGCACCATTTTACATTTCCAACAATAGTACATAAGGATTCTAATTTCTCCACATCTTTACCAACACTTGTTTTCTGTTTTGTTTTTTTTAATAGTAGCCATCTTTTTTTTTTTTTTTTTTTTTTGAGACAGAGTCTCACTTTGTTGCCCAGGGCAGAGTGAGTGCCATGGCGTCAGCCTAGCTCACAGCAACCTCAAACTCCTAAGCTCAAGCAATTCTCCTGCCTCAGCCTCCCGGGTAGCTAGGACTACAGGCATGTGCCACCATGCCCGGCTAATTTTTTCTCTATATATTAGTTGGCCAATTAATTTCTTTCTATTTATAGTAGAGACGGGTCTCGCTCTTGCTCAGACTGGTTTCGAACTCCTGACCTTGAGCAATCCGCCTGCCCCTCGGCTTCCCAGAGTGTTAGGATTACAGGCGTGAGCCACCGTGCCCGGCCTATAGTAGCCATCTTAATGAGTGCGCTAGCATTTGCTATTTGTGATAGAACTGGTGAAGGAAAGAAAATTTCAAAGTGTGAATCTTTCCATCCATCCATCCATCCATTCCAATTTCCTTATACTCTTTTATCCTTTCATATCACTAACCACCTACCCACCCACCAATTTATTCACACACCCATCTAATGATCTACTTACCCCCCTTTCCAACTGTCCTTCCCTTCACCTACCAAGCCCGTCACCCACCTTGCACTGGTCTGTCCACCTAATACTCAGGTACTAAGTATCTTTCATACACCAGGCACATTGCTAGATGCTGTGGGATGAATGAAACATAGGTCCTGCCACCTCCATCTTTGTAACAAGGGAAATAACTAATACCTAGAATATAAGGTAGAGAGTAACAAGTACCATGGGACCTGCAGCTCTCTGCTCTCTGGGCCTCAGTTTCCACATTTGAACAGTTTTTAGGAGAGGCTGGGCTTCGGGAGCCCTGGTCCAATGGCCTGTGATTTCCTGAGAAGGTTTTTTCTTGGCCGCTTCTTTCTTGATTCCTCGTCTTTCTTCTCTGTTTTGATCGCACTTTTGCTCCCTTGGGGAGAGCCCTGGGCTTCAGGCTGGGGTTTCTTTTCTGAGGGATAAGGTCAACTGAACGACACTTAAGGCTTGGCTTTTTTGCGGGATTGTTCTGAATATCATTTTATTTTTGTCCTGGTGACATACAGGTTTTAGTGACACCAAAAAACTGAGTAAGACTAGGGATGTGTGGATAGGACTTTGGCCCTAGATCCAGAGCTGGTTTAGAGGGAGGAAATAAAGGATCACGAGGAGGGGGTCATTTCTAGCTGGCTGGATGATGGTTCAGTGATGGTAGGCTGGGTGTGGTGGCTCACACCTGTAATCCCAGCACTTTGGGAGGCCAAGGCGGGAGGATTGCTTGAGGCCAAGAGTTCAAGACCAGCCTGGGCAACATATGGAGACTCTACCTCTACAAAACGTAAAAAAAATTAGCCAGGTATGGTGGCACATGCCTATAGTCCCAGCTACTCGGGAGTCAGAGGCCAAGGCAGGAGGATCGCCTGAGCCTGGGAGTTGGAGGCTGCAGTGAGCTATGACTGTGCCACTGGGTGACAGAGTGATAGTGTCTCTAAAAAAAAAAAAAAAGAAAAGATGCCTGGGTGAGATGAATGATGGCTGATGGTTGGATGATGGATAGGTGGATGGATGGGTGCTGGTTGGATGGGTGCTGATTCAATGATGGATGGGTGGATGATGGTGAATGATGGTGGACAGACAGATGGATAAGAACAGCCAGTAAACTCTCTCCATCACCAAGGTCTTAAAGCTTTCATCAATCGCCTTGGTTCACAGAGGGGGTATGTTGTAGTGGTGCAAGTTCAGTCCCTGGGGTCAGACACCTGTGTTTGGATCTTGGCTCTACAAATGACCACTTTGGACAAAGGACTTAACTTCTTTGAGCTGTAGTTTCGTCATTTGCAAAAGAAAGATGATACTACCCCCCCACCTCCTCCGAGCTAGGGTTAGAATTAAATGAGATAATGTGGATTAAGTACTTAGCACAGAGTCTGGTACATAGAAAACACTAAAAGTTAACTCTTTTGATCATTTAATCAGATGTCGAGTGAGGCCTGCTATGTGGTTAACAGACTATAAAAATGAGGATGCATTATTTCTTTTCTGTATCTTTTCAGAGTTAAAAGATAAAAATATAAAAATGTAAGAAAAAAATTTAAAAAATTAAAAAAATAAATTAAGAAAAGGAGGATGCAGAGCTACATCCAGAAATGCACGTGACAATATATTCTTTTGAGGAGCTGAGAGTCAAGCTAAGAGAGCATGTGGGTGGCCTCTGGGTGGATGGTCTGTGTGACCACCCAAAGAGCCCAGGAATGCTGACCTTTGCACTCTGAAGGGTTCCTTGTATTGTGTTCTCTGAGAAGGCCCCATATTTGGAATATTTCTGCCTACCAGACAGCACTTATTACATAATTGCCCCAGCACCAAATCAAGGGTAAAGGCAAGGTTTCCGTTGGGCCTTTTGAAACCTTCATTGTAGCTCGAGAGTCTCAGCCGCAGCCATCAGGAGACCCCGGGGTGGGGTTCCAGAGCTCCAGTGAGCGCAAACCTCCCTGTGGGCCTGTTAGATGCAGATTCCCAGGTTCCCTCTTAGTGCTTCTGGTTCAGGGGGTCTCCAGTGGGACCCCGAACTCACAGGCTTTTCCAGCCCCCAAGAGGCTGATGAAGGTGAACTGAGACCAGCTTTGGGAAATGCTGGTCAGGCTGGGACCATGCGAGTGAGGTCTTGGGCCCAATGTGGAACTAGAACAGAGAGGGGCTGGGGAGCGACAGAGGGCAGTGAGGGGCCCTCACCTCGCCCTGGAGAGCTGCCTGTACTCACAGGCCCCCAGCCCTGGAGCAGGGGTGGGTGTGCGGATGGGGGCTGGTAGGCAGGATCTGGGCACTTCAACCTGGGCGGGGAAGGCAAGATTAGGAGGGGCCAGGAGTGGGGCTGGAGGGGATTCTAAGCTAAAGAGGAAACTGAATCCGCTGGCCAAGTCCTGGAGCCTGAGAACAGCCTCATTAAAGAACAGCAAACACACAGCAGGGAGAGTTTCTGGATCTTGTCAACTCACTGCAAGATGAAAGTAAAAATTAAATTTTGTTTAGTTTTTTTCCTTCCAGGTTTAGATAATTTTGTAGAAGAGCGTTTGAGAGAGTTCTTAAGGGGCTAGGATTCATTCATTTGTTCGTTTGTTCAGGAAATGTTTGTTGAGTGGCTACTGCATCTGTTTTTGAGGCAGGGTCTTGCTCTGTTGCCCAGGCTCAAGTGCAGTGGCGTGATCATAGCTCACTGTAGACACGAACCCCTGGGTTCAACGGATCCTCCTGCCTCAGTCTCCTAAGGAGCTGGGACTGCAGGCATGTGCTACCACACCTAATTAAAAAATTTTTTTTGTGGAGACGAGGTCTCACTATGTTGCCCAGGCTGGTCTTGAACTCCTGGTGGCTATATTTATTTATTTATTATTTTATTTATTTATTTTTCCCTCCATCTCCCGCAAGGCTACTATATTTAGGTACTTGGAATACAGAGGAGAACAAAAGCAGTCCCTGCCCTCATGGTGCAATACTGGGGCTCCAACTGCAGCCTCTGGGAGGCTTTAGGGGACAGCCAGGTCCCCTAATACTATTTCTCTGGGCCATTGACTAAGGTAGCAGGGATCAGGGAGAAGAAGAGGAAATAAGCATGTATTAAAAATGCCTGCTGTATGCTCAATTGCTAATCCAGGCTCTTTAGAATAAAATATTAATAATGGTAATAATGATAGTGATAATAGTTAATGTTTATTGAGTCTCACTTTGTGCCAGGTTCTAGTCTAAGCACTTTGCAGGCATTAGCTCATTTACTCCTCACAACAAAACTATGAGAGGGGTCTAATTATTAGGCCCACTTAACAGATGAGGAAACTGAGGCTTAGAGAAACAGAATGATCTGCCCGCTGTCACACAGTGGTAACTGGCAAAGCCAGGACTCGAACCCAGCTCTGCCTGATTCCCAAATCGTGCACTTTCTCACTCCTGTGCCATGGGGCTTCACAGAGGTGGGAGTCTGGGCTGCCTGGATTGTGGGTTCACCTGATTTCACCCGGGGATAGGGCCTCAGTAACTACCCAGCTGCAGTGGGGAATCAGGAGCTCAAGGGAAAAAATATCTTGCCAGGGTCATATCGCAAAGTCACCACTGAGCAGGGTTAGAAGGCGAGCCCTGTGATATCCAGTCCAGAGCTAAAAAACATATGTCATCTTTTAGGGACGTGTGAGTATGTGTGTGTGAGAGAGAGAAAGAGAAAAGGAGGGAGACGGACAGACATACGTGTCACCACCGGTGCACATACACAGGGTGGGGTGGACTTATCCCAGGGATACTTCCAGGCCTGGCATCTCACACACTCCCTCTTTGGGCCACATGAGAAGACCCCCCCTTGTCACTTTATCACCAGCCCTCCTTTTGGACCCCAAATTGTGCCCAGGAAGTCCCTCAGATGTGTGGTAGTTTTTGTTCCTGGGAAAGGTGCCCAGAGAACCCGTGCTGAAGATCTTCCCTAGTCCCAAGGCTCCCGGTGGCATGTGGCTGTTCCCCAGACTCGGGTCCACCCTGCCGCAGACTCTCGAGGCACCCACAGGGGGTTTCCAGGGAAGTCTGCGTCCGGGCGACCTCACTGGAACGCAGGTGCGGCCGCCCAAGGTCATGCCTTTGAAGAGGAAGCACCGAGTGTCTGCACAAGTTCTGGTGTGTGGGGAATGTCAGCCCTGTGACTCTGCTGTCACACCTTGGCCATGTGACAAGGCTCTGTGTGTGTGTGTGTGACTGTGGGCAGCCGGGGAGCTCAGGAACCTGTGGGAGGGCTTAAGAGCAGGGGAAGGGAATCAATTTTCCCCGAGGGCCTGCTCTGGGGCTAGGAGTTTTTACAAATGTGACATGATTCGGATTCTCCTAATAACTACTATCCCCATTTTATAGGTGAGTCAACTGAGGTCAGAGAGGCTCATGCATGTCCCCAAGGTCACACAGCAAGCAAATGGCAGAGCCATGATTCAGATTCTTGGTCGTTGCGACTACACAGCAAGCAGGAACAGAATAGCTGTTGAGCACACGGGCATCACTTCAGACCCGAGTCCTGGCTTTGATACTGCTGAGGCCTTTGACCTTGGGCATGTTATGTAGCGTCTTCAAGCCTCAGTGTTCTCACCTATAAAATGGGTCGCAGTGTAACCACGTGGGTGGTGAACACTACATGAAATTATTAATGTAAACTTTCAGCCCAGCCTGGCACAAAGTTAAAGCCCCATACTGCCTGGCATTATTAGTTTATGTTACCTTTGCCTGCCCTGCCCACCCCTGGGCTCACCGCTTACTGCCTGGCTGTCCCCCGCAGACCATTACTGGGACTTCCACCCCCACCACATGCACAGCGAGTTCGAGAGCTTCCCTGAGAACCACTTCACGGAGCTGCAGAGCGTGCAGCCCCCCCAGCTGCAGCAGCTCTACCGCCACATGGAGCTGGAGCAGATGCACGTCCTCGACACCCCCATGGCGCCACCCCACGCCAGCCTCGGCCACCAGGTGCGTGCTGCCGCCAGCCTGTCCTCCAGGAGCCGCCAGGCCTGTGGTGAGGCCTGGGAGCTTCACAGGAAGCTGACACAGGCTCTTACCCAACTCGGCTTCCTGCCCCGCAGCGCCAACGGCGGCCGGAGCCCCAACGGCTGCCGCCTGACCCCCCGGCTGACCTCGTGACCCCACACCCCTTATCTCCTCTGGCACCGAGGGTGGACAGACCCCAGATAATTCCTGCAACCCCACCGAGCCTCCCTGCCCCAATGCCTTCCTGTGGGCCCCTGACCCTCACTGTCCTTCATGGATCTGCATGCATGTCACTGAACACTGAGCTCTACTGCCCCCTCTCTCCCCAGTGACCCCTTTTACTGATGCTAACCCCAATCAGTGGCGTCTGCCAACCCCTTACTGACCTCCAGGGCCCTTTCACTCAGTCACCACCCTGCTTATGAAACCTCTTCCATGCCTGATTCCCAGGGCCCGCTGGTCTGTACAGCACCTTTGTGTCCTGGTGCCAGCAGCCCTGGCCCCAAGGCCCCGCTGGGAGGGTTGGTGGGCCGGGTTTCAGCACCCTCTCAGCCACAGCCTAACCCTGTGTGCCACAGCCTGAGTGGCCTCCACTTCCCCAGCCTCTCCTGGCCTCCTACCCCTGCTGGCCCTGCCCAGCCACCCTGGGCTTTGAGCAGTCCCTTCCTGACCCTGACCTTCACTTCCCACCTTTCCAGGTCTCCTACCTGCCCCGGATGTGCCTCCCATCCTACCAGCCCCTGTCCCCGGCCCAGCCCAGCTCAGATGAGGAGGAGGGCGAGCGGCAGAGCCCCCCGCTGGAGGTGTCTGACGGTGAGGCTGATGGCCTGGAGCCCGGGCCTGGGCTCCTCCATGGCGAAACAGGTGAGGCACCGGCCTCCACCCCAGCCCAGCCCAGCCCAGGCCAGCCGGGCCACTGACCCGGCAGCCACGCCTGGAACTGTGTGTGTGTGTGTGTGTGGAGGGCTGTCTGTGGCTCTCTACCTGTGTGTGCGCCTATCTATAAGCACGTGTGTGTGCTGAGTGCACACAGGCATCTCTGTAAGGTGTGTGAGGTGTGTGTCTGTCTCTCTCTGTGCTGTGTCTTTGTGTGAGTGGGTGTGGGTGTGAGCAGGTGTGTACTCGTGAGCAGGTGTAGGTGGGAGCGGGTGTGGGTGAGACCAGGTGTGTGAGTGTGAGCGGGTGTGGGTGTGTCCGGGTGTGTCCAGGTGTGTGAGTGTGAGCGGGTGTGGGTGTGAGCGTGCCCCATGCGGTGGGAGCTGGGGGAGCTGTCCCCCCGCCAGCCCTTCCCGGCCACCACGCCGCTCCCCGGGGTCCCACAGGAGGCGGGGCGTCCCTGTGCTGGGGCCCCGGCCGCCGCCCACCCCACCTGGCCCCTCCGCCCACAGGCAGCAAGAAGAAGATCCGCCTGTACCAGTTCCTGCTGGACCTGCTGCGCAGCGGCGACATGAAGGACAGCATCTGGTGGGTGGACAAGGACAAGGGCACCTTCCAGTTCTCGTCCAAGCACAAGGAGGCGCTGGCGCACCGCTGGGGCATCCAGAAGGGCAACCGCAAGAAGATGACCTACCAGAAGATGGCGCGCGCGCTGCGCAACTACGGCAAGACGGGAGAGGTGAAGAAGGTGAAGAAGAAGCTCACCTACCAGTTCAGCGGGGAGGTGCTGGGCCGCGGGGGCCTGGCCGAGCGGCGCCACCCGCCCCACTGAGCCCGGCCCGCAGCACCGGCCGGGCCCGCCAGGCTTCCCTCTGGCCATAGCATTAAGCCCTCGCCCGGCCGGACACCGGGAGGACACGCCCCGGGCCGCGGCAGGACTGTGGTGGGCCAGGCCTCGCCTCGCCACCCTCGCCCTCGCCCCTCCTTCCAGCCCTCCGCACCCCTCCAGGACTCCAGCCCGCTGCAGAAGCCACCGGGCATCTCCCCTTCCCTTTCTTCTCACGCCGTAGCCTGGCCCAACGAAATAAGTAATTATCCATTAATCCTCTTACAGCGCGGAGTCTCTTTTTAAAATTCGTTGTGCATCTCGTTTGGGCCCCCTGTGCAGGGACGTCTCTCTTCTTCTCATTTGTCCACGGGGTATTTACTGAGGACTGTCCCCAATGCTGGACGCTGGGGACTTGAGGGCAAATGACACACAGTGCCTGACGAGGAGCTAGAGCTTGGTGGAAAGAACAAGTCCTCAGTTGTTGTTAGGGGAATGGAGCATATTAAAAAGGCCTCTGCCCCTGATAGTTTTCCTTAAAGCCTCAATGAAGCTTTAACTCATAATCTTTAGGTTACAACCTTGATGACGATGGTGATGGTGATGAGGATGATGACAGCAACGACACTGTATTTTCTGGTCATTTAGTACATGTTCCCTAAACCCACATTCCAACCTTGAGATGTGGTGTCTAATGTCACCCCATTTTATAGAACGGGAAATGAAGGTTTGTAGAGGTCAAATGATTTGTCCAAGGTCACGCAGCTGGTGAGGGGCTGGGCTGCATCCCACTCCAGGTCTGTTCCCGCCAGTGGCCGAGGTAGGAAGCTTCATTTATCGGGAAGAGGGTACTCTTCACCATGCCAAGGAACAGGGATTAAGCCCCAACGCTCCAGTTGACCCCAAAGTCCTCTCACAAGGTAACAGCCCAGCGGGACCTTAGACACAGGCAAACCCCTCGTGAGCAGCCAGTGTCCTGCGTGTGTTTGCTCTCTGTCCCCTCCCCCAGAGCCGGGGGAAACAGAGGTGAGTAGGGAAGTCTGTAGGTACTGAATCTGGCTTTGCACGGTAGCAACAAGTGGCAGCAGACAGCCGGGGAGTGAGGAAACTTCCCCGAGCAGTCTGCAGACCTCAGAGAACCCAGATTCTGGGACCGTTGTCAGAGGGACAAACACCCCTGTGGGCCCCACCATGACCCTACCCTACTGCAGGAAGGCTAAAGGGTGTTCAGCGTCTTTTCTTAAAGAAGGCTCAGAAGCAGGCGATGTGGTTTAAAAGTGTTTAAAATGGCAGAAAATAATAAATTTCAGTGTTTAAATGGATGGAAAGCTTCCACCACCTGGAAAGTGCTTACATGCCGAAGTTTTCTCTTCTCACCACGGGGGATAAATGACCTTTCCTAAGACTGGGTGTGTTTGGAGGGGGTCACATGTAATTTGTTTCTTTCTGTAGCAACTGATGTGACAAGGGTGGGGTCCAGTCACAGGGGGCCAGGCAAGAGGTCACAGAGGAACAGTGCGGAGGAGGATGAGAGGATCCAGAACATTCTGGCATTAATCTTTGTGCTGATCCTTGTGACTTTGGCAAGAGCCAGCTCTGCTTCTGTATTCTACTTTGGGGCATATTTAGAGCTTCGCCCCGATGCCCTCACCTGCAGGCTCACACAGCCCTTCCCTTTGGGCGACACCAGCCCCCAATATTGCCTCCTCCCCACCTGGCTCTGGACTAAGCCCACCCAGGACTCCACAGCACGAAGCCGGCCCCAGGCCCCTGAGTTGCAATGGCGTGGGCCAAGTAGTAACAGCAAACACTGGTGCAGCATTTACTTATAAACCCACTTCATACATGGAACTGTCCTATGCAGTGGGTGCTACTGTCACCAGCCCCACTTCACAGATGAGGACACCAAGGTGCTGCATGGTTAAGGGAATGGCAGTGCCAGGCACAGGGGCAGCCTGGGCCCAGGCTCTGTGGGCACAACCACTGCCCACCCTGTCTGCGGGGTGCTCTCCATCTGTTAGTCTAAGGGCTAGGGGCCTAGCACACTCCCACCACACCATTTGCTATCAGACAGACATACGGGCAGGACTTGAGGTACCCCTGAGGCTCGCCAAGAATTGGGGAGGAAAGCTGGGGGTGGGGGGCAGGGACAGGAGCTGGGCAGGGCCAATGAGGCCCTACCTTCTCCCTGGAGAGACCTCAGCTCTCTGGAATTTGTCTATATTTAGCAGGTGGCGGGCAGGAGGCAGATAAGCAGAGCCTGGGAAGGGGGGAGGTCCCCATATATAGTGGGATGGGCAGGACCCCCGCTCAGTCCCTCTTCGGGTGGCCTGTGCCTGCTTGATACCCGGTGTGACTTCTCTCAAGATGCCTGAGCCAGGGAAGAAGCCAGGTAGCTCCAGGCCTGTGCGTGGGTCTGAGTGTGGGGTTGGGGGTGACCACAGTTGGGGGGAGGGCTAGGAGGGAGTTCTTGAGGGGGCTGGTGAGGACAGGGCCTCTGAGCCCCAGGACAGGGGTGTGGTCCTACTGGGTCCTTTTGTGACTCTCAGTTTCTTTTTCTCATCCCTCTGATGAGAGTGAGGGTAACTCAGGGCCAGGGGGCACTCAGAGGGGACAGAGCCAAGGCAGGAAGTGGCCAGGGCCATCACTGTGTTCTCAGAACACAGAGGAGCCCTCCCTCCCTACGTCCCCTCTCCTGGAGCAAGGTTCACGCAGACACAGCTGAGTCTAGCCAGACTGGAGCCAAGCTCACTGAGCGCCCTCGGGGAGCCTGCACAGGGAGGCTTGGGTGGGCTCCAGCTGTGGACTATCACCTGTCTTGTGAGCCTGCGGTGGTGTGGCCCCCACGTTGAGGGTGACACAGCCCCTCTTCTCTGGGAAAGAACAGTCAAGAGGCCCCTGAGCCTCGGCCAAGGGCAGAGAGAATCAGAGCCTGGGCGCCTGGTCTTGGGCTGTGCCCTCACCGAGGTTGTCCAGGGCAGGGATCCAGGCCCCCATCCCCCAACCCCAACCCCCTCCCAGGCCAGCTTTATCTCAGTTGCTGACACTGGGCCTGAGGCCCTTGGACAAATTTAGCCACATTCCAAGTCGGCAGAGTACCTGTGCCCTGCCAGGGGCCCCCATGGTGGGGGGCAAGGGGGATGGGCTCCTCCCTGGTTCCCCAGGCATGGAGGGTAGAGTATCCAGGGGACACACCTAAGGAAAGTCTTGTGTGAAGGTTAGGACCACAGCCCTGGCTCTCCTGCCTACTGGCTGTGTGACCTCAGACAAGACACTTAACCTCTCTGAGCCTCGGTGTCCTCCTCTGAGAACTGGACATAATAACTGCACCCACCTCATAGAGCTGTTGAGTGTTACAGAGGTGGTACGTGGGAAGTGCTTATCACAGTATTTAATAAGAGGGGCTGCAAGGGCTGGGGCACGGTCCAGCCAGGGCCTGCTGCAGCCCCCATCTGGCCCTGCAGTCTCAGCTTTCAGCAAGAAGCCGCGGTCCATGGAGGTGGCCGCAGGCAGCCCTGCCGTGTTCGAGGCCCAGACGGAGCGGGCAGGAGTGAAGGTGCGCTGGCAGCGGGGGGGCAATGACATTGGAGCCAGTGACAAGTACATCCTGGCAGCCGAGGGCACACGGCACACGCTGACAGTGAGGGACGTGGGCCCTGCCGACCAGGGGTCCTATGCAGTCATCGCAGGCTCCTCCAAGGTCAAGTTTGACCTCAAGGTCATAGAGGCAGGTAAGATCCTGGTTAGCCTTCCCTGAGGTCTGGGCTTCTGGGCGAAGGGGCAGCCCGGCCACCTCTCCATCCGCCCAGGGCACAGGAGGTGTTCTCACTCTTTCTTGCCCTTGCTTGGCTGTGCCCTCTGCACACCACCTCTGTGAGTGTCCCCATGTGGCTCTCTGGCCTGTTCCAGCCATTGTGGAGGTGGGAAAATTGAGAGATGAGCAAGCCACAACCTCATCGTCCCACTGGAGACCTCCCCAGGGAGACGACCCACGCACAGCTGGCAGCTTGGCGGGCTGCGTGTGCTGGCAGGGGAGCCCCGGGAGGTGTGGGCGAGGAGGGGCCCAGCCCAGCCTGGGGGCTGGCCTGAAGCCGGAGCCTGGGGGAGCAGAGCAGGGGTGGACTCAGAGCTGTTCGGGGCACACGCACCAGGACGTTGGCACAGGTGGCCTGTGACGGTGAGGAGAAGGTGAGATGCAGGCTGGCCCCCTGGCTCAGCCCGGGCCGCCTCTGAGCGTGGCCTGGCAGCAGAGGACAGGCGTGGCAGCAGGGGTTTGCTCGCAGGCTGTGGGTTCACGGGGCTGATGCTCGGGAGAGACGTGGTGAGTGCAGGCCAGGTCTCTGGTTAGAGGCTGTACCTCGACCCCACCTGATCCCCTCCAGAGAAGGCAGAGCCCATGCCAGCCCCAGCCCCTGCCCCTGCCCCTGCTGAGGCCACTGGAGCCCCTGGAGAAGCCCTGGCCCCAGCCACTGAACTGGAAGGAAGCGCCCCAAGTCCTGAAGGTGAGAGGGGCTGGACAGGGAGGGACAGGGTGGTAGGGGGTGTCCCAGGAGGGTCTCCAAGGCCTCTCTGCTCACAGGGTCAAGCTCAGCAGCCCCCAGTGGCCCTGAGCCTGGGTGCCCTGGAGCCCCCGAGGACCCCATCGGCCTGTTCCTGATGCGGCCTCAAGACGGCGAGGTGACTGTGGGTGAGTGTGGGCTGCGGTGCCCCGGGGTGGGGTGGGAAGGAAGTCAGCAAGCAGGGCACCCCCAAGCCCAGCCTGTCACCCCTCTCCTGCAGGCGGCAGCATCACCTTCTCAGCCCGCGTGGCCGGGGCCAGCCTCCTGAAACCGCCTGTGGTCAAGTGGTTCAAGGGCAAGTGGGTGGACCTGAGCAGCAAGGTGGGCCAACACCTGCAGCTGCGTGACAGCTATGACCGGGCTGGCAAGGTGGGTCCACCCGGGGTGGTGGGGACACATGGAGAGGGGACATGGAGAGCATGGGGCACAGGAGGCAAGGCGGCACCATGCAGGAGGTGCAAGGAAGGGGCATGGGGAGATGGGGAGGCAGGTAGGGGGCCAGGGAGCACGTGAGGCTCCAGGGAGGGCTCTGGGGGACTTTGGGAACTTGGAGGACGTGATAGTCTCAAGTCTTGGGGCCCCAGGGAGCTCAGGAAGGCTGGGGACACCATGAAGCATGAGGGCCTCAGCCAGTGAGATTGTAAAGCCCTTGGATGGGCGGGTGTCAGACCTCAAGGGACCCTCAGGGATTGACCAGAACAAAAAATTCCTCATTATACAGAGGAGGAAACCGAAGCTTGAGAGATTAAGTGGCTGCTCCAAGGTCACTCAGAGCCAGGTTGACTCCCAGCCTCTGCTTTTCCCGACCGTCTACAGTCCTGGGCCAGACAAAGGGACCTCTGGCAGGACAGGGCCAATGGTTCAGCTATGTAGGCTGTGCACTGCACAAAAAGCCCCTCGTCTTGTTCAGATGCCATTTGCCTTGTAACCATCACGGGTTTGTATTTTATCATGATCATGTGCCAGCAGATGGCAGTCTTGAGTCTTGAGAAGGGGCCCCTTTCTCTATACAAAACTCTCTGTATGGGTTAACTAAACCAGGGAGGTGAGGTTGGTAGGTATTTGCCACTCCCAGTCTCTTTTATGGACGAAGAGCTTTGTCTCCTGGCCCCTGGTCTCCCCTGAAAACCCCCCTCATCTCGCACACAGATCTACCTGTTTGAGCTGCACATCACCGATGCCCAGGCCACCTTTGCTGGCGGCTACCGCTGCGAGGTGTCTACCAAGGACAAATTTGACAGCTGTAATTTCAACCTCATCGTCCATGGTGAGGAGGGCCCTGGTGTTTGTTCTGGGCTTGGCCTCCCCATGGGTCCTCGTCCCACACTACCCCGATTTCTCAACACGAGAGAGCATGCCTAGTCTGGCCAGACATCAGTGCCGACCATGCGCCTAACACTGTGCACAAGTTGGGGACGGAGGTCAACGGAGGCTTCCTGGGTTGGAGGAGGCCTTATGACAGAGTCCAGATCTCACCTGGGTGGGACTCTGTCTCATCATCTTGGTGTCCCTGGCTCCTGGCACAGAGCCTGGCACCCTCTGAATGAGTGGTGGACAGGTAGAGGGTGAGTTGAGGGATGAGTGGGAGACCGACCACCCGTAGGGATTGGGGTCCATAAACTGCCCCACGTCCCGGTGCCTGGCCCCTGGAAAGGCAGAGAAGGTGGGAGTCTGGGGCAGATGCCCACCCTCAAGTGTCGTGGATGGGCAGTCTGCAGGTGCTAAGAGACCCCAGGGCAAGGCTCCTCACATGGCCCCCTCTGAAGCCCCTTCCCTGCCTCCTTCCCCTCTTTGAATCCAGAGGCCATTGGCCCCGGAGAACTGGACCTCCGAGAAGCTTTCCGCCGCACGTGAGTGGCCGTCTGTCCTCGGGGCCTGGGGGAGGCCCGTGCTGGAGCCTGAGGCCCCTGGGGGTCAGGGCTGGGGGGCACGTGGGGTAGGGGCTGAAGTCAGTGAGGGATGGGGGGAGAGTAAACTGCCCTGGGCAGGCGAGTAAACTGAGTCTACCCCGCAGGAGCGTGGGCGGAGGCGGTCGGCGGACCAGGTACCCCTTCCCCGGCCCCCACCTGCACCACACACAGACCTCCGGGGCTCTGAGGGGCGCGGGGAGCCGCGTCTGGCCGGTGCCTCTTCCTCTCACTCCCCCCACGCCCCGTCCTGCTCCCGGGCCTTCCAGTGCCTTCACTGCAGCCTCACTGGGGTCCCTGTCCACAGTGACAGCCACGAGGACACTGCGGTTCTAGACTTTAGCTCACTGCTGAAGAAGAGGTGAGTCCCTGGGTGGCAGCTCCTGGGGCGGGTGGTGGGACGCAGTTTCAAATCCCAGCACCGCGATTCTCCAGCTGTGTGACCCTGAGCAAGTCACTGAGCGGGTCCCCCCCCGGAGCTGGTTTCCTTGTCTGTCAAGTGGGTGATCTCAGCACGGGGAGGCACTCAAGGCTCTGCAGACATTGTGTCCTGTGAACAGTCGTCCTCATAGTGTCCCCTAGGCCGCCCACGCTTGAGTCTGCAATAGCGCACCTCAGTAGACTCCAGGGGCCCAGAAGAAGCTGAGAGAGGGTCCCCAAAGCCACAGAAATTGTCCACCCAGTCTACCCCCACCAGACAACAGAGAGGACTTCTGTTCTGTCCTCTCCCGCCCTCTCCCCCGAGCCCTCCATTATGGCTCATGCTGCCTCGGCCCAGACAGTGAGAAATGGGGTCTGAGTGCTGGGGGCGGCAGGGTGCTGGCGGCTGTGGAGCTTACCCTTTTGGGATCCTGTCCCTGTCCCTGCCAGGGTTTGGGGACAGACTCGGACAGACCAGGGTGAGGCTCCCACTGACCGGGGCCAGTCTCTGAGCCCCGGGGTCTCCTGATACCCTCCTGTCTGTCGGGGCTCAGGAGGACGAAGCAGCGGCAGTGCACACGGGGCCTGCACGGCGCCCCTGGCGCATCGTGGGAGCTGTGGGCATGCGGGGGTGCACGTGCGGGAGGAGGAAGGAGGGGAAGGCCCATCGGTGGGGTCCTGGGTCTTTGTGGGAAGGTGCCCAGACCACTAATGTGTCCACTACCTTTTCTGCCCCACCTGGAGCAGCAGCTCCCGGACCCCGCGGTGAGTACCCAACATAGCCCAGCACCCTGGTCCCCCGCTGCTGAGCCAGGAACCCCTTCCTAGCCCCAGCGCCCCTTAAGCTCCCTTGGCCCCCACACCTGGCCCAGGGGCCATGCCAGCCAAACCCACCCGGACAGAAGGACAGGAAAAGAGGGGCAGGGCGGCTACAGCTCCTTAGTCCCCGGCCCAGGGTGCCCCGTCCCAGGGAAGGGGGCGCTGCAGTCTTGCCCCTGGCCACAGGGCGTCTGTCCCCTGAGGCCTGTCCACACGGACTGCGGGACACAGGGACTCGAAGCTGGAGGCACCGGCCGAGGAGGACGTGTGGGAGATCCTGCGGCAGGCGCCCCCGTCGGAGTACGAGCGCATCGCCTTCCAGCACGGCGTCACCGACCTGCGTGGCATGCTCAAGAGGCTGAAGGGCATGAAGCGCGACGAGAAGAAGAGCACAGGTTGGCCCTTCTCCCACGTGGCCAGGAGAGGGCCCGCGTTGGCCCCCTGCGTCCACATACGTGGAAAAAAGGAGTCCAGTTTAGCCCAGAGACACACAGGAAAGAAGATTCCATGTTAGCCGCCCCTGGTATAGGAATAAAAAAATAAAAGAGGGCCCAGGCTAGCCCTGCCCCATCAAGGTGCTGACACGGGCGGCTGTGAGCCGGGGAGAGCAGCGGCCTTACCTGCTCGCTCACTGCTGGGTCCTCAGAGCCCAGCTCGGCGCCCGGCACACAGCGAGCGCCCCCTAACCGCGGACTGAACGGATGGACCAGCTTCCGTGCAGAGGCAGGGAAGACGAGCCCCTCCCCAAACATACACAGGGAACACACGACTCACATGGAAGGGGAGAAGAGTTAGGCCCTCCCTGCTGACCTCCCTCAGGCTCCCTGGCTCTCTACCCCACCCCCGCCGGACTCAGCCTCATCAGTCCCCCATGCGCCATGTCCTGGCCCTGACCTGCCTGGGGCCCCTGTTTAAGTCAGGAATCCCCTTGATGCTGCAAGTGTTCTACTGGGTTAACCCTCCAACTTCTGGGCCCAGAGGACACCAAGCAAAGGCCTGCAGATAACAGAGCAGGAGCAGATGGAGGCTGGGTGAGGCAGACAGAGCCACTGAGGGTGAGAACATCTCACAGTAGGAGTGATAGTAATAATAGTAAAAAGAGTCTGGGAGTGGTGGCTTCCACCTGTTATCCTAGCATTTTGGGAGGCTGAGGCGGGAGGATCACTTAAGGCCAGGAGTTTGAGACCAGCCTGGGCAATACAGCAAGATCCTATCTCTACAAAAAATATAAAAATTAGCTAGGTGTAGTGGTAGGCACCAGTAGATCCGGCTATCTGGGAGGCTGAGGCAGGAGGATCACTTGAGCTCAGGAGTTTGAGGTTGCAGCAAGCTATCATGACGCCACTGTGCTCCACCCTGTCTCAAATAAACAAAAAATAACAATAATTAAAAAAAAAAAAAGAGGAAAAGAAGGTACATTTGTCCCATCCCTGGTTCTCCTACGTGCTTCCATCTTTCTGGAAGCCCCTAGCCCTACCCCTGAGCTAAGTGCGTGGAGAGTACCCCAAGGAAGACAGAGGACAAAGGCAGAGAGACAGACAAGGACAGACACTTAGACAGTTAAGGAAACAGAGACACTAGGGAGACACAGAGAGAGGCAGAGGCAGGAGGCTCAGAGGGGCGGGGAGGACGGGCCCTGCCACTGCCCTGGGGAGAAGGCTGCCGGCGTGGTGTCGGGGGGCTGAGAGCTGGTGTTCAGTCTTTCAGAAGAAGCTGGAGCCGGCCTACCAGGTGAGCAAAGGCCACAAGATCCGTCTGACCGTGGAGCTGGCTGACCCTGACGCCGAGGTCAAGTGGCTTAAGAATGGACAGGAGATCCAGATGAGTGGCAGGTGCGCCCAGGCGGGGAGGGGGCCCCAGGACCTTGAGGGGGTGGGAGACCCCTCAGGAGATGGCTGCCCCCGCCGCCTTGCCTCCCTGCCTCTCTCTCCCCACACGCGGCTCCGGCTCTGGGTCCCCAACACTCTGTGTCTCCCCACTCCTCTCTCCGGGTCTAATTTGCTATCTTCCTGCTTCTGCCTGTCTCACTCCCTCTCTCCTGTCCTCTCGGTCTCACTGCCTCCGTCGGGAATGCTCCAATGGCTCCTTCTGCTCCACAGCAAGTAAGTGCCCCTGGACGGCTTGGGGTGGGGGGCCAGGGGCTGCATTGGGGCAGGTCTGTCCACGACTCTCCCGCCACTTCCCCACCCAGGTACATCTTCGAGTCCGTGGGTGCCAAGCGCACCCTGACCATCAGCCAGTGCTCGCTGGCGGACGACGCGGCCTACCAGTGCGTGGTAGGCGGTGAGAAGTGCAGCACGGAGCTCTTCGTGAAAGGTGGGCCCGGGCCCCGGGCCCGGGGGCCTGGGGAGGGGTGGGGCTGGCCACAGGGGGCTCACGCTCTCCCTGCCGGCACAGAGCCCCCCGTGCTGATCACGCGGCCCTTGGAAGACCAGCTGGTGATGGTGGGACAGCGGGTGGAGTTTGACTGTGAAGTGTCCGAGGAGGGGGCCCAGGTCAAATGGTGAGTTCCCCAGGCGCGGGGTGTGGGCAGGGCTGGGGGCATCCACCCAGAGGGGGCCACAGCGCTTGCTGCCCACCCACCCCGCCAGGCTGAAGGATGGGGTGGAGCTGACCCGGGAGGAGACCTTCAAATACCGGTTCAAGAAGGATGGGCGGAGACACCACCTGATCATCAACGAGGCCACACTGGAGGACGCGGGGCACTACGCGCTGCACACCAGCGGGGGCCAGGCACTGGCCGAGCTCATCGTGCAGGGTGAGGCCCTTGGGCGGGGGTGGGGGCTCAACTCCAGCCCTGACCAGCCACATAGAGGGGTCAGGCCTGTGTGGCCTTGGGTGAGTCACTTTGACTACCAGAGCCTCCCCTTTCTCATCTCCAAAACGTGGTGCTAGGCCGGGCGCAGTGGCTCACACCTGTAATTCTAGCAATCTGGGAGGCCGAGGCAGGCGGATTACTCGAGGTCAGGAGTTCAAAACCAGCCTGAGCAAGAGCGAGACCCCGTCTCTACTATAATAGAAAGAAATTAATTGGCCAACTAATATATAGAGAAAAATTAGCCGGGCATGGTGGCGCGTGTCTGTAGTCCCAGCTACTCGGGAGGCTGAGACAGGATTGCTTGAGCCCAGGAGTTTGAGGTTGCTGTGAGCTAGGCTGACGCCACGGCACTCACTCTGCCCTGGGCAACAAAGTGAGACTCTGTCTCAAAAAACCCAAAAAAACAAAAACCCAAAATGAGGGTGCTGAGGTGACCACTTCAAGGGGTGTGGAGGGTCAGATGGGCCTGGTAAGTGTTCCCTGTTCTCCCGAGCTTTGAGGTTCCTGTGTACGCTGCACACACCCGTCACACGCAGGCACACGCGTTTTCACGTGCCCACACGTACCCAGACGAGCACGCTGCCGCCCACGAGCCCACGTGCTCTCCACAGGGATTCTCGCCCACACCCACACTCCCTCCCGAGCTCACGGGCTCTGCGCTGCCCCCAGAGAAAAAGCTGGAGGTGTACCAGAGCATCGCCGACTTGACGGTGGGCGCCAAGGACCAGGCCGTGTTCAAGTGCGAGGTCTCGGATGAGAACGTGCGGGGCGTGTGGCTGAAGAACGGGAAGGAGCTGGTGCCCGACAGCCGCATAAAGGTGTCGCACATCGGGCGGTGAGTGTGTGTGGCAGGCAGAGACCGAGACAGAGGGAGAACAGGGAGAGATAGAGACAGAGAGAGAGACAGAAAGAGACAAATAGAGAGAGGCAGACAGACAGGCACAGAGACAGGACAGAGACTTAGAGTCATGGAAAGATGGAGGGACAGAGAGAAAGACAAAGAGAAAGAGAAAAATAGTTATAGAGACACAGAGATATATGGTGAGAGAGACACCTGCAGAGAAGGGGAGTCCATCAGGGACAGAGAGGACAGGGGGACAGACTGACAGGTCAGGATCCCCCCGCCCCCACCCAGCCGTGACCAGGGCAGGACAGGCAGCCCCAGGAGGCCGGCTCTGCTCTCTCTGCCACCCTCTGGCTCACCCCCGGAGCATCTGGGCCGGCGTGCCGGGCCCAAGTTCACAGAGATTAGTGAGCCCCAGCCCTTGTCCGGTCTCCAAGAGCCCAGCCGAGGGGACGCCTTGGGGTAGAAATCACGTCTATGCTGCCTGCTTCTGAAAACATGCAAGGGAGCTGGAAAATTGGAAAACAAAACATTTTTAAAAACTGCAACACCACCGAGCCAGGACAAGGTGGGGGCCCCTTGGTTGTGGGGCCACTGGGGTCCCCTGAGCCACTGCTGCCCTGCAGGGTCCACAAACTGACCATTGACGACGTCACGCCTGCCGACGAGGCTGACTACAGCTTTGTGCCCGAGGGCTTCGCCTGCAACCTGTCCGCCAAGCTCCACTTCATGGGTGAGCCTGCGCCAGGCGGGCGGGTGGGGGCGGCAGGGCCGGGAGTCCCTGTCGCTGGCTCCTGCCTTGGCCCCCGTGTCACCTGCTCTTCCTTCTCTTGCAGAGGTCAAGATTGACTTTGTCCCCAGGCAAGGTGAGTCTCGGGGCCCTGCGTGCCACCTCAGCTCTGCCCACCTCCCTGCACCCCCCACAGCTGTGTGCCCCCTCACTCACAGACAGGGAGGAGCAGGGTCACGGAGGGAGCCCTGAGGCCCAGCTCCAGCTGTGCCACTCAGGACCCTGGGCCAGTTATAATCTCTCTGAGCCTCAGTTTTCTCATCTCTAAAATGGGGGTCCTGACAGTACCTCCTCCACAGCATGGTTACAAAGATGGGATGAGGTGACCTGTCAGAGCTGTCAAATGGTGTCACAGATGGGAAGTTTTATTATTACGTCTTTTCTTCTTTTGGAAGTACCTCTCTTGCTTTTAGATTAAGCTGTAGTCAAACATTTTAGGATTCTAACTTCAGGAGAACAGTCCGGGCTGAGGCATGCTCTAGGCTCCGTGCTTTCCAAACTGGGTTCACTTAGCGTTTTTAACCCATTTTTAAAGGGTTTTATGGTGAAATCAGTTTGGGATACACTGAACACTTGATTCAATTCACCGCTTGTTGACGCGGAAGGTGCATTAACATGCGAAAGGTCTGAAAAACCCCACGGTAAAGAAATGCTTCACTTTGTTTAACCCTGGGTGGGTCCCCAGTATATTTGTTTCTGGCAGGACATTGGTGTGGCCCCGAACACAGTTTGCAAGGTGCTATGCTAGGTGACCTGAATATCAAAAACCTCCTGGAGGACTTCCTGGGGTGATGGAAATGTGAGGACTTCCTGGGGTGATGGATCTTGACTGGCTCAGTGGTTACACAGCTGTATGCTTTTGTCAAAATTCATCAGACTGTGCTCACATCTGGGCACTTTGCTGTGTGTAAACTATATGTCAGTAAGATTTTAAAAATAAAAACCAACAACGGGGGGCATGGGTGCCCCTAGTGGGCTCCTTCCCAGTGACCTGTGCTCCTCCCAGCTTCCCCCCCTTTCATCCCCCACCAGAACCTCCCAAGATCCACCTGGACTGCCCCGGCCGCATGCCGGATACCATCGTGGTTGTGGCTGGGAATAAGTTACGCCTGGACGTCCCTATCTCTGGGGACCCTGCTCCCACTGTGATCTGGCAGAAGACCATCACACAGGTAGTGTGGTCACTCCTCAGTTTCTCCACCTGTAAAATGAGTGTGCAGGACCAGCTGAGGAGTGCTGGGACCCACTCCCCACCACACCCCACCCCAACGTGCACGCCCGCAGCTGGCCATGGCGGGACACCAGGGCAAGGTGGGCAGCGGGGGTGGGGGCGTGGAAGGAGAGACAGAGGGGCCCTTCAGGCTGAGCCAGCCCCTCTTCCCCCTACTTCCCTCCTGTTCTGTTCCCAGGGGAGTAAGGCCCCTGCCAGGCCAGCCCCCGACGCCCCAGAGGATGCAGGTGCCAGCGACGAGTGGGTGTTTGACAAGAAGGTGAGTGAGGCTGAAGTCAGGACATGGCTCATTTGTCTTTCGTCTTTTTCTGCCCACCTGGTGTCCACCCCTGGGCGAGGTCTCCCTGGAGGTACCACACCTAGCCAGGTGTGTTCCTGCCCCAGACAGGGTCCCCATGGGGCCCTCACGTCTCAGGCAGGTGCACTGCAGAGTAGGTAACTGACAGGCCCCTCACGAGGGTGTTGACGCCCTTGACATTGCCAGGAAGCTCTCGTGACCGGGCTGCGCCCTGGCTCCCTGCATCCTGAGCTGACCTTGACTTTGTGTTTCCTCCCGACTAGGGAGTGGGTCTCCCTGGCACTTTTTGGTACGTGTGGCTGCCCAGGGTGTTGGTTCTCCTGCAGGCTTGCCTACCTGGGGTCTTGCTGGATCCTCACAACAGCTCTCTGTGGTCATGCTATTCCCATTCAGCAGACAGGGAAACTGAGGCACAGAGAGGACAGGCAATTGCCTGAGGTTCCATACAAAGCCCCTTTGCCCTGGTGCCCTGCCCACGGCAGGTGCTACATAAAGGTTTTTGAACAAGATGCTCACATGGGTGCAGTTTCCCCTCAGGCTGTGTCCCCCATGCACCTGTGCTGAGGTCTGTTCCCGTCTCAGGCCATTTGGCTGTTGCAGAGGCTGCGGGGGCCTCTGGGGTCTGACTTGAGTTCTGCCCCAACTCCCCCTCCCTCCCAGCTGCTGTGTGAGACCGAGGGCCGGGTCCGTGTGGAGACCACCAAGGACCGAAGCATCTTCACAGTTGAGGGGGCAGAGAAGGAAGACGAGGGCGTCTATACTGTCACGGTGAAGAACCCTGTGGGCGAGGACCAAGTCAACATCACAGTCAAGGTCATCGGTGAGGCTGGCCAGGGTTCAAGACAAAGAACACAGAGGGGCAACTCCAGGGAGGGGCCATCCATTCACTCATTCAGTCACTCAACAAACATCACAGGGCATGCTGTCTGAGCTGGACAGTAGGATGGGTTTTTCTGCCTGCAAAGAGCCCTGCTTTAGGGGGCGATGGAAGCAGACACATTTAGCAGACTTCTTGTGATACTGCTGTGCATGAGCTAGGGCCGTGGGAGCACTGAGCATGGAGCCATTCCTTGTGCCTAGGGGCGAAGCCTTTAGGAGGCTGAGAAGACGGCGGGGAAGGCATGCGAGGCAGAGGAAACAGTGTGTGCAAAGGCATGAAGGGGTGAAGGGGCTTTGGGGTACGGAGAATGAATGAAACAACTCTGTGTAAGTGGAGGACCGCATGAGTTGGGAGGACGGAGAGGATCGGACCTAGGACACTGGTGAATGTGGGGAGCCGTAAAGGGCTGCTTGCGTGATCAGGCCGGCGACGTGATCAGAAATGCATTCTAGGAGGATTGCTTTGGCTGTGGGGGGGGGGCAGCCTGTAGAAGTTGGGTGGGGTGGCGAGGGGACGAGCAACGTTGTCCAGGGCCCTGAGCCGGGCAGGGCTGATGTGGGCCCACCCCATCCCCTCTAGACGTGCCAGATGCCCCTGCGGCCCCCAAGATCAGCAACGTGGGCGAGGACTCCTGCACAGTGCAGTGGGAGCCACCTGCCTACGATGGCGGGCAGCCAGTCCTGGGTGAGCCGAGGGCGCAGGGGACAGAGCGAGGGCAGGGCACGGGGGTGTCTGGGCCGCAGACCAGAGCTCCCACCTCCCACGCGCCAGGCTACATCCTGGAGCGCAAGAAGAAGAAGAGCTACCGGTGGATGCGGCTCAACTTCGATCTGCTGCGGGAGCTGAGCCACGAGGCGCGGCGCATGATCGAGGGCGTGGTGTACGAGATGCGCGTCTACGCAGTCAATGCCATCGGCATGTCCAGGCCCAGCCCTGCCTCCAAGCCCTTCATGCCTATCGGTGAGCCTGTTTGGCCCGGCACTGCCACCCGCGCTGTCCCTGCTCAAGGGGCCCCAATAACAGCAGCTGCTCTGAGGACGGCTGGCACACTAGACACTTGCATCCACGGACCCCATTAATCCTCAACTAGGGATAACCTACCTCATTGTACAGATGAGGAAATAGGCTCGGGAAGTTAAATGACCTGGTTGAGATGGCCCAGATGGTAGGGGGTGGAGCTGAGATTCACACCACCTTCACTTTATTTATTTATTTATTTATTTATTTTTGAGACAGAGTCTCTGTTGCCCAGGCTAGAGTGCCGTGGCGTCAGCCTAGCTCACAGCAATCTCAAACTCCTGGGCTCAAGCAATCCTTCTGCCTCAGCCTCCCAGGTAGCTGGGACTACAGGCATGCGCCACCATGACCGGCTAATTTTTTCTATATATTTTTTTAGTCAGCTATAGTTTAGTCAACTATTTTTCTATATACTTTTTTGCCAACTAATTTCTTTCTATTTTTAGTAGAGACGGGGCTCTTGCTCTTGTTCAGGTTGATCTCGAACTCCTGACCTTGAGCGATCGCCCACCTCAGCCTCCCAGAGTGCTAGGATCACTTTCCACGTCTGATTTACTTTTTGAGCCTCACTTTCCACGTTTGCAAAGTGGGGATAACAACACTACATAGATTATAGAGAGCTGTTAGGATGAAATGAGATAACGCAAGCAGGGCATCTGGCATACAGCAGGTGCTCACTAAGTGTTAATTGTCCCCTGTTCCCCATTCCCTTCAACCCAGGGTTTTTCTTATGTGGGACTGGGCAAGGATGGTGGGTACCAGAGAGGTCTGGGGCCATCTGTCTGTGGAGAGTCCTGGCCCAAGAATCAGAGACGTGGTTTGCAGAGCCAGCTCCATCGTCCTCAAGAGGCCGTCTGGAGTCATCTCTCCTGGCAGCCTTGGTTTCCTCATCTGTACAGTGGGGGCTGAGAGGGGAGAGCAGATGCTGAGGGTGTGGCAGGGCTCTCGAGGGACACCTGCCCCTACGTGTGAGTCTGGGGGAGCAGTTGTCTGTGGAAGGGGCAGACACGGGAACCCCTGAGCCCAGGGGGAGGGGCACAGCTTGGGGAGATGGCAGGAAGCAGGGGGTGCCTATGGGGAGAAGGGTCCAGGCCTCTCTTTCTACGGACTGACTTTTGGTTTACTTGTCTTAGTCAACTCACCTAATCATACAGTGCCAGGAAATTCTCATGTTTTAGAATAATTTTTTTTTTACTTAAATTACCATTAATTGACAGGGCTCCCCATAAGTGTCTCTGTGCTCTCTTGGCCATCTTTTCCTATTTGAGTCCCTCTTTTGTCATTGCTGTTGCTGTTTGTTTTTAACCCAGTCTGGAGACACATCTTTTAATGGGACCAAAACATTCCTTCAAGTGCTTCGGAGCCGGCGGAAGGGGACGTCCTCCCCGTGTGACCAGCCGGCAGCGGAGGGTCTGGGTCATGGATCTCCAGCTTGCCCAAGCTCGCTCAGACCCCTCTCTGACCTCTCCTTTGCCCAGGGCCCCCCAGCGAACCCACCCACCTGGCAGTGGAGGACGTCTCTGACACCACGGTCTCCCTCAAGTGGCGGCCCCCAGAGCGCGTGGGAGCGGGGGGCCTGGACGGCTACAGCGTGGAGTACTGCCGGGAGGGCGGTGAGTGCCCTGCGCCCCGGCACCACCCTCCCACCCCCAGGCGAGCACCTGTCACCTGCTGGGCCCAACGGCCAGCAGAGGGGTGGGCAGTGGGGATGGGGTGTTGGTGTCCACACAGCCTGTGGCCTTGCCTCTCCTGTCCCAACCCCCAGGCTCGGAGTGGGTGGCCGCCCTGCAGGGGCTGACGGAGCGCACGTCGATGCTGGTGAAGGACCTGCCCACGGGGGCCCGGCTGCTCTTCCGAGTGCGAGCACACAACGTGGCAGGGCCTGGAGGCCCCGTCACCACCCAGGAGCCTGTGACGGTGCAGGAGATACTGCGTGAGTGCCCCTCACACAGTCCCAAGACCTGCCACTCACTCCCAAGGTGGTGTCCAGTGGAGGTGGGGACAGTCCAGCAGACCCTTCATCCATGCCCTAGGCTCAGGGCACAAGCTTTTCTATGTCAGCCCCCCAGTTCTGGAACAGGGAAAATACAGGCCATACTCTCCAAGCTCTGTTCAGTGAGTCTCTCAGCTCCGACAGGTAGGTTATCATCTCTGTCGTCAGGTCTGAGCAGTGACTCCACTCGAGGTCACATTGGTCCGTTTGGGATCCACCTCCCATTTCTTGATTCCTTGTCCCAACAAAGGGACAGTCTTGTAAGAGTTGGTTCTCTAAGCTGCAAAGAGGCAGCAACCTGGGTGGGAACAGCACAGGAGTCTATTAAATAGGTGTACGTCCTGGCCGTGGCTTACTAGCTGTGTGACCTCAAACAAGTTGCTTATCCTCTCTGATTCCTGCCTCCTGCAGCAGTGTGGAGAGGCTCCAGTGGAAGCAGGAGCTCTGTGAGCCATTTGGGGCCGAGTGGGCTGGAGGCGTGTGGGTTGGGGGAGCTGAAGGAAGGGCAAGGCGCTGCCTAAAGACAGGATGGCGCTGGGGAGCTCCTCAGGGCTGGGGCTGTGGTGGCCTCTCGCTTGGCCACCCACTCTGTACCCACAGAACGGCCGCGGCTCCAGCTGCCTAGGCACCTGCGCCAGACCATCCAGAGGAAGGTTGGAGAGCCTGTGAACCTCCTCATTCCTTTCCAGGTAGGGCTGGCCCCTTCCCTGTCTCCAAGGGGAGAGACTCCGGTGTGTTGTTGACACCCAGCCGATGGGAATGTCTCGGGAGGACCAGACCCTGAGGCCTCAGAGGCCAGGATACTGGTTGGCTCTTGGGGAGAGCCAAGCCCAGGGTTGAGCTGTCCCTGCCCTCAGGGCAAGCCCCGGCCTCAGGTGACCTGGACCAAAGAGGGGCAACCGCTGGCAGGTGAGGAGGTGAGCATTCGCAACAGCCCCACGGACACCATCCTGTTCATCCGCGCTGCTCGCCGGGCCCACTCAGGCACTTACCAGGTGACAGTGCGCATTGAGAACATGGAGGACAAGGCCACGCTGGTCCTGCAGATCGTTGGTACGTGGCCCTGGGGCCTCCCTCTGTGTCCACTAGTTTCCTATCCCTGAGCTGGGTTACCAGGGCCCAGGGCCCAGACCAGAGCCCTTGCAGAAGGTGGCAGGCCGGGTCCTGGCTGGCGGGGGTGAGGGGCCCCTGGAGCCTGGCGTCCCTCTGTTCTGACTCAGGCAGTATCAGGAGGCCAATCTGGCCGGGTCTGTCTCCTCAGACAAGCCAAGTCCTCCCCAGGATATCCAGGTCACCGAGGCTTGGGGTTTTAATGTGGCTCTGGAGTGGAAGCCACCCCAAGATGATGGCAACACAGAGATCTGGGGTTACACAGTGCAGAAAGCTGACAAGAAGACCATGGTGAGCCTGAGGTCCTAGGCCCCCCACATAACCTTCCTAGGCCCACAGACCTGGGTCTAAGCCGCCCTTCCCACGGGCCCACCTCACCCCTCCTCTGCCCATCCGGTTCCCTCCACAGCAGGAGTGGAGATGCCAAGGGTACTCAGGAGAGGCCCCTGGCAGGGGGAGGCCTTGAGCCCCATGGATCCCTCATAACCCCCCCCCCCAGGAGTGGTTCACTGTCCTGGAGCACTACCGTCGCACCCACTGTGTTGTGTCAGAGCTCATTATTGGCAATGGCTACTACTTCCGGGTCTTCAGCCATAACATGGTTGGTCCTAGTGACAGAGCTGCCACCACCAAGGAGCCTGTCTTCATCCCCAGACCAGGTGCTATACCCTTACTCTCATCCCTGGGGGTAGGGGGTTGCTAGGGCAGGGAGGCAGTGGGAACAGGGAGGGGAGCCTGGCTTGGTGTGGCCCTCTTGGTTCCAAGTCCTATCACCAACAGGCATCACATATGAGCCACCCAACTACAAGGCCCTGGATTTCTCTGAGGCCCCAAGCTTCACCCGCCCCTTGGTGAACCGCTCAGTCATCGCAGGTTACACCACTATCCTCTGCTGCGCCGTCCGGGGTAGCCCCAAGGTAGGCAACCTCAGGCCCTGGTCCAGGCTGACACGGGGACAGGGCTTGTAGGCCATAACCACCAGCAGTCCTCTTCCCAGCCTGTGTCCCCTGCTTTCTTTCCACCCTGGAGTGTCTGGGCCAGGTCCCTCTCTCTGAAGAGGGCCTTAGTACTCACTGTTGGCTCCATCTCCATGCACACCTTGGGCATAGTTTGGGATTCCAGTGGGAGACCCCAGAGTAGAAACACAAAGGCCAGTTTCTCTGTGTTCCTGCCAGGCCCCTCTCAACCTGGGATGGTTTCCCCCCCTCATTTATAGCCCAAGATTTCCTGGTTCAAGAATGGCCTGGACCTAGGACAAGATGCCCGCTTCCGCATGTTCAGCAAGCAAGGAGTGTTGACCTTGGAGATCAGAAAGCCCTGCCCCTTTGATGGGGGTGTCTATGTCTGCAGGGCCACCAACTTACAGGGCGAGGCACAGTGTGAGTGCCGCCTGGAGGTGCGAGGTGAGGAACTCGCTGGGCCAGGGTCTGGGAGGTGGAGAGAGAAGGGCAGCAATGGGGCCCCTGGGCTTTGCTCTGCTGTCCTGGTCCAAGCAGCTGCTCTGGCTGCAAGGGCACTGATCCCGTGGTGTCCAGCTGGGTACTGGCTTTCTGGCATGGCCTCCTTCTCTCCTGCAGTGCCTCAGTGACCAGGCTGGCTCCCTGGGGATGGGCAGGTACGTACTCCAGACCACTCTGACACCCAGGGCCCCAGTCAGAGGCTAAGCCCTGGCTCTTGGTCCAGGGGCAGCCATCAGGAAATGGGAGGGTACAGGTGGGCTCAGTTCACTTACAAGCGAACCTGTGTCTCAGGTACAACCAGATGCCAGCCCTATGTGCCAGTAGCCTGGAGGGAAGATGGAGAAGCCCCTTCCTGCTGTCGGATGTGTGTGTACAAGTGTGTCTCCAGGGCTGGGGAGAGGACGGACCAGCGAGCAACAGTTATGATGGGAGGCCTGGGTGGGGGCTGCACTGGCCCTCAGGCCTTCTGTGGAAGCTCCTGGATCTCTGGGGCAAAAGGGGGGTGGGTTCAAGAAATGGCAGTTGAGGACAGGCCTGCCATGGCTTCCCAATGTATAAGGGCAATAAAAGATCAGTGCAGTAACAGAGAACTCACTCTTCCTACCCAATTCCAATGTGTTGTTTCCACAACAAATCACTGGGGCATTTACTTATCTTCACAACAAACTGAGGGCAGGTCTTCTGTTTCCTGATGGTTAAATGAGGCTCAGAGTGGACCCCTAAGCTCATAAAGCTTTAATCCTAGAAGGAACCTCAGTCTTCCCCCACTACACTCACTCCTCATTGAGGAGATGTGACAGAGGAAAGTATTTAGCAACAGAGCCAGAAACCCGGGGTGCTCCTGCCTGGTCCCAGGTGCTCAGACAACCCCTGTGGCCCATGGTCACAGCAGCTTGGGGCTGAGGTAGTGGCGAATCTCAATATTGTGATTGTGTGTCCACAAGGCTTGGAGTGCAGCTGTGCTGGGTTGCTTTGGGGTCCCAGTGAGCAACAAGCCCACAGCCCATCCATACCCGTGTCTTACATGGGAGAAAGCAATCCTGTCCCACCCAGGACACTGCGACCAGAAAGGTGGAGGGGCCAGGGCCCTGCTCTGCTCTTACTTTTCCTATAGGGAGCCTAAATCTGATCATCAGTTTCCTTTTGGGAAGAGGAAGCCAGCAGGTCTCAGAGGTTCTCTGACTGTAGTGGGTGGAGCACCAGGTTTTTCTGTGGCATAGAAATTCCATGAAGGCTGGTCATAGGGTTGCTTCGTAAGTGTTCTTCCCAGTCAATGGAAGACACTTCTGGCCAGGAGTCCAGAGCCCTGGGCTTCAGACCCTGTGGGAGGCCCCGGCTGAGTCACAGGACCTCTCTGGACCACACATAACCTGTACAAGGAACGGGGAGGGCCAGGGATTTGGATTTTTTTTCACTGCCATATTAATCTCTGTTCAGGTGTCAATGCCAGTCCGGCTGCTCCCTCTAGTGGCCAGTTCATAGCACCACAGCCCTCCGCAGGGCCCCGGAGCCACAGGGAAGGAGAGCTCTCTCACAGACAGCCTCTTCTGGGAGCCCTGAAAGCCCAGAGAGTGGTAGGCAGGAGCTGAGACCTCTGTGCCAGAGCTTGGATGTGGATGACCTCATCTTCCTTCTTCCTTCAAGCCTGAAGGTATCTTTTTAGAGTCTAGGGACAGCCTTCCTCAGGCCTGAGCTAAGAGGTGTCACTTAATCACGCAAGGCAGCCAGGGAGCCCAAGGGGAGTCAAGGACATTTATTTCACATTCACACAGCTGTACATTTTCTATAAATAATGAGGAGCTGAAATATTTACAGTCATCTCTTGCCCACCCCCAGGCCGTCTTTCCCTTCTGGCACCCAGTGCCGGGAGGTACTGCCTGCAGACCAGCTATGTGTACTGAACTTGGGCTTTTCCCACCCTTCCCTGATGCTTGGGCAGAGCAGCCGGCGGTCCCTGGGACTCTACTAGCCCTGACGACTCTGTCCTCTCATGCTGAAGGCACGGCAGGCCACAGGGAAATCGCTGCTCTGCTGCAGTGAAGGAGGCCATGGCAGGTAGCAGCAAAGCAGTAGCTGCCAGCCTGAGAAATGCGTAAGGAAGCAGGGAGGCTGCCACTCCCTCCAGCTGCCCCCATCTCTTCCTTCCCCTCTGTGCCTGCCCCTCGTCCGGGAGGCAGGCCCCAAGTTCCCCTCGCCCACACAGAGTGGAATTCTCCAGGTGCCCAGTCCTACCGGATCACAGAGGATGCGGAGCCAGATTCCTGCACTGGAAGGTTATGACGCCAAGGACAAGGAACCACAACACGAATGTCTCAAGGACACACAGTAGTGGGCTCACACTGGCCCGACAGACACAGACACACACACTCACACACTTAAGCCCTGAGGGGATAGTAGTTTGGTCTTCTGGGAGTGGAGAGGGAGGAGGTGGAAGGGTCTAGCTTAGCCCTGTGACAGACATGCTCGAAGACACACTCAGAGACGCATAACTGGTAACCAACTTAGCCACGGCGAGGGGCTTGCAGAGAACATACACGCATCATCCATGCCTCAGTCACAGCAGCATCGTGTACTTGGGAACAGCAAGAGGCAAGAGGCGTCCCCTGCACGGGGGCAGCTGCTTAACCCCTCTCCATCAGCTAGAGACAGGCCGGGGTGGGGTTCTGAGATCTTCCTCGCTGCTACGCACTGCAGCCACATACGAGAAGAGACACAACACAGAGTAGCAGATCTCATGGGCCTAGAGGGGAAAGAAAACCAGACAGATCAACAACACTGAGATCCCCACATCTTCACATGTGGATGATCTGCCAAGTGGGCACCTCCTGTCCTGACACTGGGCTTGGGCCTCTGGGCTAAATGCGAGCCCCAAGCAAGGCCTCAGAAGCTGTCCCAGTGGGAGGGGATTAGTGGGTGTGCACCTGTCTCCCAGGGCTGAAGATGTGCTTCGGCTTCAGTTGGATCTCTGGCACCAGGACCAAGTCCCCTCTTACACCCCTGTGCACTCAGAGGGCCCACCCTTCCTCCTGTCCGAAGGTCCCAGGGAGCCCTTCGCAGACCGGCCCGTCAGGGTTGGGTGACATACTCACCATTGGTGTCTTGTACTTGTGGCTCACCACTTCTTTAATTTCAGGAACTAAAACCGGACGGGCAAGAGACAAAACAGAAAGTTCAAAACTAACAGCAACAGTGCCATGCTCCCCCAGGCGGCAGCGCCCGGCACCAGGGTCCCCTTCCCCTCTGTGGCCTCTCACAGTGGCTGCAGCAGCTTAGGCTATGACAGGGCAGAGGCCACCAAGGCTTTGTCTAGACCCTGCAGGATGAGAGAACATTGTCCCAGACTCCTCAGCTAGACCTCTGAAGTCTTCAGTGGCTCTTTATTTGATGGCTGTGGTTCTACCCACTTCTTTGAAAGCCCCAGCATGGAAGGGGCTAGCCTTTCATCAGCCTGGTCATAGCTACTCTCCAGGGTCCCTGAGGAGCTGCAGGGGGAATTCCTAGCTTTTGGCCAGGAGAATAGAGTTGTCTCTAGCTTTTGCCCACCTTGCTGAGACGCCTGTGAACTCATCCCTGTCACTGACCCAAAAGGCTGGTAGTATTAAACCCAGTTCCTTTTACGCCCAGCCCCCTACACAGAGGGTCTTGAGGCTGGATGAAGAAGTATCATGACACTAAACCCATCAAACTTGGAAGCGTCCTTCCCTGAGTGGCAGGAGAAGCCCAGGCCTGCCTGTGTGAGGGAGAGCGTCAGAGGGCTCTGGAGCAGACACACCGAGCAGAAGAGACAGGCGAGTACAGCACCCGGGGAGGGAGGTGACGGGAGCATCAGGCAGAATACACACATGTCCACAGCCCAGAGTGCACGGTAAGAGTCACCCCGCTCCAGCCATGCAGGGGTTCTACTTGGCCAGAGGAAGGAGTAGGGCCCCCAGGATCAGCCACGGTCATGGCCCCTGGAGACTGGGAGCGGAGGGGCATGGCATCCCCCTGGGGGCTGGAAAAGGCAGGATGAGAATTAGCCACACCTTCTTCTGACCCTGAGAGGCAGAATCTGGGGGAACCCAGGATTAGCAGGGAATAAACTCATCAAAGGTAGAGCAAGAAGCCCCAGGTCGTTCTCCTGAGTTGGAAGACTCCCTCAAACATCTCTCTGGCAGAAGAGAGAAGGGAGCACATGAGGGGAGGAAACTTGGAACCAGTGAGCCAGCAGGAGGGTGGAGGCAAGTTGGGAGGAAGAGGTGGGGAGAGAGAGGAAGAGAGACTTGGCAATGTGAGCAGCTGGCTTGAAGGGAGCCCTCCCACCCATTGCAGGGCCCACGGCAGGGACCTGGGGAGAGGCAGCACGAGCCGAGCCGAGGTCACTTTACCTGCTGGAGAACGAAGGTTTTCATAGCAGCGATGAGGGGCACAAAAGAATGAAGCACAAACACAGCAGGAACTCAAAGCCCCAGGGTGAGAAACACTACACCACTCCTTAGTGCTGGCTGGGGCAGTCTGGCTCCCAGCTTCTGGCTATAACTGCCCCTTCTGCTTGGGAGGCCCATTAGGCTTCTCTGCCCCTCAAGTGAGTCTACCTGTGATGTCTCATGCCCCTACTCTAGCACAGAGGCCAGGTGGAGACCAGAGCATTGCCAGGGAGGCTGGGTGGAGCGCTGGGCTGCTAGAGAGATGGCAACAGGCCACATGGATACAGCAGAGCTTGGGGGTCACCAGTCCGCTCTGCCCCAGAACTTTCTGACCACCAGCCAAGCTTGGGAAGATGGCGCTACTTCACTGAGCTTCTTCAGTATTAGCTCTAAACTCGTCTAAGGCCACTTGCTCTTCTGCGACCCATTGTCTATCTTTTCCTTCTTCTTCCCTTCTCTCATCTCAGGGCTCCCTTTTCTTCCCTGTCACTCCTATTCCTCCTGACCTCTCTGTAGAGGGTCTTCTTCTCCCTGCCCCTAGACCCTCCTCTGGAGCTCCAAGGTTTGAGTTACTGCCATGTGAGTCCAGACCTAAGAGCAAAATAGTGTAATTACCAAATTCCTCCAGGACAAAGACGCCTCGAACTGTATTGCACTTTTTAATGTGATTCAGCTCTATGAAAACCTGCAAGAGAGGGAGGGAGGGTGGGGTAAGGCCCAGAGGCTCAACCCCTGCCCCACAAAGCACACTCTCCCAGCTCTAGCCCCACCCACACACAGAAAACCTATTTCCCAAAGGGAGGACAGAAGAATCCACACACACACAACTCAAAAGCGCTAAGAAGCGAAGATAGCAGAAAGGGCATGTACCTTCCGCTCCTGGCCGGAGGAGAAAGCATGGGAGAGAAATGAAGGTGTTAGTTTTAATGGTCAAACCCAACCCGAAGGCCCCTCTGCTGGCCTGGGCTGCCTGCCATACCCTCTGCCCATAGGACACTGTGCCCCAGGAGTCCCCCGACTCAGCCCATCAGGTCTCTACCCTTCCATGCATCCTCCTCCGGCGCAGAGGGCTGGCACGGGCGCAAAGCTCCCCTCAGACTGTCCTTGGGGTGGGAGGTGTTGGTATCCTTCTTGAAGCAGGATCCAGGATCTCCCAAGAAGTATGTGGTGATAATAATAACAGCTACCACTTGCTGAGCACCTACTTGGAGTTTTACAAATCCTATAATCCTTACACCTATGTGGCACAGTATATAGTATCACCCCCATTTTATAGATGAGGAAACTAAAGATCAGAAAGTTTATATGCTCATGAATACTGAAGTTGGGCTTCAAATCCAAGCATGTCCTGAATCCAAAGTCTGTGCTTCTCCTGCTCAGCCCAGACTCTATAAGTTCACCAGGAGGGTCCAGACCTTCTCCCTCTCCCACTGATTGCTGTGGTACAAGACGGACCACAGGCCATTATCTCCTCATCAGACTGTGAGGTGAAGCTCCTATGTAGGTTCTCTCTTCTAGGGGCCAACCCTTCAACTACAGACCAGTTTGTACATGCTTTGTAACTGCTAAACAATGAGGTGGGCGCACAGGGGCTACACCGAAGGCAGTACAAAAAAGAGGTCAGAGCATCTGGGCATTGATTATCAGGATCTCATCTTCAGAAGGGGAGGCCACAGCACTAAAACATGGTCAGAAATCTGCTCCCCCAAAAGTGCTGGCACCTTCGCAGTCCAGGAAAGTGCTGCGGTAAACCCCAATTTGGGCTGGCCCTAAGCCTTTTAGGGGTTTGCTGCTACTCTTAAGCCCTAGATTGAAAATATACTAAGGGGGCTGCCAGGAAGCCTGGGCAGCTATTTCCTGTTACACCAAAGCTGCCCACTAGATTACGGAAAGCAAGAGAACTAAAATGGCAAGTGGAGGGAGAAAGCCACAGTCACAGTCAGACGTCCACCTGCCCTGAGCGTCTGTCGCCTGGCCAGGGCTGTGGGGCCCCACACATTGGGATCTGGCTCCGAGCCTCAGGGAGAGGAACCAGGACATCGGGTAAGGGGAGGGAAGGCACTTGTGTGAAGAGTCAAGCTGTGAACGGACCTGGGATGATGCGCTGGCCTCAGAAAGGAATTAGCTTAAGGAATGTCCACTGAGAGAAAAAGTAACACTGTGTTAAAAGACCAAGAGAAAAAAAAAAGTCAGCTCCTATGGTGGAATCACAATGAGGGAAAGATGTATCCAGAAGTCCTCCCCAGTCAAAAGAAGAGGAATGGGGCCTGTGGGGCAGGGGACAGAGTGGGAACACTCAAAGGAAGGAATAGAACAGGAAGAAGAATCAGCAGGAGAGGAAAAATGCAAATAAACACACACACTCCAAAGAGGACAGATACAAGCTAGTGACACACACGCACGCACACATACGCACACACACAAGCTTCAAGCACACCAGAAACACGCGAGGAGACCAGCCAGTCTAGACTCTCAAAGCAAAACCACCGAGCAAAAGCACACCCTGGGAATAAAGGGAGGCAGAGACACTGCGAAGACGGGCCAAGTGAGACGCTCCCACTCACACTGTGCGGAGTCTAACGGATGGGGCAGCACAGCTGCCACGTCTCACTCTCTTTCCAGCCTCCCCCACAGGCTCCCTGCTGCACGTTCACAGTGCCTGGTGGTCGCCAACGTCACTGTGCCCTTCCCTGTGATTTTCCTCCTGGGTCTGGCTGCTCCAGTTCTCCCTCTAGCTGCAGAGGCCCTCTCTCATGCTCACTGGGACACGCTGGGGGCCTCAGCACTGGTCTTTATTACAGATGGAACAACAGGGCTGGGAAGCCTTGTGCTGCCGCTTGCACCTACCTGGTTGTGCATGAACTTGAGATTGATCCCTTCCAGGGTGACCTGCAGCAAGCCACCCTCCCCAGTCTTCATGTCCTGCACAGGGAACTCGCCACCCAGTTCTGGTCCTGTGGTGAGGGAGGAGGTTATCAGCTAAGTGGTGAGGCAGGGAGCCCCACCACCTGACTTCTTTGTCAGGCCTCTGGCACGCAGGACTGGTAAACAGAGAAGGAAGACTCTCTTGCAGGAAACCGTTCTCTTCTCACCGGGTTTGATGCTTTGCTGTCGGGCAGCAGCACGCTCCATGCTGTCCTTTACGCAGTAGTACAGCTCCCGACACTGTGGCACAAGGGGGAGAGAGCTGTCTTGTCATGTGAGCCAGCAACCTCTGTCCCCAACCTCTGCTCCATAAGCCACTGAAGGCTTAGGCTGATGCCAGGACCTCAGTCAGCTTCAGGTATCCCACACAATAGCTGGGGACAAAAATGTGGCTCCAGACATGAATTTTGGAATTTTATTTTATTTTATTTGATATAGAGTCTTGCTCTGTCACCTGCACTACAGTGCCATGATGTCAGCCTACCTCACAGTAACCTCAAACTCCTGGGCTCCAGTGATCCTTCTGCCTCAGCCTCCTGAGTAGCCAGGACTACAGGTACACCACCATGCCTGGCTAATTTTTCTATTTTTAGTAGAGATGGGGTCTCGCTCTTGCTCAAACTGGTCTCAAACTCCTGACCTCAAGCCATCCGCCTGCCTCAGCCTTTCAGAGTGCTAGTATTATAGGCATAAGCCACCGTGCCCAGCCCAATTTTGGAATTTTAACTTCCCAGTGAGGAACTCAATACTTGGCCTTCAACGCCTACCCCAACCCTAGCCCAAAAAGAGATCCTGGGTACCTTTTTCGTATAGAACTTGTTGAGCTGGGTCTCAGAGCCATTTCTACGCCACAAGCACAACACCTTGGTCTTGGGACAGTAGGTCATGTTGATGAGCTTCTCATACCACCAGCGCTCATACACCGTCCCGATGTTACTGCGTAACACCACACAGTCATCACACACCTGAGGAAGTGTACAAAGCAGTTCAGTGGTTCTCATCTCCAAGAGCCTCCTCCACTATAGCCCACACTATATTGTTTCCCACAGGGAAAGGACAGGACAGGTGGTCCTGGGACCATTCCCACAGCCTGGTTTCTGCCTGTGACTTCTGCCTGGTACTCATAGTCTCGCTAGGTGGAGACACAAACAGACTGCTGGACATATTGTCTGCTACAAGGATTGTTGAAAGCAATGGAGTCATTGAAAGGAACCTGTGTGTAAGGAAGGAGGCTCTGGTTGTGCATGAATTTGAGATTTCTCAAGTCAGTGTTTATTACCTCTCATGTTCTATAGCCTTAAAGTACTCAGAGGATATCTCATGTCTCCATCTTACCCTAGGAATCATTGCTGTTGACAGCCACAAAGGTAGGGGATTACGGCAGACTTAACCAAGAGGAAAAAAACAGAGCCAATGCATTTTCTAATCCTGGCTGTGGCCTTTTTCTATAAAAATATTTTGAAAAATTATACGAGTGACACATGAGCAATGGTTACTGCATAAAAATTACTCAATACAGGGTGATATAAATAAAAGATCAAAGTCTTTTTCACACCTTCTTATTCAACATCATCCCACAGGTGACCTTATCCATTCTATGGCTTCAATTATTATGGCGGACATTAAAGCACAATGGTTTAAGGGCACAGGCCTAAGACCAGACAGCCTGGTTTTAGATTCTAGCTCTCCCATTACTTAGCTGTGTCACCTTTTTTTTTTTTTTTTTTTGAGACAGAGTCTCACTTTGTTGCCCGGGCTAGAGTGAGTGCCGTGGCGTCAGCATAGCTCACAGCAACCTCAAACTTCTGGGCTTAAGCAATCCTGCTGCCTCAGCCTCCCGAGTAGCTGGGACTACAGGCATGCGCCACAGTTGTGTCACCTTGAGCAAATTCATCTGTGCCTACATTTCCTCGTGTCTAAGACAGGGACAATAATAGGAATAACTTCATGGAATTACTGTGAAGACCAAAGGAGATAATGTGGATAAAATGCTTAATGTGTATAAAAAACCAGGCACCCTAGTTAGCTGCTAGAATAATATAAGAAATATGATTACTATTATTACCATGCTGATAGTTTTTAAGTCTTTCTCCACATTAGACCTCTCTTCCTAAGCTCCTGAACACCTCTCTTTATCTGGAGGTCTCACATGTGGCCCCTCAAATTCATCATATCCAAATCTGCTCGACTCTCTTCCCCGGCAGATCCTCCTAAGTCCACTATGTGAGTGAATGGCACCAGCCCCCATCCAGCTGCCCAGGCCTGAGCTGCTGCTGGAGGTATAAACTGGGATAGTTCTTAGGATGGCAATTTGGCAGAATCTATCAAAATTTTGAGTGTATATAAGCTCGATCTGGAAACTGTATATCTTGGAATATATCCTATAGAAATTCTCATGTGAGTGAGCAAAAATGTATGTTCAAGGATAGTCAGTGAAGCAATTTTTAAAAAAAATAGTGGGAGGCACTAGTTAAATAAATCATGGTACATTCATGTGACACCTAATAGCAAAGCATCCACTAACAAAGAGACAGCTTGATATAACATATAGACATGGAAAGATGTCCCTGATATATTAACTAAAACAAAGCAAATTATATAATAGTATTTGTAATTTGATTCACTTTCATAAATGCCAAAATTCCATGTAAGTTATACAAACATGCATTTTGAAAAATTTGGAAGGATCCACACCGAACTTTAATAGTGGTTATCTCTAAGACAAAGGAGTGGAAGGAAGTGAGGGAAACTTTACCTTTCACTTTATTTACATTGACATGGTTTATAATGTTTACAGCATATACTGTTTCACTTTAGTAACTAAAAAAAAGGCAGAAAACCCCCATTTTTTAAAGTCTTCCCAAACTGCTGTCCAACTGAGCATGCAGCCATCAGGCTGTGCTATGAGAAAGGCTAAATCACATAACTTTATAGTAGCCAGTTGATGACACAGTGATCAAGGTATACTCTTACTTGGCATGGCAATACTTCAAGAACGGGCATCTATGAGGATAATGAATACAATCCCACACTCTAGAGACTTAACAGAAGACTTCCTTGCTCAGTAGTGAGAGTAACTCTTATACTTCAAGGAGTCTTCTGGTGAGACTTATTTTTTAAAAGGAAAAGGAAAGGGTAGTATTACTGTGGTACAGATGCTCTGAGAAACACTCGGCCAAATTCTAACACCTTAAAGGGTGACATGAAAATGACTCCCTTCTTAGTTACACTGACATGTATGATTCTGCTTCAGAACAAACCCCTCTGAATTTGGTAAACCACCTATTCAAAAAGCTGTGAACGTGAAAACCAAGTTCAACTAAACCGAAGGGGAATAAGCATTATTTAATTTCACTACTTTATATAGGAGTTGTATCTGGTCCCTAACAGTACTCAGAAGAGATCCATTTTAGAATTAAAAACACAGAAATGAAGAAAATCTGGCCAATTTTCTTTACAATCCTAGAGTAGGAAGGTTTTTTTCTAACTATGACTCAAAATCCAAAGCCATAAAAGAAACAACTGATTAATTCAATTATATAGAAGTAAAAATTTCTGCATGTCAAAAAATACCATAGGCTGAAGTACTATCTTACATAGATTGAAAAAAAAATACCATAGGCAAACTCAGAAGACAAATGAGGAACTTTCCAGTGGGTAGATCAGGCTGCCCACATCTAAATCCACTAATTACAAGGGAGAGGCAACCAGAAGAGGCAATAGGAAGTCTTCTTGCCAAAAGAGTGAATCTGAAACTCATCACACTTCTAGACCGAAGTACTGGTTTGTTTGTTTATTTATTTAATTTTTATTTAGAGACAGGGTATCACTTTCTTGTCCAGGCTGGAGTGCAGTGGCACATTTATGGCTCACTGTAGCCTTCAACTCCTGGGCACAAGTGATTTTCCTGCCTCAGCCTCCCGAGTAGCTAGGACTACATGCACATGCCACCACGCCCAGCTAATTTTTTAATTTTTGTAGAGATGGGGTCTCACTATATTGCCCACACTGGTCTCAAACTCCTGGCCTCAAGCCTCCCACCTCAGGCTCCCAAAGTTCTGAGATTACAGGCATGAGCCACTGCACCCAGCCTGAACTAGTAGTTTAAAAGAAATATAAGTGATAGAGATACACATTAATGACACCAAAGAGATGTAATCAGCAAAAAAAAGAGATATTTAAGAGTCATGTGTACTTATGACTAGAAGGGCGAAAAAGAGAAAAGAAAAAAAAAAGTCATGTCAACCAAAATTACAAACACATGGCCCCTTTGGCCCAGCAATCCCGCTTCTGGGAATTCTTAGACACACCTGTACATGTATGAAATTAAGCAGACACAGCGTCATTTGTAATAGCACTAGTAGCAACAGCAAAACGTTGGAAGCAACTCAAGGATCTATATGTACTGACTAGCAAAATAAATTATTGTACAGTCACACAGTGGAATACATGTAGTCATAAAAAGAATGAGAAAGCTCTTTTTGTACTGATGTAGAAAATCACCAAGATAATGTTTAGTGGAAAAATCAAGGTCTAAATCAGGCATCCTCAAACTATGGCCCTTGGGCCACATGCGGGTGTTTTTGCCTATTTGATTTTTTACTTCAAAATAAGATATGTGCAGTGTGCATAGGAATTTGTTCATAGTTTTTTTTAAACTATAGTCCGGCCCTCCAATGGTGAGGGACAGTGAACTGGCCCCCGGTTTAAAAAGTTTGAGGATCCCTGGTCTAAATCAATGATACAATGTGCTACCTTACTGTAAGAAAGAAGAAAAATAAGAATTTATGTTCATATTTTGTTTGCATAAAAATCCACTGGAAGATACAAAGGAAACCAATAAAAGTGGTTAACTATAGGATGAAGGGGTTAGTAAGAAATTGAGTGGAGCCGGACGCGGTGGCGCGCGCCTGTAGTCCCAGCTACTCGGGAGGCTGAGATGGGAGGATCGCTTGAGCCCAGGAGTTCTGGGCTGTAGTGCGCTATGCCGATCGGGTGTCCGCACTAAGTTCGGCATCAATATGGTGACCTCCCGGGAGCGGGGGACCACCAGGTTGCCTAAGGAGGGGTGAACCGGCCCAGGTCGGAAACGGAGCAGGTCAAAACTCCCGTGCTGATCAGTAGTGGGATCGCGCCTGTGAATAGCCACTGCACTCCAGCCTGGGCAACATAGCGAGACCCCGTCTCAAAAAAAAAAAAAGAAATTGAGTGGAAAGGGACAAGAATGAGTGCAAGACCTCCCAAAGTACACTATTTTATATTGTTCTGATTTACGGACAATGTGACTATATCATCTATTCAATATATATGTAAAAGAAATGGTATAGGTATCATCTATTATACATTTAATTATGTGCATAACAACTTGATAATTTAATGATAAATGGATCATGAAGATGAATGAGGTAAATGGGACAAATATTCTTGCACTGGTTCTAGGAGTTCCTTGTGACTCTCAAATATCCCTTTGGGCCCCTAGCATGAACCAGCACCCACCTCCATGAAAAAGATATCTCCATTTGTGTCCGTCCCTGCATGTACCACAAACGTCTGCTTCTTCATGTGCCGGCTGCCGCTGGACCGGATAGAGAGATCACGTCCATTCTGACGAAAGAGATTTTTAGGGACATTCATACATCCTTCTTACAGAGGGCTCTGGGCTCAGAATCCCTCATTCAGCCATTAAATTCATATCAGCTTCCTTAGCACAGTCTCATGGGCTGGCCACTGGCCACCAGGGAAGTGGTCTCAGACTTTCTGGTCTCAGGACCCCTATACTTCTTAAAAATTATTGAAGATCCCAAAGAGCTTTTGTTTATGTGAGTTAAATTTAGATATTTACCATACTAGAAGTTAAAATTGAGAAATTTCTTAAATGTTTACTAATTCATTTATAAATAATTAATAATTCTTAATAATAACCCATTACATGGTAAAATAAATAACATTTTCAATAAAATAATTATATTTTCCAAAAAAAAAAAACAATGAAAAGAGTGGCACTGTTCTACATTTTTGCAAATCTCTTTAATGTTTGGCTTGGTAGCAAATAGCTACATTCTCATATCTGCTTCTGCTTGCAATGAGTTGTAATATGTTGCTTTGGTTGAGGTACATGAAGAAAACCTAACCTCACAAATAAATAACGTATTTGGAAAAGGGAGGAGGTTCAATAGCCTCCTCCAATTATAATAGCCAATTATAATATAATGTAATTATAATATATAATAATAATAATTATATATAATTATAGTATAGTATAATTATTATTATAATATAGTTATTATTATATATATATATATTTTTTTTTGAGACAGAGTCTCGCTTTGTTGCACAGGCTAGAGTGAGTGCCGTGGCGTCAGCCTAGCTCACAGCAACCTCAAACTCCTGGGCTCGAGTGATCCTTCTGCCTCAGCCTCCCGAGTAGCTGGGACTACAGGCATGCGCCACCATGCCCGGCTAATTTTTTTTTATATATATATCAGTTGGCCAATTAATTTCTTTCTATTTATAGTAGAGACGGGGTCTCGCTCTTGCTCAGGCTGGTTTTGAACTCCTGACCTTGAGCAATCCGCCCACCTCGGCCTCCCAAGAGCTAGGATTACAGGCGTGAGCCACAGCGCCCGGCCTATTATATTATTTATAGTTATAATAATAACGATAATTATTATGTTATACTATTATAATATAATATATAAATAGCCAATTTATATTTCAGATAAATGTGTATATTCTTCTTTGACACTATGCCAGAACTTGAGAAGTAGCAGTTATTTAAAGTTAGCTGCAATGTAGAATCTGAAATCTGATATGTGAAAACACGTCAATGAACATTTTATGCTGTTACATTAAAATCCATTTATCTGCCTTACATTTTGAGTAGATCTTTTATCCATACTTGAATTTATAACATCACACATTAGTATTTGGAAAATACCGGTTCACTGAGTTAATGCAGCTCTTCCAAATGTTGCCACATTTCATTACACAATATTTAAAAAAATCATACTCATTACTATTATCACCAATCTCATTAGAAAAGTCTTAAAATTGGGAAGCTTCAAGCTCAAAAGTCTCCCCAAATTCTTACTTTCACTTAAAAGTTGAATCTTATCATTGGTGACAAATACTGTCAGTTGTTTTCCTTGAAAGAACAAGCTCACTTTAGTAACTTTATTTTTTTCTTTTTTCTTTTTTTGAGATAGAGTCTTGCTTTGTTGCCCAGGCTAGAATGAGTGCCGTGGCATCAGCCTAGCTCACAGCAACCTCAAACTACTGGGTTCAAGCAATCCTGCTGCCTCAGCCTCCCGAGTAGCTGGGACTACAGGCATGTGCCACCATGCCCAGCTAATTTTTTCTATATATATTAGTTGACCAATTAATTTCTTTCTATTTATAGTAGAGATGGGGTCTTGCTCTTGCTCGGGCTGGTTTTGAACTCCTGAACTCGAGCAAACCGACCGATTCGGCCTCCCAGAGTGATAGGATTACAGGCGAAAGCCACCGCGCCCGGCCACTTTAGTAACTTTAGAGAGAATACCTGCCAAATACCCAACTATGAATAACCATAGTTTTTTGGTCATTCTTTCAAGTAAAAATGATGTTCCATGAACAAAGCTTCTAGCTCACCCTGCAACTCAAACTGTCGCAAATTGCTCTTCCTCAAAACAACCATCATACTTGGGTTTGCAGCAGAAATGCTTTATGTATATTTCCCATTTTGTCAGATAGAATATTAAAAAGATATATAATCAATGACCAAAACTTAACAAAATTAATGATTTTCACTGTTTCATTAAGAAAATTCTTAAGTAAAACTGTTTTTTGTTTTGTTTTTTTAGAGACAGGATCCCACTCGGTCACCCACGCTGGAGTGCAGTGGTGCAATCATAGCTCACTGCAACCTCAAACTCCTGGGCTCGAGCAATCTTCCCAATTCAGCCTCCGAAACAGCTAGGACTACAGGTATGTGCCACTATATTTGGTTAATTTTTAAATTTTTTGTAGAGACAGGGTCTCGTTATGTTGCCCAGTCTGGTCTTGAACTCCTGACCTCAAATAATCCTCCCACCTTGGCCTCCCAAAGCTCTGGGATTATAGGCATGAGCCACTGCACATGGCTCATGTGCAGTGGCTCAGTTTTTAAAAAACTGAGAGTGCAAAAGGTGAGGAATACAATAACTACTAACATAGTTTGGGGCCACTGCCTTCATTTGTGTTAAGGTGCCAGCAGTTTTACCTGCCTCTGCTTTTATACTATCAGTGCAAATGTCAACCCATTGGAAAAGACAAGTAACATTTTAGTATTATGATGAAAATAGTTTTCACCTTGTGTATTCTCAGAAGTTCACAGACCACACACATAGAAACTACTGCACTAGGATGGTTTTAGTACAGAGAACCACATCACAGAATAGCTGAAGCCTCATCTAGAGCCAAAGATTACTGTCCAATTTTCAAAACTAGGGGTTAACTGGACTACAGAGTAACACAAGCCAAGAAAAGACTGATGGGGAAGTATCTGCATTAGGCCAGAAGGCCCAAGCCAGGGAGGCTGACAAGTGTAGTAGAAGGGGAACCTAAAGGAGGGCCCAGATATGCTTACCAGGTTCGCCAGCTGATCAAGCACCTCATTGATTTGCTGGCTGTACACAAGCCCAATATGGGACTTTCCCATTAGGCGCCTCACTTTCTTTCGGATGTCATTCTTATTTACCTGAAAAGCCAAAACAGGAATCTTAATAAGGGATCTGTCCTCCTCTTGACTGAAGTAGACGGAAGAGAATGTAGTAGGTTTCCTACTAGTTGACAGAAATGGAATTCTGAAAGACCACATCACTGAATATGACAGAAACCTTTCAACTGTATATTCTGCGAACTTGCTGGGAAGAAAAGCTCTGGCTTTACCTCTAATTAGCTTCTGCAGAAGAGTGGCTCTTGGAGCAATTCTGGTTCCTCCCTATCCTCAACCAAGACTGCAACATTTGCCCCTAAAGGGGCTCTAAAACCCCCTAGGGCTCCACAATATAATAATTTAGAAGCAATGACCTACAGTGGCAACATCTGGATTCAGCTGCAGGCAAAACACCTCTGAAGGTTTAGGATCATCATCCCTTCCCAAACAGGTGATGATCCTTAACCTTCAGAGAGTGTTGGCTGCAAAATGAGATCCAGTGTTGCCACTATTCCCAACCAGAGTCAACTGGTACCCTGGAATTCAAGGGAGTAGAGTGAACCTCACAACATAAAATGAAGCAAATTAAGAGAGGCATTCTCTGCATTTCATCGACTGATCTCTTCACATTTAGAGAGGCTGGGGAGGACAGGAGGAGGAAAAACTCAGTGGCTCCTTCTCAAAACAGCTCTCTTCTACCCACCAACCCCAGACTTATTTTTCCCTTTCAGAGCATGACTCTTCTATTTGGTAACACACTTCTTCCACAGTTATAAAACAAAGTACAACCAAATCAAGCTAGAACCTACCATTACTTTGTTAATGGGTAGCTTTTTTTTATAGCTATAGAAATTCTCTAAGATAAAGGGCTGAGCTAAAAAATGAATTCTGAGCATTCTAAGGTTTTAGAGTCTACTACTGGAAAAAAAAATTTTTTTAACTCATTGTCTTCTGTGGGGAGTTCTGTTGGCATCCTAAAACTACTCAGCCTATATAAAATTCAAAATAAACAGATAGTATGGAATCATTAGTTACTTTTACACTTTACAGTATTTCTTAGCAAAATAGCCTAACAACTTCAGATCACATATAGGCTGGGAGAGGCCTCAGACTTTTAGTTAGGAAGAGAGCCCTAGTAAGATACTTTGACAGCTTCCCAATTGTGCCAGAATTTAGGTGATAGGAATAAGCCTGCTATTTTAGCAGTATCTGTCAGCAGTAACTGGATAGCAAAATTGACATTACCTTCATCAGCAGCATGTAGGAGATAAGGTTGTGCAAAAGCGTGGCCAGCAAGCGATCTTCATCATCCTCTAGGCGCTTCCGATCATGTTCTCCAAGAGATAGATATCTAAGCAGAAAACCAGGCACAAGTCAGTCCTCAGGTAGGAGACCACAGAACTAACTGGAAGGAAGCTGAATTTGTATTTTCCCAAGGGTTTTCTAAGCCCCATACCTGTCGATCATTTCCTGGGGACCCTGGTCCATACCCATCCCTTCTCTCTCCAACATAACAGCATCTAAGAACGCATCTTCCCAGAACTGCATTTGGTCCCATAAAGTAGAACGCTCTTTGCCTGTGTAGAATCAAGGGTTATCTTAGGGGGTTATTTAACATTTAAAGAATATAGCTGTCAAACAAAAATAAAGAGTAAACTCCAGATAAAAGGGAGTCATCACAAATTCCAGGGCAAAGGAAACACAAACCTCTCTACCCCAGATCTAATATTCCTGCCACCAGCCCCAGATGCCTCCAAGTAAGGCCCAGTCCCTCCCAAGAAGGAGGGATGAACACAGCACACAAAGAAATGTGGTTACTTATAGAAAAGGTCTCCATAGCAGCATCCTCTAACTGGTCCCACATCGATCCTTTGTCCCTTCCTGCCAATTTGTGAACAGGAAGGACCATGGTAGCAAGAAAGGAAAGAAAGGAAGACAGAAAGACAGAGGCTGTTGATTAATACCAAAATCCAATCTCGTCTAGTTTTCACCCACTGCTTATTCCAGACCCAGTAAGTTGCTTGCTTCAGATGAAAATGCTATCTAATGTCAGCATTGAGATCAGCAAAAAGCAAGCAGCTTCTTTGGTGCTACCCTCTGCCCTGGCTGAGCCCAGCTTTCTTCCAGTGCAAGGGGTTTCCCAGACTACTCACCTAGGAGTCCCTCATAGAGGTAGACTCGCTGGCTCACATCTTCAGAAGAGCGAATTGGGCTGCCTGCCAGCTTCTCCTTTACGCTTGGCTTCAAGCTGTGGGCTTTACCCTACAGAGAAGGGGTGATAGGTCAGCTGCCAGAGGTACCAATAAAGAGAAGCAAAGAAAACCAAGCATCTCACTAAGAGGCATGCACACTTATGCACCAGTCACCATCCATTAGCAACATAATCACCAGTACTCCTGATTCTGCTAGTCTGCTTGGTCTAGGATTTGACCAAGTCAACCTGATACTTCTGCTTTCTGTTACTATCTCCTAAACCATGCTATCAAGTTTTCATTTTGATTTACCTTTACTCTTTAGTCCTTATAAAACTATTTTCTCCTTAAGAAAAAAGTCAGCCTAATTCTCCATGTAGTAGCATGACACAGAGGAAAGAACACAGGGTTGGAAGTCGGATTAACCAAGGTTCAGATCCCCACCTCTTATTAGCTGTGTGACCTTAGGCACAAAACTTAGTTTCTATGAGCCTCATTTTCCTCATCTGCAAAAAGAAATTTATAATACCTACCTCATAAGACAAGGACTAAATTTAAAAAATAAAAATAGGCCGGGCGTGGTGGCTCATGCCTGTAGTCCTAGCTCTCTGGGAGGCCGAGGCGGGCGGATTGCTCGAGTTCAGGAGTTCGAAACCAGCCTGAGCAAGAGCGAGACCCCGTCTCTACTATAAATGGAAAGAAATTAATTGGCCAACTAAAAATATATACAAAAAATTAGCCAGGCATGGTGGCGCATGCCTGTAGTCCCAGCTACTCGGGAGGCTGAGGCAGGAGGATCGCTTGAGCCCAGGAGTTTGAGGTTGCTGTGAGCTAGGCTGACGCCACAGCACTCACTCTAGCCTGGGCAACAAAGCAAGACTCTGTCTCAAAAAAAAAAAAATAAAAAAATAAAAATAAAAATAAAAATAAAGTACTTAACAGTGCCTGGCAAATGGCTGGTAATTGATAAATGTTAATTTCCTCTTTCCTATCATCTCTTACTGCCCCTGGGAAATATTACTAACTTTATCTGCCACTTCTGCAGTATTAGACTTTCTATACCTCAAAACAAGATTGTCAACTAGGTAAGAAGTAGGTAATATCACATTTCATGACACATGGAACAGAATAAGCAGAGAAGCAAAGGTTATTAGGCAAAACCTAATTAGTGTAACTCAATGCCAGTCACCTGGTTCACAGCCTGATACTTTATTCAATGGACCATACTGACTTAATATCATTTATTTCCTGTTAAAACAGCCTTTTTTGAGCCAAGAAATTCGGGGAACTACTCTCAGCAACTCAACTGTACAAAGAGCCCTTGCCCACTAGCACAGGACAAGTACAAATCTATCCCAAGAAGTTTCCAGGAAAGGTAGCACACAGCTGAATGGCTTCTTACAAGACCGATACTCCACCATACTTATCCTGGCATCCAGAATAGAAGCACACTGGAATAAGTTTAAATGTACTTATTAGAATGGACTATTTAGAGGAGTGACATCAGCAAGGTGGCCCTCTAGAAGCCCCTAGTGCTTGTCCCCCTCACAAAGACAGCCACAACAATGAATAAACAATTACATTTTAACCAAAAAGCTGAATGAGAGTGCTGTAGTGCATCAGAGGAGTAACAGAAACCCTGGTGAGCACAGAAACTCAGGATGACCAGTTTAAGAACGGAAGGACATCAAAGTTGCAGAGTCTCATAAAAAGAAAAAAAAAATAAAAAAAAAAAGAACGGAAGGACACACCAGGCTTCCACTGCCCCATCCTGTAATCAGGATCAGCTGGGAACAAGGATGAACTACTTCCTACAGCAAGGAGGTAAGCAAGGGGATCCCTGCAACCACCAACAGCTTGGACACCACTGCTAATTGCCTGACATGCCCAAGCCAAGCTGTGAGCAGCTGTTACACCCTTCTGCATGGATCCAAGCAGAGGTAGAGTTGCTCCTCCTACCCCAACCCCCACAGGAAGCAGTACCCTATCTATTGGGAAAAAACAGTACCTTGGCCACTAACTACAGCCACGCCTCCCCAGTGCCTAAGTTGAGGCAGCAACCTCCCAGGAAACAGTGCCTTGGCAGCCCAGGGCGGTCATGTACCCCCAGTACCTAAGCTGAAGTGGTGCCCTGTATCCCAGGGAAACAGTGCCTGAGCTGAACAGAAGAGTTATAACTCCCCATCAAGCCTGAGGTGAATTGGTACACTGCCCCCAAGGGAATCAGTGCCCTGGCCAAACTGAGTAGCTGTGCATTCCAGGGCTGAGCTGATTGAGTACCCTGTGTCCCAGGGAAATGGAGCAGTGGCTGAACTGAGACATCCCAACCCTACAGGTCAAATTCCAGTACCCCACTTTGCTGGAGCTGTACTAGGCCCCTAGAGTCTGAATTGCTGAGATAAAATTGCTGAATTGCCTTAGACCCTAGGGAGAGGTGTCATTACTGTGCTGCTACCTGATGCCCCAGGGCCCAAATGACAGCTGTGATCTGCCCTTCTGGGGTATTTATTGCCCTTGCACCTGACCTGATAGAACTCTGGGATACTGCCAAGCCCCACTATTCCAGGGTCTAGAGTCACTACCACTTGGTGCCTTCCTCCCATGGAAGCTGAGCTGCCATCCCAGGAAACCTATTGGCTCTGGTTTCAAGTGTAGCTGTACCCTGCTCCCCAGGCCCAAACCTCTGGAGTACCCCTTCTTCCCCAGAGTAGGGCCAGTGCAGTGTTCTGCCCCCCAGCTATGACCCAGCCCTCAGGAGTGCTCAGAGTCACATATACTGGCTCTATGGGTAACCCACATCCAACCTTGCCACAGAGACCTTGCACACAAAGATCCAGGTGCCACAGATTTGTGAGACCATAAACCTAGAACCCCAGCCCCACAGCTGCTCTGAGCACCTGCACCTGGAACCCAGGACTGCTGCAGCTGCTTGTAGCCCATGTCAGACCTGACATCAAAAGGAATCCCCTTGGCTTAATCTCCCCATTGTGAGGAAAATGAGAATAGGATGATCTCCAAAGCTCTTGGCACCAAGGACATTAACAACTTATATGGAAATGCCACAAACTTCTATAGCTTAGGTCACTGAAGCGCCCACAGTTATTGTTAATGTTGAACATAGCTGGAGAAGCTGCAGGGAGACTATACCACTGAACCTATCCAGAAACAGTCACCACACTCTTCCCAGCCAGCACACTAAAACCCAACTGTAGGTGAAAGTCTTTCTCTGCAAGGCCACTCTAGAAAGTCTGGAAGAGGGACTGTCCCACCAGATGCATGGACATCAACGCAGGGACACAAGAACATGAAAAAGCAAGGACATATGACATCACCAAAGGAACATCATAACTTTCTATTAACAGACCCCAATGAAAAAGAAATTAATGAATTGCCAGAAAAGGAATTCAAAATAATGATCTTAAGGAAAAAAACCTTGCAGCCAAGAACACTATACCTAGCAAAACTATCCTTCAAAAATAAGGGACAAATAAAGTCTTTTCCAGAGAAGCAAAAAGTGAAGTAATTCATCACACTAGGCAGGCCTTACAAGAAATGCTCAAAGGAGTCCTACATCTGGAAGTAAAAGACAATAACCACTATCATGAAAACAAACAAAAGTATAAATCTCACTGGTAGAGCAGATATACACAGGAGAAAAAGAAAACAATCAAGCTTTATCACTACAGAAAAACACTAAACCACAGTGATAGGCAAGAAGGAACAAAGGATATAAAAAGTAGACAGAAAACAATAAAATGACAGGCCAGGAGTGGTGGCACAAGCCTGTAATCTCAGCACCGTGGAGGCCAAGGAGGAGGATCACTTGAGGCCAGGAGTTCGAGACTAGTATGGGCAACATAGTGAGACTCCAATTCTTCAAAAAATATAGCCAGGTGTGATGGTACATGCCTATAGTCCCAGCTACTCAGAAGGCTGAGGCAGGAAGATCTTTCTCTTGAGCCTAGGAATGCAAGGCTACAGTGAGATATGACAGTACAACTGCACTCCAGCCTCCATGATAGAGAGAGACCCTGTCTCTAAAAATTAAATTTCCAAAATAATAATAAAATGACAGGAGTAAGTTCTCACCTATCAATAATAACCTGAATGTAAATGAATTAAATTCCCCACTTAAAAGATACAGACTGGCTGAATGGATAATAAAACATGACTCAAATATATGCTGCCTACAAGAAACTCATTTCACCAGTAAAGGCACACTAGACTAGGCCAGGTGTAGTGGCTTATGCCTCTATCCCAGCACTTTGGAAGGCTAGGGTGGAAGGATTGCTTGAGGTCAGGAGTTCGAGACAAGCTTAGACAACATAGTGAGACTTCGTCTCTACAAAAAAAAAATAGATGCCAGACATGGTGGCTCATGCCTGTAATCCTAGCACTGGAGGAGGCCAAGGCAGAAGGATTGCTTGAAGTCAGGAGTTCAAAACCAGCCTGAGCAAGAGTGAGACCCTGTCTCTACATAAAAAAAAAAAAAAAGAAAAAGAAAGAAAGAAAAGAAAAATTAGCTAGGCCTAATTGTATGTGCCTATAGTCCTAGCTACTCAGGATGAGGCAGGAGGATTGCTTCAACCCAGGAGTTTGAGGCTGCAGTGAGCAATGATCGTACTACTTCAACCTGGGTGACAGAGAGACTCCCTGTCTCTTAAAAAAAAAAAAAAAAAAAAAAAAGACTTATATACACTTAAAGTAAAGGGATAGAAAAAGATACTCTGTGCAAATGGAAACCAAAAGCAAGCAGGAATAGCTAAACTTATATCAGACAAAACAGACTTTAAATCAAAAACTGTCAAAACAGACAAAAAAGATTATATAATGATAAAAGGATTAATTCAACATGAGGATATAACAATTGTAAATATATATACATACCCAACACCCAACAGATATATAAAGCAAATATTATTAGGTATAAAGGGAGAGATAATCGCTAATAAAAGCTGGGGAATTTAACACCCTGCTCTCAGATCATCTAGACAGAAAACCAAAAAAGAAACATTGGATTTAAACTGTACTTTGGACCAAATAGACTTAATAGACATTTATAGAACATTTTATTCAATAGCTGCAAAATACATGTTTTTTTCATTAGCACGTGGAACATTCTCCAGGATAGACCACATGTTAGACCCCATAAAACAAGTCTTAAGAAATTTTTAAAAAGTGAAATTATATCAAGTATCTTTTCTGCACAATTCTACCAAACATTTAAAGAAGAACTAATACCAATTCTTTCCAAACTCTTCCAGAAAATAGAAGAGGAGGGAATTCTTTCAAACTCATTATTCAAGGCCAGCATTACCCTGATACCAAAACCAAACAATGACACAACAACAACAAAAAAGAAAATTATAGGCCAATATCTCTAATAAAATAAACTGAATCTGGCAGCACATTAAAAAGATCATTTACCATGATCAAGTTGTCCCACTTGATCCCAGAGATACAAGGATGGTTCAACATAAATCAATAAACGTGATACATCACATCAACAAAATGAAGGACAAAAACCATATGATCATCTCAACAGATGCAGAAAAAGCATGTGATAACACTCAACATCCCTTCATGATAAAAACTTTCAACAAGTTAGGTACAGAAGGAACATACCTCAACACAATAATTAAGGTCATATATGACAAACCTACAATAAACATCAAACTAAATGTGGAGGCTGGGCGCGGTGGCTCATGCCTGTAATCCTAGCACTTTGGGAGGCCGAGGCGGGAGGATTGCTTGAGCTCAGGAGTTCAAGACCAGCCTGAGCAAGAGCGAGACCCTGTCTCTACTATAAATAGAAAGGAATTAGCCAAACAATTAAAAATAGAAAAAATTAGCCGGGCGCGGTAGCACGCGCCTGTAGTCCCAGCTACTCGGGAGGCTGAGGCAGGAGGATCACTTGAGCTCAGGAGTTTGAGGTTGCTGTGAGCTAGGCTTATGCCACAGCACTCTAGCCCAGGCAACAGAGTGAGACTCTGTCTCAAACAAAAACAAAAACAAAAAAACTAAATGTGAAAAAGATGAAAGCTTTCCTCTAAGATATGGAACAAGACAAGGATGCCCACTTTCACCACTATTATTCAACATAGTACTGGAAGTCCTACCCAGAGCAATTAGGCAAGAGAAAGAAATAAAGGGCACCCAAACCGGAAAGAAGGAAGTCAAGTTATCCCTGTTTGCACAGACAACACAATCTTACATACAGAAAACCCTAAAAGCTCTATCAAAAAAAAACCAGAATTGGCTGGGCACGGTGGCTCATGCCTGTAATCCTAGCACTCCAGGAGGCTAAAGCAGGAGGATCGCTTGAGATCAGAAGCTGGAGACCAGCTCAAGCAAGAGCAAGACCCTGTCTCCACCAAAAATAGAAAAATTAGTTGGGCATGGTGTGCACCTACAATCCCAGCTACTCAGGAGGCTGAGGCAGGAGGATCGCTTGAGCCCAGGAGTTTGAGGTTGTGGTGAGCTATGATGACGCCACTGCTCTGTAGACAGAGTGAGACTCTGTCTCAAAAAACAAATAAATAAAAAAAAAACAACCTTCAGAACTGATAAGTGAATTCAGTTAATTGGCAGGATATAAAATTGTCATATAAAAATCAGTAGCATTTCTATACACCAACAATGAATTGGTGGAAAAAGAAATCAAGAAAGCAATCCCATTTACAATAGCTATAAAAAAGAAAAAATAACCAGGAATAAATTTAAGGAGGTAAAAGATCTCTACAAGGTAAATATGAAACACTGATGAAAGAAATTGAAGGAAGCACAAAAAAAATGTACAGATACCCCATGTTCATGGCTTGGAAGAATTAATATTGTGAAAATGACCATACTACCAAAAGTGATCTATAAATTCAATGCAATCCCTATCAAAATACCAATGATAGGCCAGGCGTGGTGGCTCATGCCTGTAATCCTAGCACTCTGGGAGGCCGTGGTGGGCGGATCGCTCGAAGTCAGGAGTTCGAAACCAGCCTGAGCAAGAGCGAGACCCCGTCTCTACTATAAATAGAAAGAAATTAATTGGCCAACTAAATATATACAGAAAAAAATTAGCTGGGCATGGTGGTACATGCCTGTAGTCCCAGCTACTTGGGAGGCTGAGGCAGAAGGACTGCTTGAACCCAGGAGTTTGAGGTTGCTGTGAGCTAAGCTGATGCCACGGCACTCACTCTAGCCTGGGCGACAAAGCAAAACTCTGTCTCAAAAAAAAAAAAACAAAAAAACAAAACAATGATATTCATTTTGTGAGGGAAATAAAAATTAATCCCAAATGACTCTCTTATAAACTATTTGTAAATGTCATTTATTCATTAGTTTTTGACTTAATTTTTAAAATATTTATTTTGAATCAACTCTTTTATTACAAAAGGCTTGAGGTCTTATCCCTCCCATATAAGACCCAATACATTGTCAGCACAAAGAAAAACTAAATAAATAAAAGAGCCTGGTTAGACTCAAAGAACAGTTAAGGCTCATTAACTTGAGTAGTCTTATTGACTCTCAATCCTCTTCCCAACCTTCACTCTGGGAGGTCACTGGCTCCATTAGAAACATACATGCAAAAGGCCCTGGAGGTAGGAATGATCACTAGTGTTAAATAATTGATTTTATTTAAATTCTATCTTCCATTCTCCCCACAGACCAAAGAGAAGGACCTTTGAGCTCTTGCAAAGAAAATCCATTCTCATCTCTCATAAAGTGGCAAGGGTTTCAGACTGTTTTAATACTGTCTGAAGATGCACATACATACATACTGAAAAGCAGTGTGTCTAAAGCAAGAACTAAAAAGAATTCATCTCATTCCAATGGATCACGGGCTTATTGTGTAATCTAAGGAAGACTTTTTTCCTTAAGGCTTCGTTCCCTCACCTATTAGAAGAGACCATTCATAGCAATATGCTGAATTGCAAACTTCCTAAAAGTGGGAATCATGCCTTATTCATCCCTATTTCTTTAGTACAGAATCTGGTACTTAGTAAATCACAGATGTTTATTAATGAATGAAAACTTCAAATAACTGTTAGGAATATTCTAAAATAAAATGCTATTTTAAGGTGCTATATAAATAGAGCAGTGACCAGAATAACACTGGACTATTTCACAGAAATAGGTAGACTAGCACTAAATGAGAGCTATAATTGCCCTGACATTGCCAAAAAGGTATTGCTTTGTCTGTTTTAAACTTGGGGTTTATTACTTCATATGATTGGAAACTCTTATCTGACTGGGCAGGAAGCCTAACTCATCAATGATTCAAGAGAGGGTTCTAAAAGTACAGATCACGGAGTCAAATGACTCTGAAAAAATCCTTAAGAAACATTTCCTTAAAGCCAAATATATGAGGATTATCTATTCCTTATTTAGCCCTTCTCACTTATCATCTCTTAACTTTTCATTCACTTCTAATCCACTTCCCTCCCCCATTAAAGTAATGGTCTTCTTTTGGTAGTAAACAAAGCTTACAAAGATGGTGCTTGTGGCAGAGTTGGTCTCAATTTCACTATCAGACAAAGTGCCCCGAGAGCCTGCCAAGTGGGCACCGCCCTCGCCACCTGGTCCATCACCTGCATTGCTACTCAGGTCACTGTCTGCTCCAAGGGTCTCTCCAGAACTATTACTCACCTGGAAAGGAAAAAAGGTAGTATGAGAGATTCCCCAGGGATGGGCCCCAGAAATGCCAAGCTGTTAGAGATTTTTGCTACCACACACAAAAAAATCAAATTTCAAAGGTGTGTCAGATAGTCTCCAGAAGTACCTTCTTTATAAGATGAGGAGAAGCTCTGGGTGAAATCTCATGTATACACACCTATGACAGGTAAACATCTCCACCAGGAGAACCATGTTAACCTGAGACTAAGAACAGCCTCCAGAGAGAAAGTAGCTCCCTTTTCCAAAGAGGATGTCCATATCCCACCCACCAACATGCCAGTGTGGTGTTCCCCTACCACGGTGCTAACTTCAGAATCCTGACTTGAGCTGCGGATCATAACAGCTGGACTCACACCAAGGACAGAGTCTTGATCGGTCCTCTGAAACAAGACACAGGGACACAGACGCATTAGGGGAAGTGTTCAGTCCTCTCAGTTTCCCTCAGAAATACTGTACCTTCTTCTTTCTCTCTATCCCCACCCTTCTGTTATCATCCCTAAAGAGGTCATGAGCAATTAATTTTTCCTGAATATAAAATATGTATGACTTATGTAATAAAAAAGAAATAATACACATGAAAGAAATACATGCTCACTATAGAAAATACATGAAGAAATAAGAATAAGCTATAAATCTACCACCCACATTAACCATTGTTTTTAGTGTATTTCCTTTAAGTCTTTTCTAAATATGTTTAGAAAATAAAATTGGAATCATACCGTAGATAGCTTTATAAACATTTTCCTATGTCACTAAATTTTTGAAAACACAATCTTTAATGGATACTAATATTGCATCACATGGATGTATTATACTTATTTAATCATTCCCCTATTATTGGATATTTATGTTATTTTGAGGTTGTTGTTTCATTTTGTGTTTGTTTTTTTTTTTAACTTAAAGAAATATTCTGAGATAGCACATTTAATCCTTACAATTTTCAACAAGGTTGTCACAAACCTGGGAACTAGATGTCAGGCTCACACCACTGTCTGCGCTGATCTGGGACTTTTTCTCTTCTGTCTCACCAAGGTCAAAGACAGGTTTGAGTACTTCAGGCCCTGAGTAGGGGAAGACTTTAGTTACTCAGTACACAAAGGCAAGGGGCAGGCTGGTGAAGGGAATGGGACAGTAGCACAGCCTGGTCCCAGACCTGTTCGGCCCATCCCAGTCACCTTTCCAGGGACTGCCCCCCACTCAGGACCCACTGGAAGAAGAGGTCACCAGATGCCTTAAGAACCAAGTAGGACAAACTGGACCTGGTCTCAAAGGTTCTAAAGCCATCTTCTCAACCTGAGAAAATTCTGAGCAAATCATCTTAAAACAGAAAAGCTGGCCGGGCGCTGTGGCTCACGCCTGTAATCCTAGCTCTTGGGAGGCCGAGGCGGGCGGATTGCTCAAGGTCAGGAGTTCAAAACCAGCCTGAGCAAGAGCGAGACCCCGTCTCTACTATAAATAGAAAGAAATTAATTGACCAACTGATATATATAGAAAAAATTAGCCGGGCATGGTGGCGCATGCCTGTAGTCCCAGCTACCCGGGAGGCTGAGGCAGAAGGATCACTTGAGCCCAGGAGTTTGAGGTTGCTGTGAGCTAGGCTGACGCCACGGCACTCACTCTAGCCTGGGCAACAAAGCGAGACTCTGTCTCAAAAAAAAAAAAAAAAAAAAAAAACAGAAAAGCTCCACAAACAAATATCTAAACCACATTCCACGGCACTCAGAATCAGAGTTTCACTGGTGCCCGAGACCATTTAAGGGTCCCAGGTCACTCAGTGTTTCCCAAACAAATGCATCTAAAGGAGCTAGAAAAGGTTAGGCCCCAGGAAATTAAAAAACACTACCTGATTTGGGGGTACTGCCTACCCCCACCCTACAGATTCAATATTTGAGATAAAAACCACCCCCATTTTCCCCCGCCCACCCAAAATGGTATGGCAGAAGGACAGAATGACAGAAAGCAAGAAAGCGTGCCTAGGCAAGCCACCAGAGAGAGAGTTGGGTAGCTACAGACTCAACACGGAGGGACAGCAACCATCTCTGCCAACTTTACCCACAGGCCTTCTAACAGGTGAGGGAGACATCAGCCAATGAAGGCCACTAAAATAGGCAAACTTCTCCCCACCAGCTCTGAAGCATACAGAACCAAGTTCTAGGGATTTCATTCAGTAGACACCTTGATTATAGCCTGATTGCTATGAGGGAAGGAGCAAAGAAGCAGCCTACAAACCACACCTAGGAGTCACATATCACCTACCTGGTTTCATTTCAAACACCCTCCAAGAGCAAATTTGGGGTGGGGCTGACAAAGGAAGCCTGCCCCAACTGGGCCTGGGGAGTTGGCAGGTATGGGAGACTTGGGAACAGGAAGGGGCATTTGTTCCTTACTCTGTTTTTCCAAAGCTTTTTGCTTTTTCACTTCCTGGTGCTTGTTCCACAATTCTACCCCAGATGCAATGCAAGCGGGAGAGAAAGACAGAGAGAGTCAGAGGCTGGTCAGACAGGCGAAATGGAAACCCACCCACCCAAGTTGATTCCGTTTCAGGCACAGGATTATCAATCAAGAGATATCTTCGTGGGGAAGGGGTGGGGAATCAAGAGATCCAATGCCTTCCCCCAAATTCATGAACTAAAGACTTCAAATTTCTAATTCTAATCCTATTATGGCAGTAAAAACTCTGCAGAATGTTAGGGCTGGAAGGGCCCTTGTGAAGCAGCTTCATTTTTACATGAGGAAAACTGATCCTAAATAAAGAGGATCTTCAGCCCTTGCTCAAGATCATGTAACTTAGGATCAGTTTAAACTTCTACCACATCATGCTGTCTCTGCCAAATGAGCTGGGGAATGGCAATTTTTACAGATTTCAGATAAGACGGGCAATCACCTCAAGTAGCCAAAGGGTTTCAGAAGCATGGGCACCAATCAGTTTGATTCACTGGACTGGACAGAGGCCACTCATGCAGTCAGCATGCCTCCCTATTGCTACCTGAGAAACCAAGGCACCATCAGAAGCAGTTCCTATACTACCAAGAGACCCATTCTTAGCCAGTCATCTGGGAAAATGCTTCCAGTAGAGGTGACAGGACATAAAATGGTCAAGACTAGCTTCTTAGCATGGGAAAGCAGACAGAATACCAATCATAGCAATTCTTTTCCTGGATGGAACTTCAGAGTTTATTTAGTATGATCTCCTCATTTCACAGCTGAGGAGACAGAGACCCTGAGAGGGGAATTGATTTACCCAAAGTTTCATTCCTAGCTGGGGGCAGATATAGGACTAAAACTCCAACCTCCAGACCGGCAGGTTAGTACTTTTTCTAGAACATCACATCAGGCAGGAGAAAGCCAGAGCTGACTGCCTCTAGAATTATATTATGCTGGCTAGGGAAGTGTAGTGCCCCTAAAAAGGAAACTGGTTCCTCACTACCATTGATGGGAACATAGGGCAACTGCTAATGATCATGGCAAAAGGCATCAGCTGGAAGCATAGTGCCAAAGGACCTAGAACCAGAAAAAGAAAGATATAACCTAGATGACTGAAGGTCAAGTAGGGAGTAAGCCAAACAGAGATGACACTGAGCTCACTAAGGCACTGCCTTAGTGGGAATGGAGAAACTAAATATAAGTAAGACTTTAATCAAGTCCAGTGAGGAGGAGTTCAAAGAAGAGCTGACTCAGAAACCTATATCTCTAAGGCCCAGAACACAGGAAAACCCCATGTCTGGGGCTGCCAGACAAGACCCAGAGGAGCAAATTCCAGGGCCGTGTAATGGTTGAATGGGGTGAAACTGGTTTCAGAGACCCAGATGATCATAATTTTATAGCCTAAAATTGCATCTGTAAACTTCCTAATAGCTTCCAGGAACTCACATGTCCTCTAGACTATGAAGAAATACAGATGTAAACAAAAAGAGGGGCTAGACTGTGAAGAAATGCAGATGTAAACAAAAAGAGGGGCTAGACTGTGAAGAAATGCAGATGTAAACAAAAAGAGGGGCTAGGAGTATAGCTCAGACTCCCCGCACTAAGCCTCCCGGGACCCTCTAAACAAAACTTCCATTCCTCAAAGACATAGGTGGGAGTGGCTGGAGATGAAGCTTAAGGAATAGAGAATTACAAAGAAATGTCATTAGAAATGGACACAGACCTATCTTCTTCTCTAGAAAGCAAAGCATGGGGAAGAGAAAGGCGGGATTCTGAATGAATTGAGAATAGAGAGGGATATTTAAGAAACCAGAACCCCTCCACCACAAAACACAGTGATACATACCAATAGATGCTACAAAATTCTCTTCCTTTAAACTTCTGGTGTCTGGTTCCTTGGGACCTTTTCCTGTGGCACTTGATGCCCGAGGTCCCAGCTGGGGAACTCTTAGCTGTGCCATAGCCTTTGGGTCCCCCCGCCCAGCCAGGCCAGGATCCTTGCCAACTGGGGTACTTATACTTTCTGTTGGACTTCTCTTTCGCTTATCTGGTTCTAAGGAAAAAAAATCAAAAATAAAAAGAAGTCAAAAGAGGTAATAAGTAGGAATCAAGGCACAAAGATGAGGTGAGAGAAGCCAGCAAGTGGAATGAAGAAATGCAGGGAAAGAAGAGCTGACATTTTTCATGACAGAAAAATATCCACTACATATAAACATGCACTAGAAAATAAAATTCCAAAGCCTGATGAGAAGCAGTATGGAACTGGGAAACTTGTCAAGGAGACAAGTACATTTTCTCTCTTTTAGAGATAAGTGGGAGAGTTGTGGATGGCGTGATGCCCAGCTGGTATAATCCCTACCTTTGCTATAGTAGTGGGTCTGGGCGATCTCCAGAAGCCCAAAGATGCTGGCCATGCCACCCAGACCTGCATGGGCATAGGACTGCTCCAGACTGAGGACTGTGCACTTGAGGAGATCTAACATTCCCTTGTACACCTTTCGACTGATCTCCTGCAACAATAACCCAGGGGCTAGCGTTGGCAAAATTGTCTTTGGTGTCCACATCCCTCTCCCCAGTTTATTCCGACTCCCTACCCCAAACACTGACCACATCCGGGATGATGTCCTGCCGGGCATCGTCCTCTGACTGCACTGTGCGGTTCAGCTTGCTCAGGACGAAGACTCGTAGCTGCTCGCTCTCCAGCAGCCGGCGCACCTTTTTCATGTTGAGCCAGCCAACTCCCTGGCCATCCAGCACGCTGTGCACCACCTCCTTCAGGAACTGCTGGTTCTCACTACGGGGTCCACAGACCACTGCTGTGGTCATCAGCTCCTTTGCAGAGCATCCCCACCTCCCCATCAGACTAGATGTTTGCCTCCGGGGGCAAAACACAAGCCAATTCTCTGAATGTTCAAATCCACCACATGCCCCAGCTCTCCAGATAACCTGGTTTGCCCAAATACCCACCACTGCTATTTCACCCTTCTCAATGCTGTAAGCTCTGTTGCATACAGATTGAATAGGAATGGGAAGTGCTGGCAAGAAACTGATTTTATGTACCTTACTGAGAGCTTCTCTCTCACTCTTGAGCATCCCTGAAGTTTTTGACAGGAATCACTACCTCTACTTCAGAAGTTTTAAAACAGCGCTCCCATTTATTACCTAGAATTGCTGGATCGACCCTGGGGTGATGGAGGTTCTCGTTTCACTGTTGGGCTGTGTTTAATGACAGATGACTTCTGATCCACTAAGGCCCTCCTGTTTCCTATAGCAGGGAAGGTAGGAATGAGAGACATCATTATTGTAGTCCAGAAGCTAGTGCTAGCATAGCCCTGAGCAGCCATGTTCCACACCCAATCCCCAGAAGGGCTGGGTGAGGGTGGCACCAGGGTATCACACATAGATAGAAACCAGCCATGGCAATGTGAGGAGGTGGGGATGGAGACTCAGGCCACTCCACATGCACCAGCAGCACGCCCCAAGGGCAAGCATGGGTGTCACAGGGGGGCAGGGCAAGGCAGGTCACCCATGTGATGCTGCTTGCTCCATAAGGAAGATGACCCTCAGGCAGGCACGAAAGATGCTAGGAAAAAAAAAAGATCATGCACAGCTCACAGGCAAGACCCACCTTCACCACTCCCGGGGCCGGCTTCAGTAACAATCTCCATTAGAGTATTTAGCCCAAATACTGGGACACAAAATACACAATTAGTAGGTGCACCACAATACTACAATCCCTATACCCCTCAGTGGAGCATAAGTCAGATAATCTGAGCATTCTCCCAAAGCCTGTATAGTGCACATAACCTTGGCTCTTGGGCACCTCCGAGCTGGAAGCCAAGTGACCAGGAGACAACCAAGGCTGTAAAAAAGACCATCCTTAAGACAGTAGCCTCTCAAAGCCAGGGGCAGGGTAAATGACGCAGTAAGCCTGCAGGTACTAAACAGACACATGCATGAAAGAGGGACCACTGGTTTTCTTGAAACATCTGGCACAGGGGTCCAGAGGGCCTGCAGGTATGCACAGGAAAGCATCTTGCAGATGCTGTTGTGAAGAGTGGACTGGGGGTATGAGGATGGGAGGTGGGTAGGAGGATAAGTGCAGCAAATGAGATGAAGCATCAGCATGCAATGAAAGTCTCAATCACTCTGCTCTTCAAATATATCAAATAAAAGCCAGTGACATAACACCTTTCCATCCCTACCTACCCAGCCATATGTGAACTCACTGTACCAGCATTAGTCAGTTCCCCATACTGCCAGTTCTGATGTCCTTTTGCCCATCTATCTCATGGTCCCATTCCTACCAAAGAACATTCCTTAGGCTGGGCATGGTGGCTCACACCTGTAATCCTAGCACTCTGGGAGGCTGAGGCTGACGGATTGCTCAAGTCAGGAGTTTGAAACCAGCCTGAGCAAGAGTGAGACTCCGTCTCTACTATAAATAGAAAGAAATTAATTGGCCAACTAATATATATAGAAAAAAATTAGCCGGGGATGGTGGCGCATGCCTGTAGTCCCAGCTACTTGGGAAGCTGAGAAAGTAGGATTGCTTGAGCCCAGGAGTTTGAGGTTGCTGTGAGCTAGGCTGACGCCACAGCACCCACTCTAGCCTGGGCAACAAAGTGAGACTCTGTCTCAAAAAAACCAAAAAAATAAAAAAATAAAAAATAAAGAACATTTCTTAGACTCCTGACATTTTTAATCACTGGGAATAAAAGGCCAGTTAAATAATATATGGAGTTGCTTCTCACTATACATCCTACCATAATTAAATATTTCACCACAATATCCAGAGAAAACAGTCGAAAGGCAAGTTAAATTCAGAAGAGCCCCTCAAACTGTTAGAAATCACAAATAAAATTAAAATACGGTCTTACCTGTCCCTATAAGCAAACCAAAACTATCTGGCACAGTTATAGGCCCTAAGTTGACATGAAGCCATAGTAATGTAAGAGACTGGACTCTTAACACTGCCAGGCTGTCCACAACCATCTTCTGGTGGGCAGCTCCCAGGGATGGAATTCATCCTAAATTCATGCAGTGGGAACCTGGCAGATGACTAGGGGCATCTGATGATCCCTGTGTTAATCATGTCCCTCTGACAAGGTCCCCCAAGAAGCAGCAGTAATCCTATAGTTGCCATTATCCTAAATGATATAACAGGGCCTTCTCTAGCTACAAAGACCAAAGACAGTTTCCATCTGACAAACATCAAGAGCCCATGATGTGCAGTGAAAGCCATGAGAAGCAATATGAGGGGTGACAGCCAGATCAAACGACTCATCATACACAGGAGTCCTGACAAGCACCCATAGGCCTGAAATATCTCTCAGAAAAACCTGCTTTGGCAAAAGGAGGGTTGTAGTTACCTTTCAGACTGGGGAAGGGTGTGGTCTTCTCTCGGGCACCTTTGGTGGGCAGTGTAAGGTTTGAAAGACTGAAGCTTGTACTGTGGTTCCGATACAGGCTGCCTATCAAAGGGAGGGTGTGAGAGCAAAGAGTTATAGCAGAATAAACAATCCAAGGACTATACTCCAATGACTGTATCATCATCTTCCTCTCTTTTTTTTTTTCTTTCTTAAATCTAGCTTCAAGTATAATATCTCCCTCCTTTTCGAATATAATCCAAGTCTGGTATATCAGACAATCTCTGATCTATCTTAGAAAGGATCAAGTCTAACTTAGGGCAAACAACAAAGCTATCACCAGGATTATTCAAAACCCAATAACAACTTTCTCTGACTACCTTCCATGATGATAGTAGATGAATCTCCCATCTACTGCTACGACAGCATGAAAGCTGGTAGTTAATATGCCTCCGGTCTGAAACTGGTACTGTCCTTCCCTGGCTTCTGAAAAAAATTTGCAATCACCATTATTCCCTGTCACTCTCTCTAGTCCTAGTCTGTCTTCAACCTTTAACTGATTACCATCCCTCACTGCTGGAAATACTTTCTAAGCACAAAAATCAATCTCATATAGATTTCAAAACATGTTTGTGAAAAAGTGCCTCACCAGGCAAAGATGACATCAGATGTATACCCAAATCAAATTTGAGCAGAATATTGCCACAAAATATAAGTGATTTTGAATTTAATGTCTATTTTTCAGTTGACCACTCAGCTATCTTCCCTGAAATAGACTGAAACCTCCAGGTATAATCTGTCCTATCCTTTATTGACCTCACTTGAAAATATCTTATCCAGTATCACCCAATGATCTGAATTAGGAGTTGATAATGCTAACCCAGCCCTACACCTGAATTTCTAAGCAGCATTTGCCATAGCCAGGCCCTACTGTAGAGAAAATGGAACAGAGGAATGAGAGAGCATAAGGCACTTACTGGCAAAAGACATGATGCCCCCGAAGCCCTCGGTGCTGGTGTTGGAGACGGTGGAGGTGGGAGAGCTTGCCCGAGAGTCTGACTCTGCGTCTGAATCACTTGCCAGTTTCAAGCTGTTGGGCCGCAGCAGCTTTTGAGCCCTTGAATGCACAGTGGCACCTATGAGCCCCAGGCAGGGGTGCCTAATCTTGGGAGTGTGGGCCTTATGCTACACTGCAGTCACTGTGCTCTTCCCATAATTCCTAAACCCCTACATCAAAGCACTACCCTCTGGGATGGCAGGACCACGAGAGCATTCAGACTTCTCAGACTTTCTGATTAACCCTCGCCCAGGGTCCACTGTAGTGAGGTCCTTCAGTCACCCATCTAGAAGGAATCCCCCAGGCTCTCACCGATTGCCATTGACATGTTGGCTGAATCGGGGAGTGTAACTTTCCCCCTGCTCATCATCATCTTCCTCAGGGGGAAAGCCATATTGGGGCTCGAAGTATGGATTGTCATAGGTTCGCCGGCGCACTGACCCCTCTCCAATTTCTGTCTGACGCCTGTCCACGTTCGATTTGCCAATGCTGGGAGGCACAGAAGGGAGGGGCTTGAAGACGCCTACAGCTGCCTTATCATCCATCTCTGTAGAGTCAGCAGGTTCCTAAAAGCCATATTAAATAAAAAGTGGTCACCTGGTGCCCAGTGGTGCCTTCCCATATATTCTCAGTTTGGCAGGGCTGGGCCAGGCCTGTCAGATTCCTAGCCTAAGGAACATGTGGGAAAAGATCTGTTTGGCACTCCTATTCTCTGTCTCCACAAACTATGCAAGGGGAATCTTAGTTATATCCTGAAAAAAGCCAATGACCTTCTTCTGAGGTCAAAACTATATTTTGGCTTTAAGCTCTAGAGCCTATAGAGAGGAAGATGGGAAAATTATGAGGAAAAAAGCAAATTAATAGCTACATCATGGCTTTCCTAATAGACATAAAGCCCACATCCCAAGCAATGGTTTTCACTCATCCACCTCTCCCAATCCTCACGTACAGAGTTGGCTCCATGGATGACAGTGCTGGGGCTACTGCTGGCGGTGGTGCTGGAGCTAGAGCGCTGTGGGGGGTTTTCCTGAGAGTTCTCACTGTCTGGGCCAGGCTCCTCTGCTTCCTTCTGGTTCTGAAGCTCATCAATCTCCACTTCGCTGGCATCCCCCAGTGCTGCATGCGTTAGAGGGTCCACATCTGCCAAAACCCAAGGGAGGCAAGTACAGACCACCTAATCACTGAACCCCAATGCCTGCCCATAGCTGGCCGATCTCCCCAAGCACACTTACTGGGAGTATCACCATTGATGTCGCATTTCATCATTTCACTGACAAAGTCACCAAGAGAGGAATAAGAAGAGCTCGAGTCATCATAATCCATACTATCACTGCCACTGCAGAGTGTTAGGGCATAAGAAACAAACAAGACAGAAAGGGCAGGGAAAAGAATCTGCCATCAGCACCAGTTAAAATAAAAGGGGAGCACTCAACTCAAGCCCAACAAGATAAAATAAGGAAGCCAAGAAAAACAATCAACCAAAATATAATCCAAGGGCTCAAAGACTGATATGTAAATCCTATGATATTTTGCATCCCATGTGCTGAAGAAGGGCTAGTGAGAGCCTCTTTACCTTAAAAGGCACTGTGCTGCCACAAGGGTTGCTCACCTGTCGTCAGTAGGGTCAGAGTCAGAGTCACGCTCTGGCGGCACATTCAGTGCCTCCGCCAGCTGGGAATTGCTATCATAGACTCGATAGTGGATGGGCTGCAGCTGATGAGCATACCACTTTGGCTTGTCACCAATCAGGGCTGGATCAAACATATCTACCAATGAGGAAAAAGAGAATTAGCAGCAAGGAAAAAAAGGCAAGCAACACATAAAAGAAAGGTAAGAAAAAAAGTCTAAAGCAAAACAAGAGTAGAAGGTACAGGTCAAAGATTAGCAAAGAACAAGCAAAGGGAAGAGCCATCAGGATGACAAAGGCAGAAGGTGGGGCAGAGCAGAGGGCAGGTAGACTCACTGTTGTGAATTCGCTGAAAGGCATAGTTGGTGGGGTTAAGGATCCATTCCCCAAAGTACTCCACAGCCTGAGTCCTGGCCAATTTCTCAGCAAAAGGAGTCTGCCGTGGACGTGAGGCTAGAAAGGAACCAGCTTGAAAAGCTACCACAGGCCGAGGGAAGAGACGCAGGGTACGTGTGTGCATCTGAAAGCCCTGCAGCACGTTGGCAGAGTTGAAGAAACGCACCATGGCCACTCTGGGGAAGAAGGGGATGGTGAGATAATCTGAGACCCATACCCTGTAGAGTAAGGATTCCTATGATCCAAGGTCTTAGAACAGCTCCCAAAGCCATCATTTAACAGGCTTCCAACATCAAGGGGAGAGATATCTTAAAGGATCATCAATCCCCTTCTTCATTCTAAGAGTGTGATTTACTATTTCTTCTCTTTGCTTTTACTAAGGTAAAAAGTACAACCAAATATCATATACATTTTGTATCAAGAAACTCTGGCTCAGGAAAATAGTCTACCCAAGGTCATTGACAGAGCAAAGAGACCAATTTAAGAATTTATGATTATATAGTGTGCTTGCTCTTACCTGGTTGCAACATCCACAGAATCCACATCATTGCCATAGATAAGTGGGTTGAATTCAGTGGAAGGTGTGGACTGCAGGTCATTAGAAGGCCTTCCCAACAGAAGTGGGATCTCCTGGCCTTCATGAAATTTCTCCAGATTGAGGATGGGCTGAGTGTTGAGACTCATGCTTGCTAGGGCCTATGGAACAACCAGAAATTCCTTACATTAGGCAGGTTCCTGGGCAGCTAGCCAATCTCAATTCCTACAAAAGAGCCTTCTTGAAGTCTTCTACATCATACTCTCTGGTAAAAATGTTTTGCAACAGGTTAGGCATGGTGGCTCATGCCCATTATCCTAGCACTCTAGGAGGCTGAGGGGGGAGGACTGCTTGAGCTCAGGAGTTTGAGATCAATGTGAGCAAGAACGAGACCCCCATCTCTACTCAAAATAGAAAAAAAATTAGCTAGGCATGGTGGTGCATGCCTATTGTCCCGCCACTTGAGAGGCTGAGGCAGGAGGATCGCTTGAGCCCAGGAGTTTGAGGTTGCAGCGAGCTATGACACCATTTCACTCTACCCTGGGTGACAGAGTGAGACTCTATCTCAAAAAAAAAAAAAAAAAAAAAAAAAATTCTGCAACAAAGGAACTGTGCTTATTTGCAAATCATGGCCAACCTATTTCAGACCTTTCATCTTTGAAATAAGAATCCAAATATTTTAGTCTTTAGAAAATAGTGTTTACCTTAGGGATTTTGAACCTGGAAATAAATAATAAAAAAAAAAAAAAAGAAAGAAAATAGTGTAAAGTATGTAGCTCTTCATTTTAAGCCAACCTAATCCAGGGCAATTTGATGAGATCTGAAGTCTAGGACAATAGTTTTCAAATTTATTTTAGTCATGAACTGTTTTCCAAAATTGAAATCTATGTGGAGATACAAACAATTGAAATGTAAAAACAGAACTTCTTTGAAGGATATAAGGAACCACAGCCTCATATGCTCAGTGCTGCCAACCTAAATTAGCCACTAAGAGGCTCCATGGGGCAGTTTGAGTTTGAAAACCACTGGTCTAGACTAGCAGTACTTCTTAAATATTAGTGAGTATAAGAATCATCTGGGGATGTTGTTAAAATGCAGATTCTGATTCAATCATCTCTGTACCTTTCTTCTTTTTTTTTTTGAGAGACAGGGTCTTGCTCTGTTGCTCAGGCTAGAGTACAGGTGGTGTCATTGTAGCTCACTAAAACCTCAAACTCCTGGGCTCAAACAATCCTCCTGCCTCAGACTCTCAAGTACCTGGGACCACAAGTGCATGCCAACATGCCTGCCTAATTTTTCTATTTTTTTGTAGAGATGGGGTCTATGTTGCCCAGGCTGATCTCAAACTCCTGGCATTAAGCAATCCTCCCACCTCAGCTTCCTGAAGTGCTAGGATTATAGGTGTGAGCCACCGTGTCTGGCCTTGACTCTGCACTTTTAACAAGCCCAGGTGATGCTAATGCTGCTGGTCCATGGACCACACTTTAAATAGCAAAGATCAGAATACAGGATCAATGAGCCCAAAGATCTTAATTCTCACGAACATATATCAACCTCTCCATCTCAGTAGTCATACTAAAGCAATCATCAAGAATGAAAATACAGAAAGTGAAGACACCTAGAGAACTTTCTGAATTTGCAATTTTCACCAGACCCTACAGTAACAAGATATCATATTACATCAGGTGTGATGAAGCAAGTGAGAGTGAGAAGGATGATACAAAATGACCCATTTAAATTCAAACAGATATCATCTACAGGTACTACTAAGTACTTTAAACAACACAGGAAAAGATTTCTAGAGACCTTTCAAATGAGAGCAGGGGTTCCTAAAAATAAATACAGTGCTACATAACACATAAAGCAAGGGGCAGGAATGGAGCCTTGTTATGTTTTACCTTCAGGTACTGTGTACAGCATGCAGAAGAAGAAGAAAATCAATCAATAAAAAATAAATAAGGGATTACTCAAATAAAGGAATTTTTGAAGAAAGGATTCCACAGGAACCTCAGGATCAATTCTAGAAGATAAAATAAAAGGAGCCAGACTGTCCAAACTACTGACTCCTATCTAATAAGACTGAGAAAATGCTCCAAGGCCATAAAGAATGGCAGACAAGACAAGAAACAGAAAGTGAAGAGTTGTTTTACACAGCATCTTAAGCATTAGAGGGTGATAGGGCATGTAGTGAATTAGAAGAAATCTAAAAAGTTCTTTTTGAGAGTCATCCTGCCACCCAGAAATGGGATACACCTCTTCTTAAGCCCATCTGAGGCAACAAAAATCTACTCCACTTGAAGTTTGAAAGGAAACTGGCTCTTAGAATAGCTGTCTTCCTACAGCAATCCCACAGAATCTATTACCCCAAATCCTCTCTTTCATCCTTCACCTACCTGCTTTAAATGTTTTTTCAGCTCTAATGATTCTGGTTCTGGCAGGATAGGTAGCACTTCTGCATTGGTGGGGGCAATCACCTACACCAGAGAAATGATAAAAGATATAACCTTAGCATTGCTTAGGAGTTTCATTTACATAAGGATAAATAACAGCAACGAAAAAGGAAGATATATATACACAATATTATTATATAAATGTGAACACATACATTAAATACCTGTACATATAATATCTATAAATACATGATATTCATACACATCTAAAAAAATATACCTAAATGTTATTTGTGATAATCTCTAGATAATAGGAGTACGGTTTTTATTTTCTTCTTTATGCTTATTTTTAAAGTTTTACAATGAACACATGTAAGGAGTTCCTACCAAAGTTTGAATGTATTCGCAATGTAGAATGTTAAGTCTGAAAGACAGTTTCTTACTGGAAACTATACCCCAAGAAAACCATTAGGAGATGATCTACACCACATACAATGGTCCCGAAACCACAACCGCCCTACTGCTCTTGGAGGATGCAGGGGGAACATTTAATTCTTGCAATACTAAATCCTGTAATTCTTTGAGTCCTAACCAAGGGCCTACTTAGCCAATTAAGTAAACAGTATTTTTAAAAATTGTTTCAATGAGTCTCATATTAGAAAACATCCAACAACTTAGAACCTTCCTGAGAGTAATATCTAGAAAAACAGATATGACAGGATCGGGTCTTATTTGCAGGTCCTAGAATACCATTGCAGACCCTACAATGCCCTCAGCCAAGAACCTCACCCGATTGCTGTCCAGATCTACTAGCCATACATCATCAGGCATTTTGAAGTCCAGTTTGTAGAGGAAGAAGCTGGCAGGGACCCCGATGATGTACGGGGTTGGAGCCAACAGCAGCTGTGGAAATGATAAAGAGGATAAGAAACAAAGACAAAAATCTAACACAAGCACTTATCAAGTCTGGATTTTTCTAGATAAGGAAATGCAGATCCACAATCCCTTTTCCGAAACCCTTGAAGCTAGATGTCTTTCAAAGTTCAGAATTTTTCTGATTTTAGTAAGGTAACACGATGCATTTTCTGTATACAGTAGTCCTTCCTTATCTGCAGTTTGGCTTTCTGCAGTTTCAGTTACTCACAGTCAACCATGGTCCAAAAATATTAAATGGAAAATGCCAGAAAAAAAACACTTCATAAGTTTTAAACTCCATGCCAGTCTAAGCAATGTGATGAAATCTCATGCCATTCCAATCTGTCCCACCCGGGATGTCTTTGTCCATTATAGCCATGCTATATACACTACCTGTCTGTTAGTCACTGAGGATCCATCCCAAGTTATCAGATCAACTGTCACAGTATCACAGTGCTTCTGTTCAAGTAACCCTTATTTTACTTAATAATGGCCCAATGCACAAGAGTAGTGAAGCTGACAATTTGGATATGCCAAAGAGAACCCAAATATACGTCAGAGTTGTTAATCTATTACTATGCCTAATTTATAAATTAAACTTTATCATAGGTATGTATGTTTAAGAAAATAAATAGTATATATTGAGTTCAGCACTGTCCAGTTTCAGGAATACACTGGAGATCTTGGAACATATCCCCCACAGATAAGGGAGGACTACTGTTTTACAATACGTAACACATGCAACGGGGTAGCCAGTAGCTTACAATCACTAACTATGATAAATAAAAACTATAAATGGCATAGGTTTTACACCAGATCAGTTCAAATCAGTCAGATTTTGCAGACAAATAAATTCTGATAAGGGATTGAGTGCTGACTTACTTCATTGGGCATTGAGCCTCCTCCCTCAAGAAGACAGAAGTGACAAAGCCAGAAGACACCTTGACACTCACCTGCTCTGCCGATGCCATGCAGGTGGGAAGCAGTGGGATGACAGGAAACATATATTCCAGAGGGTAGATCATTGCCACAAATGCCATCACAGACATGGAGAGTGCATTGTAGTCTCGGGACTGTAGTACCACCTGCCATAAGCCATACCATAAGGATGACTCAACAACATAAAATAAGGTTTACAAGAAAATAGCTTCCAAAATTACAATTTAATTTATATTTTGCCATGTCTACAGCTCCAGTTTAATTTCTACAATCACACCATGCCTGCCACCTCCCAACCCAAGCACTGCAGTATTCCTCCCTCAGATAACTCCCTTACCTTCCCAGTTCTTATGCTCCCCAGCCCAGGACCACTCACTGAAACAGAACTACTGATATTTCCAGAGAATTAGGTCAGTATAATTCAGCTTAATGGCAAGCCTTCTGAATACATCCCACATGGTATCAGGACCTTAATTCACATCTACCAAGTACCTGCCATATACCTGGCATCATGTTACCTCCTGGAGACAAAAAGATGAAAAAATATAGCCCCTGTCCTCAAAGAGCTCATGGTCTAGCCTCTGCCATATTTCGAAGCTCTTTCCCTAGAAAGGTCTATAAAGCTGGCCCCTTACCTTGTGCTCTAACAGGATGCAGGTTAGCACCTGAAGACAGGCATCCACACCCAGAAGTTCCAAGGGAAGGTGCAGTGGGAAATCCACTAGGGTGAATCTAGAGGGGTCTGGAAGAGCAAAGGTCAGAGATGGCTGGAGCTCCTGGGGTAGGACCTCAATGTCTACTCGCTTCTGCCCAGAGACAGGTACTGGGGAGCGCAGTAATCGATAGATCCAGGCCTCAATCTCTCGAAGGTCATGCAGAAGGGCACTTGACTTCTCCTCCACTAGCAGTGATCCAGTAAAGATCCGCCACATGGTGTCCCTGAGGAGCAGATAGCAGGAATGAGACACATATCTGCAACAGAAGCAGACAGCCCAGTGCAACCCAATATAACCATAGAGGGTATAATGATGACAAGCGGGAAATCATTATGAAAGCCCACTCTTTGAGCTCAGATAGGACCAGAGGGTTTATACAAGGGCAAGGACAAGTATAAAAATGTATACACGGTAGGACTTAAGTGTCCTGCCCACCATAAAACATCAAATTCCTCATCATTACTCAAAACACAATTATGGCAGGAGGTCTATCTCTGCAGCAATCTTTTGCTTAGTAAGACTAACATAATATGCTTAACTAGGTGTGAAGGACCTCGGGCTGTAGAGGAAATCTCCTATATACCTCATAGACCAATTATACCTAATCTCTCAGTGCTCCCCCTTGCTCTCAGCATCAATGGCAAACTCTACCTTTGTACGCCTCGAGGGATGCCCAGTTTCTTGCCCAGCAGTCGCTCACTACAGCAGTCCACCAGACGTTTGAGGGTATACAGACACTCTCGGAAGGTGGAGAAGAAAGGGTAGTGGCTGAGCACACACAGGGATGTCAGAGTACTGTTGCGGGAACGGCTGCCCCCCTTGGCCCGGCGTTTGCCCCGAGGAGACTGGTTCACATCTGGGGTGGAGTCAGCACTGGGAGGCTGCAGGGACGAGCCACTCTCTGAGCTCTCAGTGCCAACCTCTTCTGAGGAGCAGGTGACACGGGTTCCTTCCTTCCCACGGGACCCTGCCCCACCTTCCCCCTTTTCCTTAGGTATTCGCTTTTGGAAGGAGCGGTAGAAGTTAACACAGATGCCGTAACGCGTGACTCCTGTGTCCTTGTCAGTGAGGGTGAAGACAAAAGAGGTATCATCCCGAAGGCTCATGCGCCGCTGCCGCACACTCAGACAGCCCTCTGGCTGGCAGAAGAATACTACGTCTGGGGGCAGGGGAAACTCAGCGTGATCCTCTAATGGGTATCGCCGCAGCAATTCAGGAGTCTGGGCCACACTATCACTGCTTGGGTGCCTGAAGAATGTAAAGACAATTTCAGCAGCCTGAAGCAACAGAACACTCTATCAAATTTTAATCACAGTCAACAAACAAAGCTCAAAATGTGATTTTGGATAAAGTAACCTAACTGTAAGACCTTAGAAAATATAGGTGCTGCTTGCCACATTTAGTTGATAAGCTAAATGAAGTCTGCACTGTCATGAAGACAGCTATCCTGAAATGAAAATTTCGACAATAAAATTCTCACTAACACGTTAAGATGATTAACACCTTGCCAGGTTAACTAGCTAATGACTTACTAAAAGATCATACGGATATGGAGGTAGAGAAGGAACACAATGTACTTTTCCCTTTTACAAAGTAAGAAACCTGGGGTATAATGAGTATGTATGCTCAAGATCACAAAGATGCTAGTTAAGAGCAGCAGTCTTTGTCCAAACTAATACTCTCAATTCACCTTGCTGTGTTTTTTCCTACTGGCATCAGTGCTCCCATCAGGGTAAAATAATAGGGAAAGAATGATATAGGCAAAGTGACATAGAAATAGGGAAGGGGAATAATTTTGTGGCTATCTCACAAGACAAAAATCAGTCTCTTCTTGGTTACCTGGCCCCTACGATCACTAGATAGTCAAGTAACCGAGGACAGAACTTCTTCTTTTGCACCATGGTTCCAATTCATCAGTTCATCTCAGAGGAACTTCAGGGCATCAAGCAAGGAGTCAGTGTTCCCAGGAGAAATTCTGATATTATCTGAAAGTCCAAGTCTAATAGGAAAAAAGTACTGATAAGATCCATTGCTGTGCCTAAGGGACTTAGCCCTCTCAACTTCATCCCAGCCAGGGGCACAGGTCAGAAGTTCTTCCACTTTAATACTAAAGATAGGAAAACTTGATGCTTGCCTATTCTAGTGTCTGAGCTTATAAGCTCACAGAGTCAAATGTCAAGAAGTAGGATAAATAATGGCTCACCTACCTATCTCTACCAATAGCTAATTTCCAGCCTAACCCCTGGGGCTCTGTTTCTGAAAACAGACCTAGGCAGTCTCATCTAGACTCAGTCATTATGATAACAAAAACTGAGTCACTTTCAGGACCCCTCCAGGGTGGATCAAGATCAAACCAGGCTCTTCAACCAGCACTAATCCGACTTCTAGGTCTAGATGAAAACCTAATTATTCTGTTTCAACATTCTATATTCAGCTTGATATGAAACCACCATATAGCCTGTCTAGTTAACTGCACTCAGACAGTAACAACAGCTGACTATTCTACCTCATGTGATCTCAAATGAAGAAAGCATGTGTCCTAATGGCTTTATCTGAACTATTATACTTTACTCCCCCTTCAAGCAAGAAAGGGGCCCCGCAGCTACTGCTACTAGCTCTGCCCTTGGTGCTGAATCATAGTCTTTCTCTTCTATTCTGGTCTCAGGATAGAAACCAGTAATACGATACTACAGATGAGGCTTTGTCCTACTATATATTGCATAGGTTATGAATTAGATGCAGAAATCCTAAGGACAGGGAAAAGTGCTCAGGAAATTTCTAAACTATGTCTTAAAATTAGGAAAAGCTTACATGGTCTTAATTTTAATTTATTTCCTCTTAGGTCTCCACACATTTCTCTAACTAAAATGTTTACTACAGGGCTATTTCCAGTGTTCTAGGATTCTACCTCTGTGCTCTGCATCTGGCCTTATTAAGACCTTTTTCAATGTACACACAAAGAATCCCATTACACTACACACACACCCCCCAATCCCAGTCTGCTGCTGCATGCACGCCCATGCATACAGACATACACACTCCCTGTGTGCTTAAAGTCCTATTTGATTTAGATAATGAAAAGTTTTATCTTTTTTCCCTCCACCTAATAATAAACAAGACCCATCTGCATCACCTCTTGAATCTTCAAAGTACTGCTCCCCTTGTTCCCAGTAGAGGACCTGCAGGTAATAGGATTCAGTTTTATCACCATAGCGACTCTAGCTCCCAGCACTATTTATAGCAGAGCCAAAGCCCCTCCCCTGCTTGGTGACCGCTCAGTGCTAGCAGCTGCTACTCAGAGTCAGCCAGGGCCCACAACAATTTACTCTCCTTGAGCCTGGGGACCTCTTCCACTGACACCACCTGCTAATAATCAGGTTATCTTTTGCCCATCTGTCTTTAGTTCGTATTTTGTCCTAATTTTGGCTTTTGATAGCAATACCTCCTCACCACCATGTTCCCAAACATGCTATATATTCATTTCTAGGCATCACCACTGCTTAATGAACCCAAACAGCCCTTTGGTTCTCCCAACTGCTACAGAGCCATAAGTATACTACAGAAGGTGGGACACCAGTATAAAGCTGAGCTCAGCTCTTCCTAAGCAGAATAAGGGGAGGGAAATAGAGAAATGATATGGGATCTGGGTGAAAGCACAATTTGTTCTATAAAGAATTATGTGGTTGGCTGGGCGTGGTGGCTCATGCTTGTAATCCTAGCACTCTGGGAGCCGAGGTGGGTGGATCACTCAAGGTCAGGAGTTTGAAACCAGCCTGAGCAAGAGCAAGGACCCGTCTCTACTAAAAATAGAAAGAAATTAATTGGCCAACTAAAATATATAGAAAAAATTAGCTGGGCATGATGGTGCATGCCTGTAGTCCCAGCTACTCAGGAGGCTGAGGCAGGAGCATCCCGTGAGCCCAGGAGTTTGAGGTTGCTGTGAACTAGGCTGAAGCCATGGCACTCCAGCCTGGGCAACAGAGTGAGACTCTGGCTCAAAAAAGAATTATGCGGTTAATTTGTCATGGGATTGGGGGGGGGAATTATGTAGAAATGTCTACACTGAAAGCCAAAGTAGCTTAAAGTAAAACAGAATTTATAGGACCAGAGCTCTAGGCTAAGCCTTGAAATCTTACGCTGAAAGCCAGGAGCGCTTTCCAGCCAAAATCTCAAAGATCAGGCCTGAAGCCTCTCCTACTAATATATTATTAGGCTATGGGGCCTCTCTTGTCTTGGTGGGATCTCAGCTCCTCTCCACTAAGAACTGTTTGATAAAACCCAAGACATTTACAGTCCTCATCCCCTTCCAGAGCCACAAGGACCCTGAGATCTTGTGACTATTCTAGCTACAAGTGGCAGGATAGATTTTTAGCTACAGATTCATATCTCATCAACAGCCACTGCCTTCAGTTACTCAGCAGAGTAACCTGCAGAGATAACCAAGGCTTTTCTTCTCATTCTCTCCCCACAAAGACTAAATCCTCTAACACACCCACAACTAACACTCAGTCTTCATAACCAACCAGACTCATACTCTGCCTCAACCATATTTACTAATGTGGAGCCCCTGGTTCCTATCTCCATATATTCCAAAGGCATCAAGCTCAAAATGCATACCTGTCTGCTGAAGTCTTACACCATCCACTCCAGCCAGATGCAGATTCAGGATCCATAAACCTTTAACTTACCCATGCATTTTTCAGCCTACAATGCCCATGCTAACCAACCCTTTGGATCTGTCCCTCCCCCGTTTTAGGCAGGATCTCATAGTAAAGCCATAGAAACCGGAGAGCGATATGACATCTCTGCTGACGCGAGCACAACAGGAGGCTCTCCTCCCCTCCTCCCCATCCCCAGGCAGTGACCTTGCAAGCTCATCAGCACGGACTGGTCCAGCGTGAGGGAGAACTGGAGCAATGAGGTAGGCAATTGGCGGGGCTGGGGAAGAGGGGAGGACAGGAAAAGGAGCAAGAATTTAGAGATGCACGAAAATGGGGAGGGGAGCGGTTGCCAGAAAAAGATTAAATGGTGTCTCCAGTCTCCAGTAAGTCAATTTGAAACACCAAATTTTTTTTAAAAAATCTTTATTAAAAAACCTAACGTGGTTCTCCAAATCATAACCAAAACTGAGGCGCGCAGGCGCGCACATACACACGCGCGCACGCACAACGCCAAACGCTCGTGCAGGCTCGGGCTCCGGGCTGGACAGCTCTGCCCGCCCCCTCACCTGCTGGACAGTTCTCCCCCGCCCCCGTCCCGGAACCAGCGCCGCCCGCCCGGCGGGAATCCAGCCGAGCAGCCCAGAGCTGCACCGGAGCCCGCAGCCCGCAGCCCGCAGCCCCTCGGTGGCCCGGGGCGTCCCCATGCCACCGACCTCGTCCCCTTCCTCCTCTGACCCCCGCCTCACTCCCTCCCGAGACTCCACGCCCTTTCACTCATAGAGGGCCTCCAAAGAGACCCTTTCCTCCTAGAGCCCGTCTCCCTCTAGGAGTCCCTAAATACTCAAATACCCTTCCAGACCCCCAGTGACCCAGGTTGTCCTACCTTCCGAGCCTGGGGGACCGGCTAGGCCCGGCCGGACGTCCCCCGGCAGCGGAGCGTCAGTCGCCCCGGCGCTCGGCGCCACTCCGAGCAGGCGCCAGTTCCGCGTCCGCACCGGGGGGCGCGTACCTCTCCGAACCGGTGCGGAAGCCAGAGGCTGAGGGGGGCCGGGGCCGTACCATTCACCCCTGGGGGGACTGGGCTGCACCAAGCCGCGCGCTGAAGGGTGGAGTAGACGGGGAGAAAGGCGGTACTCACACGCCTATCCGTGTGGAAGTGGGAACGAGACTGGCGTGCTGGGCCAGTCCAGCGCCACTGAGTTGCAAGGGGAGGACCCGAAGGAATACCTTTTGTTTGGGCTCCTCACACAGATTTTGATCCGACATGGTCATAGAGCCCGTTTCGACGAAACATTGATTAATCTGAAAGTGACTTCTCAGGATAAACTGCACCTGAGAGTTTCTGATCCTCTCCACACACCTCACCTCCCTCCCCCCGCATGCGGCTTGGAAGTGCCCGGCCGCCGGGGCTGACAAGCCGGCTGTCCCGCCGGCGGAGCCTACCAACTCTGGGCAGCGGGGGGGCTTGAGCTAAGGCGCGGCCGGTATCACCTACACGCCGCGCACCAGAGAAGGGGGCGTGAACAGTGCCGCGGTGCCCGCTGGGAAGTGGAGTCCAGTCCTTTCAGGCTGCCAAACCCGCCACAGGGTAGCCTCCTTGTGGCCTCAGGGGCCTTTTCCTCCTGTCCCACAGGGCTTGGGGGCTGGAACCCAGCCCTGGGTCTTTCAGGCTGTGCCCTTTATTTCAGATGTCAACGGAAAACCTAAGGCACACACGCACGTGAGGTGCACTTTGGCTGAGGCATTAGTTCTGAAAATCCACTTCTTCCCCCACAGAAAGATAACCCGATCCCACCTGGAACACTAAAGGGGAAGGAAGCGGGAAAGGGAAGGGGGGTCTAATCCTCAGCATTTCATTTACCCATATGGCGCGATGAGCTAGTAAAAGGAGCCCCCCCCACCACCACCCCCACTGCCAAGACTGTCACTTGTGTCACTTGTGACTTGTCTCCCTCCTCTGAGTCTGGAGGTGGATCCTAAAGGACACAGGCTTCCTCCTCTTCTGCTGTGCCCCACCCCCAATCCAGAAATTGGTTTTTCTCATTCTGCGTTCATTTTGGTCTGTTTTCCTGTTCAAACAGCGCCAGACCTGTCAGTGAGGCAGCCCCAAGGCATTTATGGCCAAGCCACAGAGTGACAGCGGAGAATTTCTCTTGGGGCCCTGTGGGGAAAACAGGAAGTGGTGGAGGCAGGATGGGCAGGGCCATGGAGAACCTTGTGCAAAGTGGCCCCCAGGTTCATCAGTTTGGTGGGGCCAGGACAGTCTTCAGAGGGAGCACAGCTTTAACAGGCCCCTCACTGACCAGCAGCCACAAAACTCCCAACCCTTTGACTCTTCTTTAATGCCACGTGAGGATCCTGTCCAACTCCCAGGAATGTTCGCTCTTTTCAGTCAGCTCCACCTCTAGGAGGCAGCCATGGGGCCTCAGCCATCCAGCCCAGAAAACAGAAGATATGGGAGAAGAATAGTCATTCGTTCACATCCCAGATCTCAGAGAGCAGCGGGGGGAGCTTTTTGTCCTGCAGGCGCAGTGCGAACACTTGCTCTGAGTGGACACTGCTCAGGGTCCGGAGGCTCACCAGTTTCATTAGCATCCGTGGGAACATCAGTTGGTCCTAGGGAAAGGAGAAGGACAAGTGCAGCCTTCTCCTCTCCCCAGGGAAAGGGGGAAAGGGTAGAGGAGTTGTGGGAAGGGTAGAGAATTGTCTGTGCACAGTGTAGGTAGAGGGGGATTCTTGAAGACAGGAAATGGACCTGTTGGAGCAAGAGCAAGGGCACCATGGGGAGACTCACGTGGGGGTGGTGGATGGAGACGTAGGCATGTAGGGCTTCCACATAGGTGTGTTGCAGACTCTCTACCTGGAGCTGGTCCTGCACGTTGGGCCGGTCTATCGATCACCAACAGAGTTGAAAAGCAGGTCTGGCCAAGGTCTTAGTTCCATACCCCATTATCACAACCAAAAAGCGGGATATGCCACACTCAACCTCTTCCATCCCAAAATAACACAGCAAGAGCCTCCCCCCACCCCTTAGTGAAAGTCTCTTGCTTGGTTTCCCTTCGCCCCTCCTCCACACCTGCAGAGAAGATGCTGATGGCAATGAGCAAAGCAAACTCGGCATCATTGAGCTGCAGCTCATTCATGGCTCTGGAAAACTCAAAGATGGGGTTGATGAATTCCACCTGCAGCCCTGGGGAGGAAAAAGGGAGGCTGAGGCATGTGGCAGGAACAGCAGGAACTTCCTTCTCTCCTCCAACTCCTCAACTTAGGAAACTACTAGGAACTCACTAAGAAGTCTTCAGTCTCTGTTGTGTAACCTTGGGTAAGTCTCTTAACCTCTCTAAGCCTCATCTGTGAAATGAGAATCATATCTGAACTTATTCATAAGAGTGTTGTGATGGTTCCATGATGAAGCATGCAGAACACTCAGCCACTGTGCTTGCTTGGCACATAGAAGGTTTTAATTAAATAATAAACCTGCTATTTCTTTTCTTTTTTTTTTTTTTTTGGAGACAGGTCTCACTCTGTCACCCAGGCTGGAAAACAGTGGCACAATCATAGCTCACTGCAGCCTCAAACTCCTAGGTTCAAGCAATCCTCTCAACTCAGCCAGGACTACAGGTACACACCACCATGGCCAGTTAATTTTTTTTTTTTTTTTGAGACAGAGTCTCACTTTGTTGTCCAGGCTATAGTGAGTGCCGTGGCATCAGCCTAGCTCATAGCAACCTCAAACTCCTGGGCTCAAGCAATCCTACTGCCTCAGCCTCTCAAATAGCTGGGACTACAGGCATGCACCACCATGCCTGGCTAATTTTTTCTATATATATAAGTTGGCCAATTAATTTCTTTCTGTTCATAGTAGAGACAGGGTTTCGTTCTTGCTCAGGCTGGTTTCGAACTCCTGACCTTGAACAATCTGCCCGCCTCGGCCTCCCAGAGTGATAGGATTACAGGCGTGAGCCACCGTGCCCAGCCCTGGTCAGTTAATTTTTAAATTTTTTGCTATGTTGCCCAGGCTGTTCTCAAAGTCCTGACCTCAAGCAATCCTCCTGCGTCAGCCTCCAAAGTGCTGGGATTACAGGTGTGAGCCACTGTGCCTGGCCAATTCTGATATTCTAATTAGAATTCTTAAGGGCCACATTTCTAGAAATAGAGGCAATTCTTCTTTTTGTTTATAAAGAAGCCTTTTTCGCTGTCAATTAGCCTTACTTATTTGAATACTACAGATACAGTTCATGTATCACACCCTAGAGGGAATATAGGGAGTATAGCAGCGTGGTTGAGGGTGTGGACTCTGGCACCAGACTGCCTGGGTTTGAATCCTGGCTCTACCATTTACTAGGCTTTGTGATCTTGAGTAAGTTATTTAACCTCTCTGGGCCTTGCTTTTCCCATCTGTAAGATGGAGATAATAATAGTACCTACCTCATAATGTTCTTAGAATAATATGTGGCAAATATGGTAATTACCATGTATAAAGTAAATAATAATTTAAAAAATTAACCAGTTTTCTTACTGAGAAGACTAGAGTGCAACAAACCATGACCTAAAGTCATGACACTTAGAGAAAACTTCTCCAATAAACATTGTCAAAGTCTTTGTACCCCACACTGTTCCCTAGAGTTTGTTAGATTTCTTTTAATAACCATCTGCTATACTTTTCCATTTGAGGCTTCTTGATTAGTCACTTCCTGTACTTTCACCCTGATGTTTATCAAGAGTTGTGTACTGATCCATTTAATGGGCAAGCCCCATTTTATAAAGCATTTCTTGGTGAGGTTTTGAGCTCTAAAGTGTGCCAAACAGCCCCATATTATAGAGAGTAAGAGAAGAATTGGGTTATGCACTCGGGAGGGTCTGCTAACGCTCACTGAAAGAACGCCTCAAATGCGCTCACAGTCCACAAGATTAGTCATCCACTAGGTGCAGCAAATGGTAGTAGATGTAGAAGGGGAAGAAGACCTGACAAAATAGAGCTTCTGTTCCCTCTCCCCAAGACCTCACTAATGAAATGAGAAATGAATGACAAACATGATGATGTCAAATCTGCTTATATAAATAAATTTATGAACAGGTGCAAATTCAGATAGCACAAGTCCACCAGTGCTGAAAAAACACAGGGACACTAGAACTGGGAAGGGTTCAGAAAGGAGGATGTTCTAAAGGAGAAGGCCATAGTTAAGAAGGTCTGGGATAATAACCATCTGTGGAAAAGGTGGTTTGGTAGGGAAGGCAGACAGGGCCAGGCTTTAAACTGGGTACAGGCTGGGCACGGTGGCTCATGACTGTAATCCTAGCACTCTGGGAGGCTGAGGCGGGAGGATCGCTCAAAGTCAGGAGTTCAAAACCAGCCTGAGAAAGAGCAAGACCCTGTCTCTACTAAAAATAGAAAGAAATTAATTGGCCAACTAAAAATATATAGAAAAAATTAGCCGGGCGTGGTGGCGCATGCCTGTAGTCCCAGCTACTCAGGAGGCTCAGGCAGAAGGACTGCTTGAGCCCAGGAGTTTGAGGTTGCTGTGAGGTAGGCTGATGCCACAGCACTCTAGCCTGGGGAACAGAGTGAGACTCTGTCTCAAAAAAAATAAAAATAAAACTGGGTACAGTTATCATATCACCCTGATTAGGTGCCTAGACAGTCAGGCAGCTGCTGGGCACTACAGAAGGCAAAAGGTGCCAACACAACCCTGTCATGCCCTATAGTTAAAGGAGGCCTTCCTAGAAAGCTCACTGAGTGGCCTGTGTTGGGACAAGAGGCACATGAGCTGACCTGAGTCATCAGGAACCAGGAAAGGCTTTATGACTCTGGCCTAGAAACAGATCTACCAGCCCTGAGAATGGAGTTACAGCATCAACCATATTTTACAGACCCACTCACTCAGCTCTTAAGCTCCTCAGTCTCCCGTGCGGGCTCAGTGCCAATTCCTCCAAAACTCCCTCAGCTTCCCATCCTCTCCTAGTCCTGCTCCCAGAACACAAACATTACCAACAATTGAATATGACTAGGCTATCTGCTTAGCCCAAAGCAAGCATCAGATAGAGAGCAGCAATGTGAACCAATTCTTGGAGAAAATACTCCAATATAGGATGGGGATGGACGAATTCACTCTTTTTTTTTTTTTTTTTTTTTGAGACAGAGTCTCGCTTTGTTGTCCAGGCTAGAGTGAGTGCCATGGCGTCAGCCTAGCTCACAGCAACCTCAAACTCCTGGGCTCAAGCGGTCCTGCTGCCTCAGCCTCCCAAGTAGCTGGGACTACAGGCATGTGCCACCATGCCCGGCTAATTTTTTTTTTTATATATATATTAGTTGGCCAATTAATTTCTTTCTATTTATAGTAGAGACGGGGTCTCGCTCTTGCTCAGGCTGGTTTTGAACTCCTGACCTTGAGCAATCCGCCCGCCTCAGCCTCCCAGAGAGCTAGGATTACAGGCGTGAGCCACCGAGCCCAGCTCGAATTCACTCTTATCTTACAACTGCCCCATCTGGGCTTGTTTGCCACGTTTCAACTCTGGTTCTCCAGTTCATCAGAAAAAGCGATTGAAATAGAGTAGGGGAAATCAGCCCGCAGGATCCTTAAAGAGCACATCTGAGAAAGATTGTTCATTTTGTGATGACTAAAAGGCTTGGAGCAGTATTTTCAAACTTTTTTTTTCCTAGCTTTAAAATCGTATTTTCAAGCAAGATGTTATGGAGAAGCACAGTATATTGGTTACAATGTATATCTTTATCTCAAAAAAAAAAAAAAAAGAAGCACAGTATATAATGCAGCTTTAAATGGAGCTTCTAGTTTGGCTTAAGTAAGGATGAAGGACATTCCTATACCTCCTTGTTTCTTCTCCAAGGTGACACTTCCAAAACCCCTTTGGTTCCTTGGAACACAGTTTGAAAACCACTGGCCTAATGCAACCCAGGACAAGGGTCTATTTGGAGCAGTTGAAAGAGGCCTATGAGCATTCCAATTTTCTGTCTTCAAAAAACAAGTGGAGGCTGGGCACAGTGGCTCATGCCTGTAATCCTAGCACTCTGGGAGGCCAAGGCGGGAGGATAGCTCAAGGTCAAGAGTTCAAAACCACCCTGAACAAGAGCGATACCTCGTCTCTACTATAAATAGAAAGAAATTAATTGACCAACTAAAAATATATAGAAAAACTTAGCCGGGCATGGTGGCACATGCCTATAGTCCCAGCTACTCGGGAGGCTGAGGCAAGAGGATCGCTTGAGCCCAGGAATTTGAAGTTGCTGTGAGCTAGGCTGATACCATAGCACTCTAGCCCGGGCAACAGAGTAAGACTCTGTCATTCATTCATTCATTCATAAATACATACATACATACATACAAGTGGAGCCTTCTTTACAGCCATTGTGCCTGTGGCTCTGTGGTCACTGTGGGCCCATGACCAAAAGCACCTGACCATCCAACCCCAATCCCTTTGTGATTTCAGTACCTACCTGCTTTGGCAAAATCTTCCCGGTTGTAACTTAAATCCTTGAGGAAAGTGATACTTTCAGTCCCAGGGTTGTACCTCCGAGATGTCTCCAGAAGCATCACCTGCACACAAGTAGCAAACCTCAAATGTGGTCTAAGAGGGCTGGTGCTGCCGCATGGCCCCTTTGGGGGAAGGTTGATTCCCCTTGTCCAGTACTTCCCAGTGGATTTGGCTCCCAGCTGGATGTTTGGAGGCCCCTCCCACAGATAATCCCACTGTGGTCCTCCCTTCATCCCTTGCCCTTTTCCAGCCACCTCGATCGCCGAGGTCTTCAGCAGAGCGATCTGGTCCTCCCGGCTGAGCTGGAGAAAGCCGGGCAGCTGTTTGGCAAAGTCAACAATCTCCTGCACAGAGACGATGGCCAGCTCCGTGAAGTGGGCAAAGCGCTGCTGACGGGCCTCCCGGCTCTGGGGATCTGGTGCCATGGGCCAAGGCTACCCATGAGGACAAGGAGGGAAAAGGCAAACTGCTTTGAGTCGGACGTCAAAAAGCTCACTGGTGCTCTGGGGGCAACCACCTCTCCCCAGACTTGTCAAGTACCGTGACTCGAAGCCGGTCAGAAAAGGAGCGCCTGTTACACTGTTGCTGGGCGGCGACGAGCTTCTCGATCATGCCCAGTTGCTCCGGACTGAGCTGGGGCAGGACTTGGGGAGGTGAGGAAGCCCTCGGGGGCAGGGATGTGGCCTGAGCCTGTTCCTCCTCTTGCCGCTTCAGTTTCTTCAGGCGGATCTGTTCTTCTGACAGGACACCTAAGGACAGGCCAAGACATGAGGAAGGGAGAAGAGGGGAGACAGGAAGCAAGGATAGGGCACAGGGGGTAGTCTGGGGCTCCAGAAATGCAGAGATCATTAGGTAAAGGCAAGGAAGAGTTTTTTTCTTAAAGATGGGGTCTCGCTCTGTCACTCAGGCTGGAGTGCAGTGGTGTCATCATAGCTCACTGCAGCCTCTTAGCCTCAAGGGATCCTCCTGCCTCAGCCTCCCAAAGGAGATTTTAATCCATACTCAGAGACTGAGCAGCCCCTGCAGGCTCAGGCACCTGTTCCCCTCACTCGTCTTTCCCCTCAGCCTCTCCCTCCACTCCGGCCCTGGACACTCACATTCCTCCCGCATGCCAGCCTGGCGGCATTTACGAAGACGACATTCCTGGCACTTTCGGCGCATGTAGGTGTCCATGGGGCAGTGGCCACCACTGTGGCAGATGTAGCGCGCTCCCTTGATGACACTGCGGCGGAAGAAGCCCTTGCAGCCCTCGCAGCTCAGCACGTTGTAATGGAAGCCAGAGGCCTTGTCCCCACACACACTGCACAGCTCGTTCCCCAGCATTTTGGGGGCTGGCCCCTTTTTCCGCTTTTGTGGACGGAGATCTGGAAACAGGGAAGAGCCTTAATGTTCTCCCCAACCCAGCCACTGCCCTGGGCACTTAGTGACCTGCATTCCCTTTATAATACAAAGTCCAGTCTCTCTATTACAAGCTCTCATTCACCGAATGCCATTGTGTCCTAGGTACTATATAAGCCCCTTGTGTAAATTGATCCTTATAACAACCACAATTATTATTTCCATTTCACAAATAAGGAAATTGAGACTCAGAAAGACCTAAGGTAGAGATAAAATTCACACTCAGATCACTTGGATCTAGTTAACTCCAAAGCCTTTGGACTTCACCATGATATTACAGGTAAAGAACCCCAAGGAACCCGTCCTAGGTCCAGGGAGCTCCTACCACCTCCAAATCCAGAAGCTCCTCACCTGTGAGTTCTGAAGGGAGCTCTGTCCTGGGGAGCAGGGCTGTGGGCTCTGCTGCCTCCAGCTCCATCCCCAAAGTGTCCCCAGCAGATTGAGGTATCCTGGCTTCTTCTATGAGGATGCGGTTGCTGCTTCCTGGGCCCTTGCTGCTTGCATCTGGCTCCCACAGCTCCACTGCAGAATCTGAGCCCCAAAAGAGAGGCACAAAAGGGGTCTCAGGCCCCATCCCAGCTCCACTTCCTTAGCATCCTAGCTGGGAAACTGCAAACTTAGCCCCACCCTTAGAGGGCAGCAAAGCCCCAGCTCAGGCTTTGAGACCCCATGGTTCATGTGGGCTCTAGGACTAGTCCCTTGTAGTCCCTGTACCTCAAGACCTTAAAGAAGATGTTAACCTTTGTTGCCCTGGGGGACTGGCATGCACCTCCAATAAGACAGAACTCTTCAAAGCCGGAGCTGGGTAAGCACTAGGCATGCCAACTCTCTCCGGTAGCAAGCCCAGATTGGAAAGGATGGGTAGGTGCCTGCATGGACCAGACACCAGAACAAGGGCAGAGGATATCTGGGCGGGAGGCAAGCAATACTAAGAACAAGCTCTGGACTGTTCTCTGGAGGACAGCAGAATGCAGGTAATGAAGGAGGCTGATTCCTAAGGGAGAAGAGGAGCCTGAGGTCTGGGCTCAAGGGAGAGGGCTGGAATGAAGACGCTTACCAGGAGAAACATCAGGTACTCGGGCCTCCAGCCACAAGGACATCTCTTCCTGGAGCCCTGGACATTACCAAGGCACTGTCCTGCAGGAATGACCCAGGTTACACTCTTCGAGAACTGGGCTCCTTTCTGGCCTCAGCTCCCTTCTTCTGATCATGCCTTTTTACTAACAATATCAGCCAACTTATTTGCAATATATATCATTAATTTGTACTAAGGCTTCATATGCCTTCAGCATCTCACTATGTTGCCCAGGCTGGAGCTGGAGTACATTGGCTATACACAGGCTCGATCATTGCATACTACAGCCTTGAACTCCGGAGCTCAAGCAGTCCTCCTCTATGCCTGGCTCGGGACTATTTTTAAGCCCATTTTACAGATAAGCAAACTGAGGTTCAAAGAGATTAAGTAAATTGCCTATGGCCACACAGTTAGGCAGGGGTAGAGCCAAGACTCCAAGCCTGGTCTCTTTGACTCCAAAGTCTGAGCTCCCAGCCACCATGCCTGCCTTTCTCCCCAGAGCCACTCTCCAGGCCATCAGGAAATGTTTGGGCACATCTGCCCTGCTTCTGTCAGAGCCCCTTCCCCCTTGCTCCAGCAATGACGGCCAAATTGGGCAGGATTAGGAGATGGAATCCAGGCTCATTCCACCTAGTGAAACAAGCTGCTTATTAAAGAAGCTCACTCCTGCCACTTTCCGAGGTCCCAGCACAAACCTCTTGCCCCCAAGAGTCTCCCCACTTCACATACAGAACCTCTTCTCTCAGAACCCCTCAAGAGTTATTCTGGGATCTAAATAGAATCCTGTCCATGCCCCGAGCTTCCATTGCCATCACCCCTAACTTCTCCCGGGCGGCCCCTTTCTAAGATCCTCAGATCGTCTCCCCACTCCAACCTAGACATGCACACAGAGCCCCAGGCTGCTGCTGAGGAGCAGACCCACCGAATCCCCAGGCCACCAGACTTCCTGGCTGGGCAGTCTCTGGAGCCCCCTTGCTGGGAGAAGAGAATGGTGCAGTCCCCAGTCCAGAGGCCTGAGTGCCGCCAGCCGGTGAGCCGGAGCTGAGCACAAGAGGGACGTGGAGCCCCAGGGAAGTAGCACTGTGGGGAGAGGCTGAGGGGAGGGACTGCCAAGGGGTCGGGCCACCCCTCCTTCCTGCCTGGCTGACTGGAGCCGGCTGGAGCTCTTGCCTCCTCAGCCCCCGCCCTGCCCACGGGGCAGCTTCCCCACCAGGCTGACTCCTCCCCAGCCGGCCACCCCTCAGCCCAGCGCCACCCCCGCCCCCTACCCCCAACTAAGACAGTTGCATTTCCCTGCAGACCGGCACAGTTCCAGGTCTCTCCCCTTCCTCTCCTCACTCCAGGGCTCTTAGCTGCTCGTCCAGAAGGACTGCCTCCCAGGCACCCCCACCCCAATCCCAGCAGCCTCCAGAGTCCGAGTTCCCTCCCCTCCACAGACACCTCGCAGAGCAAAGGTCCCAGCACGGCCCAGAATTGCGACACTGACACCCGGCCCCAGCCTGCTTTCCCAGCCTCCCTCCTCCTCCCCTGCCTCTGGGAAGGGGCCAAGAAGCATTCTCCACTCGCCCCAGGCCTCGGCCAAGCTGGTGGAACTCCAGGGGTGGAGACAGGTGCTGGGCCTTCCAGGGAGTCTCCGTACGTGGGTGCCCTGCGGGGTGAAGGAGAGGTGACAGGAGAGGAGGCCAGGAGAGATATGCTGGTAGGAAGTCAGCCATGAGCAATGGCAGGCCTGGAATAGGTGGGAGTGACAGATGGCAGGCAACCCAGGTGCCAGCCCAGGATGGACCTGAGAAGTACGCAGGTTGCCTCCTCTGGGCAACAGTCCAATCGGAAGTGATGGCAGGCTCTATTCAGCATTTACTGGAACTATACCATAGTCTTCCTGCCCTGCCGTCTAGGACCTCCATCCCTGAAGGTAGACCCCACATTTTATTGATTTTATGTCCCCGCTAAGCCCTGGAACAGGGCCTGGCATAGAGGCAACAGAGTAGGTCCGGTGTCCTTGTTTGTTGAATGAGTAAGTAAACAAGAAAAATGGCCCTCTTCCATCCCATACTTGTTAGCTTTAGTCGATTTCAACTCAGCATGTTGATTTAGTGTTTGGGCTCTGGGCTCAGATTTTTAGGTTCAAATCCTTTTTTGTTGTTGTTTTCTTTCTTTTTTTTTTTCAAACAAAGGGTAATAAAATGGGTTCAAATCCTGACTATGCCTCTTTTTGCCTGTGTAATCTTGATTAGCAAGTTATATAATGTCTCTGAACCTTTGTTTCCTTATCTTTAAAACAGGGATAATAATAGTTTTGTCATATAAGGTTGTGAGAATGAAACAATAGATCATAGCACAATGTGTGGACCATAGTAACTGTCCAAGAAATGGCAGCAGTTGTCATTACCCTCCCACTCCTTTCGGCTGTGGGTCTTCCCATCACCTCAAATCCATACATTGTGAACTTTGTGCTTGTTTCCACAAATAGTACAAACCCTTCACTATCTTTTCTGGTCCTCAGAGCAGCCCCAGGAGAAAGGGAGGGTCAGTAACCTGAGCTCCATTTGACAGAGAACACTGAAGCTCATGTGAGGGCCTTTTCCAAGACCACACAGTTAGTGGCCAACCTGGGATCAGAATCCAGATGTCTTTACTCCAGTCCGCATGCTCTTTTTGCGCTGTGTCAGAGTCCAGGGCAATCTTTCTTGTTGCCTCTCAGGTCTGACGGGCCAGTGGAATGCTGAGATGGAAGAAGCTAGGACTGGTGGGCTGCAGGGGAGAGGCTGGGAGCATCTGCAGATGCTTCAGTCCAGATATGGGAGGTGAGGAGCTGAGGTTACTGCTGGTCATTCACCCCTTGCCCCATTCCCAGTTTCCCGCTCATGGGCTCTTCCTGTTTTGCTGTGAACTCCAGTTCCCATGGGCCCTGCATTAAAGCATAGAAGGACAGGGGCCCAGGGCAGGCAGCCAGAGGGACCAAAACAGAGATGAACAGGGCACCAGGGAGAGGAGAAAAGAGGAAACAGGGAAAGAGTGGACATGGGGTGTGGGGGTGGGACAGAAGGAACAGGATGAGAAAGGACAGGGAAAGGTGAAGCAGAAAGGAGCTTGCTGAAAGATGGGAGGAAGCATGGGGTGGGGAGGGGAACAGGCGGGGGGGCTGGGGAGCAGATTTGAGAAGACAGCAGGCTGGGTGGTGTTGCAAAATCTGCCCATATATTCATTTTCACATTTCAGAAAAGCCCCTGTGACACTCCCATCGCAAACTTCTGCCTCTGGCTTTTGCTCTTGTTCCCCCTCATCACAAGGCCAACCCCTCACTTGGCCTCCGCCCTGGTCTGGGCATCTCTGAGTCACGAGCACACGGCTCTCCACTCCTCTCAAGTGGGTTCCTGCTCTGATTTTCACGAGGCCCCAGCTGGTCTGGGAAAGTGGAAACCAGGGACTCCAGCTGCTGTGGACTGGAACTGTTCTGTCCCAGCACCCACAGCACCAATCAAGCTTCCTCCTCCAGCCCCCACCCTGTCCCTGGAAGCTCAGCACAGCAGCATAGTCAGAGATGTCCCTGAGATTCCTGGTTTCAAGGTACTCAGGATATAACACTGCTCTGAAGCCTGGTGACCCATCTTCTGGGAGCCAGGAAAACCCTCCCTCATCTATTTCCAGTCCTCACGTCCCTCTCTTTACACCCTAGTCTCCCCACAGGTGGCCTCCCAGGACCCAAGACCACACATAAGCCCCATGTGGAGCCCTCGGACCCAGGCCAGAGCCAACTGCTGAACAAGCAGGTCAAGGCAGCAATTTCCCCAAGCCAGGGAATCAGCCTCAGCCTGTCTCATGCAGAGGCGGCAGCATTACCAGTACTTCACTACCAGAGCTACCCCATCAGGTTACGGGGGGCTCAGGAGCCCCCTGATCCCCAACCCACAAAGAGGAGAAGGGAGAGGAAAATGGGAGAAGACCAAAACCTGTTTGACAGTATTTCCACAGAATTTGTTGAGACTTCTGCCCTAGGCCAGGGCAAGCAGTGAGGTGATCAGCCGCTGGAATCACATGTCCCACTTCCTGGCCCCACCCCCAGGGCACAGTCCCACCAGCCCTCAGGAGGTGTTAGGTCCAAAGGCCCCTTAGTCCTGTGGGCCTCTCCTGTGTTTCCTTGGCTTCTACAGGAAGCAGTATCCCTGGGAACAAATACCCTCAGGGATCTACCAAGTCACATTTCTGACCCCCAGAACTTGCAGAGGCTACTTCTTCCAGCAAGGGGAACCCTGAAGCAGACTAGGACCAGCCCACCGTCACAGGTATCATTGGATAATTCCCCTGAAGGCACTCATTCCCATGAAGCAGGCTGTGAGGCAGGATCTGCAGGGACAGACTGGGGCAACTGCTTTTGCTCCCTCCTTCACCATTCTGGAAAGGTAGAAAGTGTGAGGATCATTTTGCAGACCATTTCATACCTCTCAAGTGACTTCTACCCAACCTCTCAATCGAAGAATCCTAGGTAAAAATCCAGGAGTTCCTGCTTCACCAGACCTATGAATTCAGACATGATATAAAAGGCAGAAAGGAGAGAAGAAAAGTAACATTTATTTAGGTCCTAATATATAACATTTACCTTTAACTGTATTATTTCATTTATCCTCACAATAAACCCTAGGAGATGGTTACTAGCAAAGAGTAAATATCAAATTTGAATACAAGTATAGCTGATTCAAAAACTCAAGCTCAAACTAAAAAAAAAAAGGAAAAAGAAAATCACATACAATGGACAAAAACCACCTTACTCCATTACACAAAACTGCCTCCTCAGATGGGAAAAATGGTTAATTCACCTGGATTTAGGTTTGCTCTGCCAACACAGGATAGAGTGGTGGTTCCCAAACCTGGCTTCACCTTCAGAGATTCTGATTTATTTGGTCCAGGGTAGGAGCATGTACCCATCTATTTATCCATCTATACGTCTATTTTTTGTATCAGCAATTAGGAACTAAGGTGTGAGAATCACAGAATCTTCTGGTAGAAAATATGCATAAGCTGGGGTTGGTGGGTGTCAAGAAACTAGAGCTGAGCTCCAGGCCCTCCAGGCCCTACCATCTACTTGTGGTGCAATTTCCTCCCTTTCTGGATTTGCTTCTTTCTATAAAAACTGAAATAATAGGCCAGGCATGGTGGCTCATGCCTGTAATCCTAGCCCTTTGGGAGGTCAAGGTAGGAGGATACCTTGAGGCGTTCCAGACCAGTCTGGGCAATAATGAGACCCTGTCTCTACAAAATAAAAAACTAGCTGGGCATGGTGGCACATGCCTGTAGTCTCAGCTACTTGGGAGGCTGAGGCAAGAGGATCACTTGAGCCCAGGAGTTTGAGGTTGTAGTGAACTATGATGACACCCCTGCACTTTGGCCCAGGGAACAAAGCAAGACCCCGTTTCAAAAAAATAAAAAATTTAAATAATATCTGCTTCATCAATCCCTCCTATATGGGATACTTGCAGGCACAAAGGATATAGACATACTTGAACAAGTGAGAAGAAAAGCAAAAGATGAATTTGAGGGTGTGAACTAAAATCCTCAACCCCTACCAGCTGACTGAATGGACCCCCTCGTGGCCAGAGGAATATTCAAGGGCAAAGTTGCCTGCCAGGAGGAGGGAGGTCAGACAGGCCTTATCATCCCCCCCCTCCCTTCTTGGAGACTTCCTTTGTAACCCATTAACAGGCCTGGGGGTATGCAAGACAAACCTGCAGGCCTTCTATTTGCAATAAATGGTGGCTTACCTCTGGTAAACAGTTTATGTTAAAACATTCCACCTCTTTAGACAAAGCTTCATGTCTTTAGCCAATTACTATCTAAAGAATCTTTAACCTTAAACCCACCTATAACCTGTAAGCCCCCCGCTTCAAGATGGCCCTCCTTTTTGGGCCAAACCAATGTATACCTCCCACACATTGATTGATGGCTTTACCCATAACCCTTGTCTCTAAAATGTATAAAACCCAAACTGTAACCCAGCCACAGCGAGTCCACTTGCCCAAGGCCTCTTGGCAGTGGCTCCGGGTCATGGTCCTCAAATTTGGCTCAGAATAAATCTCTTTAAAATTATTTTGCAGACTTGGCTTTTTTTTCCGTCGACAATTTTGGCGTAGCCAGCAGGATCTCAGAGAAGACTCAGGGCCGCCTAAGGAGCAGCGCAGACTCGGCGCCAGGTACCAGCATGGCCCTTTTAGGCCTCCAACTCCGAGCTTCTCCTTTGGCGGGAACTGGTTAAGTCCTCCTGAGATCCGGACCTCCCGTTTTTGGTTGATGGTCTTGGTTTATTCTGAGCTGGTTCTTTTCCTAGGAATTGTTGTTTGGGATCCTAATTTAGGTTTAGAGGTGCATTCTAAAGGGCTTTCTCCGTTGCCTTATTTCCTCTCAAAACTAGTTTCAATTGGCTTGTCTATGAAAAACAAATTCTTTAAGAGTGAGGAAGGGCAAGGAAAATGACTCCTGTTGGGGCACCCCAGTTGGTTTGTGGCGTCTCTACTTGCAAGTATTTTTGTAAATGAAAAGATTCAAAGGCATGCCAGGTTTTCTAGGGCTCCAGCTGGTTATAGCTAATTCTTGTGCACAAGTTTTTAAGAAAGGGCAAAATTACATCAAGAAAAATTCAGAGCTGAAATGGTCGACCCCCCACTATTAAAATGTCTCAAGCTATCTCTCTCTTCCTTTCTGGCTACTCTAAAATCTGCTAACTTTTTCTAGTGATGTTAAGATAACTCATTGTTTGTGGTATTTACAATTGAAAGGCTACCTGGAGACCTTGCTGCCAGTTCTGGCTAAAATGCTAACATAGAAAACTCATTTTGCACTGAAGAAAAAAAATCAAACTGCCGTAGAAACTGCTTTACCCAAAACTTTGATCCACAGGCCTAATTAAGTTACCTATCAGGTCAACTAAAATTTGCCAGGTGAACAAGTTCCAGTCTCATCAGAAGAAATTTAGATCCAGCTTTCTTTTACAGACTGGTGAGTTTGTGTTACCATTTCATGGGTAACATTCTAGGGTAAAATTTATCAGAACTTTGTGTGTATGTATGTGTCTGAGAGAGTGTATATGTTTGGGTATGTTTTATGTCTGTCCATGTATCACATGTTTGTGCTTATAGGTTTCGGATTGTTTTAAAATTAAGGAAGCGCTCATAAATTAAACCCAAATGCTTCATGTGAATTTAGTAACCGTTGGTAAATAAGCTGTGTTATTATTAATAAATAAGAAGGTGTTATTAGTAAAGTAATCGTAAAAATGCTTTCAAACTGTCAGCATACATTTGTTTTTGCCTGGGTTTTATTGGACATTTAAGTTCTTGAGGTGTAAAGGTTTGATAAAAATGTAAACTCAGCCAAAGACAAAGTAATGGGTGATTTTTGATAAGTAAAGTAAATTTAATATTTGGTCAAATGATATTAACTGAATCTGGGTTACCAACAAAAATACTTATGTGTTTAAGGTAAAAATGCAAATGTGCCTAAGTCAGCAAATTAGAATAAATAAAACAACAAATAGAGGGGAAAAAAAACAAATTTAATCGTTAAAGGTGTATAAAAAAAAACATTTTGGTTTTGATCTTTTAATCCTAACTGCAGAAATAGTTTACCTCCACTCATTCAATGCCTGTAGAGAGGTGCACAAGGTGTGTTCAACTCATTTAACAGTATTGTTAGGGATTCAAAGTTGTCCTGAAAGTTGTAAAGAACTTAAATTGAAAGCTTTAGTTTTACCTTGGTCTTGTCCATTTTTGTCCTACTCTTTACTATCTAGCTGGTTATGATTACACTGTGTTACTGTAATAGAGTTTTTGCCTAGAAAAAAAAAATTCTAAATTATTAGTTTTTATATAGCAATTTATTTTAAGATAAAAAGTGAATGATGGGCCTGGCGTGGTGGCTCACGCCTGTAATCCTAGCTCTCTGGGAGGCAGAGGCGGGCCGGATTGCTCAAGGTCAGGAGTTCAAAACCAGCCTGAGCAAGAGCGAGACCCCGTCTCTCCTATAAATAGAAAGAAACTAATTGGCCAACTGATATATATATAAAAAATTAGCCGGGCATGGTGGCGCATGCCTGTAGTCCCAGCTACTTGGGAGGCTGAGACAGAAGGATCGCTCGAGCCCAGCAGTTTGAGGTTGCTGTGAGCTAGGCTGACGCCATGGCACTCACACTAGCCCGGGCAACAAAGCGAGACTCTGTCTCAAAAAAAAAAAAAAAAAAAAAAGTGAATGATGGTTAAAATCCATGAGAATCTCAAAGTAATCTTACTCTATAAATGTGCTCAAGTTTATGCACTAAACATTGTTTTGAGACCATTTAGATAGTTTTTTTTAAAAAACAGCTTAATCTTGATTCTCATGTAAAAAGCATGTTAACCGCTTTGTATCATTGTTTGAGGTGCTAATAATTGATGCTGAAAGTTTTCTTCAGTCTACAGCCAGGAGATCTTATGTTGATGGGATTAAAAAAAAAAAACAAAACTAGCTTAAAATAAAGGCTTTTGGAAGGATCTAATTAGCTAATACCTTTAAACAAGATATTCTAAAATGACTGCTATATTTACAAAATTTAAAAGTGATGTTATATTTGTTTAAAAGAACAAGTCTTATTAAAATGCTTATTTTTGATAAGATTTGAGTTTGTATTTTGATCCATGTTCTGTTATATATATCTAATTTACAGGGTATAAAAATGGTTAATAAAAAAGTAACTTAAACTTTTAATAGCGAGGATCTAAGTAAGCTGCTAATATAGATGAATTAGGTAAATACAAATGCAATAAATACAAATAAAGTTTTCATGTAATTTAAAATCTTAGTCATTATGTTAAGTTAAAAAAAGATGATCCTAAAATGTCATTATATGTCCCTTATAAATGGGTCATTTGTAAGGTAAAATACTAGAACATCAGTTCTTAAATATAAGTTTATATACCTTCATAGCTTTATATTTAGGAATACTAATAAAATTAGTGACTAACAGTTCAAAGTTTAACTTTCTAAATTTTTCTAAGAGTTGACATTATGATTAGCATGTGTAATTAAAACTTCTAGATAAAAGAAAAACAACCCTATACAAAAATTATTTTAATAAAAATGTTATACAACATAAATATTAGTTTTGTTAAAAGATAATTTTGTTTATAGGCATTTATGGAAATAAACTTTCCTCCCACAAGTTTTGATAACTTGTGTTGTCATTTAGTTAAAAAAAAAATCTTTTGGTTTCCATCTTGATTTCCTCATTTATGAAGTGATCATTTAGTAGAAGGTTGTTTAGTTTCCATGATTTTGTGTAAAAATGAGAGTTCCTGTTAGGGTTGATTTCTACATTTACTCCATTGTGATCTGAAAGAGACATGGTATAATTTCTAATTTTTTTTTTTAATTGTTTGAGACATGCTTTGTGTCCTAGGATATGGTCAGTCTTAGAGAATGACCCATGAGCTGATGAGAAGAATGTGTATTCAGTGGTTTTGAGGTAGAATGTCCTATAAATGTCAGTCAGGCCCATTTGTTCTAGAGTTCTGTTTAAATCCATTATTTTGTTTAATTTATTGTTTTTTTAAACTACTTATTCAATATGTAAATGATCATTAAAAATTAAGTGTATATAAAAGTTAAAAAGTTATAAAAGGTTTATAAAAGTCTTATAGTCTTATAGGTTAAAATTAGATAGATTTGTTTATAAGATTTTATTAAAATTAACTTTGATCATTGATACACTAATACAATGAAATTTGGTTTTCTCTTTTAAACTAGATTGTCATATGATATTAATAGGAATAACAAAAGATTTTTTATTTACCTTTTAATAAACTGCAAAAAAAAGACACAGATTCAGCTTTCTTATTAACTTGTACTGCAGTCTGTCTATTATAGGTCTTATACTTGTTTGAGACACTGAGTCTCCTTTCTCAAAAAATAGAATTTGGGCACTTAAAAAAATAGGCCGGGCGTGGTGGCTCACGCCTGTAATCCTAGCTCTCTGGGAGGCCGAGGCGGGCCGGATTGCTCAAGGTCAGGAGTTCAAAACCAGCCTGAGCAAGAGCGAGACCCCGTCTCTACTATAAATAGAAAGAAATTAATTGGCCAACTGATATATATATAAAAAAATTAGCCGGGCATGGTGGCGCATGCCTATAGTCCCAGCTACTGGGGAGGCTGAGGCAGAAGGATTGCTCGAGCCCAGGAGTTTGAGGTTGCTGTGAGCTAGGCTGATGCCACGGCACTCACTCTAGCCAGGGCAACAAAGCGAGACTCTGTCTCAAAAAAAAAAAAAAAAAATATATATATATATATATATATATATATTTGAATTATTAATTTGGCTATAATTTTACAGTTTCCTACAATCTTGTTTCATGACAAGTGTCTTATGATAAACAATTCATGACTTCCTACTTTTTAAAGTTTTCACTAAAATTTAAAGTTACTAAAAATTCTAGTTACTAAGAATTCTAGTCATTGTATGTAATTCTACATATAAGGTGTACCAAAGAATAAGATTTTTTAATAAGAAAAATTATAAAACAGAATGTTCTTATTAAAATGTATAACTTTGTCTAATAAGGGCTGAATAAATTTAGAAAGAAAATAAAAACAAAATTCCACTTGTGTAAGAAAAAGATGTAAAGGGACAATGAATATAGAAATATGTTTTTGGTAAGAAAGGTTAATGTAAGGTAAGAAAGGTTAACAGAAAGTAATGTAAAGAAAGGATCTTGCATGAAATTTTTGTCCTAAAATGAATGGTTATTTAGGAAAAGGGAATGTTAGGACAAAATCGAAAGTTTTAAGGTATGTTTTATAAATGGTGTATGGTATGTGCAGGTGAGAATAAAGTTTATAAAAGAAAATTTATTAAAGAATTTTGGCTAAAACAAAGATTTCTGTCAATATTAATTTACTCTTAATGAAATAACATGATGTGTACTCAATTTAATTTTATAACATTTTTTTCCTTTTAATATAAAAAGTAGTGTAGTACAAAAAGGTTTTGTTTAATTTTGGTAATTGGCATTTTATGCTTTGGTAAAACATTTTATACTTTGTCAGATAATGCCTGTGCTCTCTTTATTAGGTTCTAACTAGAAAAACTAAAAAAAAAAAGGGTTAAGATTTATATCCATATAACTTTATCACCTTTAGATTTATTTAATGTCTCTCTTTCTTTGTTAAATTTTTTTTTTTTTTTTTTTTTTTTTTTTGAGACAGAGTCTCGCTTTGTTGCCCAGGCTAGAGTGAGTGCCGTGGCGTCAGCCTAGCTCACAGCAACCTCAAACTCCTGGGCTCGAGTGATCCTTCTGCCTCAGCCTCCCGGGTAGCTGGGACTACAGGCATGCGCCACCATGCCCGGCTAATTTTTTTTTATATATATATCAGTTGGCCAATTAATTTCTTTCTATTTATAGTAGAGACGGGGTCTCGCTCTTGCTCAGGCTGGTTTCGAACTCCTGACCTTGAGCAATCCGCCCGCCTCGGCCTCCCAAGAGCTAGGATTACAGGCGTGAGCCACAGCGCCCGGCCCTGTTAAATTATTTTATAGTGGTTTGTGATTATATATGAACAAATGCTTTAAGCCTTTGATATTTGATGACCTTTCCAAAAGTTAAATTCTAAATTCAGCCTTTTGACCTTAAACTAGCTTTTTATACATTAGGATCACTAAAAGTCTAAGAAAGACATTAGATTTATTTAATGTGTCAAAACCATCCAGGGAACATTGTCAAATATAAAATGGTATTTAATTTTCTTTGGGCTGTACTTGTATAAGTATGTTATTAATATACTAGTTTTGTAAATTATTGGCATGTCTTGGTATGTGTATCAATAATAATTATGGTTATGTAAATTGCTGTATGTCACATAACCAATTTGGTTTGTCAACTGTCTGTAACCATGGCTGGTCAAGTTTTATCATCTTTTAAGTTATTATTTTACTTTGATTCGTTTCAGAGAGTGGTTCTTTCTGGCTAAGTCTAAAATTGGCTTCTTCAAGTAAAGGCCATGGAAAGGACTGACAAATCCACTTAAATACTGGTTTCTAATAACTTTAGAGATTATATATACCACTGGAGTAAAACAAACCAAAGTTCTAAGACTTTAATTAAAAATCTGATATGACCATGAGTATAGCTAACTCAAACCTCATGAGACTAAACTAAATTTTCATATAAAGACTCTTTATTTAAAACATTACTAATTCTTTTGTTTTCCTGAGTCCTGACAAATTTTAGGTAATTAGCAAGTTTACCTGATCTATGGGACCTTAAAACCATGGAATCTGCTAAAGCCTTGTTCAAATATCCTCCCTCTGAGCCCAGGGAATATCGCGCTAGAGGGGGCGTGCCAGATTGTAAGGGCCAATTCTGAGGGATGGAATTAGTTACCCTCCAGATATAGGAGGGACACGCAAAAGCCTAAAGGAATACTAAAAGAAATACTTTGTCTTTTCAGGCCACATGCTGCAGATATCCATCCAATCATAAAAGTTCTTTTTTCCTACTTTTTATAAACTTAAAACTTACTGAGTGTAATTTTTATCAGTTATAGATTATACAAAAGAAAATATAATGAGTAATTTATCAGCCACCTTAGTATAAATTACTAAACTCTCTTAGCTTAAATGTTAATTAATGATGCTTATATTTGCTACAAGTCTACCACTAAACCCAAGAATATAGTATATCTCAATACTTGTAGGTAAATTAGTTTTGTAGCCTTGCCTTTAATATTTTGCATTTTACTCTTATGTCATCTAAAGAATTTTAGCGTATCAATTAGTGCCTGTCTACCTCCCATCCTGTATGGCTTATTTTATTGGCTATAAGCCCCAGTTTGGCTCTTCTGTCCTCTTGACCACAAGGGTCCCACTGAGGGACTAGATGGACCCAGGGCAGGTAGCCACACCACCCTGGCAACGGATGGGACAAAATAAAAGTTTGGCCATAGATGTTGCCTATGACAGATCTTGGCCAAAAGGGGGGAATTGTGAACTAAAATCCTCAACCCCTACCAGCTGACTGAATGGACCCCCTCGTGGCCAGAGGAATATTCTAGGGCAAAGTTGCCTGCCAGGAGGAGGGAGGTCAGACAGGCCTTATCATGCCCCCCTCCCTTCTTGGAGACTTCCTTTGTAACCCATTAACAGGCCTGAGGGTATGCAAGACAAACCTGCAGGCCTTCTATTTGCAATAAATGGTGGCTTACCTCTGGTAAACAGTTTATGTTAAAACATTCCACCTCTTTAGACAAAGCTTCATGTCTTTAGCCAATTACTATCTAAAGAATCTTTAACCTTAAACCCACCTATAACCTGTAAGCCCCCCCCCCTTCAAGATGGCCCTCCTTTTTGGGCCAAACCAATGTATACCTCCCACACATTGATTGATGGCTTTACCCATAACCCTTGTCTCTAAAATGTATAAAACCCAAACTGTAACCCAGCCACAGCGAGTCCACTTGCCCAAGGCCTCTTGGCAGTGGCTCCGGGTCATGGTCCTCAAATTTGACTCAGAATAAATCTCTTTAAAATTATTTTGTAGACTTGGCTTTTTTTTCCGTCGACAAGGGATTTTTTTCTACCTGCTAAAATTGGGTGAGCCAAAGATTTACATTCTGAAAGCACAATGGTCTGGCTACTTTGCAAGGACAGTAAGGAGCACATTAAAACAAAACATTAAAAAAAAAAAAACACTAATACATGATGTATTTTGCCAATTAGCCATGTCCCATTCAGTCCCACTAATGTGAAAAGGTTTCCTTTGATGGAAATTTCTTTTTTCTTAAAGTTATTTTGGGGCCACCAAATATAGTTTAGTAATGCAGTTTGAGTAGCCTGCAAAAACCAACCCATTATAAACATTAATTAACCTCGGAAGCACAAAACTTGGGTTTTAATCCATTCTCCTTAACTGTGTGGGCTTGGGCAAGTCCCTTCCACTCTCTGGAAGTTTTGTTTGTTTGTTTTCTAATCTGTAAAGTAAGAGGACTAGGTTAGATCAGGGATTCAGAGATCCTGATTTATGAAACCTACAAATGGTCTTTGTGAACCTTTTGAAAATATACTTGTGTGTGTGGACATCTTTCTGGAGGAGAGGGGGCAAAGTTTTCATCTGATTCATAAACGGGCTTGTGACTAAATAAGGTTAAGAACACTGCTGGACACTATGGCTTATGCCTGTAACCCCAGTGATCTGGGAGACTGACCACTTGAGCCCAGGAGTTCCATGCTATAGGGGGTTATGACTGTGTCACTCCACTCCACTCCTGGGCAACAGAGCAAGATAGCCATCTCTTTAAAAAAAAAAAAAAAAAACTATTTCAACTATTTGGCTACCCAGCCTTCAGTTCTTAATCTATTCACTCCTCAGACTCCTCCATGACAACTCCGGAAGCAAGGTTTAGATCCTGAGGTATCTATATATAATGGATCTGGAGTTCCTGGGGCAAAATAAGGAGACAGTTCTGATGAATTTTGTTTCCCCAAGATCTGAAATGATTTGCTTCTAGTGGGCAGATATGAATCAAAGTATCCCAAGGGTCTGATCTCCTGAAACTGTGCGTCACTCCAAGCTCAGAGTCATAAAGTCCTGGGGCCAAACTGCCTACATCTGAATTCTAATGGCCAATGCCAAGAGGGCCTCTGATTCTGCGGAAACCCCATCTACTCCCTCTTCATAATATGCCTGCCCCTTACCCCAAAATATCTCCCCTCTGGTCTGAAACTATTCCCCTAGGATTCAATGGGTTTGGAAAGTCTGAACATCCTGTGCAACCCAACTCCTTTGGGAAGAGGCATGGTGTCTTGATTCTAATTAACTAAAACTTGGAAGTACGGGAGAGAGAACAGGGAAAGGACTGGAAGGAGAAGCTTTGCTCAGGGCATGAGAGGTAGGCTAGAATGGGAGCAACCTCAAGGACACAGGGAGTCCAAAGGGCTGTTTGCATGATGTGCCCTGCACCAGGAACAAGACCTCTCCCAGGGAACAGATCGAGGGCCAAGGCTCAAACTCCACCCAAAGGCAGGGGCGTGGAGACAGGCGCCCTATACTTTCCTATCCCCCGCCGCGCAGGTTCTGCATCCACCCTGGCCAGAGGGGGCGCTCGCTCTCCCGGCCATCGCTCCGCCCAGTGCAAGTGCCACCTTGGTACGGGGTCTCCCCTGGCCGACGCAATCCTGAGCTCATGGCCCTGTTTACCAAGTTGAGGTCTTCAAATCCTGTCTGCCGCGCGAGGTCGCGCTACATTCCCAAGCTCCTCTGCCGCGGCCAGATCGCTAACCTCCCACACGCATTCTCTCGCAGATTGCGCTTTCTCCCACCATCCCCGCCCATCCTTAAGCAAGATGGCGGCAAGCGCATTTCCGGCGTGTGTTCTTTCGGCTGCGTCCGTGCGGCTGCTGCAGATACCACCCAGCGGGTTCCAGCCCCTTTGCAGCATACACTACAACGGTGATGGCGGGCCGACGACCCGGCTGGAGCCGGGTGGCACTTCTGCAGCTCCTTCTTGGCGTGAATCTGGTAATGCCACCCACCCAGGCCCGGAGTCTGCGCTTCGTAACCTTGGTAAGGAGGGACGGGGTTACCAAAGAGTTCGCTGGAGCTAGAAGCGCAAAGGCCGCTGCTGGGGGTCCGAGGTCTCAGAGAAAGAGGCACTGGCTTAGGAGGGGACGACTGGCCTGGGTGTTAGGTTGATCTATTAATCTGCTGCCTTGGGTTTTTGGGAGGAGCAGAGTGTCCAAATAAGGAGTTCTGTATCAAGGGGTAGCTTGGGGTTGAGTCTACCCTGGGACAGGTTAGTAGTTAAATGGTTAAGAGACTCATTCCTAAGAATCCTTTGGCGATCTTTTTTTCACTTAGCCAAGTTAGAATCTCTGGAGCCTGGAAGAAGTTACTGACTCCTGAACTGGGGTCTTTTGCAATGGGTAGGCTTCCTTGCCTAACATTGGGCAAAGGTAGGCTCTATGTCCCCATCAGGGAGACCCTCCTGACCTATAGACAAACCATGTTCTTTCCTCAGCTGTACCGACATGGAGACCGTTCACCAGTGAAGACATATCCCAAGGACCCCTATCAGGAAGAAGATTGGCCCCAGGGGTTTGGTCAGTTAACCAAGGTGGGTCAGAAGTCAGCCTTCCCTCCACTTGAGCTGTAGAATGAGTGACCTCGAGAGCAGGCTAGAGAACTTGAGGCCTCACTCAACTGCTGTTTATTTCCCACACGGGTGCTGACTTTGACCAGATTTCATAACCTTACTTTAGTCTGTGTCCAGTACAGTGCTGTGCACAACTGGCCACTTAATAAATGACCTTTGGGATCAGATTAACCCACTCCTACTTCCCGTCAGGGATAAACCTGGAAAGCAACAGTTCCTAAACCCCATGGGGCTTGTGAGCCATCCCTTCCCTCCAGACCTTCTTAACCCTCAGGTTTGCCCACAGGAGGGGATGCTACAGCACTGGGAGCTGGGCCAGGCTCTGCGACAGCGCTACCATGGCTTTCTAAACACCTCTTACCACCGGCAAGAGGTAAGGCTGGCAGTTCAAGAGACAACGGGAATGGGATGTGCTGTCCTCATCTTCCGCCTTCAGGGAGCCTAAGGGTGGGGCTGGGCACTTTGGCCTCCTTCCTGCATTTCTGGTTACACCCACAGGCAAGACATTTAAGAGCTATCTGAAACATAGCCCTAGAAGCTGAGTTGCCTTTGCTTGGCTGGGAAGAGGCAAAACTGATCAAGCATCCAAACTCAGACTTAAGGAAGGTCCTAGCAAAGTGGTTTCTGACTCTGAAATAACAGGCTTTCCAGCCAAGACATTTATTGAGTACCTGTTAAGGGCCAAGCACTTAACAGGCTAGCACTTTGCTAGCACTTTGCACACAATGGTGCACCACTCAGATGCACCACTGGAGCTCCACTTCATGGAGCTTAGAATATAGTGAGGATGGCAGATGATAAACCAGACAGGGCCAAAATAAAGGGTGAAGACATACATCGATAGGGCACATCAGGGAAGACTGGCAAGTGTACTGGCTCCTTGAGGTGTTCTCCCCACCCCAGGGAAGGAGGTAGCTGTTCCTCTGCTTACCTCTCAGCTACAACTGCCTTAGAAGTCTCCAGGTGTTGTTATTGTTCCCTTGAGGCCCAGCACCATCATGAACTTGTCCTTCTCCACTTTCCTCCTCCCTTTTCACAAGCCACTATCTCTGTTCTTTATATTTTCTCTCTGGTCTTAAGCCAGTTTATAAAGGGGGGATTGAGAGTGATTGGAGATAGTGTCTGCCCTCAAGAACATTGGTCTGGATAGGGAGACAGACATTGTTATAAAATCAGACAGACAGACCAGAAAGCCTCACTGGCTAAGCATTTGGGGCTGGGAGGAAGGAGCATGTGAACTAGTGCCATTCCCACAGGAGTTCTTCAGGATGGTGAAGGCCTCCACCCCTAGGGGAGTGTTGGGGCCTTTGAGAGATGGGGAAGGCCAAAAAGGTGGGGAGGGCCCAATGCATGGTGGGTTTATAGTTTGCTAGGTAACCATCAAGAACAGGTTCTTCCTCTGGGACTCTACTGAGTGGCCAAAGAAAGCCCCACTCCCCACCCAAAACACACACACACACGACTTGTGTTGCCATCTCTGCAGGTTTACGTACGAAGCACAGACTTTGACCGTACTCTCATGAGTGCTGAGGCCAACCTGGCTGGACTCTTCCCTCCCGGCGGGATGCAGCGCTTCAACCCAAACATCTCATGGCAGCCTATCCCTGTGCACACTGTGCCCATTACTGAGGACAGGGTGAGACTGGCCAACCCTTCCCTGGAGGTAGTGAGGGGACAGCTCTGCCATGAGCCTACTGATCCCAGACTCCTTTTCTGCCTATTTCCCCACTTTGGTCTACAGCTGCTGAAGTTCCCGTTAGGTCCATGTCCCCGTTATGAGCAGCTGCAGAATGAGACCCGGCGGACACCAGAGTATCAGAACGAGAGCATTCAGAATGCAGTGAGTGGGGGCCGAGGTTGGGGTCATCAGACTGCCTTTCCCCCAGGGCAGCACTGATCCTCTGACCGTTTTTCATAGCAATTTCTGGACATGGTGGCCAATGAGACAGGGCTCACAGACCTGACACTGGAGACTGTCTGGAATGTCTATGACACGCTCTTCTGTGAGGTGAGCCCACTAAGGTGCCTGCTGTGATCCTTCTTCTCTCCCCCCTCAACAGGCCTGGGCCCCCATGACAGTAGAACACAATGCCTGGACGAGATCATTCCCACTGGGGAAGTCTAGGCAAGCTGCTGCTTGTGAAACATGGGAACTTCCCTAACAAGTGAAAAAGAACCTCAGAGTGGGAAATGGTTTATTACTTGTCAGCAGTCCCTATTCTCCACCCAGAGCTCTCATGGTGTCAGACTCCTTTCTGCTGAGTCTCACTTTGCGTGCCTGAGCTTCCTTTCCTGTGCCCTGCAGCCTCAACACTGTCTGCCATGCTACCGTTCCAGCCCCTCCACCTCACCTCTCCTCTCCCTCCCTCCATCACACACACAGGCACCTTCCCACTGGGGAAGAGAGCTACCCCAGGAGAGAGGCTCTGGCCTAGGTCCAGGGAGCTAATCTGCCTGCTGCGATACACAGCAAACACACGGGCTGGTCCTGCCGCCCTGGGCCTCACCCCAAACCATGCAGCGTCTGAGCCGGCTAAAGGACTTCAGCTTCCGCTTTCTCTTCGGGATCTACGAGCAGGCAGAGAAGGCCCGGCTTCAGGGGGGTGAGTGACAGGGGCAGCATGTCACGCTCTCCCTCGGGACCCTACAGCATTAAAAACCTGCTATTGGGGGCTTCTCACTAGCTTCCTTCTCTACTGAAACATTCTCTGCTCTTTCAAACCCAGATCCCCACCTCATTACCCCATTACTTCCCAATTCTCCTGCTGTTTCTTAGCCCATGTGTCACTGTGTGACCACAATCAGGTTTGCATGCTCTTTGCTGCTACTCACATTCTTAAGCTTCACCCACGTTAGAAAACCCTCCTTCTAAATGAATAGCTGTCTCCAGAGAACCACTGGGGGCCATTTTGAGAGAAGGCTGAGTAGCACACATGGCAGTTTCCTCATTTGAGCACCCAAGGGCATGCCAGCTGCTAAACCTTTTTGACAGCTCAGTTTTTCAGAGCCTGCATATGGCAGTCATGCTGGCATGGAGCCACCCTCTGTGTGTTTGGAAGCAATCTTAAGTTTACATTTGTTCCGAACTGGAGTACTTTTTCCAACATGGGCAGGGACTCATAGCTCATTTGTAAACTGGTAGGTTTCTACCTCTGTGTTGAAATATATAGATAGATACGTTGTTTTATCTTGGTTCCTTCTGTAAATTTGAGAGTTCTTAGAAAACAGGGGTACTACCTGGTTCTCATGAACCTCAAGTGTCTGTGTTGATCAGACACAGGACTAGCAGAGGGCAAGAGGAGCACAAATAGGTCAGATCAGAAGACAGTGATGGCGGCAGCCACTGACACTGGGGACCTTTCTCCTTTAGGAGTCCTGCTGGCTCAGATACGGAAGAACCTGACCCTAATGGCAACCACCTCCCAACTCCCTAAGCTGCTGGTTTACTCTGCGGTAAGTTCCTTTACTCCTCAGCATGCTCATGTCAAGCAAGGAGTTAGATTTCCTGTTTGCTTTCTGGGGGTGCCGGCAAGCAGTGCTGATGGGGAGCCCCTCTCCCTTACAGCACGACACCACCCTGGTTGCTCTGCAAATGGCACTGGACGTCTACAATGGTGAACAAGCCCCTTATGCCTCCTGCCACATATTTGAACTGTACCAGGAAGATAATGGGTGAGTGGAGCTACTAGTGGATCTTCTGCAGGGGCTGTCGGGTGGTGGCTGAGAGCAGCCCAAGAACTCAATTACAGGCATGCTGAGCAGCTCCCATCTTGCTTCCTGTCAACCCATAGGAACTTCTCCGTGGAGATGTACTTTCGGAACGAGAGTGGTAAGGGCCCCTGGCCGCTGATCCTGCCTGGCTGCCCTCATCGCTGCCCACTGCAGGACTTCCTTCGCCTCACAGAGGCTGTCGTGCCCAAGGATTGGCAGCAGGAATGCCAGCTGGCGAGTGGTCCTGCAGACACAGGTGAGCTGCCTTCTACCCCATGCTAGTCACGCCCAGACCAACTTTCAATTCACATCCATAAATCCGAGGGTTGTTGTGCTTCCAGCCATCTGACTGCAATTCCCCGAGATTGTTTTATACCTTTTCCCCTGTTCACTCTCACTTCTTTTTTTTTTTTTTTTTTTTTTTTTGAGACAGAGTCTTGCTTTGTCGCCCAGGCTAGAGTGAGTGCCGTTGCGTCTCCCTAGCTCACAGCAACCTCAATCTCCTGGGCTCAAGCAATCCTGCTGCCTCAGCCTCCCGAGTAGCTGGGACTACAGGCATGCGCCACCATGCCCGGCTAATTTTTTCTATATGTATTAGTTGGCCAATTAATTTCTTTCTATTTATAGTAGAGACGGGATCTCGCTCTTGCTCAGGCTGGTTTCGAACTCCTGACCTCGAGCGATCCGCCCTCCTCGGCCTCCCAGAGAGCCACCACGCCCGGCCACTCTCTCACCTCTTATATCACTGAGATAAGAACAACCAGGAGAGAAGTGGCTCATTCTCCCACCACCAGATCTACCAGCTTTACTTGCTAACTTAGGGCCAGCCTCTCCACTCACACAGCAGGTCTGTCTCTTCCCACCTCCACAAGGAGCTCTGATACCTCAGAGCTGCCCTCTCTACTGGATCACTCCCATCTCAAAAGCCTAACAAAGACAGACTCTGAGACCCACATCTTCCTCAGCTACCACTGTTTCTCTGTCCCCTTTGAGAGTCGGATCCTTGAAAGAGTTGTCTACACTTCAGCTTCACTTCCTTACCACGCATTCTCCCAGACTCACATCAGGCAGTCTTGTCACCTTCCACAGCATTGAAGCCACACTTGTCAGGTGACCACTGACCTCCTCTTAAAAAAAAGAGCCAATGACCAATTCTTAGCTTCTCTTACCTTTCAGCAACATTACATAATTGGGCACTCCTTCCTTAAACACTTTCTTGGCTAAAGAGTTTTTTCTCCTAACTTTCACGCAGCTTCCTTACTGGCTTCCCCTCCCCACTAAACAGTGAACTGCCCTGGGTTCATCCCTGGCCCTTTTTTCCATCTGTGCGCACTCCCAAGGTGATCTTATCCTACCTCGTGGCTTTGCATGCCATCTCCATGCTAAGTTCCATCTTTATGTCATGACTTACAGACTCATAACCTCTTCTCTGAGCTTACAGATTCATATCCAGCTGCTAAATTGAAGTCTCTACATGGATATCAAATAAGACATCTCTTGGCTGGGTGCAGTGGCTCACGCCTGTAATCCTAGCACTCTAGGAGGCCGAGGCGGGCGGATTGCTCGAGGTCAGGAGTTCAAAACCAGCCTGAGCAAGAGCGAGACGCTGTCTCTACTATAAATAGAAAGAAATAAATTGGCCAAATAATATATATAGAAAAAATTAGCCGGGCATGATGGCACATCCCTGTCATCCCAGCTACTCGGGAGGCTGAGGCAGGAGGATCACTTGAGCCCAGGAAGGAGATTGAAGTTGCTGTGAGCTAGACTGAGGCCATGGGAATCACTCTAGCCTGGGCAACCAAGTGAGACTCTGTCTCAAAAAAAAAAAAAAAATGAGACATCTCACAGTTGCTATATCTAAAACCAAATGCTCTTCTCCCAAATCTGCTCTTCTTCCAGGCTTCTCTGTTTGAGTAAATGGCACATTAGTCACCTAGTGGCATAGTAAAACCCTCGGAGTTGTTTCAGAATACCCTCTTTCTAGTACCTCACATCTGGTCCACTGTCAGATCCTATTAGCTTAACCTTTTAAACAGATGCTTATCTCTCTAGTCCAGTCTGCCATCAGCTCTAGTCTGAACTACTGAAAAGCTTCCTAATGTTCTAATTCTATTCTTGTCCCTATTAGTCTTTCAGCACAGCAGAGTTGATTTTTTAAAGCATAAATCAGTTCACATCACTAGCCTAAGAATCTTCCAATGGTTTCCCATCACATATGGAGCAAAATCCAAGTTCTTTACCATGGTTTTCCAGGCCTGTTTGCCCCTTGCTTATTCTGCTCTAGTGATACTGACTTTCTTGCTGATCCTAGAACATGCCAAGCTTATTCCCACATCAGGATCTCTTGCACTTGCTTCCTGTCCTCTGTCCCAAGATGCTGTTCTCTCAGATTTTCGTGTGTCTCACTCATTGGCTCCAGGTCTCTTGAAATTCTCACTTTCTCCATGATGCCCTCTGTGACTGACCTACCTTGTTTTGTTTTTCTTTCCAGCATTGTCACTAAGTTTCATTCCTATCATTTGCTACTTTCTTAGATCTCCTCTCCTAGAATGTAAACTCCATGAGAGCAGACTTTGCTTGTATATCCCCTGCATGTCAGAACAGTACCTGTGGTAGATGTATGTGGTAACAGCATGTGGTAGATGCTCAAATATTTGTTGAATGAATGCTAATAATGACCTTTCTCTTTCCCTCTCCCCATGCCCAGAGGTGATCGTGGCTTTGGCTGTATGTGGCTCCATCCTCTTCCTTCTCATAGTGCTGCTCCTCACCATCCTCTTCCGGATGCAGGCCCAGCCTCCTGGCTACCGCCACGTCGCAGACGGGGAAGACCATGCCTGACAACCACTCAGCCCGCTTCCCTCTGCCTCCTAGGGGAGGTGGGCTGGGCCCTTGCTCCTGACTGTTGCTGCTCATCAGCCATGGACAGGAGACCCCAGGTTGGGCCTCCCTCTCATTACCCCAGCCATATGAGCAAGTGGGGCTTGGCTTGGCTATGGCACCTGTCACTCAGCATCCACACGTCTGATGTTTATCAAGTACTGTGTTGGACATTGGCTTTCTCCAAACAGGATTTGCCTCCACGCTCCCTAAGTACCTGAGATGTAAGCAGGTATTCAGTTTTCACTCAGGACCTGGGATAAAGAAACTGACAGAGTGGTGCCTGATCCGCCTTGCTCTTCCATCAAGCCCTGCTCTTTCTCTTCCAGCCTGGGGTCTTTGGCAATTAGCTCAGAGGCCAGTTTTGCCTCTCAGTGCTTACTTTAGTAGGAAAAACTGCACAACGCTAGGGGTACAAACATTGGCTACCAAGGAACTGGATCAGTCACCCCTTCAGCTTGAGCAGATCAAAGGGTATTTGTACTTGGGGGACAGTGAAGACTGCGGGGGCTGAATTGTCACATAGAATCATGAAATGTTCTCCCCTTGAGCAGAGCTGGGGTCTCCGGGGACCTGAGGTCACTGCAGGTTGTGAGTGGCACAGTTCCTGACTGTGGCCCAGAACAGGGCTGAGGCAACTCCCAGAGAATGAAAGTTTTGGACTGTTAGTGCTGTTTCTGTGCTCCTTTTCATTTCTGAGACCCACAGAACCCTTCGACCACGGCACTCCCAGAAGATCCACTCAGCTCAGCTGGATATGGTTTTATTGGCCATGTCAACAGTGAGCACAAATCAAAAAATACTACCTGATCACTCTGCTATTGTACATAAGAGAGGAGAAAAGCAGCTTGGCTCCAGGCTAGATACAGCAGGGACCCTTGGGACAGCTAGGTCACCAACTTTGGAGAAGTTCCTGGAGCTAAGTCCAGAGTAGTAACGTGCCAGCGTCCCAGTCCCGAAATGCCCAATGCCACAGTGCCCATGCTCCAACCCTAAGACTTGAATACTTTTGGACCTTTAGCAAACAGCCACCTCTTCGTGTAGGACTTGCTCCCATTGTGGGCTCCAAGCCCTTGTTTGGCCCACACCTTCTTTAGTGTCTTCTCATTTCTGTGTCCCATTTTCCTCCTGGCTCCAAATGAGAATGTGATAACCTAGGAGGAGGGAGACCAGTCTGACTTGTACCTTCCATCATCAGTCTCTGAGAGCTTGGGGCTGGCCCAGGGCACCCAGGATTTGGTAAGGAAATACTAGAAAACTGGGCAGCAGCCAGGCATTGCCATGACCAAGACAAAGCAAGAGGGGTGGAGGGCCTAGGCCAAAGGGACTACTGTCATCTTTACTGGCTGCTGCCCTGAAGCGAATGCAGCAGGGCTAGGCTGAGGTTAGCCTGCACTGAACCTTGGGGAGCAGGGTTGGGCTTGGCCAGTCTGATACATCCTGCTTCTACTCACCCATTGCAGAGGCCAGCGTGTCCCCCATGGGATTGAACTCATTGAGCTGCAGAGATAAGAATAGCAGCATGAGGAGGGGGTGAAGGTATTGACAGACAAACAAGGGCAGACAAGGAGTAATTTCTGGTCATTTTTGGTCAATAAAGTAGGTTGAATCCCTGCTTCCTCCCATCCTTATTTGAAGGCCCATGCCTCACCGAGCTGATACCAGAAGATTCTGGGTCATAGAGCTGGCACATCATCTTCCCTGAGTTTCCATCAAACACATCAATCGTCCTTAATTCATAGGGGGTACAACTTTTGAAATTAGGATCTGGGTATCGTCCCACAACAATGAGGTTATACCGAGGATGCCAGGTTGCCTAGGAAATGGAAAGGCTGGTCATGAGAGTAAATGCAGACAGAAGACTAACAAGAGGGGAACTAGAAATATTCTTTGCCACTAACAAGCTAACAACTTAATAATGGAGATAAGACCTATGTGAAATTATAAGAATGGTTTTCAATTGTGAGTACATCTACCACTGCAATTTTCAATCCCCAGCTAACCTCCCTGGCCCTTAGGACACCTTCAGGCTTTCTCTCTCTTTTGCATTTCTTGAGATCATACCAACTGATAAATGTTTTAACATCAGCCTGACCCAGACACTGACCTAAGAGGTAAGCCTACAACAAAGCTAAAAGCCTCTGGTAACCAAAACCAAATGGGACATAAGTTCTGAAGGAACCCCACTACTACCCTTCTTCCATTAACGTGAATAACTAAAAGTTGAACATAAAATCTCTAGTGGCTAAAAACGGGGAGGCTATCCATGTTCCCCAGATTCCCCCAATGAAAAAAAATTTGGCAGTTACTGGAATGACAGAATTGGATGAGATTCTTCTAATAAAACTTGTCAAGGAAGTTTGGAAAGAGGAAAGACATAGTTAGCAGGAAGGAAGAAATGGTACATGCAATGGCTTAGAAATAAATAAATCACACATGGGAAGCTGTAAGGTAGCCTGTTTGGATATAGAGTGGGAGAGGAGGACAGATGGAATACCAGCTGGGGGAGGATTCTTGGTATTATTTATTAAGAGCCTGGATTTGATCTGTGGTACATGGGGGCCACTCAGTACTAGATCATCATCATTAATACTTACCAGGAACAAGGCATGGTGCCAAGTGCTTTAAGTATACTGATTCATCCTCACAACAACCCTATCAGTTAGACTATTATTCCCTTTTCACAGATAAGGAAACAGATCCAAAATGGTAAGTAATTTCTTGGAGACTGAGGTGAGAGGATTGCTTGAGACAGGAATTTGAGACCAGCCTGGGCAACACAGCAAGACCACATCTCTAAAAAATAAAAAAGATTAGCTGGGCACAGTGGTATGTGCCTGTAGTCCTAGCTACTTGGGAGGCTGAGGTGGGAGGACTGCTTGAGCCCAGGAGTTTGAGGCTGCAGTGAGCTATGAATGCACCTGTGAATAGCCACTGCACTCTAGCCTGGGTGACACAGTGAGACCCTGTCTCAAAGACAAAAAAAAATTTATGTAATTTGCCCAAGGATTCTAACCTAGGGGTGTCCCACTGCCTAAAGTTGGTGCTTCCCACCACTATGTTATACTGACCAGAGAAGTATAGGTATGAAACCTGAAGGTCTGAAGAGGATCTGTGACTCTGAAAAGAATACACTACTAGAGCACAGCTGGCAGAGTTCAAGCTGCATGGGGGCTTGGGCAAGAAGGAAAGTCTTAGGGACTAAGGATAGAGAAGCCATTAGCAAGAACTTGAGAAAAGATGAGAAAATAAAGGACTTATTTCTATTTTTAGAAGTCACTGAAACCTGCAAGTCAATTAAGATGGTGAAGGTTAGTTTGTAGATTAAGTGCACACACAGGCAACCGAAACTGAGAGGACAGAACAGAGGATGGGGACCTTAGAAAATGCCCACAGTGAGATCAGGAAAATAGCTTATCAGAGAGACATAAAGAAAAATCAACAAAATGAGATTGCAGAAGTGGGATAAGAGTGTAGAGAGCCAAAGGGATAAGAGATGCTTTGTGTAGGGGCAAGAAGAGATGTGGGGGCCGGGCAGTGGCTCACTCCTGTAATCCTAGCACTCTGGGAGGCCGAGGCGGGAGGATCGCTCAAGGTCAGGAGTTCGAGATCAGCCTGAGCAACAGTGAGACCCTGTCTCTACTAAAAATAGAAAAGAAATTAATTGGACAACTAAAAATATATCGAAGAAAAAATTATCCGGGCATGGTGGCGCATGCCTGTAGTCCCAGCTATTCGGGAGGGTGAGGCAGAAGGATTGCTTGAGCTCAGGAGTTTGAGATTGCTGTGAGCTAGGCTGACGCCATGGCACTCTAGCCCAGGCAACAGAGTGAGACTCTGTCTCAAAAAAAGGAAGAAGAGATGTGGGGTTGTAGGCTCGCCACACTTGCCCCTCCCCAGTGTGGGCACACCTGGCTGTCTTCATGATCACAGATCCCTTCTGCAAGCTCCTTTCACTCTTGTCACTCACCTTGATGGGTGTGAGGTGCTGGAAATGACGGTGAGGGTGCGGGATCAGGCCCAGGGGACAGTCCCACTGGGAGGCAGAGTAAACCCGGATCTCACTCTTCTGGTCAGTGGTCAGGAGCCGGGCCCCATCAGGGCTGAAACAAGCTGGTAAAGTGAAAAGCCCCTGAGCTGAAGGAACCACGAGCCCCCTGATGGCCTGGGCTTCGGAGGCCTTCTCTTGCAGGGGCACCCTCCCTCCCACTCCTCTCCAGACAGGAGTGGGAGGGAAGAGGTGAATCTGCGCTGCCAACAAAAATATCCTAGAAACTCAGCAGCTGATGGTGGCAGCCAGAGTCATAAAGGTTCTAAGACAACAGCTTGGCGGATGCTATCAGGGGTAAACGTTTGATCTAGTGGCTTCCACACTGAGGAGGAACCCCAGCAGTGGTTAGACAGGCAGGGTCTGCAGGAGAGATGAGATACAGGATATCACACCTGCGTTGACAGGATGCCTGTGTGGCAGCGAGTACAGGAAGCTGGCTTTCCCTCTAACCTGGCGCAGGTCCCAGATTTTCACTGTTTGATCTACGGAGGCTGTGGCTAGGAACCAATCACAGCATGGGTTCAGGGCCACATGGGTCACTTTCTTTTTGTGCATTCTGAGATTCCAAAGCTGCAGAGAAGAGCTCGGTTCAGGTGGGGACACAGAACCGAGGTGGGGGTAAGGGAGGAAAAGGGAGGACCTGGGCTACAGACAACGCACCTCCTTGCCATCCATGTGCAGCAGGATCACGTTCCCCACATTGTCTCCTGTGACCACCATTCGGCTGCTGGCAGACACATCCAGGCTACAAAACCAGACGCTGGAGGGAGAGATTATGTTGTAAGATTCTTGGGGACAGAGATAGGTCCATTTATGCACCGTTGCAGCCCCCGTGTCTAACCCACAGTTTAGGCATTCAATAAATATTTGTTGAATGAATGAATAACTGCCTTGCCATGAATTGAACACTCAGACTTGTCTACCATCCATCTATAGGGACTGGGATGATGGGGCTCAGAAACTTGTCCAGTTACTGCTGGGCCCAGGAACTTCAGCTAGTAGGAGTCCCTGAAGCAGGCAAAGCTCAGAACCATCAGGCAAGTCCCCAGGCAAGCTTGTGCCCCACAGCTCCACGTTCTCTGGAAGCCTCATTTACTGTTCTCTCCCTTCACTCTCCACTGTGAGCCAAAGAGACGACAAACCAAACAGGGATTGGCCAGCTCTGTTCCTCAGAGCTGCAAAAAGGAACTTCTGCCCCCTTCTGAGCATTTAAGGAAAAAAGCACATACAACCCAGAAGCTCTTTGGTTCCTCCAACTACTTGAGGACAGGGGGATTGGATGGGGGGATTCAGGGATGCTGACACCCAGCCAGGAGAGCTCCAATTCATGTTTTTTCTCTTGAACCCTCAAATCCATGCAACACTGTCTTTTGCCATCCCCTCTGGATATCTTTAAGCAGGAAAGTTTAAAGCAACCTGTAGCTGGGTCTGTCCTAATTATGCACACGTATTTCTTACCCATAAGGCAGCCTAGGATAACATCCAGTGCTAGTTATACCCCCACACCCTCAGTTAATTCCTTAGGGAGCACTTAGAGTCATACCTCCAGCTAGAAATCAAAGTGACAAACATTTTGTTATTTCTCCGGCCACTTGCTCTTGGGGAGTCCAGAGCATTTATGGGCAAAATTCTATCCATTTAAGCTTAAGGAACTGGTCTGGTCATTTCACGTCAGTGAATGGGGAGAATTAAATCTGAAGTTCTTAGTTCCTGCTCCATTGCCCAAGAGGCTTTCTTGGCCCACGCCACGTTGACTTGTCTAGTGAGAGTCAAGCTCTAGTCTAACATATTAATAGGTATGATGAACAGAAGAGCTGAAGCCTTTCCTTTACTGAGAAGAGCTGAGGCTCTTCCCAAAGTAAGAGCAGCCAGAGAGTTTGAAAAAGAGCGGGAAGGGTAGAAAGTGGCTAACACTTTTCCTTTTTTCCCTGTGCCAGGTTTGGGTAAAGGGGATCTTGATGCTCTTGTCACAACTACACTTAGAGCTTAGAAGCCCTTTCCCCTACTATTTAAACTACTCACTTGCAGGTGTCTGAGCTGGTAAAAACTCGTAGAGTGTTGCCTTTAAAGTCTTGCAGCCTAGTTGTTCCCTCCATTGAGGAGGCGAAAAACTGGTTGGTATTGAGAGGGTTAAACTTCAGCCCAGTGATGCTCCCTCCAGCTCCAATCTAACACGAGGAAGGAAAAAGCCAGTGAGTGATGATGGGCCAGCAAGTGAGGAAGCAGGCCTGGGCACACATGCTGTGCTTCAGTGGAAGTGCCAGCCGGCCAGCACTAGGGCCAGGCCAGCTCAGACACCTGGACACTAGGATGCTTGCCACAGGGCCCTTCACTTTTTAGGGCTTTGTTTTTACTTTTTAAAAATTAACATACTATAAATTTGACTATATGGGGTATACAGTTCTATGAATTTTAACACATTTATAGATTTAAATAACCACCACCAAATCAGGATGCAGAACAGTTCCATGATCCCAAAAGACTCCCTCATGCTACCCCAATGCAGTCACACCCTCCCCTCGCCCCCAACCAATGGCAACCACTGATCTGTTCTCCTTCGCTATCGTTTTGCCTTTATAGAACATCATATAAATGAGTCATGCAGTATGCAACCTCCAGACTGTTTTCTTTCATTTCACTCAGCATAAAGCCTCTGAGATTCATCCAAGTTGTGTACATCCTTAGCTTATCCCATTTTATTGCTAGGAAGTATTCTGTTTTCTATTATGTGCATGTGCCATAATTTGTTATTCCCACAGTGCTCTTTTTAGAAGAGCTTCAGCTCAGAGCAGGGACTGGGTTTGGCAGGGGTGGGAGTGAGATCTGTGCCCCTTCCTATTTTTCCAGACATCCAGATAAAGATGATGAAAATAATCTTATCAGTGGATTAACTTTATCAAGTGCTTATTTTATACTAGGTGCTGTTTTAAGAACTTGACATCCCAGAGTGCCCTCTCCACTTCTTCCTTATGCTGCTATCCCAGCCTTGCAGACCTGTCTGTACAAGGTCTCCTCTGCAACAACCACTTAGCTCTGCGTACTGACACGTCCATTCCCTCTAGGAAACATTCTAACCAACTAAAAGCCCTGACTTTAGCATTATACAATTCATCCATGTAACAAAAACACTTGTACCCTCTAAATCTACTGAAATTAAAAAAAAAAATTCTAGGCTGGGTGCGGTGGCTCACGCCTGTAATCCTAGCACTCTAGAAGGCCAAGGTGGGCGTTTCGCTTGAGGTCAGGAGTTTGAAACCAGCCTGAGTAAGACCTTGTCTTTACCAAAAATAGAAAGAAATTAATTGACCAACTAAAAATATATATACAAAAAATTAGCTGGGCATGGTGGCGCATGCCTGTAATCCCAGCTACTTGGGAGGCTGAGGCAGAAGGATCACTTGAGCCCAGGAGATTGAGGTTGCTGTGAGCTAGGCTGACGCCATGGCACTCACTCTAGCCTGGGCAACAAAGTGAGACTCTGTCTCAAAAAAAAAAAAAAAAACCAGCGAAAGAAATGTTTTTCTGCAACCATTTGATAATAAATTGCAAACATGATATCTCATCATCCTCAAAAATACCTTATTGTGTATTTTCTATAAAGAACATTTTACTACATAACAATAAGACCAGCAAAATCAGGATGGAAATTAACATTGTTAATTTTATTATTACCAGTTAATTAACATTATTACCAGTTAATACTCAGACTATTCAAGTTTCACCATTTTCCCATCACTTCCTTTATAGCAAAATAACTCAATCTAGAATCATTCACTGCATTTAGCTGTCATGTCTCTTTCATCTCCTTCAATAAGGGATATTTTCTCAGTATTTCTTTGGCTCTCATGCCCTTACCACTTTTTTTTTTTTTTTGAACGACTGATGCTTTCAAAGCCCTTACCACTTTTGAAGAGTACAAGCCAGTAATTTTGTGGAAGAATGTCCCTCAAGTGGGATTGTCTGAAGTTTCATTGTAATTAGATTGGAAGTATGCATCTTTGGTGGGTGTATCTTGTGATGCTGTATTTTTCTCACTGTACCCTATCAGGTAGCACATGATTTTGATTTGTCCTATTACTTACTGGTGGTTAACTTTGATCACTTGATTAAGGTGGTGTCTCCGTTTTCCCCACTGTAAAGTTATTTTTTTTTCCCTCTGGAGAACTATTTTGAAACTATGTAAATATCCCATTTATCACCAGATTGCCAGATGATTAATTTATTGATATGAGTATAGACTCATAGATTATTTTATTCAATAAGTTCTAATCTGCTACTTAACATTTTATTGCTCTAATTGTCCCAGAACCTGCTAGTGGGAGCCCATTCGAGCAACTTTCTGTGTCCTATTTTTTGTTTGTTTGTTTGTTTTGAGACAGAGTCTTGCTTTGTTGCCCAGGCTAGAGTGAGTGCCGTGGCATCAGCCTAGCTCACAGCAACCTCAAATTCCTGGGCTCAAGCAATCCTTCTGCTTCAGCCTCGTGAGTGGCTGGGACTACAGGCATGCACCACCATGCCCGGCTAATTTTTTCTATATATATTAGTTGGCCGTTTAATTTCTTTGTATTTATAGTGGAGATGGGTCTTGCTCTTGCTCAGGCTGGTTTCGAACTCCTGATCTCGAGCAATCCGCCCGCGTCGGCCTCCCAGAGTGCTAGGATTACAGGCATGAGCCACCGCGCCCGGCCTTCTGTGTCCTTTTGACATGTCTCTATCATTCTTTGAGTATTTCTTTACTGTCTGGCAAACAAGACATTTGAGACTCGATCTACTTTTCTTGCACTAGTTCTGGAATCAGCTATTTAATATTTTCCCAAAGAAATCTGGTTCTTTTTAGTAGAGCATGGTATTTAGAAATAAGATCTGAGGGCCAGGGGTGGTGGCTCATAACTGTAATCCCAGCAACTATAATCCCAGGAGGCCGAGGTGGGAGGATCACTGGAGTCCAGGAGTTCAAGACCAGCCTGGGCAACATAGCAAGACTACATCTCTACAAAAAATAAAAAAAATTAGCTGGGCATGCTGGCATGTGCCTATAGTCCCAGCTACCTGGGAGGCTGAGGTGGAATGATCACTTGAGCCCAGGAGTCCGAGGCAGCAGTGAGCTATGATCATACCACTGCACTCCAGCCTGAGTGACAGGGTGAGACCCTATGTCTAAAAAAAATTAATCAAATAAATAAACAAAGATCCAGGCAAAAGAGTATGTTTTTCAGCGAACAGAGGTAGAGAAAACACACATACACTTATACCTGTTATTTTCTTTTCTTTATAAGAGATAGGATCTCACACTGTCATCCAGGCTGGAAGCAGTAGTGCTATTATAGCTCACTGCAACTTTGAAACCTGGGCTCAAGTGATCTTTCCACCTTAGCATGGGCCACCATGGCTTAGCTAATTTTTTTTTTCTGTAGAGACAGGGTCCTGTTCTGTTGCCCCGGCTGGTCTCGAACTCCCAGCGTCAAGGAATCCTCCTGCCTCAGCCTCTCAGAGTGTGGGATTATAGGCATGAGTCACCACACCCCACTGCTATCTATTATTTCTATATCTATATGGCTTTCAATATATATAAATTGACATCAGTGTCTCTAATTCCAATCCAATACCACAGTAGGTTCTCCCTTTCCATATTTATATGGAACCCACTAGGTTCTCCCTTTCCATATTTATAATTCCTTTCTTTGACAGTGAAAAATCTGGCTCCCTTCATACTCAATATATTTACTTATTTGATTAATCTCCTTGTACATAAGCAATCTCCCATCATTGCTACCAAGCACCTCCCCAGTGCAAACCCTCCTTACCCTGCTTGGGCCCTGACCCTATGTGCTGAGCTGCCACCCTGCCAACATCTGCACTGATGGCCACCTCAGCTTCATGTGCTCCAGCATCTGGCACCAGGCCACTATGGCCTCCTTACTGTGTGAACATCTATCTTGCTTGACCTTACCTAATGACTTTGGATTTGAACTGTTGAGGAAGAGAACACGAAAAAGATGAGGAAACTAAAGTGTAAGAGACATTAATTTTAAATTCTCCATAGACTAGAAAAAGAGGGAATAATTCCCAAGCTTATGAGGTCAGCATAACCTTGATACTCAAATCTGACAAGGACTTAGCACAAAAGAAAAATTACTAGCCAATTTTCCACATGAGCACAAATGCAAACATGCTAAGTAAAATATTAGCAAACTCAATCCACTAATGTTTTTAAAAGCATAAACACACTGTGATCAAGTTGGATTTATTCCAATAATATAAGGTTGGTTTAAATATTAGAAATCAATCAAGCATCAAAAGAAATAAATCCACACTAGCCAGAACCAGTGGCTCATGCCTGTAATCTCACTTCCTCTGAAGGTTCAGGAAAGAGGTGAGGTGGGAGGATTGCATGAGGCCAGGAGATTGAGACCAGCCTGGGCAACATAGTGAGATCTCATCTCTTAAAAAAAAAAAAAAAAAAAATCCAGAGTGAAAAGGCAACCTATGGATTAGAAGAAAATATTTGAAAATTGGGGTTAATATCCAGAACTCCTACAACTCAACAACAAAAAATAACCCAACTAAAAATAGTTTTTGTTTAATGGGAATAGAATTTCTGTTCGGGATGATGAAAAAGTTCTGGAGATAGATAGTGATGATGGCTGTAAAACAATGTGAATGTATGTAATGCTATTGATTTATACACTTAAAAATTGTTAGATTTTGGCCAGGCGCGGTGGCTCACGCCTGTAATCCTAGCACTCTGGGAGGCCGAGGCGGGCAGATCGCTCAAGGTCAGGTGTTCGAAACCAGCCTGAGCAAGAGCGAGACCCTGTCTCTACTATAAATAGAAAGAAATTAATTGGCCCACTAATATATATATAGAAAAAATTAGCCTAGCCGGGCATGGTGGCGGCACATGCCTGTAGTCCCAGCTACTCGGGAGGCTGAGACAGGAGGATTGCCTGAGCCCAGGAGTTTGAGGTTGCTGTGAGCTAGGCTGATGCCGCGGCGCTCACTCTAGCCTGGGCAACAAAGTGAGACTCTGTCTCAAAAAAAAAAATTGTTAGTTTTTATGTTATATATATATTTTACCACAATAAAAGAGTATCAAAAATCATACTTGATAAAATATAAAAACTTTCTATGATCAAGAACAAGACAAGGCTGTCTACTATAGCCACTATTCATCAATGAGCTAGAGGTCTTTGACAATGGAATAAGGAAGAAAAAAGTAGAGGAATGGTAAAGGAAGAAATCAAATTCTCATTATTGCATAGAAAAAAATTTTAAACCCTCAGATAAACTACTAAAATGAATAAATGTGGATTCTTCCTTTCAACCATGAAAGAGTACCCGAAACCAAATATACCCCCTGCCTTCAACAACTAGAAAACTGAACAAAATACATGAAACACGTTTTCAGACACTGGACAACAGGCAGCACGACAGGAGGGAAAGAAATGAGGTCCAGCAACTGCCCCAGCTGACGCTTGGAGAGAGTACCCAGGCTGCGGCTCAGGGAAGGAGGAGCCAAACAGCCTTCTCTTCTCACTGAGTTGAGGACACAGAGTTGCCAACATGGCAAGAATTTGTGGGGCAAAATGCTGGGGAGGAGACAGATGCACGGAGAAAACACTCTGGAAATTTTCAGAGGGCTTCCCTCTACGCTTTGGCTGAATACTAAAGTATAAGTATGTGTGCAGAAACTACCCAAGGTTTACTTCTGTACTGCAGCAAAAAAAGAAAAAAAAAAAAAAAAAAAAGAAACTACCCAAGGCTGGAGGAAATAAAAACATCAGAAATGAGTTGGAGAAAAAAATCAGAACAGTTTGTATTCTGACCATCCATAAATGAAAATATTCTTTTTTTTTCTTATTATTTCTTTTTCACCACACAAGATGGAGTCAATGAAAAGATTCTTAATATACAAGCTATTGAGTTCTCAGAAGGGCATGGCCTCAGTGGTGGGGCAGTTTAGACCTAGAGTATAAGCTGCCTTGGACCCACCCTACCTGGGACAGATTGAATAATGGTCCCCTCAAGGTCCCCACACCCTAACCACTGGAGCCTGTGATTGATCCTTAGGTCACAAAATGGACTGTGTAGATGTGATTAAGTTAAGGACATTGAGATGTAGAGATTATCCTGGGTTATTTGGGAGGGCCTGATAAAAATCAAAGCAGTCCTTATAAAAGGGACACAGGAGGAGTCAGAGTCAGGAGAGAAGGCAGTGTGATGACGGAAGCAGAAACTGGAATGGATCACTCTGCAGATAGAAGAAGGTGCAACAAACCAAGGAATTCAGACAGCCACTAGAAGCTAAAGAATGGAAACAAATTCTCTCCTAGAATGTCCAGTAGGAACCAGCACTGCTGACATCTTGACCTTAGTCAAGTGAAACTGATTTCAGACTTCTGACTTCCAGAACTGTAAGAGAATAAATGTGTTGTCTTAAGCCACTAAGTCTGTGATAATTTGGTACAGCGGCAATAGGAAACTAATACACTAATTACACTAGCAAAGCTTAAAAATAAGCCTTTAAGGAATCAAATGGATTACAAGTAACAGTAACTTAACTGCATCCCAGAACAAAGCAGAACAATATTTAAAAGAACACAAAGTTGGGCATGGTGTTGTGTGCCTGTGGGCCCCTACTCAGGAGTCTGAGGCAGGAGTTGGAGGCTATAGGGCACTATGATTACGCATGTGAATAGCCACTAACCTATAGCCTGGGCAATAAAGCAAGAAGACCCTGTCTCTAAAAAACACCAGCAATAACCACAAACAAAAAATTAGTTAGGCCAGATGCAGTGACTCCTGCCTATAATCCTAGCACTTTGGGAGGCTGAGGTAGAAAGATTGCTTGGGGCCAGTTCAAGACCAGCCTGAGCAAGAGAAAGAGCCCTCTCTATGAAAAAATAGAAAAAATTAGCCAGGCATTGTGGCATATGCCTGTAGTCCCAGCTACTTAGGAGGCTGAGGCAGGAGAATCACTTGAGCCCAGGAGTTTGAGGTTACAGTGAGCTATGATGATGCCATGACACTGTAGCCCAGGCAACGGAGCCAGAGCCTACCTAAAAAAAAAAAAATTAGTTAATTAAAGAATACAACAGACCAGAGGCGGTGGCTCACGCCTGTAATCCTAGTACTCTGGGAGGTCCAAGCAGGAGAATTGCTTGAGCTCAGGAGTTCAAGACCAGCCTTAGCAAGAGTGAGACTAAAAATAGAGAAATTAGTTGAGTGTGGTGGTGCACGCCTATAGTCCCAGCTCCTTGGGAGGCTGAAGCAGGAGGATCACTTCAGCTCAGGACTTTTGAGTTCCAGTGAGCTGGAAAGATGCCACTGCACTGTACCCAGAGTGACAGAGTGAGACTCTGTCTCGAAAAAAAAAAAAATCCAGCAATGTAAAACTCACAATGTCTAACATTCAATCAGAAATTACCAAGCATGCAAAGAGGCAGGAATATATGACATATAACCAGAAGAAATCTCAATCAATAGACATGGACTCAGAAATGACACAGATGATAGAACTGGCAGATGTTAAAATGACTATTATGAATATACTCTATATGTTCAAAAAAGAAAAGGAAGTAATAAATGTGAGAAGTAAAAGATATAAAAAAAATCCAAATTAAACTAGTGATGATATACAGTGTCTGATATGAAAAATACTTTGGATGGGATTAATAGCAGATTTGATATTATAGAAGATCACTGAATGATGATGATATAACAATAAAATCTATACAAAATGAAGCAGCCAAAAAGTTAACAGAGTATTAGTGACCTATAGAATAATACCTAGTAGCCCAACTGGAGTCAGTAGTAGCTGGAGCCCCAGGAAACAAAAAAAAAAAAAAAAAAAAAGGAAGAACTATTCTTTTTTTTTTTTGAACTATTTGAAGAAATAATGCCCTAAAAATTTCCAAACTTGAGGATAACTATAAACTCACAGATCAAAAAATCTCAATGGCCGGGCGCGGTGGCTCATGCCTGTAATCCTAGCTCTCTGGGAGGCCGAGGCGGGCGGATTGCTCGAGGTCAGGAGTTCGAAACCAGCCTGAGCAAGAGCGAGACCCCATCTCTACTATAAAATAGAAGGAAATTAATTGGCCAACTAATATATATACAAAAAATTAGCCGGGCATGGTGGCGAATGCCTGTAGTCCCAGCTACTTGGGAGGCTGAGGCAGGAGGATTGCTTGAGCCAGGAGTTTGAGGTTGCTGTGAGCTGGCTGACGCCACAGCACTCACTCTAGCCTAGGCAACAAAGCGAGACTCTGTCTCAAAAAAAAAAAAATCTCAATGATGCCCAAGCACATCATAATCATTTTTAAAGCAGCCAGAAGGAAAAAAGAAAAACCACAGAGAGGAACATAAGGATGATTGCAGACTTGTCATCAGAAATCATCTTTAAAGTACTAAAGAAAGGAAAATTGTAAGCCAACATGTTGTAAACAATAAATATATATAATTCTGTCAATTAATAAATTAAGAAATTAACTTTTTAAAAAAGCTGTAAACCTAGAATACTATACTTAGCAAAAATATCTTCCCCCAAGATTAGGCAAAATACTTTTTTGAGACAAACAAAAGTGGAGAAAGAATTCATCACCAATGAATCTGCATTATAAGAATATGAAAGGAATTTCTTCAGGCAGAAGGAAAATGTTACCAAAAGGAAATCTGGATTATACAAAAGAATGAAAAGCACTAGAAATGGCAATATGTGGGTAAACATAAAAGGCTTTTCTTGTTTAAAAAATATCTTCAAACAATTCCTACCCTACAATCCAGCCATTCCACTCATAGGTATGTAGCCCCCCAAAATGAAAACATATATTCACACAAATACTTATACATGAATGTTCATAGCAGCTTTATTAGTTGCCGTCAAAAACTGGAAAAAATCCAAATGTTCTTCAGCAGGTAAACAGATAAATTATAGTATAGCAATACAATAGAACGTTATTCAGAAAGAAAAAAACAATTGATACACGTAAAAATGTAGATGAATCTCAACTAATTATACTGAAAAGGTAGACCAAGAAAAAGAGAATATATATTCTATGATTCCATTTATATAAAATTCTAGAAAGTGCAAATTAATCTATATTAGCAGTTTCCAGGAGACAGGACAGACATTAGAGAAGGATGAATTACTATGAGGAAACTTTTAGGGGTGATATAGTCATTATTTTAATTGTGATGGCTTCACAATTATATACATATGTCAAAACTCATCAAATCATATACTTTAAATATGTGCAGTTTACTGTATGTCAATTATACCTCAATATAAAATTTTAAAAAACAAAAAAAACCCCTCTATAATGGTTTTGCTAGTCAATTCTACAAAAAAATTTAAGGAAGAAAGAATACAAATTCCACCCAAATTCTTTCAGAATAGAAGAGACAGGAATACTTCCCAGCTCATTTTATGAGGTTAGCATTACCCTCATACCAAAAACAAAGACATTAAAAAAAGAGGAAATTACAGGATATTTTTAAATGGTCACTGCTGGTATAATATGATTAAACTGGAATATTTGACATAGTAATGCACAACAGATTCTATGATAGAATATTCATAATAATGGAAGGAGAAGAATGAGTGTGTGGAATGGTATATACATGTACTAAGAGATGCTGAAAATGGGGATTTCAGATCATATTACTTTATACTTTTCTCTGTATTGTTTGAAATTTTTATGATGCGCATATATTGTTTCTATAATAAGATTAAAAATAAAGCTATCTTCATTTTGGAAATGTAGTATGTGTTCCCTTGCCAAGGGCCTGAAAGATGTAAAGAACAAAACCAAGGACAGATGACTAAGTAAGTGACAAAATGAAGCACTGCTGCTCCCACAGTAACTGGTCTCAAATCAACTTTCAGTTGTCAGCATCTGACAGTTCTCCAAGCCAGCATACCCTCCCTCTGCTCCAACCTAGCTCCCTGAAAGTCACAAAACTCAAAGGCCAGACCAATCTCCATTGTAGTGTAAGAAAACTTTAGTTACATGCACGTTATAATAAAAGGTAATGTAAAACAAAAGCACTTGTTATAACCCTTTTAGTCAGGAGGCTCTTCCTCTAGAACACATTAAACTACTTCGCACCACTCCAGGCTTAAAAGCTAAATTTTTCTATTCCCATTTCCTACATTCCTGGGAAAAAACACATCTCTTCCTGTCTGAACTCTGAATTCTGACTTCAACTTTAAGCTGCCCTACTACTGGTGGTCATCTGCCTCTTCAGCCCGGCAGAAACCCGCCAAACTCTGCCCCAGCACTTTTCTGGGCTGCCTTTCCTCTGGCTTCAGGCACTTCTTTCTTGAACACCCATCTCACACCTTGAATCCCAGTCTCCCAAGCCTGTCTCACCTGGCCTTTTCTGGTTGCTACTCTCCCAAACCCTCCATTTGCAAAGAGACCTTATCCTGGGTTCCCCCTCATTTCTTCTACCTCTAAACCAGAGCTGGAAAAATGGTGAGCTGAAGCAGAATCCAGTTTAGATGTGTGTTTAATTCTCTTTAGTCCTAATTAAAAAGTTCTGGAGGCTGGTTACATAATTTACTTAAGGCCACTGAACTATAAACCTAAAAATGATTAAGATGATAAACTATGTATGTATTTTATCATAAAAACAATTTTTAAATGGCTAAGATGATAGATGTTATGTATACTTATAATTTTTTTAAAAAAATCAAGATATTTCATGTAAAAAAATGACCATTTCAGACTTTATTTGAAAAAAATCAGATCTGATATCACAGGACCCACATACTTAAATGGCAACCATCTCTAGTTTACCACTGACACTACCACCATACATCATTCATTTTTTCTAATCTGTTTGGTTTCTTGAGGCATATGAGTTTGTGACTCCTGCTCTAAACCCAGAGCATCACTTTTCACAGTATAGCCCTTCAATGTCAACCTTAAAGGTCTTGGAGGGGCCAACATATTTACTTCTCAGCAACTGATGATAAACACTAGAGAGAATAAGATCATCCCTAAAAACTCCATCCCAGTCACACTATGCCTTTCCTCCTTTTCTCTCCATTTATCTAAATATTGCTCTTCCTCACTCCTCCACAAAGCCTTCTCAATCAACACTGATTCATAAGAGGCTCTTCTTTCTATCATGTTCTGTAGCATTTAGCATTTGTATTGTTAGTTATCTAATACCCTGGTCTGCTCAGTTACACTCCAATACCCCATCTGCCCAGTTACACTCCAAACACCTCACTCATTCAACAAATATAAAGCAGCTACTCTAGGCCCAACTCTGTTCTAGTTCTAGGTACTGGGGATATAGTGGTGAACCAGAAAGCAAGGTCTCTGCCATCAAGAAGCTTACTTTCTGGTGGGCACAAACATGAATATTTCAGATACTGATAAACATTTTGGGGAAAACATGAAGTGAGGCAACGATACAGGGAATGACTGGGTGGGGTAGGAGCTACTTTATGAGTGGGATAGTCAGTGAAAGCCTCTCTGTAGAGGTATATTAAGCAGAAACCTGAATGAGAAGAGGGAGCTAGCCCTGAGAAGACCATGGGAAAGTGTGCTGCAGTCAGAGGGAACAGCAAAAGCAGAGACTCGGTTGCAGGAATAGAAATTGCTGATGTGGCTAAAGCATAGACAGTGAGGAAAGAGAGTAAAATAAGATGAGGTCAAAGAGATAAGAAGGGGCTTAGATTCTGGGGGCAATAGCTTCTAATATTTTAAGGGCAGGCACTCAAAAAATATGTACGTATCATCACAATTTACATATGTGAAAACACCCACAGTTACTTTAGATTTCAGTCATCTTACTGATGATTACTGGATGATATCAATATTCCTTTCATTTCTTCAACAAACACTTCTTTAGCACTATTGCCTGGTACAGGAAACTGCTCACCCCTTTAATGAAGGTGGGTTTGTCCTTTATGCCAAAGTTCCAGAGCATGATATCTCCCCCTTTGGAACCCACAGCCACAGTGCTGGGGTGAGTTGGGTGCCACGCCAAGGATGTAGCCCTCCTGTCAAAGGGGGCAGCCTTTTGGAATATCCGGTAAGAATCCAGAGAGTGCAAAAAGGATTGCTGGAGACCCTGACACAGAGAGAAAAGAATTACATTGAATTAAAACCCAAGACCTGGGTAAACTGTCAATCTCTGTCGCCTTCATAGAATAGTCCTAGGGCCAAGTCCTCCCACCCAAGGAAGGGTAACTGCCTGGCCCTGTGCATAAAAATATTTGCAATGTACACAAACTAATCTTGGAAAGCAAAGGGGCAGAGTGCATTTCAGCTGGGACCTTTACGGCAAAAGACTTTTCTACCTGGCTGAGTGCCCAGTAGGCCAGTCACCACAGTCTGACCACTCTGACAACCTGCTAAACCAACCCACCATTTAATTTTGGAGCATTCAACAATAAAAAGACACATGCATACCTTCGAGCACCTCAGCCAAAAAACACCTTACCTGCTGTAGTGATGGCCAGGCAGCTCTGCCCAACTTGTATTGGTGGAAGGCCCTGATGATGCTGTGGCATGGTGGCGGGACCTGCAGGCTACCCAACCCCGCCCACAGGCAGCCTGAGTCACATCCTCTGCCAGAACCTGCCAAGCAGAACAGATATATTTTCCTCTCCTATCTCAGCAAAGGTTTTTCTGCCGAAATCTCAGAAAACTTTGTTTCATTTGGCAAAGCCAATCTTTCTCATCACATCCTAAGGCCTTTCCATGGTCTATTTAGTCTCACCTAAGCACAAGAAATAAAACTGAGTAGTGACGTGGCCCCTTCTCCAAAACACTCTCCCAAATAGTAATTCTTGGGTGAAACTAAATACCATCTTGCAGGGTTCCTGAGAGGCCAGCTAAAGAAACACACAAGAATAATGTACACTGACAAGCTCTTTCCAGTTTGGGCTGCAAAACTCAAGATGGGATTGGGTGACAATTTTAAAATCACATATAATGCACAATGAGAAGATTTTTAGTGACACTTAGGAAAAGAAGGAATCAAAACGTCTGGAATAGCTCTAAACTATGTTACTGATAAGGGAAGCCCCCATCTATTACTTGGCATCAGCCACAGGAGACCCCCACCACTCACAGAAGACCTGAATCAGCATAATACTAACTTATTACCTGGCCCATCAACTAACCTACACCTGATACCCCACCCCTCGGTCCACCCCAATTTAATAAAAGTGGGAAAATTCAGGTAGACAGGGCTCAGAATTTGGTGGTGAGATCCCTCTGAGCCCGCCAGCGAATAAACTTTGATTCCCAACTCTCCGTGTGTAGCTGGGTTTGTCCTCGGGACCACCCGCTGTAACACTTGCTGTAACATTCCTTCTAGGGAGGTAAATCAGAATAGGAATAAAGCAACCCTGGATCACCAAACTCTATTTAAGGATCCAATCTCCATGGGTCCAACCTCTTGACCAAGAGGCCCCTGGCTCAACTTTTGAGTTCCCTCATGTTCCTTATATCCCCAGGTTCAAGCCCCACTAAACCTCGGAGAACAAGCTTAGGAAGGAAGGAAGGAACAAAGGAAAGAAGGAAAGGAGGGCTCTCACTGATGAAACCAAGTTTATATATAACTAGCAATCGTGACTATTGAAATTCAGCATTCGCAGAGCCAGGAAAGGTAGAGTTATTTTAAGCAAAGTGTGTAGAACTCCTGGTACCAACAAACCCTATTGTTATGGAGTTCATCTGCTTCTTCTTGTCACCTGGGGGCGGGGGATGGGTGTCTAAGTAAACTCTGCTGTCAAAAGACCAGCAGACAAAATGCACAGCCCGAGGCACTCCGTAACCTGGGACTTCCTCAGGAAACTAAAAGCACCCATCCCTCCCTCCGGCCTCCAGCGTGAGCACCCCAAATGGCAAAAATATTAAAGCAGCAGGCACAGGCAGTACCGGAGCCCTTCACACAGTGCTTCTTGGCCTCGGGCTCCAGCTCCCGGGGACTTCTGCTCCTCTTGTTCCTGGAGCGTAACACAATCTCGGTCTTCTGGGCATCTGAGCGTTTCCTGGGAGGCATCGCGTTCGCGTGCGAAGAGGTACTATGCCCTATGCCGAGATCATGGAGGCAGGATTGACAAGCCTCTGGGGAGAAACAAGGCGGGGACTAGGAACCCACGAGGCCACAAGTAGTCCAACTAAGCCAACTTCCCGCCAAACATGCCCAGGGCAAGTTCAAACCAGCTTCGAGCTCCGGCCCCACCCGTCTCGCTAAGGCCCCGCCCCTTCCTGCAGGGCGGGGGCGTGCGAGAGTCGGGGAGCGCGCGAGGGGCGGGGCCCGCGCTCCCTGCAGGGCGCATGGAGTTGTGCGGCGAGTCCGCGGGCGCCTGGGTCTGCCGACCTGCCAGAAACAAAGATGGCCGCCCAGCTCCGGGCCTCTTCGGACGTGACTCTGCCAGACTTTGCGGGTCCGCGGGAGGAGACCAGGTGCCAGTCAAGGCATTAGCTCCCGCCTTCATTGCCTTCTAATTGGTGATGAAGCCCGCGCGGGCACTGGGATTGACTGGTGCGTGCAGGGTGTAGTTGGGCGTGGCTGCTTTGCAGAAAGCTAGTGCCTTCCCTGTATTTGAAAGCCAGGCTTTTCCGGCCTGTCAACTACCTCTCCAACTCCTGCTTCTCTGTGGAGAGTGGTTGGAACTCACTGCTTTTAACTTACTTCCCCAACCTGTTGAGTGTCCAACTGCGGAGCAGCCTGGGCCTGTGACCAACGGGGCTTAGAGCCCCTGTGCCCTGGCAAGCAGCGAGGGTCACAGAGAAGCTGCCCTGTCCCGCCGGCCTGAGAGGAGACAGTTCCGGTGCACCCCACTTTCTGTGACGAGGCAGGCAGGAGTTGGGGTTAGTCGAACACTGCTGGGCCTTTCCTCCACCCACTAAGCCCCGTGCCTAGGGCTTGAGAGGGTGGGAGGAGACATACAAAAATAGGTAAAGCTCAAGGAGCTTTCAGATAGGTAGGGACGGAAGGCTTCCAAAAGTAACTGTTGCAGAGGAATGAATGTTCCAAAAGAGAATTTAGGCCGGGCACGGCGGCTCACGCCTGTAATCCTAGCACTCTGGGAGGCCGAGAGGGGCGGATTGCTCAAGGTCACAGCCTGAGCAAGAGCGAGACCCTGTCTCTACTATAAATAGAAAGAAATTAATTGGCCAACTAATATATATATATAGAAAAAAAATTGGTCGGACATGGTGGCGCATGCCTGTAGTCCCAGGTACTCCGGAGGCTGAGGCAGAAGGATTGCTAGAGCCCAGGAGGGTGAGGTTGCTGTGACCCAGGCTGACACCACAGCATTCTAGCCCAGGCAACAGAGTGAGACTTTGTCTCAAAAAAATAAAAATAAAAACCAAAAGAGAATTTAGAAAGTGCTTTCTTGATGGGAAGATAAGCTTAGAGTGTTAGAAATGGCATCGCTTTGCAAAAGGGCAAGCTTGGGGCTTCTCCCCTGTTGGCTTGTAGCTGTGTTTTCAGAGCTGTGTTACTAAGCTGCCCCTGGCCCCCTTACTGAGATCAACCAATATTAGTTGCCTCTCATCAGGGTGCTCAGTTCTAGGGAATACTAACGTATAAGAAATGGATATTGCCTCTAAAAGATTCACAACCTACTGGGAAGAGATGAAATATACATGTGAAACAAGTAAACAATTCAAGATAGAACACAGTTGAAGAATAACTGATATGCCAGCCAAGGTTGTTAGATGCATTCAGGAAAGAATCCAATGGAGAATTATATTTGGGAAGGCCTCACAGGGAAGATAGGATTTTGTGGAGTTTGACTTGAAAAAAGTAAAGTTTGGCTGGGGAAGGAAAAAGAGCATCCTAGGCAAGGAACAGTTTGGTAAAATTTAGGAATGGGTGTGGGTTATGAGAAAGAAAAATCAGCCCCTTGCATCTGGTGGCTGGCCTGGTACATCAGCTAGGCCTTGATGTTCTGTTTAAAGAAACAATTTCACAAAACATCAGACAAGGCTACTCTGTGACCATGACAGATCAAGACAAAAACATGATCACTCATGTCTAAACACAAGCAAAAATATGAACATCATCCAAACCACAAAAAAGATTAAATATCTCCCTATTTTGGCCAATGTGATAACTGCAGCTGCTTTGCCAATTACTTTAGCTTTGCTTCATTCCTCCCACCTTAGATAAGATTTATTAAAGTTCTGTAGGTCCCAGCAACTTGGGAGGCTGAGGTGGAAGGATTACTTGAGGCCAGGACTTTGAGACCAGCCTAGTCAACATAGTGAGACCTTGTCTCTACATAAATGTTTAAAAATTAGCCAGACATGGAAGCGTGTGCCTGTAGTCCCAGCTACTTGGGAGGCTGAGGCAGGAGGACATCTTGAGCCCAATAGTTCAAGGCTGCAATGAGCTATGATCGTTTCACTGAACTCCAGCCTGGGTGACAGAGGAAGACCCTGTTTCTAAAAAAACAAAAACAAAAAAGATACTGTAAGAGAGGGAAAAAACTTCCTTCTACCCTCTTAGGTTTTGTAGCAGGGCCTAAGAATTAAACCAATGCAAGACAAATTTACAGGAGGAAAGCATACAAATTTTATTTAATATTTTTTTTTTTTTGTACATGGCAGACTTGAAAAGGAAAATGAAGACCCAAAGAAACCATTAGACCCAAAGCTTACATACCTTTTTACACAAAGAACAATGAATTGTGCAGATGTGACATGACAAAGAGGATAGAATGAGGGGCAGTGAATTGTGGGATAGTGACTGTGAAATATATGGAGGAAACTAATGAAAGATAGGGTTATTTTAGTATGTTTATTTGTAAAGGTCCATTTTGAGAATCTCTAAGAACGTTTTGTTCTTCCTGGTACAGGGATAGCACCTTTCTTGTGGAAAATTTTATGATGTGCTTTTAGGTAGAGAGGGGGAGGTCAGAGATCCTTTCCTGCATCTGCTGTTTCTCAAGTGCCTTCAGCCCAAAATAATCAATGTGCCAAAGTGGTATATTTTAGAGTGGTATGATCTGAACCCTTTCAATATCCAATCATAGGATTACACCACTTCCTGACAATATTTATTCCAGAGCAAATCCCCACTTCCTTGAACTCTTCCCCAAATTATCCAACACAAGTCAAATTCTATAAGTCCTTTCTAACACCCTCTTACAGAGATGTCCCATCATTCCCCATGGTATATATTCTCCATTGCAAAGAGGAGTAAACCCACATTTCAACTACAGGAGTGTTACTGGTGGTGTCTTGCTGGGGGCTGTCGATGTTTATGAGTAGGGTAGGAGGCAGCTTATAGAGACCCTCATATTGAAGATCTGTACAAAGTAAGAGGGGCTAGCCAGGCACAGTGGCATGCGCCTGCAGTCCCAGCTACTTGAGAGGCTGAGGCAGGAGGATCTCTTGAGCTGAAGAGTTCAAGGCTAACCTGGGGAACATAGTGAGACCCTCATCTCTAAAAAATAAAAGTAAAAAGTAACAGGGCCAAGGGGAGATTGAATGGCAGGCAAAAAAAATTCAAATTTCATTTGTTCTACTGACAGGTTTCAAAACCCACTCAGCCCAGCACTATTCCAGTCAAAGGGAACGCTGAAATGAAAAATGCTCTTTGCCCTGATGGAGCGTGAGAGACAAGTAAACCTACAAGTACGATAGATAGTGATAAGCTTAGTGAGAGAAGCATGGGGGGAGAGGGGCACAGAAAAGGGATACTTTAAGTCAGCTTGGAGTAGGGTAAGGAAGGGACAATGTCAAAGAAGTCTTCCCAAAGAAGGTGACACTTAAACTGAATCTTGAGAGATTGAGCGAGGGGGAGGTGGAGGGCATTCCAGGCAGAGAGAGCAGGAAATGCAAGGGCAGGGAGGCAACAGTTAGCTGTAATGGATTCCAGAGCAAGGGAAATGTCCTGCCTAATGCCAGGTTTTCCCAGAATCCATTTTTAAGACTGGGGAAATTTTCCACGGTTGAGACAAAGAACCAAATGTGAGCAGCGGAAACCTGCCTTGCACATGCATGTAAAGATCCTTGTTTCTGGTTGTTCTTGAAATCCTCCATTCCCATCTGATGAGCCATCAGGTGCAGGGTGGACACAAGCATTCAATACATATTTTTTGATGCTGCTAGTCTGACAATGAGATGAGTGGTGCAGCATTGCTCTGTTTCATGCCATGAAGAGGCAGTTTCTACTGCTCAGACTGCTCGTGAAACTCTGTTGATGGGTGTTTTGCTCCTGTCTGTGATACTATTTTTGACATAGGCATCACAAAGCAACTCATTCGAAAGCTGCTGGTGATAGCAAATCAAGGTCTCGTGTTCACACTGGAAGCTGGGCAGACCACGAGTGTGACCCTAAATAATGCCAGTTTCTTTGATCTGCAAAACAATATGTGGCTTTATTGAAATGTTTTCTAGAACAGATAATATAGCACAGTGGAAAGAGCATTGTACTTAGGCTATGTGATCTTGTGTTCATCATTTCACTTCTCTACGCTTTAGTTTCCTCATCATAAAATGAAAGGGGAAGGACTAGGTGGTCCCTTAAATCCATCCCAGTTTTAGAATTTGTGATTTGGGGCCAGGCGTGGTGGCTCACACCTGTAATCCTAGCACTCTGGGAGGCCTAGGCTGGAGGATTGCTCAAGGTCAGGAGTTTGAAACCAGCCTGAGCAAGATCCAGACCCCGTCTCTACTATAAAAATAGAAAGAAATTAATTGGCCAACAAAAAATATATATAGAAAAAATTAGCTGGGCATGGTGGTGCATGCCTGTAGTCCCAGCTACTCAGGAGGCTGAGGCAGTAGGATTGCTTGAGCCCAGGAGTTTGAGGTTGCTGTGAGCTAGGCTGATGCCACGGCACTCTAGCCCAGGCAACAGAGTGAGACTCTGTCTCAAAAAAAATAAAAATAAAAAAGAATCTGTGATTTTGTGACTTGCCGTAAAAGCAGCAGAAGCCAGCTTTCAACTCTAGTCTGCATGTAGGAAATTTCCATCTAGTAGGAAGCATTTTCCTGGTGCAGGCTGATACATGACTCTGGTTCTGTTCAAGCTGTGTATGGATCCAAATGCTTTGCTGAGTCTGCACAACCATCCATAATCCACACAGATGATGCACGTAGACTTCCCGCACACTATTACTGCCTCCAGTGGTTGCAAATGACAGCCTCAAGGATTCTGCAGAGCTTGCAGGGAACTGAAGTTTAAATTCTGCCTAAATGATTGGAAGCAGACTGAATACAAGCATCCAGAGTCTTTGTCACTTGACATCTCCAATATATACTTAAATGCCCAAGTATGAATACATTCATAATAGTGCTAAACGAAGGCATGACTCCCACCCTCTGGGAGCAGCACTCATTATCAAAAATATGATTTTGGGTAGCTTTGGAAGTGTCAGACAGCTATGAAAATTAAAAAATAAGAAACCCAATCCCACCTTCTTTCTTTACTGTGCGGGGTTGAGACACCATCCACACACTACCCTGTCACGAAATACCATAGGTACAAGATGCCAGGGAACTTCTCTAGGCAGCCAGATTTGCACAGCAACCGCAAAGAGAGCTGAAATAATGTATATGAGAGTGCTTTGCAAACTGTAGAGTGTTCTACAAATAGAAGTTGTTATGTAATCTGGCAATGTGTTATTTACTGATAAGGTCTGACAAAAGTGGTGGAGAAGCTCTTTGCTGTTCTCAAGAGTCCTCACCAATTAGTTTGCCATGATAGAAAAAGCTGGGGACCAGAGAGGGGTTTGAGTTTTGGCAGGGCCTTCTACTCACTCTTTGATGCCAAAGGTCTCATCTAAGGACTGTGAAAATCCCAAGTGGCAGAAATAAAAATGATCCTCTCTGTGCTACAGCCAAGCCAATTCCCTATGGGTGGATGAGTCACATGTTAGTGGGGCTGGGAGAACTACACTGACATTCCTATATGTTCCCTTCTTCCCACTCCCCTTTCGCTGCCCTGCTTTGGCTCCTGTTCCTACTATGACATTGTAACTCAAGGAGCATGTGACAAAAAACTCACTCAAGGAACCCCAGCTAAGTTCCTTTGTGTGGAGGAATGTGGCAAGCTGTCCTGGGTAGCTGCGGTTCTTTCTTATTGGTGAAGCCAATAGCCTGGTGGGGGAGTGTCTCGATACAAATCCATGCAATCCGCCTCTACGCTCCAATTCTGAGTGGGCATCCTTGTAGACATTTATCATACATTCTCCTTCATACTTGACACTGTCCCTGTGTCATAAGGCCCCAGAATCTGAGAGTTTTATCATAATTATAGGCAGTCTAAAAGGCCAAGCCACATTTGGGTTGGCAGCATTTAAGCTGCTAATCCATTCTGCAAAGAGGCACATTTGTGAAACTGGATAAAGAAAAACTAGGAAAGGCTCCTTGCTTTTTAAGCTCAGAAAGCATTTTTATGAGATCTCTAAGGCTAACAGCTGTGGCCTCCTCTAGCCCCTCTAGCTGGGTGGACTGGTGGTCCCTAAAAAGATATATCCACATTCTAATCCCTAGAACCTGTGTATTTTATCCTATTTGGAAAAAGGGTCTTTGGAGATGTAATTAAAGATTTTAAAATGAGGGGATCATCCTGGATCATATGGGTGGGCCCTAAATCCAATGGCGAGTGTCCTTATAAGAGTGAGGCATGAATGTTTATAGCAGCACAATTCATAATTGCAAGGCTGTGGAAACAGCCCAAGTGCCCATCAATCCAAGAATGGATTAATAAAATGTGGTATATGTATATCATGGAGTACTATTCAGCTCTAAGTAACAATGGTGATATAGCACATCTTATATTTTCCTGGTTAGAGCTGGAACCCATACTACTAAGTGAAGTTTCCCAAGAATGGAAAAGAAAGCACCAGATATATTCTCCAGCAAACTGGTATTAACTGAGAAGCACCTAAGTGGTCACATAGGTACTACAGTAATAGGGTATTGGGCAGGTGGGAGGGGGGAGGGGGGCGGGTATATACATACATAATGAGTGAGATGTGCACCATCTGGGGGATGGTCATGATGGAGACTCAGACTTGTGGGGAGAGGGGAGGGGAATGGGCATTTATCGAAACCTTAAAATCTGTACCCCCATAATATGCCGAAATAAAAAATAAATAAAATAAAAAATAAGAGTGAGGCAGAGGGAGATGAGACACAGAGACACACACAGGGGAGAAGACCCTGTGAAGGGGGAGGCTGATAAGGCCAAGGGATGCCAAAGGTTGCCAGATTGCCAGCAGCCACCAGAAGCTAGGACAGAGGCAAGGGAAGATTCTCACCCTGAGCCTGGGGAGAATGTGGCTCTGCCAACACTCTGATTGTGGATTTCTGACCTCCAGAGCTGTGGGAGAATAAATTTCTGTTGTTTTAAGTCTCCTATTTTCAGTAACTGGTTATAGCAGTCCTAGGAAGCTAATAGGCCCAGTCTCGGCCATCAAGGCTCAGCATTACCAAGAGGGAAACTCGTTCACCAGTGTTGGGGTCAGACAGCCCTCACTTCCCCACTTCCTAGCTGTGCCCTCTGCAAATCTTAGCACCTCTCTGATTTTCAGTTTCCTCCTTTGCAAAATGGGAAGAATAAATCCTGCTCCCCAAGCTGTGGTGACAAAGCGCTGAACAGAATGCCTGGAATGCGACAGAGAACATATGCTTGAGTTCCCACCACCCCTTTCACTACCTGGGTCCAGCCTTCCCTCAGACACAGAGCTCCCATTCCAAGGTGGAGGAGCGTGGATTCTACACCTTTTCCTGGGGCTTGGGCTCATCGGTGATGTCCAGAGCAGTGCATGGCCCCGCCTTCTTACGCATCCTCATAGCATCTCATCAGGGTCCAAAAGCAAAATTGATCTTCTCCTCTTCTCCTGCCTCGTCCACTTTCCCCCATCTCAATAAATGGTATTTCCATGGAGATTAGTCAAGCTATCTGGGCATCATTTTTGCTTTGCTTGCTTTAATTTACTCTTATTTTTAAATTTGATTTATTTATTTTTGAGACAGAGTCTGGCTTTGTCACCTGGGCTAGAGTGTGGTGGCATCAGCCTAGCTCACAGCAACCTCAAATTCCTGGGCTCAAGTGATCGTCCTTCCTCAGTCTCCTAAGTAGCTGGGACTATAGGTGTGTGCCATGACGCTTGACTAATTTTTCTGTTTTTAGTAGAGATGGTGGTCTCACTCTTGCTCAGGCTGGTCTTGAACTCCTGAGTTCAAGCTATCCTCCTGCCTCGGCCTCTCAGAGTGCTAGTATTACAGGTGTGAGCCACCATGCCTGGCCAATTTACTTTTATTTTTTAACTTTTCATTTTGAAATAATTTCAGGCAAGAGAGAGTTGCAGAAAGGTAATAAAGAATGTCAATTCTTGCTTTTTTGCTCTGTCCCTTTTGCTATGACAGTGGGCCTGGTTGTCATCCATGGAGTATGTATTTTGCTCTGTAAACTATATCTTCTTCTTGCTGTATAATTCTATCTTTCCTCAGTAAACCTCATTTTTGTGCTTGCCTTAAAAAAATTTCACTTATTTCCCAAGTGTAACATCATACATAACCACAATACAATGATCAAGATGAAGAAGTTAACCCTAATAACACTGTTATCTAATCTATCAACCTTACTCAGATTTGCCAGGTGCCCACTAATGTCCTATTCTGGTCTAAAATCCAATCCAAGGTTACAGATTGGGAGTCATTTTGAAATGTATCTCTGCCTTCCCATTTGCCTTCAACCCATAGCAAGTGTTAGCAGTTCTTTCCCCTAAATACTTCTTCAATCCATGTGCTTCTCACACCTGCACAGCTAGCACCTGGAACGAACCACCATCATCTTGCCCCTGGATGCCTGCAGCCACCTCCTAACTGGTCTCCCTGCTTTTGTCTCTCTCTAATCCATGGGTCAGCCTAGTTTTTGTGTAAAGGGCCAGATAGTAAATATATTAGACTTTGTGGGCCATATAATTTATTTTGCAAGTACAATATTCAACTCTGCCATTGGAGTGTGAAAACGGCCAGAGACAATTTGTAAATAAATGAGCATGGCTATGTTCCAATAAGACTTTATATATGGACACTGAAATTTGAATTTCCTATAGCCTTCACGTGTCACAAAATATTATTCTGTTGATTTTTTCCCCATCTATTTAAAAATGTAAAAACCATTTTTAGCCTGTGGGCTGTACAGGCCATAGTTTGCTGATTCCTTGCCCCAATCCATTCCTTATATAACATCCAAAAAGGCCATTCAGTTCACGCCTCTGCTTAAGTCCCTCCAAGGGACCCCTCCTGCTCTCAGGATAAAACTCACAATGCCTGGCAGTGTCTGGGTGCTGCCTGCCTCTCCTGCCTGGTACTGGGCCTCTCTCCCTCCCATTCACCATGCCCTGCCCACCCTTCCTTTCTGTCCCAGAAGGTCATGCTACCATTTCAGGGCCTTTGCACACATTAGTCCTCAGTCCTTCTGCCTGGAACACTCTATCCTAGGTCCCCCATCACCTGGCTAACTTCCATTTATTTTTTTGGGTCTTTTGGGTAGAGGCTTAAACTTTCCAAGGAGTCTTTTCTGCCCCTTCCCCAGTCGAAGTCATGCTCCCATTATTCCCTCATAACACCCTTTTTTCCCCTCTTTGAAACACATCACAATTTGTAATTATGTATTCAGACCTTTGTTTGATTCTAGTGGGAAAATTCTATGAAGTCAGGGATCTTGTCTCCTTTCTTTTTTTTTTTTTTTTTTGAGACAGAGTCTCACTTTGTTGCCCAGGCTAGAGTGAGTGCCGTGGCGTCAGCCTGGCTCACAGCAACCTCAATCTCCGGGGCTCAGCGATCCTACTGCCTCAGCCTCCCGAGTAGCTGGGACTACAGGCATGCGCCACCATGCCCGGCTAATTTTTTGTATATATATTTTTAGTTGGTCAATTAATTTATTTCTATTTTTGGTAGAGACGGGGTCTCGCTCAGGCTGGTTTCGAACTCCTGACCTTGAGCAATCCGCCCGCCTCGGCCTCCCAAAGTGCTAGGATTACAGGCGTGAGCCACCTCGCCCGGCTGTCTCCTTTCTTTGAATTGAGGATTGAGCATGGTATTGGGCACACAGTGGATGTCCCCTGAAAGCCTGCTAAATGAATGGGTCTTTTTTTTTTTTTTGAGACAGAGTCTCGCTTTGTTGTCCAGGCTAGAGTGAGTGCCGTGGCGTCAGCCTAGCTCACAGCAACCTCAAACTCCTGGGCTTGAGCGATCCTTCTGCCTCAGCCTCCCGAGTAGCTGGGACTACAGGCATGCGCCACCATGCCCGGCTAATTTTTTATATACATATCAGTTGGCCAATTAATTTCTTTCTATTTATAGTAGAGACGGGGTCTCGCTCTTGCTCAGGCTGGTTTTGAACTCCTGACCTCAAGCAATCCGCCCGCCTCGGCCTCCCAGAGAGCTAGGATTACAGGCGTGAGTCACCGCGCCCGGCCATGAATGGGTCTTTTACTAGAACTCCTTCACCAGCAAGGAGACCCCTACAGATTTCAGGGAAGGGCCCAAAGGGACCAGGTCAGGCTACCTGAGCAGAAGCCCCCAGCCCACAGAGCTGAAACCCGGACTGCACAGTGGCAACCCCTGGGGCACCTCCTGACAACCTTCCAAAGAATCTGCCTGGGGCAAATTCCTGAGCCTGGAGCAGCTTTCTCTATAGGCTGCACTCTGAAACCTGCTATGTATTTTTACCCTGTGCCATCCCTCTGCTGTTCTTCCTGCCATCCTAACCCAGAAACAGCCTCCCCACTGAGGCTAACCCCTCTCAATAACTCAGACTAGTTTTCACACCTGGGGCTGCCTAAGGTCTTAAAAACATAGCTGTTAAATCAGAATACTTTACTCAGCTGCCTGCCAGGAATGCTAGGGCAATGTCCAGAAGCCACAGAGGAAAGCTCACATGGCAACCTTCAGAGGGGACAGCTCTGCCTGTAGCGTTCTGCCTGCTCTAATCTACCCTCCACTGGGTGGGGGTGGTCAGAGTTATCTTTTAAAAGGATAAATCTGATCTAGGTGCTCCCATTCACACTTCTCACTGCCTATAGGATAAAATCCAAATTCCTTAGCCCAGCGTGCAAATCTTCACCATCTAATCCCAGCCCATCTTTCCACCCTCATCTTCCACCTGCTTTTACCCCATCATGAACTTACTATTCTAGATATTCTAGACCTGTGTGGTCCAATACAGTAGCCACTAGCCAGATGCAGGTGTTAAATTATTAATTAAAAAAAATTTAAATTAGATTGGAAAGAATTTTTTTTTTTTTTGAGACAGAATCTCACTCTGTTGCCCAGGCTAGAGTGAGTGCCGTGACGTCAGCCTAGCTCACAGCAACCTCAAACTCCTGGGCTCAAGCAATCCTGCTGCCTCAGCCTCCCAAGTAGCTGGGACTACAGGCATGTGCCACCATGCCTGGCTGATTTTTTCTATATATATTAGTTGACCAATTAATTTCTTTCTATTTATAGTAGAGATAGGGTCTCACTCTTGCTCAGGCTGGTTTCGAACTTCTGACCTTGAGCAATCCACCCGCCTTGGCCTGCCAGAGTGTTAGGATTATAGGCGTGAGCCAGCTCGCCTGGCTAGATTGAAAATTTATTCAATCACACTAGCCACATTTCAAGTGCTCAAAGGCCTCATGTGACTAGTGGCTATCATATTAGACAGCTCAGCTATAGAACATTTCCACCACTGTAGAAAATTCCACTGGACAGCACTGTTTTAAACACAAAGACCCACTCTCCACAAATACCCCAATTCTTTTTTTTTTTTTTTATATATATATTTTTTTTCTTTTTCATTCTGAGGTACATTCTGAATCAATTCTTTATTTTATTTACACACAGGTACATTCTCATTGTAAATTTTCTAACATTACAAAAATGTCCCTTACCAATTCCAGATCTCTCCCTAGAGATGACTACCAAAATCAGTTCTCTGGTTTTTATATTCTCTCTGAATATTTACTGCATTCTGCACTTTGCTTTCTTCCCTCAACAGTGTCGTGGAGCTCTTCATATAAGAATACATCTCTCTCTACCTTGTTCTTGAGTTGTTGCAGAGTAATCCATAGCATGAATGAACTTTAGGTTATTCACCTCCTGCCTCTGTGATGGACATTTACTTCCAGTTTTCCCCACTGCAAACAATTACTATATGCAAACATCCTTGTACCTCTTTGTGCGCTTGTACACATGTTTGTCTTGAATTCCTAGGACACAGAGTCATATGCTAACACCTCTGGGGCTTGGCACACCCTGATGCTCCCGCCTAGCATGCCTCTCCACATGACTAATTCCAACTCATTGAGACCAATCAAGTGTCGTGTCCTGTCAAAGGTGGTCTCTCCTGCCTCTGTTTTCCCACAGAACTTGGTATCCACATTGCATCACTATTGTACACTTAGGACTTTACCTTTTTTATCTTTGTATCCCCAACATCTAGCATAGGGCTTAGTATAGAGCAAAAATTCAAATGTTTTCTTGGCTGAGTGAATGAATGCACAGATAAATAAACAAATGAAGGCACAGTGGCTAGGACATTCCAGAAACTCAAGGTGAGTCTGTGAAGTGTTCCAGGCGATCTGTGGCTGGTTGGTGCCCTGAGCCAAGCTGCCTTGCTAAATTTCTGTTTTTATTCAGCCCCATGACCCTGGCCATCTCATCTTGAACTCCATTTGGGTTGGTGAACAGCTCTGATGGGGCAGTGTGAATGTTAGGAACTCTGGCCATAGAGCATAGAATCTGAGCCCTTGGGAGCAGCACTAGCTGGGGGCTGGCTTTCCAAGGGCAGGTCTCTGTCTCCTTTTACCTTTAAGCAGCCCAGTATGCTCTGGGTTTTGGTTTATTTTATTTTTCCCCCTACAGTACCTTAGGGGCAATTAAGATCAGCTGCAACATTTCTGCTTTCTGCTTTCAGATTTGACCCCAAGGGAAGCCAGATGTTTTCCACTCCACATCTCCTTCTCCTTGTGGTCTGATGAACAGCCCTGTTTCCCAAGTCTCTCTATGGTCTGGCTTCCCCAGATCCCAGAGCCTGGCTGCCAACTTTATTTTTAATGAGGTTTTAATAGGCAACTCCTGTAATTAATTTCATTCTTGTGTTTTCACACTTCAGTCTAGGTGCCTAAAGGCCTTCTGGCGCTAGGTGGGATGTTAACTGATTTTAAATAATACAAAATACTATGACTGTTAGACGTTTCCCCAGCTCCTCTCATTTGTAGTTGTTTTACAATCTTAATTAGCTGGGGCTCATGGCCCAGTGGAAGGTCAGGCGGGTCACCTGTCATAAAGGTAGAAACAGATAAGGAGAGAAGAGACTTGTCCAAGTCCCCAGAGAGAGTGGGTGTTGAAACTGGTTTCAGATCCACTACTCAGGAATGACGTGCCAAACGCCGCCGCCAGAGGACTCAGGCCAAAGGTGGAGTGCCTTGGGTGCCCCACAGGCATCTTGGGGCGGCAGTTTCACCCTCCCACTCCCACTGCCCAGCAAGTGAGCCCTCAGCAGCTAATACTGCCACCTGAAATGACCCCCATTAATTCTCTTGTAGCCCCTTTTCCATTGTGTGAGCGGATTCATCCACAAAAAGTGGTTCCTCCCGGATTTAGAAACAACATAATTTTGCTATTTTTAAAGCTGCTGTTTAAAAATCCGCGCGCACGTACTCACTGCTCACACTCTTCAGGGAGAGGGGGATGGGCAGGAATAGTACGTGCTAGAGACAGAGCAGCGCGGTGCCCCCGCCGCACGCCGGCTTCCAGAGCGCGCGCGTCCGACCCCACCGGTCCTCGCTCCCTCTCGCCCCCCCCCCCCGGGGCGCAGGTCACGGCCGCTGGGTCACCGGGCCCAGGAGGGAGCGGGAGGGGGGAGGGCCGAGCAGGTGGCGATTAAGTCAGCCTCGGAACATTCTTGGACCGCTCCAGTGGATATAAATAACAGACGGGCCAGCTCCGAAAAATCCTCCCCAGGGGGAGAGGGTAGAGGGAGGAGGGGTAGAGGATGAACGGATTTTTTTAGGGTGGGGTGGCATCCTGGCGAAAAATCTACTAGACTGATATAGGGGCTGCAGGGACGAAGGCATATGAGAATGAACCGTGATACAAAATTTGGAAATAAGAACACGGAGGGGGAGGAGCTCACGCCTTTTTGTCCCACCCCCACCGCGTGTTTGTCCCAGGCCTCTGAAGGCGCCCCAGATTAGCAGGCAGAGCTGTGGAGTCCTGGCCCTGCCCGACTCAATTTTAGACAAGCTGCTGAAGGTCTCCAAGCCTCAGTTTCTGCATCTGCACAATGGGAAACCTAATGCGTGCAAAGAGGTGGTTGTGAGCCTCTCCCGAGTGAACGTCTAAGAAAGCTGTGCTCAGTAAAAAAATGTAAGGTAGTGTGGCTCCCAGACCCCCCTCCAAAGGCTGTCCATGCAGGCCGGGTCCCTTCTCGCTCCCACGGGTCTCCCAGGCTCTGCAAAGGTCCATGAGGGGCAAAGCCGAAATCTGACTCCCAGAAGCCCCGCGGCGCCACCCTGGGGAGCCGGCCCAGGCGCTCAGCTCCCAGGAGCAGAGACCCCACAGTCCGCGCCCCCAAGCCGCGGGTCGCAGCGATGCCTGCAGCCCCAGCGGCCCGGCCGCCGGCCGGTGGGATTGGGGCCACCGCGGCGAGGAGAGGGCGGGGCCGGGGGCCGGGCTTCCCGGGGGAGGGCCCGGCGCGCTCCGGGAGGCGGCGGACCGGCCCGGGAGCGGCAGGACTCGGGCCGGAGCGTGGCCAGACCCCCACCCGCCGAGGGGCCCAGAGAGGACGCGGTGAGTGCCCCGGAGGGGACGTGCGGGGACACGCGGCGGGAGCCGTGGCTCGAGTCCGCCCTCTCCTGCTGCGGCTCCTGAAGTTTGCAATGGAACCACCTCCCGCGCTGGGAGCCCCTGGCCACCCCACTCTGCGCGACAACGGGAAGGGCTGCCACAGAGCTGAGGGGTGTCTCATCTGCCGCGCCGCTAACTCCACAATTTCTCAGGCCGGCCGGGGGGAGGAGGCCGTCGGGACTGCGGGGCCAAACGATCTCCTCGGTCCCCTCGAGGGCCCCATTCCTCCCTCCTCGCGCCTACCCTGGGGTCCCAGAAGGGGCCACACTCCCCAGCGACCCCTCGCCCTCTGCAAAAAGCCGCAATTCCTGGGTCTGCTGCTCATGCCACCATATGGAGTCCATGGCGAGGCCGGCCCAGGCAGGCGGCGCCCCCTCCCCTTGGCGGTGACCGGCAGGCCCCACCCCCGCCGAGACCAAGTTCAGCAAGTTTGGCCAAGAAGTCCCAGGGCCTCCATGGCTAGGCCTGGCTCTGCCGCTCCGCGTGGGCTCCCCGGGCTCCGAGTTGTGCAGCGCCGGGCGGGCCAGAGGGGCCTGTCGAGGAGCTGTGTCCATAAGGGTCGAGGCCAGAGACGCGCCACCCCTGGGCTCCGAGATTTGGTGTGGAGGCTCGGGGTTTGGAATGCGTCATGAGGGAGCGGGCACCCCAGCCGGCAGGTCGGGTTTCCAAAGAGTGCCCCTTTGTTATGCCCCTCCCTGGCCCTGCCTCCTCCCCCTTGCCTGCGCCACCCCCTTCCCCGGCCTCCTGACCTCCTGCCTGGCTCTGGCTACTGGTTCCAGCCCCTCCACCTAGTGTCCCTCTCTTGGACCAGCCGACCGCCCCTCGTGTACCCAGACGGGGGCGGGGTTGCTGGGGGAAGAAGCCCTAGGGCGCAGCCTGTGACTCAGGACACGGGGATGGGCTGGGCAGGATGGCTGTGCTCTTTCCCGGGGGCATGCCCCCAGCTTCTGGGGGCTAGGGGGTGGGTAATTTCTGGCCTCGGGTAGGGAGAATGAGTTCTTCCCTGAACCCTGGAACTCCTTACTTTGGCCTGGGCAGCGGTGAGGAGACCCGGGCAAGCCGCAGAAGACTTAGCCACTGCAGTAGGTGCTGGCTCCCAGGGCAGGGAAGATTGTGTTACCTGCTTTCCCAGCTCTTGCCTGCGGTGGAGTGTGTTCTGGGGACTGATTTGGGTCTCTGCCGAGGTCAGGAGGCACAAAGTGCCAGCCTCCTTCACAGGGGCCTCTGCGCAAGGCCCCTCACAGCTTGGTCAGGCTGGGGCTGTGGGGCCTGGCTGCGCAGGCTCGGGCTGGTATTTGCTCTGGGAGGCCAGAGGGAGCCATGCCAGCCTTGCACACACAGCTCGCTCTGTTCTAGGGCCAGAGAGAGGGAACGGGTGGGGGGCAGCTCTCTGGGGAGGTCGGAGCAGCCAGGGGGCCCCAGGCCCCTGAGGCCTGGCTGGGACAGCTTCAGAGGCCCTGTGATTTATGGCTGCAGCACTCTTTCTCCCCATCGTCTTGGCAAGTCCTCTCTGGGCAATCTGACCAGCTGAAGAGGAAGCCAGGTGAACAGCTTGGGGCGCCTGGTGGGGCAGCCGCTCCACATCCTTCATGGGTCTCCAGGGAGGCCTGAGCCCACCGTTAGCAGACAGGGAAGCCCACTCAGGTCAAGTTCCCACGGCTGCTGGAGCTGGCAGGTTTTTCTGGTCTTCAGGTGGATGTCATTTGTTTTCTTCTTTAGCTAATTATTACTGATTCCCATGCCTGGGGAAACACAAATCAGAATGCCACAAGTCTCTGTCAATGATTGGGGACAGATGCTGTCCTGTCAGTCACAGCCCAATGGGATATATACCCCAACTGAGGGGTCCCAAGGGCCTGTGGGAGCAAGCACAGGACAAGGGAGGTGACTGTGGAGAAGATCCCCCAATTTGAGGTTTGGAGGAGGAGCAGAGGTTTGTCAGTTTGGAAGAAACGCTGTGACAGAGCCCTGCTTTGGGGGCAATAGGTACACTCGGTCCTTCTGCACCTGGCTGTGTCCTTTGGGCCTGCACAGAAGAGGAACCGATTTCCTTCTAGGGGCTGTGAGTCTGTTGATGCTGGGGACAGCTGAGACGCTGCCTAGAGGCAGTGGGGAGCAGCTGCATGCCACTGGGTCCTCTGGTCCCTGAGGCGGTGGCTAGGGGTTGGAATGCGCCTTGTCCTCTGTGATTCTGTAGATCACCTGGCTGACGCTGTCTGCCTCCTGCAGGCTGCCCCGTACTCTGGGTTTTTTTTTTTTTGAGACAGAGTCTCGCTTTGTTGCCCAGGCTAGAGTGAGTGCCGTGGCGTCAGCCTAGCTCACAGCAACCTCAAACTCCTGGGCTCCAGTGATCCTTCTGCCTTAGCCTCCCGGGTAGCTGGGACTACAGGCATGCGCCACCATGCCCGGCTAATATTTTTTTATATATATATCAGTTGGCCAATTAATTTCTTTCTATTTATAGTAGAGACGGGGTCTCGCTCTTGCTCAGGCTGGTTTCGAACTCCTGACCTTGAGCAATCTGCCCGCCTCGGCCTCCCAAGAGCTAGGATTACAGGCGTGAGCCACAGCGCCCGGCCTACTCTGGGTTTTTGAGGGCAGGACTCAGTTGCTTGTTACCACCCTGTGGGACGCTGGTGGGTGTTGTGGAAGGGGTGAGTGTGTTCAGATGACTGCTGGGCCCATGGCGTATCTCACTCATTGCCTGGGTTGAGTCTTACACCAGCCCAGGAAGCCAACAGGTGAGGGAGTTTCCATCTTAGAGCGAGCTGAGGCCTCCTTAGGAGGGGACAGTAATACGCCCTTGTTCAAGCTTCCTGGCCAAGATGGGACTCAGCCTCCTGGCTCCCTTTCTGCTCTTCCCAGCACAGGGAGCTACTGGCATGTGGCTGGGCACCCTCCCACTCTGCCTGCTGTGGTAACAGGGTCGCCTTGTCGTTCAAGGAAAGGCATCAGGGGCCCTGGCTTGGGGAGGCTTCTTCTCTCATCTGCAGTTGGGGGAGTGGGGCTCTCTGCCCACCACCCACCCCCGCCTGCCATTTAATCCCCGGCTGGATCGTGTGACCCGCCTGGCATTCTCCTGCCTGGAATCTGCCGCTTCTGACAGCAGTTGCTATATTGGGGGAGCTGCTGGGCACCGCCCTGGACGCTCCAGGCCCCCACCCTCACCCTGCTTTGCTCTTCTTAACTTCAAGGCAGAGTCACAGTGGCAGCTTTGAGAGTTGGACACCCGGCTCCCTGTAGTGATCTCTAGGCCCCAGGTACGTGGAGCGTGGGGGAGAAGGCCAGACCCAGGGCGAGAGCAGGGGCTTTGAAACTGCCTTCCCTGCCCCTAGCCTGGCTCCTCCTGGGGACTTCCAAGCCCCCTGCCTGCTAAGACCTAGCTCTGACAGTCCCCTGGGTGATGGCGATGGGAGGTGGGCAGGGCCCAGAGATAGGAGAGGGTCATTTTCTATCCCCCAAAGTGTATGTCCAGCTTACCCCTCTGCCGTCCACAGCCCTAAATCTGCCACCATTCCGTGCTGCGGGGACACCATGGCTCCAGAAGAGGACGCTGGAGGAGAAGCCTTAGGGGGCAGTTTCTGGGAGGTGAGCAGCGGGGTCCTGGCTTTGGGAGTGGCACTAAATTGCCCAGCCCTCTCCCGGCTCAGCTACCTGTGCAGGTGAGGAGCCTAGCTGAGGGCCCCAGCTCCATAGGGGGCTGCACCCTGGTGACGCTGCTCTCCTCGTGTACGCCCCAGGCTGGCAACTACAGGAGGACGGTGCAGCGGGTGGAGGACGGGCACAGGCTGTGCGGGGACCTGGTCAGCTGCTTCCAGGAGCGTGCCCGCATCGAGAAGGCCTACGCCCAGCAGCTGGCCGACTGGGCCCGCAAGTGGAGGGGCACCGTGGAGAAGGGTGAGGTGGCGCTCGGGCCTGGCAGTGAGCAGGGTGCTGCCAGGGGTAGGACCATCGGGGCGGCTTCTTTTTGTACATCTTGTTGTACTAAAAGTTTGAGGCTTTCACCTCCTTAAAGAGGGATGGTCCTCCTAGTTATCCTCGGAGTTGTGGTGTTAGAGTTTACAAAGTACATTCGTGAGTCACTTTGATATTTTTAACAACCGTGTGATGGAGATGGTCCTGTTCTACCCATTTCCTAGAGGAGAAACTGGAAGTTCAGAGAGACTCAAGGACTTGCCTGAAGTCACACAGCTAGGAAGCCTGGGCCTTCTGACTGGGAGTGTGGGATCTTTCCACCCAACAACCTGTCTTCCTAGAGGGCAGACACTGGTTCTCTCCTTGGGGCAACAGACAGTAGCAGTTGTGCAACAGATTTGGGTTTGAATCTCGGTTCCACCTGTAGCTATAATGCTTTAGCAAGTTAACGTCACTTTTCTGGGCCTCAGTTTTTTTGCCTGTTCAATGTTGACAATGACACTGTCCTTGGTGGTGGTGGTTGAGGCAAGGACTCAGATATGACAAGGCACAGAGTAGGCATTCAGTAAGCCCCAGCTGACAACACTGTCATTCATCTGTGCACTGACTCCCATGCCTCTGTGCCTGGCATCCAGAGCAGCACCCAACAAGGGGACAGGCTTGATTTAGGTGGTGCCCAGGCCTGGCCCAAGCCCCACACCTCCCTGCAGGCCCGCAGTACGGCACACTGGAGAAGGCCTGGCACGCCTTCTTTACGGCGGCCGAGCGGCTCAGTGCACTGCATTTGGAGGTGCGGGAGAAGCTGCAGGGGCAGGACAGTGAGCGGGTGCGCGCCTGGCAGCGGGGGGCCTTCCACCGGCCTGTGCTGGGCGGCTTCCGTGAGAGCCGGGCTGCCGAGGACGGCTTCCGCAAGGCCCAGAAGCCCTGGCTGAAGAGGCTGAAGGAGGTGAGCCTGAGTGGATGGGTGGCAGAGGCAGGCCCCTTCCAAGGGGACCAGGGCCTGGTGTCCAGGGCCTAGAGTTGTCCCCATGCATGCCAGGTCGAGGCCTCCAAGAAGAGCTACCACGCAGCCCGGAAGGACGAGAAGACAGCCCAGACACGGGAGAGCCACGCGAAGGCAGATAGTGCCATCTCCCAGGAGCAGCTGCGCAAGCTGCAGGAGCGGGTGGAACGCTGTGCCAAGGAGGCCGAGAAGGTACAGGCCGGAAGGCCCAGCCCACCCTGGCCCCAGACAAGGCTTCCCCAATGAATCTTGCTCCCTGAAAGCCTTCTCCCACCCGCAGCACTCTTATTGCCCTAATCCTTACCTGCCACCCTCTCTCCAGATGATCACTAAAGGAGGAACCTGAGAAAAGGTGATGCTTTACCAAGGGAAGGAAATGTTGGAATTTCAGGCACTGGGATGACTTTAGCAGTTGAGAACCCCCAGCTCCATTTCTTGTACAGCGCACCACATTGCCTGCTCGCCCAAGTGCCCTTTCCTCCAGCTCCGCTTGTGCAAATCCTCCCCATCCTCTGAGATGCTGCTCAGTTGCTGCCACCTCCAGGAAGCCTTTTCTGATTTCTCCCACCCTTTCATATAGGTTGACTTCATCTCAGTCTCCACCAGACTCTGACGTTTGCTGTGCCAGAATGTCACCTCCCTTGTTAGGCTGCTGGGGTCCTTGAGGGCAGGGGCTGGGTGTCAGGACTGATGGCCCTTGCTGGCTAGCCCAGGGTCTAGATTGTGGCAGTGCCTGGTAAATACTGGTGGAGTCCTGCATGGATAAAGGTCTTGTCCTCACCAGACCCCATCCCCTCCCATCTAGACGAAAACCCAGTATGAGCAGACACTGGCAGAGCTGCATCGCTACACCCCACGCTACATGGAGGACATGGAGCAAGCCTTCGAGACCTGCCAGGCCGCCGAGCGCCAGCGGCTTCTTTTCTTCAAGGATATGCTGCTCACCTTACACCAGCACCTTGACCTGTCCAGCAGTGAGAAGTATGGCCTGCGGGGTGGGTGTGGAGATCTGGGGTAATGCTGGCTCCCCTCCCGCTCCTCTGGGTTCTGGCTGGGCTGGTTGGGATTGCTGGGTCTAGGGGCCCAGGACTTCTCAGTCTGAGGCTGCGCCTCGGGTCACAGGTTCCATGAACTCCATCGAGACCTGCACCAGGGCATCGAGGCAGCCAGTGACGAAGAGGATCTGCGCTGGTGGCGCAGCACTCATGGGCCGGGCATGGCCATGAATTGGCCACAGTTTGAGGCACGTGTTCCAGGCTGGGTGGGGCTGGGAGGTGGGTCACACTCCTACTGCACTCAGCCTCAGCCGCTGGAGGGAGGCCAGGGGTTGGGATGAAGTCACTGAAGGTGGTCTGGATGGCCCTGGCTGCCACCGCAGCTGCAGCCCACACCTTGACCCTAAGCACTGTCCCTACAGGAGTGGTCCTTGGACACACACAGGACAATCAGCCGGAAAGAGAAGGGTGGCCGGAGCCCTGATGAGGTTACTCTGACCAGCATTGTGCCCACAAGAGATGGCACTGCACCCCCACCCCAGTCCCCGGGGTCCCCAGGGTGAGAGCCAGGAGCCTCCTGTGGAAAAGAAACAGCTCTGCCCTCCTTCCCTATCCTTCCCTTTCTCTTGTTTCATTCCCTTCACTCTTGAAGTGGGTTGAAAATTGGTGCCAGGGACCTGAGGGTTGTAATGATACCAGTCTTCATACTGGTTTAGATTGGCCACGCATTTCCCACATTCCCTCCACTTTCACCTCACATCGACTCTGTGGGGCAGGAATTGCGCTCGAGTTTGTGAGTGGCAGAGGTGGAACTAGATTCTTTCAGCTCCTCCCCACCTGCCTTTCCCAGGGTTCCTCTGGGGAGTGGAGTGGGTAAGCCCTTTGCCCTGAGTCCTGGGTGAGACCTCTAGCCCAAGGTGTTCCTTGTGCCCTGAGCTCCTCCTTTCTGCCTCCCCTCTACAGCAGGGGGCAGGATGAAGAGTGGTCAGATGAGGAGAGTCCCCGAAAGGCTGCCACTGGAGTCCGGGTCCGGGCGCTCTATGACTACGCTGGCCAGGAAGCTGATGAGCTGAGCTTCCGAGCAGGTACCCTGGAGCCCCTTCCTGCTCCTTTCCAGGCCTCGGTCTCTCCCTTCCTTACGTGACTGAGCAGGGGGTGTGGAAAGAGAAGCCAGATACCCTCCTGTCAAGGGCCAGTTCTCTGGCCATTCAGCCTGCTCTGGGTCCAGCTGGCTGGGGCCTGGTTGGTGTGTTTGAGGTCTCGGGTGGTGCAGCTTGCTGACTTCAGCCTCCCTCTGCCTGAGCCATGTCCCTTCTCCTCACTGGGCTCTTGGACTACGCCATCCCCCTCAGTCCTTGACCCAGTTGCAGGAAAGGGGGCTGGGCCAGGGCAATTGGCAGTGATCAGTCCCTCTTCCCCCAGGGGAGGAGCTGCTGAAGATGAGCGAGGAGGATGAGCAGGGATGGTGCCAGGGCCAGTTGCAGAGTGGCCGCATTGGCCTGTACCCTGCCAATTACGTGGAGTGTGTGGGTGCCTGAGTGCCCGGACAGCCCTTCCACAACATTTCTCCACCCTGGATCAGAGCCCAGCTTCTCCTGGACAGCCAGACCTGAGGGCCCTGAACCACTGTGGCCCTGCTGCCCATCTGTCCCCTGAGGAGGGTGGAAGTCCTGGGACCCAGGGAGGGGAGGAGCCTGTGTCTAGAAAGCCACTGGTAGGGAAGGTCCAACTGAGTCCAGGCAGAGGGCAAGATGGAGGTCGGAGGTGACAGGAGGGTTCGGGGTTGCCTGGGCCTCCCCAGGAGCACTTAGGTCTTCCAGGAGCTGTGGATTCAGTTCCTGGCCTCCGTTTTGGGGTCCTGGGATGGGCTTGGGGTGAGTGTAGTTCTGGGCTAGCTGCACCCTCTTTTGTGGCTTGTTCTAGTGTGTATTAAACTTGACAAAACACATTGTTGGGCTTGCGTGCATCTTTTTGATACTCCATCCTTGCTAGTCCTCCAGAGGGCATCTGCAGAGAGGCCTAGTGGCTGTTGTAGGGCCAGGGTTGGGCAAGGGTTTGCCAGCTTGGTACCTGCTCTGGAACTTCGGGACCCTAACCTGGGGTGGAAGGGACTTGATGTGAGCCAAGCACGATGGCTCGTGGCTAATGCTGGGTTGTAGGCTAGACGGGAGGCCGGTGGGACAAGGAGTGTTCAGACCGACTGTTAATCATTACTCACCGATCATCGGTAACTGGCTGGGGAGAGCTAGGATCTCTGGCAGCCCGCGCCGCGTGGGAGGCGGCTCCACCTTCTGGGCGTACCGGGCGTCAGAGCAGTGCTCGCTCGCGAGGAGGTTTGGGCCGACCCGCGAGCCGTCGCTCCGCCCCCGCTCCAGATTGGCCCGGCTCGGCGCGGCGTTTTTTCTCGCGGCTGCTGGGGAGCCGGGGTTACTGACGTCACCGCTCCCGTTCCGCTGGCTGCCCATTGGTCCAGGTCGGGCCCAAACACCCCACCCCTCAGCTGGCCGGGATCCTGCGGAGGCCGGCGGGGTTAGCCCGCCCTCCCAGCCGTGGATTGGCCCGCGGCAGGACCCGTCGGTCGCAGTTGTGTCTGGGAAGGAGAGAAAATGGCGGCGGAGCCGAGCAAGACCGAAATCCAGACTCTTTTTAAGAGGCTTCGGGCAATTCCAACCAACAAGGTACATGAGCATGGGGCGCGCGGACCCTGGCGCCGGCCGAGATTGAATCTCTAGCTCCCCCGGGCCTGAGGGAGGGAGAAGGGCGGAGGTGGGTCGTTTCCCCGGGGTGTCAGCGCCCGGCCTCTATTCAGGGCCCGTGACCATTCGCTCGTCGCCTCCTTCACCCAGGCCTGTTTCGACTGCGGCGCCAAGAATCCGAGTTGGGCCAGCATCACGTATGGTGTTTTCTTGTGCATTGACTGCTCTGGGGTGCACCGCTCCCTGGGCGTCCATCTCAGCTTCATCAGGTGGGGTCTCCGCGAGGTTGCTGTGTTTCCACTTGGCCAGCCAGGGCTGTGTGGGCAGCAAGGGCGAGTGGCTGCCTCGACTTGGACCGCTCTGAATTCGGTGTTCCGAAACCTCTGGCCGGGAGTCCGGTAGCCTTCTACAGGAGGGAGCTGCCGGTGTAGGCGGTCGTCCGCGTCAGGGTCAAAGCTCCCTTCTTCCCTAACAGTGAAACTTGAGACTCTGAGCGTTAATTTTGGGGGACAGTTAGCTGCATTGACCTTGTTGTTGCTGATATATTATTGGCCGAGTATGTCTTTAGTGAAACTGTGACTATTCTTAAGGGGAAAGCCAAATCCAAGCTTGTCAGAGAACGCGACCTCCTTTTGGATCTGGGGAAATAATTAGTACCTTTGGAAGAGATAAATGAAGGGCACAGCTTTCACACAGTAGTGTGGAGGAAATGGGGTGGTGACTGATGTTTCCTGGGTGCCTGCAGCAGCCCAAGGAGGCCAAATGACAGGTGTGGGTCTGCCAGGGAAGCCTGCTGGTGGGTGACACACAGCCCTTTTACACAGGTCTACAGAGTTGGATTCCAACTGGAGCTGGTTCCAGCTGAGGTGTATGCAGGTCGGCGGGAATGCCAATGCGGTAAAGACACTTCTACCTTCTCCCACCCCTCTTTCTTCTGCCTGGCTGCTAACTTTGCTTGACTTCCTGAGAGGCCTCCTCAGGTTCTCTGTTGAGAGGGTTCTCTGGTCTGAAACACCACCATACATTATCTTCTAAGCTTGGAAATTGTCATAGCTTCTCTCAAAGCGGCTTCAAATTCAAATTAAACTGGACAGATGTTCTTGGGGAAAAGCTAAGGGAGTTGGGGCCTCCACAGTCATTGAGTGTTGTGTGCCTGCCTGGATGAAGGATGGAGAGAGCAAGATGGCATGCCGTCCTTAGGCAGGGTTGACTGGGCTTCAGTCACTCATCTCAGGATGGGAGGTTGCAAGGTATTTTTTGCCGGAATTTCTGAGGAACTTTACCTCTGTGAAAAACTGCCGGTGTCATTAGAGTATATCATCCTGTGTAAGTAATAGCCAGCTGTTACAAGGGAGTACCTCCTATAGCCAGTATATTTTTGCTCTGGGGAGAATCACCCATAGTACGTTCTCTCTTCTTTGATCTCCAGACTGCTTTTTTCCGTCAACATGGATGCACGGCCAGTGATGCCAACACCAAATATAACAGCCGAGCCGCCCAGATGTACCGGGAGAAGATCCGGCAGCTGGGGAGCGCAGCCCTGGCTAGGCATGGCACCGATGTAAGTGCCCGTTCCTGGGGCTGGGGCAGAAGGGTGGATGGGAGTGTTTAGAGTCCTGCATTTCAGGGGTGTCTTCTCCCTTCCAGCTTTGGATAGACAATATGAGTAGTGCTCCTAGTCACTCCCCGGAGAAGAAGGACTCTGATTTCTTCACAGAACATACTCAAGTGAGTTCCCACAAGGAATGTTTTCCTCTGTTGTTCTTGACAAGTGGTTTATTTACCAAGGCCTAGGCCTTCCGTGTTTACCAACATAAATTCCATTTGCCTTGGTGTGATATCTGTGATAGAGAATGTCTGGGGCCCACTGAGTTGGTGACTGCTGCTTGCTGGACAGGCCCCAGGGGGTTCCTTCTCTCATGAATGGGGATACAATTTGACCCTCCTTAAAAACAGACCCTTTTAAGCTGGGATGGTGGGAAAAAGGGGAAAGTTCACGATATGTCAAGGGCCCCCAAAACTTTTCCTAGATTCTTTCCCTGTATGAACAACTCTGTGCTTGGGAATAGTGAAAAGATTCCTTCCCGAGAGACCCACCCTTGTGAGGAGAGTTTCCCCTCTACTGGCACTAGGTGCCAAATTTGACTCCCTTACTGAATCCTTGCTTCTCTACTTAGCATTTCTGTGATGGTGACCATGTCACTTAACCTGTCAAAACCTCGGTTTCTAAAAAGGAGATGTATCTGAGACCTCATAGGGCTTGTTGTGAAAATTAAATGTGTTTTGTATATAAGGAGCCCTTAAACTTGTGCCTGGTACATGGTAAGTTCCCAATAGTTGTTTTTAACCACTTCGGTATGAGTGTCAACTATAGTTGACAGCCACAGATGAACGCGCATAGCCAAGTGTCAACTATAGTGGACAGCCACAGATGAACGTGCATAGCCGAGTGTCAACTATAGTGGACAGCCACAGATGAACGTGCATAGCCGAGTGTCAACTATAGTGGACAGCCACAGATGAACCTAGCGTCAACTTTAGCAGACAGCCGTGGTATGAAGGTGCACAGCCGAGCGTCGACTTTAGCCGACAGCCGTGATATGACTTTTCTAATTTTCCATTTATCAAAATAAAATTGTGAACATTTAAAAATAACGTAATAAAAACACATATGTATGTGTTACCTATTCTGATTTACATTACAAGTAAAGCTGCCTGTAAAGTAAAAACAAGCTCTCAGTGCTTTAAAGCTTTCCTCATCACATAAGAAGAGCAAAACGGATTTGTCGTCAATGCACAGCACAAACTATCATGTAGAATATGAATGCCGGCTGTGGGCAAGGTTTCGTGAGCTTCGGTGAGCGCTGTACCGAAGTGGTTAAATTAGAAGAATGGGCTCTGGCTCTAAGTAAATAGTGGAGGGAGGTTTTGCTTGTATCTTGCTTCTTTCATCCTTAGTGAACAAGTTATAATTTTACTTGCTAACTTCCAGTCTCCTTTCCTTGTGGGCTTGGAGTAAGACCTTGTACTCACAAGGCATTTGTAGTTTCTTGGTGCTCCTTTCCAGCAAGAGTGGCTCACCAAGGCTTCTGTGGTCTGGCCTCCTTTTCAGCCCCCTGCCTGGGATGTGTCAGCCACTGAGCCTTCAGGGATGCAGCAGGCAGCCCCGTCTGCAGAGAGCAGTGGTCTGGCACGTGAGTTCAGCCCAGATTCCAACCAGGTGTTCTGATTCTAGGAAAGGACTTGGGGCTGGGAAAGGGACACCTGGCCACGGGAATGGGAGCGGGAGTCTTCCTATGTCTTTGGATGGATTGGGATTCATTTTAGTCTCTTTTTCCTTCTGGTGGCAAGCGGAGGAAAGCCAGTGACTCTTCTCTTAATGGGAGGTTTCAGGAAGCTGGGAGCCTTACGCCTAACTCTTACTGTTGCAGCCACAGAGCCGGAGCATGGCCCGAACACAGACCTGCTTGGCACCTCACCCAAAGCCACTCTGGGTCAGTATGCCACCTGGTGGGTGTGGGGTGGCTGGGAAAGAGTGGACCTCAAGTGTTCTTTTCAGATCTGCTGTGTGGTCATGTGGACTGAGGCTATAGGAGACTGAACATTTCACCTCTCTGGGGTGGGGACTGTGATTGAAATCATGGCTGCAACATTGATTTTAGAGCCAGACCCTTTGAATTGATTGATGAACCTTGATGGGTTGGTGTATAAGGCGTAGGGTCTCTGAGTGTGGCGCTGGGTCTAGCCAAAGTATGGGGAGGCCAGTATGAGATTAGACACCTATCCCTGGGGGCTGAGGCCAGGCTGGCCTGCATGGTCCATTTCACAGGGTGGAGGGACAAGTCTGAACTGGTGATGGCTGGAGATGACATTGTCTTTTCTCAGCCAGTCCCCAGTCTGTCCTTTAACTCTTTCTACTCTTTCCTTAATGTCCTTCAGACTTGGTTCAGGGTGAACAATCCATTTGCTAACCTCAGTTTGTTCTGTTGACTCTTGAGATTGGGGCAGGAAGCCAGCAGAACGACTGGCAAACTGATCCCTTGAGAAGACTGGCATAGCTTGGTCTGAAGCAGGGCTCCGTAAAGGCCCCTGGGCTTGGGAGCTATGTGGAGGCTCTGGGTGGGCCCTTTGTTAGCCACAAGTCTGTTTCTCCTCCAGAGTCCATGTATCTGTCAGCTAAAGGGGCCCTTCCTGCCAGAGGTAACCAAGAGCTGCCTAAGGAGCCTGGCCCCTTGCACGCCAGCTCTCTGCTCTAAGAGCTGAGGCTAGTTTTTGACATTTGCCACTGCCTTGCAGTCTTCATTTTGGTTCAGGGACTTTGACTGTCTCTGGTGCTTCAGGTCTAGGTTCCTGTCTCACTCTGCTGAAAGTCAGTAACCTCCCCTAACCTTGTCTGTCTTTGGCTTGGATGCCATTGGTTGGAACTGGTGGTAGCAGCTTTGCCTTTCCCTGCCTGAAGCAGTTTCTTTTTAGACGCTTTTGCCATGAAGCTGCATGGTGTGACTGAGTTGCTGCCTCTTACCTTCCTTTGTCTCAGCTCATGCCAACCATCTTTCTCACGCAGAACCGAAAAGCTCCATCATTGGCAAGAAGAAGCCAGCAGCAGCTAAGAAAGGGGTAGGTGGGGAGAGGCAGTATGGTAGAAATGTTAGGAGTTGGAGTTAGGCTGCCTGGGTTTACTCCTTGACCTTGCCACTTACTGGCTGTATGACTTTGGCAAAGGTACTTCATGTCTCTGAACCTTATCTATGAAAGGGATTTCAGGATGGCTATTTTCAAGCTGTTCCTGGGAGGAGTCAGTGAAATGGAGCTCATTTAGTGCTCAGCAAAGTGCTTGGCACATACCAAGCCGCAGTAGGCATTAACTGCTGTCCTCATACCCTGAGGCTCTGCTGGGGTTGTATGAGTCACCTTATGCCTGGCTCCAGCAGACCAGACCCACTGTTCTTTCTTGGCCATGCTGGCTGGGCTATTTTTTTTTTTTTTTTTTTTTGACCCTAAACATTAGGAAGGACCCTTTCCTTTTGGGTGTGGCTAGAGTGCCCAGACGTGGGAGGGATCAGAGGAGATTGTGGTTGGCAAGGCCTCATATCACATGATTCTCTTCCCAGCTGGGTGCCAAGAAGGGCCTAGGGGCTCAGAAGGTAAGCAGCCAGAGCTTCAGTGAGATTGAGCGGCAGGCACAGGTGGCAGAGAAGCTCCGTGAGCAGCAGGCAGCTGATGCCAAGAAGCAGGCTGAAGAGTCCATGTAAGTGTTTGCTGCAGGGGCCTCTGACACGTGTGGGGGTTGGTGGGTGGGCAGGTCAAAATGGGTGCTAGCCTCTGACATATTTGTTCCCTCCAAGGGTTGCCTCCATGCGCCTGGCCTACCAGGAGCTCCAGATTGATCGTAAGAAAGAGGAGAAGAAGCTACAGAACCTGGAAGGGAAGAAGCGAGAGCAGGCAGAAAGGTTGGGCATGGGCTTGGTATCACGAAGGTGAGGCTCAGCTCTGGATGTGGTGGGGAAATGGCATTGTTTCTGAGAACCATGGGGTCTGCCCAGTAGTTTGGGATTTTAGGCGTAGTCTTTCTCCAAGGCTGAATAGATCACTTTGCTTATTGTCTTAAAGCACTAGTATAATGCTTGGCCCATAGTAGGTATGTGTGTATTAAGTATTTGTTGAGTTAATAAAACATAGGATCAGGTGCTGTTTCAGTATATCGGATATAAAGGTGGTGTTTTTTTCTTTGAGACAGAGTCTCACTTTGTTGCCCTGGCTAGAGTGCCATGGCGTCAGCCTAGCTCACAGCAACCTCAAACTCCTGGGCTCGAGCAATCCTTCTGCCTCAGCCTCCTGAGTAGCTGGGACTCTAGGCATGCACCACCATGCCTGGCTAATTTTTTCTATATATTTTTAGCTGTTCAATTAACTTCTTTCTATTTTTGGTAGAGACAGGGTCTTGCTCTTGCGCAGGCTGGTCTTGAACTCCTCAGCTCAAACAATCCACCCACCTCGGCCTCCCAAAGTGCTAGGATTACAGGTGTGAGCCACTGTGCCCGGCCAAGGTGGTGTTTCTTAATGGTACTTTGAGTGGTGGTCTTTTCAAGACTGCCCTGAGAATTGCAGGGCTTTTGGCATCCCTAATCCCTAACAGTTAAATGTTAGTTATGCTACTAAATACTATAATAATACCCCAAAATGCCTCCCACCTCCATTTCAAATGCCTTGAGTTGGGCAGAATCCTTATTTCAGAACCACTGGGTTTATGTTGCTGTGGTTTTCTTAAACAACAAAAACAACGGCTGAAAACAAGCTCTCTGATACATTTTGTTTGAACTAACACTATGAGTTAATAAGAGTAATAGATATTAGTAATAGATTTTCTTGCTCTGTCACCCAGGCTGGAGTGCAGTGGTGTAATATTAGCTCACTGCAGTGTCAAACTCCTGGGCTTAAGCAGTCCTCCTGCCTTAGCCTCCTGAGTAGCTAGGATTATAGGTGTGAACCACTGTGCCTGGCTAGTAATGGTAGATTTTTTTTTTTTTTTTAGACAGAGTCTCGCTTTGTTGCCCAGGCTAGAGTGAGTGCCGTGGCGTCAGCCTACCTCACAGCAACCTCAAACTCCTGGGCTCAAGTGATCCTGCTGCCTCAGCCTCCCGAGTAGCTGGGACTACAAGCATGCACCACCATGCCCAGCTAATTTTTTCTCTATATGTTAGTTGGCCAATTAATTTCTTTCTATTTATAGTAGAGACGGGGGTCTCACTCTTGCTCAGGCTGGTTTCGAACTCCTGACCTCGAGTAATCTGCCCACCTCGGCTTCCCAGCATGCTAGGATTACAGGCGTGAGCCACTGCGCCCGGCCTAGATTTTTGTTCTCTTAAAAAAATTGAATATCTGCCGGGCGTGGTGGCTCATGCCTGTGATCCTAGCACCTTGCGAGGCCAAGGTGGGAGGCTTACTTGAGGCTAGGAGTTCAAGACCAGGCTGAGCAAGAGTGAAACCCTGTCCCTACAAAAAATAGAAAAATTAGTTGGGCATGGTGGCAAGTGTCTTATTCCCAGATATTTGAGAGGCTAAGGCAGCAGGGATTATGGGGTGATGCTAATGCTCACCATTGGGCTTATGCCTGGCTCTGCTTTTTTATACAGCTCTGTTTCCCACTCGGTGCTGTCTGAGATGCAGGTGATTGAGCAGGAAACCCCAGTGAGTGCAAAATCCTCTCGCTCGCAGCTGGACTTGTTTGATGATGTTGGTACTTTCGCCTCTGGACCCCCAAAGTAAGGCTATGGTTGGGGGTAGACTCAGTTACCATGTTCCTCATCAGGCTTCTCTGAGCCACTCTACTGTCTTCCTAGGTACAAGGACAACCCCTTTTCCTTGGGGGAAAGTTTTGGTTCCCGTTGGGATACAGATGCTGCCTGGGGTATGGACAGGGTAGAGGAGAAGGAGCCAGAAGTGACCATCTCAAGCATCCGGCCTATTTCAGAAAGGTAGAGTGGTCTAGGGCAGCACTGTCTAGTAGAACTCTTTGTGATGATAGAAGTCTTCTGTATCTGTGCTCTTGAATATGGTAGCCACTAGGTTTGTGGCAATTGGGCTTTGTAGCCCAAAAAATGTGGCTAGTACAACTGAGGAACTGAATTTCTAATGTAACTTGATATAATTTTAATAAACAAATAGCCGTATGTGGCCAGTGGCTATCCCATTAGTATAGGGATTAGGCTTTGATTTGAGCTGTGCTTTGTCATCACAGGGTCATGGCAGCCTCTTTTGCTTGGGAGCCATTTCTCTGGCAGGAAGGCCCTGATTTTATGCTTCAGTCGTAACCTCCCTCCCAAGGGTTATGTGTCTCTGGCCTCCATCCTACTCATTTTTTTAAAAAAAAACCCATTCTATCTTAGTCTGAGCAATGTTTAGTTTAGATGAATTATCTGTAAATCACCCATTTGGAAAATGGGGACATAAGTAACTATTTCACAGGGTGGCTGGAAGGATTAAATGTAATGACACTTGAAAAACACCTAGTCTGGTGTCTGTGCACCATTAGTGCTAGATAGCGCAGCCCTGTGTACCTTTTCATTTATGCACTGATCCTTTTAAGAGTAAGGGTGGGGGTGTGTGTGTGTTATTACTAGTTATGACAAGAGAGTAGGTATAAACCCAGGCAAACTGAGACATATGGTCACCCTGATGTTAGGCAAGTTGTGACTAGGAGTAGGGCAGCAATAGTGACGATATGGCCTCCGGACCTTGATAAAGCTGTAGTGGTTAGGGAAGGGGCTAGGCTCCTCCAGACCCTATTCCCATGCTGTCTGGTGTTGGTAACTTGGCTCTCTGTGCCTTGGCTTCAGTGTGGAGAAAAGCAGAGCCTCATAGGATCCCTTTGGAGGCTTCTCACCGGGAAGAGGGTCCCTGAGTCCCAGAGCCACAGACAGAATGGGGCCTGGAAACTGCCATCTCCAGAAGGCCACTGGTGCTTTTTTTGGCCTCTGTACTCTGCTTCCCCTGATGGTAATGGGAGGGGTCAGAGATGTTCCATGTCTGCCCTTCAGAGCCACAAACCGGAGGGAAGTGGAAGGCCGGACCTCAGGCCTCGAGTCCAGTGAGGCACGGCAGAAATTTGCAGGAGCCAAAGCCATCTCCTCTGACATGTTCTTTGGGCGGGAGGTGGATGTTGAGGTAAGTGGAATTGTCTACCTTGAGGCTGGAGGCAGCAGGTAGAAGTGAGAGTTTTCTCCCTGCCACCACTTTGGGCTTTGGCCCCAGGGTGGCTTGGCCTCTGTGAGTCCTTGGGTTATTGGCCAGTATCCCCAGGCCTTGTCTCTTCCTCACCACAGTATGAAGCCAGGTCTCGGCTACAGCAGCTCTCAGGCAGCAGCGCCATCAGCTCTTCAGACCTCTTTGGGGACATGGATGGAGCTCATGGAGCAGGTAGGGCCCCAGTGGGGTGGGAGGACCACACCATGCCTGTGAACAGAGTGGGAGGCCCCTGCCGGGCTCTGGGTCACCCTTTCCCTTGCTTTTACAGGAAGTGTATCTCTGGGGAATGTGCTCCCGACAGCTGACATTGCCCAGTTTAAGCAGGGTGTGAAGTCTGTGGCTGGGAAAATGGCTGTGCTGGCCAATGGTGTGATGAATTCGCTGCAGGTGAGGCTGGGCCCACTTAACTTGGGGAGGGGCCTACCGAGTAGTGCTTGGGGGTTTCCTTCACCACTTTTAGACACTGCTCATGGGTAGCTTCTCTCAGAGCATTTTCTTTTCTTAGAGGTGCAGATTCCTTCCTTTCAGTTCTGTACCAGGACTGGGCCTCTCTCTAAGATGATGCCATGTCTGCACTGATTTTCCTCTGTTCTTGCCACTCGTACTAGTTTTTCTCTTCCCTGCCCAGTTTCTGTGAGATCTGGTAGTGCTTCCTCCTCAGTTGGGCCTAAGTGCCAACTGCCCCAGCTCTCCTGTGTACTTCCACCTTGCAGTGGTGCCCAGCCCCTATGGTCCGACCCGTCTTGCTGTGGGGGTATGTGGGGAGAGGCAGTGTGCATGCAGGGAAGCTGCTGCAGGTTAGGGACTCTGACTTCATTTTTTCTCTCCCCATCCCCAGGATCGCTACGGTTCCTACTGATGCAAGCTCCATGGCTCAGGTGTATGGTGGTGACAGCAGCCAGAGCCCATGATTCCCAGGCCAGGGATGCTTGCCTTGTGGAAGCCGGGGAGGATTTGTTACTTTGTGTGGTGTGTGAGTGGGGTGGCCTTAGAGGATCTTGGGTGAGGGAAATGGTCAGTACCAGCCCTTGTCCTCTGCCTATGGATTAAGCCCTTTGTTTTCTTACCCTCACACCCCCTCCTCTGTGTGCTAGATTATTGTCCTTCTAATTCTGCCCCCAAAGCTGCTGCTCACTTGTCCTGCCACACTGGGAGTGAGTTCTCTTGGGATGGCTTATTCTAGGTCCAGTCCTTCCCCAAGTAGGGAAGGTGAAAAGTGTATAGTGTGTTTGTGGGCTCTAGGATCCTTCCAGGTAGTCTGAGGGCTTGGGCCTCTGACCTCTGGACCAGGGGGAGGCCTAGAAAGAGTGCTACTGTAGACCAGTCCCCCAGGGGAGAGAGGCTCTGGACTTGCTGCTGCTAGGGGCCTCTTGGTACCAGGAGAGGGGAGGGGAGGGGAAGGATCTTCATCTGGGCCTTACCAAGGGCTAGAAACTTTTCCTGGTACCTAAAGGTTTCATTTAGGATCAGACTGAAGGCCCGAGTGATCCCTGTGTCACCACCCCTTTTTCAGTAATCCCACTGGAGGGTTACTTCTCCTAGGTGTCTCAGAGTCCTTCCATACCATGTGCTGTGGACTTCTGTCCCCTCCTGAGACTTTCCCCTGTTCCCCTGGTCGGTAGCCATGGTGGATCTCCTCTGCCGTGTCCTGACTCGATGCTGTGAGTGTAATACTGGCCAAGGAAGCAGAGGACATGAGGGATAGAAGCAGGCTCCTGGGGCTCAGCTTTTTTCCTCGGCTTAGGGGGACCTGGACAGCACCCCACCAGCGAGAGCTTGAGGGCCTACAAAGCTGCAGGCCTCACCCTCTGGCAGCTGGGCCATGCACTGTGTCATTCTTGGTGCCATCTTCCCCTGCCATGCTGGCAGTCTGGGCCCAACCTCTACCTTTGGGTTGTAGGTTGGACTCCCCAGCAACACAGACCACTCTTCCCCTCCCCCTCCCCCAGAGGGATGTGACTTTCTTTCTGGACTGTTTGTATTGAAACAAAGTGGTGTCAAAATAAAGCCCCCACGGGGCCCTGGGTCCCCGTTGGTATCAATGAAGTAGTGTCCTCTCTGGATCCTGCCTCCCTGTCCAGTGTGGGCCCCTCGCCTCACTCTCTGGGCTCCCACCGATATGGGTAGAGTGTTGGTACCGAAGCTGAGGGCACTCTCTCCAGGGCCTCCGGCTTGTCTCTTCTCTGAAAGCCAAAGGCCCCTGGCTCCTTGGCCCTGTGCTGCCGCGAGGTCCGGTGCAGCCTCGACCTCACCACCCTGTTGCACGCGGAGGAAAGAGCTGGTATTAGTTGGCCCTTCAACTCATCTGGCTGAGGACAGGCGAGCAAGCTTAGCAGCCCTGCCCCTGTTCACAACGGTAACTTGACTGGGTACGTTTCTCAGTGGAGTTAAAAAAATTTTTTTTAAATATTGACTTTAATGGAACCCTTTTAAATTCAGGAAAAAGGACGTGTGTGTATGTATGTATGTGTATTAACCCCTAGCTGGGCCATCCTTTTCCCTTAAGGGGGTTTCTGAAAGATCTCTGTGCCACATTCTGAGTCCTCAGGGTACAGTTATAAGTCACTGTTCTGGGAAGTGGATGATTAGGAAGGATGGATAGAAGGAGCCATGGGCTCTAAGCCAGTGATTTCCAAGGTGTAGGTCTGGGACTTCAGCTTTGGAATCATCTGGAGTGTTCATTAAAAATACAGATTTCTGGACTCCATTCTAAACTGGTAGAATTAGACTCTGGAGCTTGGTAATTTGCATTGTCAAACAAGCTTCCCTATGATTCTGGTGCATTTGAGAACTGTTCTCATCGGCTGGAGGCTGGAGAGATTGTGGACCTGGAGCTGCTTTAGGACTGGAATGCCCAGTCCTGGTCTAGGCTCTGCAAGGCTTTGGGAGCCAGTTCCTGTAATTATCCAGTGGGGCTGGTCTGGGTGGGGATGAGTCCAGGAAAATGTATGTGCCCAGTTGTGGTGACACCCAGCTTTACAGGAGGCATCTTGTTCTGCTTGGGCCCACTGAGTGGGATTTACTTTGTGGAGGTTTCCCCCACCCCACCCCAGTTCAAGAAAGTTGAAGACCACTTGGCCTAACCTTCCTCTGGTTGTGGCTGGAAGCTTGTACACCTCAGGCCTGTGCCTTGTTCACAGCTGCATCCCCACTGCCCTAACCCCATGCAGGTGCTTGGCAAGTGTTTAAGGAAACCCTGGCTTTAGAAGGCTGTGCTAACCCTTGTGGCCAGGGTCTTTAAAGTTATGGGAACCTGGCCTTGAACCCTCTGAGCTTGTTTCCTGAAGGCCTGTTCCAGCTGTGAGCACCCTGAAAGTCTGATCTTGGGTGCAGGAGCTAAGCCATTCTCATCATGTGAGGTAGGTCTCCAGGCTTGAGTGGGCCATTGGCCCCCACATCCTGATCCTGCCAGATAGGCACCCAAACCCCAAACACACCCCTTTCCCTCCATCCCCTCAGCCTAGTGGCTTTAGACTCACCACTTACCAGACACAAGGGACTTTATTCATTTCACATATTTAACTCTTAGACACAGAGGAAACTTGAAGCAGGTTTTGAAAGTGAAAGTGTCTTCTTACCCACCCTTCTCCGTCCTATCATGGCTAGTGGCTGTCCTCCAGCAGAAGGCCACAGTGGTTATGTCCTCCCAGTACTTGCATCTCAGGTGTCACCCTTGACCATGCAAGGCCCTGCATGGCTATTCATGTTCTCCCCCTTAATGGAGTTGCTGTGAAATGAACCTTATCAGGGGACTAGCAGAGGTTGGCTGAGAAGATACTGCTCTTCCTCAAGAGGTTAGGACTGTTAACAAAAGACTAAGGCCAAGTCCTCTTCCTAGTGATGAAATGGCCTCAGCACAGTCTGTCAGCCTGGGGCCTGACTAGCACCCAGAGGCTGACAGGGCCAGGGAGAGCAGGCTGTTAACTTTCTAGGGTCACTGTTTGGCTTGGCTGATCTAGCACCTCTCTGGCAGGTCTTTGGCCTGGGGCTGTTATTCAGCCTTTTCGCCAGCAGAGGGCAGCATGGCAGGGCGCTGGAGAGGAGGCTGGGTGGGAGCACCAAGGGCTGGCGTGGGAGCAGGGTACAGGGCGCTGTAGGCAGGACCCTTCAGACTCCTCAAGTCTCAGACTCGTCTGTCTCTTCAGTGGAGCCATCGCTCTCTGCATCCACTTTTCGGGAGTGATGGAGGGGCCTCCAAGGGGAGCCAACCCGGGGAGGGGTCCGGGAAGGCAGGCAGCTGGCCTCTGGACTGGCAGTGACCGAGTTGATCAAGCCTGGGACCTGGACCAGCCTGAAGGAGGGAGGAAGAAGCCCAGAGGGCAGTGAGGTGCCTCCTGGTCGGAGACCAGGACCTCCATGCTCACTCTTGCACTTGGGTGAACCCATGGTCTATAGACCCAAAGAACTCAAAGAGGACACCTCAGGCCTCTGCTGGCCCCCATACCCTTCCCTGACCAATTTGGGGTGTTACAGGCAAGTAATGCGGACCAATGAGGGGGCACGGCCATGTCCCACTGTGGTTTGGGCCCCACAAGGGGGCAGCATCGTCCCACTTGACACTTACAGCCGTTCCAGTTCCTCATCCATGGCTGGGTCATGCATCAGATCCCCTTTGTCAGGCAAAGCTCCTAGGAGATAAATGGGGACACAAAACTTAATCTGAGGGTCTTTCAGCCAGGTAGCAGATGCCTCTACACCCTTCACCTTCATGTATGCCTGTTCTGCTGACCATGGGAGGGCTGATCCGAAAGATCTGAAGACTGCTATAGGGAAAAAAAAAACAGTCATGGAACAGAGACCACAGCTAAGGAGACATCCCCAAACAAATGGGGCGATTCTCCTTCAAGACTAGGTGGTGAGTGTGACCTGGTGCTGGGGTCGAGTTCTTCCTTGAGGCCCTAGGTACTGAACTGAAAAGGATATGGCCTAGGCTAATCCTAAAGGTTGGAAATTATCTAATTTTGTGCCCCCAAGTCAGAGTGTCCTACTTTGGAGAAAGATGGTAAAAAAATGCTGCTTCTATTACTGGAAACACAGTGTTACAAAAAAAAAAAAAAAAAAAAAAAAAGGTGCTTCTGCTCCTCCAGGGAGGGGGCCCCAGGGGGTGAGAAGAGAAGGCTGAGTCAGGATCAGATGAAATTATTTTATATGGCCAGGAGGGGAGCTGTCCCATCTCAGAGGTCTCAAACTCTAATCTCTTTGAGTTGGTTGGTTTCTTTAGCTATAAACTAAGAGAAGCTAATTTTTTTTTCTTCTTTGAGATAGGGTCTCACTCTGTCACTCAGGCTGGAGTACAGTGGCATGATCACAGTTCACTGCAGCCTTGAATTCCTGAGCTCAAGCGATCCTCTTGCCTCAGCCTCCCAAATTGCTGGGACTATAGGCATGTGCCAGTACGCCTGGATAATTTTTCTATTTTTTTGTGGAGATGGGATCTTGCTATGTTGCCCAGGCTGGTTTCAAATTCCTGGCCACAAGTGATTGTCCTGACTTGGCCTCCCAAAATGCTGGGAGCCAGCAGGGTGAGCCACCCTGTCTGGCCAAGAAGTTAATTCTTTGATCTTGGGGAAAAGTGAGAGAAGAGAGCCTTGGAAGCTTCCAGGAGCTTACAGTGTGGGAGGGAAGGTGAAGCTGAAGTTTACAGATAGGAAGATTCTCATTAGCAAATTACTGAGGGAAAAGAGCTCACTGGTGGTTTGGAACCTAAACTGGGGAGTCAACACTGCTGGTCTCTAGGAAGATTCAACCTTAAAATTATCCATCTGGCACACCTCATCCAACTCCTTGTCTGCTTCAATTTCTGACTTTTCCAAAATTTTCAGATGATGTCTCCTAGTCCCCTTTGCTTTAAGTAGTTAGTGGTTTTCAAACTATGTCCCACAGAACCCTCTCATTTTGGGGGAGTACCTTGGAACTAAAGCAACAGTGCTACCCCTCTCCATGACTGACCTCAACCTAAGTATCTCCAGATTTCTATTTCATATGCTGACAATGCAGGTGAGAGCTGAGACCACATGCTTCTTCCTGTCTCCCACTCCATTCAACATCAGTGCTCAGTGAAAGTGACTTGAGTGAGTAAGTGGCCTTTTTTTTTTTTTTTTTTTGAGACAGAGTCTCACTTTGTTGCCCAGGCTAGAGTGAGTGCCGTGGCGTCAGCCTGGCTCACAGCAACCTCAGTCTCCGGGGCTCAGCGATCCTACTGCCTCAGCCTCCCGAGTAGCTGGGACTACAGGCATGCGCCACCATGCCCGGCTAATTTTTTGTATATATATTTTTTAGTTGGTCAATTAATTTATTTCTATTTTTGGTAGAGACGGGGTCTCGCTCAGGCTGGTTTCGAACTCCTGACCTTGAGCAATCCGCCCGCCTCGGCCTCCCAAAGTGCTAGGATTACAGGCGTGAGCCACCGCGCCCGGCCAGTAAGTGGCCTTTTTAAAGGCCCTTAGAAAAAGTGAGTTAGTTCAGGCTGTGCCCTAGTTGCTAGTTAGCTTCCTTTTCCTTCCTGGCAGCTGTAATTGGTGGAAAGGAAGTTCCCTAGGAGTGTGAAAGAACACCTAAACAAATTCTCCCCCACCTCCCCCTTTTGATTCCTTCCTTCCTTCCTTCCTTCCTTCCTTCCTTCCTTCCTTCCTTCCTTCCTTCCTTCCCTCCCTCCCTCCCTCCCTCCCTCCCTCCCTCCCTCCCTCCCTTCCTCCCTCCCTTCCTTCCTTCCTTCCTTCCTTCCTTCCTCCCTCCCTCCCTCCCTCCCTCCCTCCCTCCTTCCCTCCCTCCTTCCCTCCCTCCTTCCCTCCCCCCTTTTTTTTTTTGAGACACAGTCTCGCTTTGTTGGCAAGGCTGGAGTGAGTGCCGTGGTGTCAGCCTAGCTCACAGCAACCTCAAACTCCTGGGCTCAAGCGATCCTCCTGCCTCAGCCTCCCGAGTAGCTGGAACTACAGGCATGCACCACCATGCCTGGCTAATTTTTTCTATATATATTAGTTGGCCAATTAATTTCTTTCTATTTATAGTAGAGACTGGGTCTCGCTCTTGCTCAGGCTAGTTTCGAACTCCTGACCTCAAGCAGTCTGCCTGCCTCGGCCTCCCAGAGTGCTAGGATTACAGGTGTGAGCCACTGCGCCTGGCCCCCCTTTTGATTTCTGACTCCTCTTTTGCCTCCTTTCTACTCCTAGTCTAGCCAGTGACCTTGACTACCAACCTCACCCAGTTGAGAGGCCCTCCCCATGCATGTCCCAAGCACAGGCTCAAAATGACCAGACGGGTGGCATGCCCGCATGGGCCCCCAGGGACTTGTGTTCCTGCGTATTTGAGAGCATCCCCCGGCAGACTGTATGTTATGTGAGATAGTAAATATAAAGCATCCAACACCGTACTTAGCCTGCCGTGGTTGGCATTTTACGAATGTTCACTTTCCTTCCCTTGATCTCATGCCCTCAACTGGCAAAGGAAGGGGAATGCTGTGTCTCTTCTTTGAAACTCAGGCACCTAGGATCCCAAGTACACTAGGAGGGTCTCTTAAGAAGAGACACAAGTAAGAATTCCTTAAACTCCAGTAGGGTGGTGGCTTTCTGGCTCTTTCCCTAGAGCAGTGGATGTGGGAGGGGGGAAGGGTGGGTGGAGAAGCCTCAGTGAGAATAAAAGGACAGGCAGGAAAAACTGGGCCAGTGCAGGCTTCCCTCAAGTTTTTTTTCACCTTTTCAGATTATCAGATTATTTTTTTTTCCCTCTAGCATGGAAGAAAGGCCTCCTCAGACACACCTTTGCCCTGTTTGTAAATGGGATTCAGGTCTCTTTGATATATAATCTCTAGAGTCACTGAGTAAATAGCCCTGTGTCTGCCCAACCTGTAGGCCACTCCCCAAAGCAGAACTGGGGATTCTGTGGGGAGGGGCTGGGCACGCCTCTGCCATGGAGAGGCTGCTTCATGTTGGGGCAGGGCCTTGGGTGGGGAGGCTGTCCCTTACCATGGGAATGTGTAAGAGGGCAGTTTTGGGTCAGGCACATTCTAGCTACATGGGACTCAGAGTTTTGCCACGAGGAGCTGAGGCAGAGATGGCGATGTCCCCTCCCCCCACAGAGCTGTGTCTGCCAACAGAGGCCAGCCACTACTGTATTGGGGCCAGTGTGGGTGGCCACAGCTAGCTCATGCTTACCTAGGGCTTGATTGATCCCATGATGCTTTGAGAGAGCCACAAGGAATCCATAGAAGGTCAGTCTCTGAACATTGCTGAGGACTTCTTTAACAAGTGCTGGGGGTGGGCAGCTAGAAGGGAGAACACAGGTACCAGAGTCAAAGACACTAGCAAACCTGAAGGCCATCTTTTCATACATGCCTTCAGGTTTAGGACGATACACAGAGCAAGACCAGGGGACCTGCCTCGGGGGCCCTAAGGCCCTGGGAAAGCATGGCAGATCTCTAGGAGTAGGGCCTTGACTGTAACAGGAAGGGCTGGCGTGTTTATTACTAGTGAACATCACTAGTGCTCATCACTAGTGCTGAGTTCATCACTAGTGTTTTCAGTAGGGAGCAGTAGGAGAGAAGGGAAGAAGAATGGCTACAGGGGACAGCTTCTTGGAGGAGACAATGCTCTGTCTCGAAGGGTATTTTGTGCCACACAGGACAGTTTAACCCTCTTTTTGTGTAGGAAAGTTTTGTACAGTGAATGCTCTTTCTCTAAAAACCCAAAGCCAATCTATCTCTTGGTAAGCTGGTCACCTACAGTTGGTCTTGCCAAAGTGAAACCAATCATTTCTAAATGAGCCAATTGGAAAGCCTTTCAATCAACAAGCTGGTTTGGGAGCAAATGGCACTGTTCTAATTATATTGTGACCATCAGGGGTCCTAGAAGCCCTGGACCAATCAGAACATCCTGCTAGGGATCTGTTCCAAAGCCAGCAGTCTGCAATCCCTGGGGCTGAGGAGGGGTCTGTGCACCCATTCCTCACCTGTACTTGTGCCGGTCACACAAGTTTTCCAGGCACTGGTAGAATAGCGACGCCTCCACTCCCTCCATGCTGGCCTCACCCAGGACTTGGCGCTGGCGGTGTTGCCCACTGGATGACGTTGGCACAATCACTGTATTGGGGTTCTTGCCTGACAGTAGGTCCTGATAGATGGCAGCCACACTGTCCAGGAACTCTGGTACCGTAGGGTGGGGGAGGACAGTTCAGGTGGGGAGGACGTGTTTCATCCCTTCACTGTGTTCTCCCTTCTCTGCTTGTCAGCTCAGCTGCACACCAGCCTCCGCGCTCAGGGCATGGTGTCCTGAGAGCAGAAGCCCTCAGTTCTTTTTGAGCCCCACATTCATAAGAGGGGACACTAATGTGTTTCAGCTCAAATGTCTCATCCTTTAGACAGTTGTTCCTAGACTAGGTGAGAGTCCCCATTACATGCTTTAATAACACCCTATACTTTTGTGTAGCACTTGGCCAATGTTTTCTGTGTGATTATTTATTTAATTGGTCTCCTTGCTGGAATATAAGATCCTTGTATGAAGGCAGGGATCATGCCTTTTTGACCTTTCCTGCCCCAACACCTAGCACTGTGCATGGCACATATTAAATGCCATAAATATTTTCCCAAAGAGTAAACATGTGCATGCTCCCACTGGGAAGCCCCATCTTGTGAGGCCACCTGCCTCTGTAACTCAAGAAAGCATGTTGGAATACCAGTGAGGAACAGAGAAAGCCTGCAAGCTGCCAATTTATTAATCATTTGAAATTATATTCAAATTTTTATAGTTGAGCCATCATTAGTTACCAATGACTTATGGCCCATCCCATCTCTGGCTGACACACACTGTGGTGCAGTGCAATGATGCTCTTGGCCCAGTGCAGCTGGCTGGGAGCACTGTGAGAGGAGAGCCAGGGGAAGCAATGGGGGGAAATGTTCTCCCAGACATGGCTGCTCAGCCCAGGGCCTAAGACCTTCTGCTAAGGAACAGGTGGTGAGACCCCATGCTCTAGGCCCTGCCTGAACAGCTCTTGGCTGCTATCAAGTAAACAGAATGTGGTGCCTAAGTGAAGCCAGGGCTGGCTGGGGCCACCAGTTGGCAGAAAGGCCATCTCCAGGCTCCAAGGACAGCCTTCTATTTACTGGAAGAGCCTGCATTAAACAAGTTTGTTTATCGACATAGTCAGCAATTTCTAAACTCAACATTCCATTTGCTGCTGCTGTGTGTGAGCGGGTATGCGTTTGTATTTATTTGTCTATTTTTATTCCACCTGATTCCAAAGGGATTTAGGGGCACAGCTGGTGGGAGTGTGAGCTAGAACTGGTGTGTGCTTATTAAAGCTGTGGGTGGGGAAGAATGTGTGCCCACACACATGACCATGCACCAAGGGAGAGAACTTTGTAGTAATACAGAAAAGAGGCCAAGAGCACTGGCTTTGGAGTCAGCCTTCTCTTCAAGTCTGGTCTCCACCACTTATTAGCTGTGTGTCTTTGGCTACTTACCTTACTTATGTCTCAAAGGACCTATCTCTTAAGGTTGTTGTAAGGATTACAGTCCTTAGTGCTATGCCTGGGATATAGTAAGTTTCCAGTAAGTAGTGAATGCTATTGATGTTGTTCTTATTGTCATTGCCACTTAAACTGATCTGTTGTGTTGCTGTCTGGAAGCAGTGTGGTTTTCAACGTCTTAAGGAGGCTGAGGAAGTCAGCTCTGCAGACTGAATCTTGTGGCCACCATCAAGAACTAGACATCCTGTTATTGACCCGTGGTGAAGCACACTCCCAAAGGAAGTGGGGAAAGAAGCATGTGTGCCAGGCACACAGATGGAAAGGGCAACAGGGTGGGACAGGGAGAGACACGGTCCTAGACAGGAGCCATTGCATGGCCCTGGAACACTCTCACCTGAGTAGTAAAACTGGATCTGGAAGGCAAAAAGGAAATCTGAAAAAGACATCAAGCAGTCCATGGCATCGTCCATGAGCACAATCCTGAAGTCAGGGGAGGGAGAGGGAGAGAGAGAGAGAGAGAGAATGAGAATGAATGTGAGTGTGGGTGGGGGGAGGGGCAGCACTTGCACCAGTGAGCAAGTGAGCTGTTCCTGGGCCCCCAGGCTCCTCTGGGGCAGCAAGACATTTAGGAGTGTGCTCCCAAAAGCAGACTCCTCCCAGTCACCTCACTTTTTCATTAATTGGACCCTGCCACCAAACTGAACTGACCACACTGTACCAAGAGCAGGCTCTAAGTTCAGTCTTGGTGGCACCAGCTAGTGGACCAAGCATGGGGGTGGGGCAGCAAGCAGAGGGCGCAATTGTAATGTAGCCAAGGTTTCTTTTCATACACTTAGGCAGTGAATCCTTTCATTCTGCAGCGAGGACCATTTAGTTCAAGTAAATACAGCTGATCAGAAAAGGCAAAAAGAACAGCCAAGGGCTTTAAAGGGGTCTTGGCAAATGGTACTGAGATTTAGTAAGTTACCAAAAGGCTAGAACAGTTACAGGCACCTCCATCCTGGGACACAGATGGCAGACAAGGGGAGAGGGCAAAGAGCTACTGGGGACGCTGTACTTGACAGGGTCAAAGAATACACTCCATCTTGTGATGCTGTGGCGGCCACTGCTCATCCTTGGTGTCCACTCTCACAAGGTGGCCACCTCCTGGTTTTTATTGTTCCTCCCACTAGGCACCCACCTCACAGGAAGAAAACCATCTGACTAGTAAAGGAATCAGCCCAAGGACATGTTCATAGTCTGCTCAGGGCCTCATCTGTGAGAGTCCAGGAAGAGAAGTAAATTAGCACTTGCTGGGCTCCATCCATGTGCCCGGCAGGGTGCCAAACTCATCTAGTGGAGTGGAGCTGGGCCCTCAATTTGTTCCTGATTGGGCTCTTCTGGCTTTATGTTTCCTATTGTTTTTTAAATTGTTTCATTTTGCTCTCTGATGTATTTTTCTAAATCTCTCTCCACTGCCTTCCAGTCAGAGGGTCCCCAAATAGCAGCTGGATCAGCCCCAGAGAGAGTGAGCACTGCTTACCTCTGGGGAAGGGGCTTTACAGAGAATTCAGTGTAAGTGGTGCCCCTACCCCAGGAATTGTGCAAGGCACCTGGCCTGTTTCAGATCTCCCCAAAGAGAGAAAGTGGTTCCGATCTAGTCTTTAGTCTAATAATGACAACTATAGAAACAGGTACCATTTACTGAGTACTTTGTGGCAGGTACTGTGTAAGGTATTTTAACTACATTAATTAAATTTTATCCCACAACAATCCTATGAGGTAGGTCTTGTTATTATTTCCATTTTATAAGTGGAGAGTCTTAAGTGTCAGAGAAGTGAGTTTACCCAAGTCACATACACAGCTGGTGAGTTTGCTTGACTCTATAGGCCATGTGTTTTTCCATTAGGTCACACTGTGTATTGATTGATTGATTGACACAGTCTCCTTCTGTTGCCCAGGCTGGAGTGCAGTGGTATAATCATAGCTCACTTCAGTCTCAAACTCCTTGGTTTAAATAATCCTCCTGCTTCAGCCTCCCAGGTATCTGGGACCATAGGCACACACCACCACCCAGGCCTCGCTAATTTTTAAAAACATTTTTTGTAGAAACAGGATCTCGCTGTGTTGCCCAGGCTGGTCTCGTACTCCTGGCCTCAACTGATCCTTCCACTTCGGCCTCTCAAAGTGCTGGGATTATAGGCATGAGCCACTGTGCCAGCCATACTGCCTCTTTTAAAATAAAAGACATAGAACAGAAACACTAACGTTTTATTTCTTAGTTTCTGTGGCTAATTTATCTTCTTTCTTGTCACCTATATCTTAGGGCCTTAATTGTTTCTCATGTGTCTCTTGGTGAGAAAGAAAGCTACCTCCTCTACCAGAGTTCAACACTGAAATTCCAGCTGGAAAAAATTCAAGGCCAGAGGGTGGGAAGAAGCAATGCTGCCAAAGGCCACAGGAGGGTGCCCTGGCCCCTCCATCAGTAGTTCGTGGGACTAACAGTGCCATAGGCCAAGTGGTTACCCCCACTCATAACCTGAGGAGAACCCAGGCAGGCAAAAGGAAGAGAGGGCACAAAGCCCAGTTTCTGACATCTGGATGGAGAGGGAGCAGAGAGATGGCAGAGAGGGGGCAGACAGAGAGGACTGGGTTAGCAAAGACACCGCAACTACAGAAGAAGAGAGAGCTCTCCCAGGAGCCCTCAGGGAGCAAGACCCACCAGCACCTCAAAGATTTTCCTTCTTAGGCTCATCAGGGAAGGAAAGGCCCTGGAGAAGAGAAGCCAGTGACCTCTCCTTCCTACCCTACTCCCAGGTCTAAAGTTAATTACTAAGAAACATCCCCAAGCAGGAAACCACCGCGGGGAGCCAAAGCCTTTCAAGATGTTACATTGGCTTCTCTTGTTTATCATCAGTCTGGAACCCAATGCTCCTGTTTATAGCAGTAACTTCTATTTATTATGTTTTTATCTTTATTTATATTGTGATACAATGAAAATACCATAAAATTCACCTTTAAGAGTGTACAATTCAGTGTTCTTTTTTTTTTTTTTTTTTTTTTTTTTTGAGACAGAGTCTCACTTTGTTGCCCTGGGTAGAGTGCCGTGGCATCAGCATAGCTCACAGCAACCTCAAACTCCTGGGCTCAAGCGATCCTCCTGCCTCAGCCTCCTGAGTACCTGGGACTACAGACATGCACCATCATGCCCAGCTAATTTTTTCTATATATTTTTAGTTGGCCAATTAATTTTTTTCTATTTATAGTAGAGATGGGGTCTTGCTCTTGTTCAGGTTGGTTTCAAACTCCTGACCTTGAGCAATCTGCCCACCTCGGCCTCCCAGAGTGCTAGGATTACAGGCATGAGCCACCGCGCCCGGCCACAATTCAGTGTTCTTTCAAACAATATTCAAAGTTGTACAGTCATCACCACTATTTAATTCCAGAAGTTACCTCCATATGTAATTCTCACTAATCAGCATGCTCCTGAGACCGGCTTTGAAGCAGAGTGCCATGAGCATCTTCCTCTTTAAGCCACAGATACAACTAGAAGCTGCCAACAGGGCACACCTTCCAGCCTCAGAACTGGCCCACAGCTCTCTGGCAGGGCTGTTCTTGAACATTAGCAGCCTCTTAAGACAGGCTGCTGCGGCAGAGGGAGTGCATGGCGTGGAAGGGCAGGCATGCTCTGCTCTCACCCCTGTTGCTCAGTTGGCCTAAACACACTAGTCAGTAGCTCGTGGGACTAACAGTGCCATAGGCACTGGTGAGGAGGCAGCAGTGGGCAAGTTAAGGGAGGGCAATGGGGCAGGGGCATTCTTTCTGAGAGATGTGGTGGATTCCAGCAGGTGTGAAAAGGATTGAGAAGTTTTCTCAATTGCAAACAGTGAGATGGGCTGTTAAAAAGCCAACTGCATCTCAGTGATGACACCACTACTCTGCTCAGCCAGAAACCTGGGGGACATCCTAGACATCTTGGGACTCTCTCCCTGGCCAACCGCCCCAAATCAATTAGTTACTAAGTCCTACTGATACCATCACCGCCATTTCTCTTGAATCCATCTACTTCTTTCCATTTCCACAGCCACCATCTACCTCTATTTTCTGGATTCTTGCCTCCTTCTAACTTAGTCTCCATATACTGTGGACTCAATTAGAATAGTCAGTGTGAATTTGACTGTTTTACCATTGTGTTTAGAACCTGTCTTGGGCTTCCCACTGCCCTTAAAACAGAGACCTCCATTTGGATCCTGCTTAGGAGCCCACATAATCTGTCCCCTGCCTCCCTTGACTCCCACATTGTATTCCAGCCACCTGATCCTCCTGTCCTTCCTCATGCCTTGCAGACAAGCCCATTGCTCTAGTAATGCACCCTTCCCCTCAGGTTCCTCTCCTTACCCACCTGATGCCTATGTATTCTTTGGGTTGCAGCCTCTTGGGGAAGGAAGGAGGAAAGTACCTCCCTAACTCAGACTAGGGGCAGCCTCCCTGCTACTTCTACACGTCTCTGCAACCTCTTGACACTGTTCATGTCTGTCCTTGCCTCAGGACTATAAGATCCACCAAATGACACCTCTGTCTTCCTGCTTGTTGCTTGACTCCATGGTCCAACATTGTGCCTGGCACATAGTAGGCACTCAGTAAGTATCTGTTGAATGAAGGAATTCTTTCTCCTGGCCTGGTGACACCTCGACATTACTTTTAGCTCTGTATATTCCATTTAAGAGGAATAAACTAGAGCTGTGGAGAAAAGGATCAGAGTGGTGGAGAGTCTAACAACCATGACATTGGACAAATGACTGCATTTAGAGCCTTTAGCTTGGAAGAAAAGATTAGGAAGGAAGTGAGGGCTGAGACCCAACTCTTTGTTTGTTTGTTTGTTTGTTTTGAGACAGAGTCTCACTCTGTCAACCTGGGTAGAGTGCAGTGGTGTCATCGTAGTTCACTTTAACCTCAAGGTCCAACTCTTGAAGGGCTGCCTCTGAGGAAGTTGTCACAGGGACCTACAGTTTTGCTCTAGAAGACCTTTTCAAGCTGCCTAGCTCTGGGATAGTGGCCGATTTGTGAAGGAGTGAGCTGCCTGTTGCTGGACATGTTCAAACAGAAGCTTGCATGCTGATATTTCCTAAAGGCTTCTTCCAGCTCTGAGAGACTGTCGTCCCAAGGGTGGACAAAATTGACAGCTTCTCCTGTTAGTGCTGGGTCTAGAAAAGTTTGCTGTTCAGAGGACTGTGGCTGCAGAAGATCCTGAAAGACTTACATAAAAGTGTTTTTAAAACACCGTATGTTGGAGGAACGGGTGGGAAACAAACAAACAAACAAACAAAACACCGTATGTTGTGCTGTCCATCTCCAAATGAATGCTCTGACTCCTAAAAGTTCTGGGCATCTGCATCTTGCTTTGGAATCTCAGAACTGTGGGAAAAGGCAGGCAGGAAGCTATTGGCCTGTCTTTGCCTTTGGTGACAGGGACAATCCCAGGTTGTAGGCCCAATATCCCCACAGACAGCTCCTTCATCCTGAACTCAAACTTATCACCACCCTCAGAGGGCTCAAGGGGTAATCTTCCTGGAGACAAGGTCATCCACATACACTGTTTTCCAGTTGATGGCAGTTGGCTCAAAACTCCTTCCTGCCAGAGGTCTTTTGCTAACGTGCCAGCTGCTCCTGACACCTGGAGGAGCCTGGCCGCTTCTTCTTTGAAGTGGAGCCAACAGGGAGCTGCTGCCAAAAAGAGTCTGTACAAATCTATTGGATCATTGAGGGATCCTTGTGGGCCATGCCTCAGGGCTAGAGAGAGGGACTCTGGGAGAGAAGTCAAGGCACTCTGGTGCAGGCTGGCTCTGAGCAGAACCATGTGTAGGGTGGAGTCCAGGGCAGACAACTGGAATGAAGAAAGCACTTGGCAGAGTCCGAGCTAATCCCTAGGGAGCTGGATGGGCTGGCTGGCTGGCTGGGAGTTAAGCGGGTGCCAAGGAAGCAATAGCTTCCAGCCTGAACCTAGTGACTTGCCAACTTCCTCTTCACCTCTAAGGGTCAGTTTCCTTGGTCTAGTGGCATGAGCTGCACCTATTTCCTGCAGTTCTGAGTTAGATGGCCCTGGGATTAAGTCCCAGCTCTACTGCTCAGTGGCCAACATACCTTTTCTCTTTGAGCCTCAGTTTCCTCATCTGTAAAGAGGAGATAATTACAGTTCCTATTTCACAGGATTCTTGTGAAGAGTCCATATGATGATGAACTTTGCCTCATATACAACTCAAAGTATATGTCAGTTGCTATCAATAAGTGTATTCTATCTGATTTAAGGTGCTAAAAGAGCCCAAATTAGCAAATAAAAATATAGCTCAGAGGAAGTAAGTACTGCCAGTGCCCCAACCAAGCAGAGGCTCTCAGGTGTAAACTAGCTATCTAGTTTTTTTTTTTTTTTTCCTTTTAGTAGCAATGAGGTCTTGCTCTTGCTCAGGCTAGTCTTGAACTTCTGATCTCAAGCAATCCTCCCGCCTCGGCCTCTGAGAATGCTAGGATTACAGGCATGAGCCACCATGCCCGGCCCCTAACTATGTAGTTTTAAATCCACTTTTGGGGGAAGCCAGCCCTCAGCCAGGGCCAGAAAGATGAGCCACCTTCCTTCCCCCGACCCCTTCTCAAGTGATTCTCCTGCCTCAATGAGCCACCTTCCATTACTGGACTTTTGGGTGGTCACATAACTAGTGTTCTCCATGGGGGAAGCTGAAGCGTGTCCCTAAGTCTGGGCTCATAGTACACCTCTGTGGTCTCTGTTTTAACGTCAGGGCCATGAAAGCAAAGCAGTGATGAAACTGGTTACCTTCTCCAGGTGGGAAGAAAAAGGCTGTTGTGAAGGTTTCCTGGGCCACTTCCCGAGGGTTGCCCCTCCTCTGCGCTGCATTGGAGGCAAATTAGTGCTGCACAGGGTGCCTCAAGTCCAGGCCCTCAAAGCAGCATAGGCTGTCCGGGTCACTGGTCTCCCCTGAGTCCAGCCTGCTTCTCTGGGCACCCTAAACCCCACTTGTCCTGCAATGCCTAAGAAGCTTGACCCAGAGGGAGTGGGAAATATTGATAATAAAAATGGTTAATATTCACTAGGGCTTACTCTGTCAGCACTATGCATTCATAAGTTCATTTTCTTCTCGTATAAATCCTATGAGGTGAGTTCAGTGAGTATCTTTACTGAGAACACAGAAAAATTCAGAGGGCTGAAGAAATTTGACCAAGGTTATAAGCTAGAAGCAAAAGAGCTGTAATTCAAACACAGGCCTCTCTGACTCCAGTCACAGTTCCTAGACTACCTGCAGCCACTCCTGGTGAGAAAAAGTGGGCTCTGTGCTCCCCAGTGGCAACAAAACCTTCCTGCTAGTATACCTTCCCTTCTCCTGCCCTTGGTTTGTGACAGCAGCTGCCCCCAGGACTGGAAGCTTAGGCTCCGGGTGCTGCCTATTCTCTGCAGCATCCAGCGGCAGCTTGAAGGCCTCATTATCCCAGAACCTCCCAAGAAGCCTGACAGCTAGGGGTGAACTGCTCTACAGATCTTAGGATAAAGACCCAAATTCAGCATATGGTCTATAAAGCCCCCCTTTCTTTCTGCCCCCAAATGCCTCAAACTCCAGACCCCCTGGCTTTTCCCAGTTCCTCCAGGCCATCATTGGTGAAAGCGCAGTTTCTTTTCCATCGCTGCTCACTTCCCCTAGAGTGCTTTTCCCTCTCGCTGCTGTCTGCCTAAATCCTACCCATCCCTTCTGATTTAAACGAAATATTTAAAACCTCAGAAAAATTACAGAGAATAACATAGACACCTGTGTTCCCACTAGCCAATTTTATTAAACCTTAACATTTTTACCATCCTTGCTTCAGTTTTTAAAAGCTTTTTAAAATACAGCATTACAAGGCTGGGCGCGGTGGCTCACGCCTGTAATCCTAGCACTCTGGGAGGCCAAGGCGGGTGGATCGTTTGAGCTCAGGAGTTTGAGACCAGCCTGAGCAAGAGCCAGACCCGGTCTCTACTAAAAAATCAAAAGAAATTAGTTGGACAACTAAAAAAAAAATATATATATATATATGAAAAATTAGCTGGGCATGGTGGCACATGCCTGTAGTCCCAGCTACTTGGGAGGCTGAGGCAAGAGGATCACTTGAGCCCAGGAGTTTGAGGTTGCTGTGAGCTAAGCTGATGCCACAGCACTCTAGCCTAGACAACAGAGTGAGACTCTGACTCAAAAAAAAAAATAAATAAATAAAATAACATACAGCATTACAGATACCATTCAAGCCACCTGTGTACCCCTCCCTCATACCATTCCTCTACCCTTCTTCCACAGAGAGCACCCAAGATTGACTAAAACTTGGGGGTCTGGCATACTTCTGCATGTTTTTTTTAAATTTTTTTAAATAAATTTTATTAAATTATTTTATTTCTTTTATTTATCTTTTCTTTTTCTCCATAGGGAGACTGTGGGACTTGATTCTGCATGTTTTTATACTATATTAACTCATGTAATGTCTACAGTCCTAAAACATTATACAGCTTTGTTTTGCTTGTTTTCAAACTCTGAGTGTCATTCTGTAACTTGATATTTTGAGATTTGTCAGTACTGATGCATATGTAGCTATTCATTTTGGCTGCTGGATAGAATTCCACAACCAAGACACACTTCTTCATAACAAGGGGAAAATCACCCCTTTTCCCAACTGTTCTGTTTCCTTCTGCAGAGGGTCATGAAGATTGTTCCAATGGTAGCTATTAAAAACAATGCTGCATGTTTCCTTATATCTAGGTGTGGCTCTTGAACTTTTTAGATTTGCCCAAATTGTCTCAAAGTGATTGTAACAATTTACACTTCTACCTGTAGTTTATGAGTTCCCACTGTTCCACATTCTCGCCAATACTTATGACACTTTAAATTTTTTGCCAATTTGATAGCTGTGAAGTGGTATCTCAATTTAATTGACAGTTTCCTAATTTCTAGTGAGTTTGGACATGAAAATATGCCCAAATGTCCATTATTGATGTTCATTATTAATGTTCTTCTGTACATTGTCCATTCATACCTTTGGACTATTTTTCTATTGGGGTCCTTCATTTTTTTCTTATTGATTTTTTTCTTATTGTAGGATTTTTTGTTTGTTTGTTTGAGACAGAATCTTGCTCTGTACCCAGGCTAGAGTGCCATGGTGTCATCATAGCTCCCTTGCAACCTCCAACTCCTGGGCTCAAGTGATCTTCCTGTTCAGCCTCCCAAGTAGCTGGGACTTACAGGTCCACGCCACCACACCTGGCAATTTATAGGAATTCTTTATAAAAAATTCTTCACCAAGTATGCTGACACAATGTGCCTGTAGTTTCAGCTACTCAGGAGGCTGAGGGAGGAGAATCACTTGAGGACAGGAGTTCAACTTCAGTATAGGCAACATAGTGAGACCCTGGCTCTAAAAAAAAAAATTATAATAAAAAAATTTGACAAAAATTCTGGAGATTAATAAATTTTTTTGCAACATGCATTCTTTATTATTGTAGAGAGATTAATAAATGTAAAAAAAAATCCTCTTCCAGTCTCTGGTTTGTCTTTCAACTTTGTTTATGGTTTCTATTGTTGAAAAGAACACTTTAATTCTTAATTCCTTGGTAGTCTAGTGGTTAGCGTTCAGCAGTTTTACTGCTGTGGCCAGGGTTCACTTGCGATCAGGGAATTCTTGTTTCCTAGTTGGTATTTCTCTTTTCTCCTGAATGTCAGCTCTGTGAGGCAAGGACTTTTTATTCATTGCTCTATCCTCAGCACCTGGAAAATGAACACTGCATGGATGAATGCAATTCTGTTTGCAGTCAATTGCATCAGTCTCATCTATTTAAGAATTCTTTTGCTACCTAGTGGCCATAAAAATATTTTCCTCTATTCTCTTTTAAGAGCATTATAATTTTGCATTTCACACTTAAGTCTGTGATCTATGTGAAACTGACTTCTAATTATGGTATGAAGTAGGGATCTAATTTTATTTTTTCTTATGTGGATAACCATTTGCTCCCCAACTACTTACTGAATCACTCCTTTTC